>NC_083315.2:116658891-117258891 GCF_963455315.2 Globicephala melas
CAGAGAGACCAGTAATAGAGTTTGCAAGTGTTAGAATTAGGATTCTGATCCAGGCCCAGCTAACTCCAAAGTCTATATTTATACTATGCAAAGTCTATATTTATACTTTGCTTTATACTAGCATACTTATACTAGGCTTCTATCCAGGTACGTGGAGTGGTCAGTGGACGGATCTGCATTAACCCATTAGATAAAGGGTCAGAATGGGTGGGACAAGAATAGGGGAATGTATGAAAAGAGATTTGTAAGAAAGAAAAAAAAGTAAAGTTTGCAGAGAAGTTTGTCCTTGAGTTATTGTTTGGAGAGTGTTTAGACATGGACAAAAAGATAAGCAACATATCCATAACTTAAAGAACTGAGAGGTCTTTCTGGCCCTGTGAATTGTCCTGGAGACAGCACTTGCCATGTGAGAGACACTGTTTTAAATGCATTCATTCCTTTCTTTCTTAAAGCAACTTTACCCAGGATGCACTAATGTTGTGATTCCCAGCTTACCAAACGTTGTTATTCTCAACTTACTGAGGTATAAAGAAATTAATTACTTGCTTATTGCCAAGTGATAATTTTAAACAGGATTTGAACAGAGGAAGTCTGACTGCAGAGTCTACATTCTTAAACTCTATGCTAGAAGTAGGGCCAGATGCTAAGATACTTGAAGCTTAGAAAGAGGAAGTTAGATGCATGCAGCAAGCAACAAAAAACCATTGTGCTGGAGAGAGGAGTATTTGAAGATCGGTGTGATAGGATTTTGCAGGATGTATGGAAGGGGGAAGAGACAGGGTGCAGTGCTCAATCCGACTGGAAGACCTTTGCTCTGCAAGCTGAGGTGATGAGGACTCCGACTGGCGTGTGGTAGAAGTGAGCGGGGAGAAGGAGCACACCTGAACAGCTCTGTCCAAGGGAGAAGCTCAGCTTTTCATTGGATAAGCAGGTGAAGGACAGAGGAGAGAAAGATGACCCCAGTGTTCTGTATCTGGAAGATGAGGCATCTAGGTGAGATAGTGATACCAGACATGGGATTTGGGAGCCCTCAGCACAGAGGAAAGAACTGAAACACTGAAGATGATTTTTCTAATGTGGAAAGAGTAGCTCAACCTTGGAAGCCCCATACCAGTTGGGAAGATGGTGAAAGAAAAACCGGTGACTAAGTCAAATTATGATGAACTTGAAAGGTAGATGGAGAGCTGGGATAGTGCAGGCTGACAAAAGCTCGTGGAGGAAGAGCAATTTCAAGAAGGGTCAACAGTATTGCCAGCTGTGGCTTGGAGGTCACAGAGACCACGATCTAAAGATCTAAAGTTCATTTGATTTGATTTGATGAAAAGGTGATTTGGTTAATGTAAGAATATAGCTTTAGTAGGGAGGTGGGGATGGAGTAGTACTGGCTAAGGGCCACTTTCTCCTCAGGGGTCATTAATAGACATTAATAGGAAAGACATTTGACTTATAGTTAGCAGCATTGTGTGTAGATCCTAGTAGCCACTCCCTAATTTTGTGACCTGTGTAAAATAAGCCTGCTCCAAAATAAGGATAATAATACCTCCCATGTAGTTTCCTTGTGGAAGTTAGAGACCATGTGTGTGGATTGCCTAGCACAAAGTCTGGTACATAATATATGCTCAAAAAGTATTTGTTGATTGGATGGTATGACAAGTGTGACAGTGGGGATTAAGAAGGCAGATCGTCATGCCCTCTTCTCTATTTTGGAAAGGCAGGAAAGAGGCAAGTTCTAGCATGGTGGGAAGGAAGGTGCTACATTAACTTAGAGAGACCCAGGTTTCCACTGATGCTAGTTAATGGATAATGTACTGTATTGTTGTGCTTCTTCAGGGACACGAACATTTGTGCAGAGTAGCAAAGAAGTAATGAATGATTGCTGGTTATGGTGTCACTGACTGAGTTACAGAGTTCCGGAGAGAAGAGGTTTGGGTGGGGTGGGATGATAATGAGTTTGCTTTTAGACCTGTTGATTCTGAGATATCTGTAGGATACATAGGTTGAGATCTTCAGCAGGCAATTGTATATATGGCTGAAGATCTGGTCAATGGCCTGAGATTGTAATATTAGATTTTTTAGAAACTACTGTACTAGTTTTAAATGTGATCTGTCCAACATTTAGACCTCTTTTTTTAGAGCCTGAACTAAACTGTCATTGTGAATGTATTTTGCGTCTAAAGAGCACAAAATGATAAAAAGAGGCCCGCTTTCTTATCTCTGTGGCAGAATTCCACAAGACTACTCCACTCGGACCCTTCACGATCTGTGCGCCACTATCCCAGCCCAAGAGCTGCCCATTGACTTGCGCCTGGCTTCTCGAGTGTATCATACAGCCGACAAGAAAGGCCACAATACTGTACTTGGAGTATGTGGAACCTCTTTCTTAGATGATCGCTATACAGATGAAGAGCAAAGAGATAGGTAAGAGTTCCACTGGTAATTTTGTTTTAAACTAGATTTAAACTGCCAAAGAATTTCTGCCTTTGAGGCTTAGATTTTGAAGACTTGCTTCTGAAAGGAGCAGTTTTGGTCCTTTCCATTCCTTCCGGGTACATACACAGTCTAGGTCAGTGTCTTCATTTCCTGCCATTATTGACATGAACCATGCCCTATCGTATAAGGTTAACTTTAGTTTAGTGGTTTATGGTTCCCAAAGAATGTCACATACATGATCTCATTTGTTCTTTGTAACAACTCTGTGGAGTACAGATGTGGAAATTGAAGCTTATAAGAACCAAGCAACTTTGCCAGGCTTATACAACTAAGAACATCACAGATTTGGGAGTTGAAGCCAGTTTTTAGATTTCAGCATCATTGGGCATGCTTGGGTCCAGGGATCATGTACAAGTGTCATTTCCTCTGGACCTTTTTCCATTTCTCCTTGTGTCTCACTTCCCTTCAGAATGTGAGTATTCTTTTATGGAGAGTATATAATTTATAGCATCCTCAAATGAGAGGAGAAAAGGGAAGGGGGCTAACGTTTATTTAACAGGAACTGTATTCCTTGCACTGTGCTGTGTGCTTTGCATCTTTCCTGTTTAAATCTTCAATCATAAGGGAGAAGTCATAATTTCCATTTTATTCATGGAGAAACTTAGGCTTTATAATATCGGGTAACCTGCCCAAGTTTTATCTCTAGATAGTGATTAGAATCCAGATTTGTGGGACTTCCCTGGTGGTCTAGTGGTAGAGAATCCACCTTCCAATGCAGGGGATGCGGGTTCGATCCCTGGTCAGGGAACTAAGATCCCACATGCCGCGGGGCAACTAAGCCCGCATGCCACAACTACTGAGCTCATGCACCTCAACTGGAGAGCCCGTGTGCCGCAAACTACAGAGGGCATGTGTGTTGGAGCCTGTGCGCCGCAACTAGAGAGAGAAAACCCACACGCCACGAGAGAGAAGCCCGCGAGCTACAACGAAAGATCCTGCATGTCTCAACGAAGATCCTGCATGCCGCAACTAAGACCTGACACAGCCAAAAAAAAAAAAAAAAGAATCCAGATTTGTTTAACTTAACTTTTTTTTTTTTTTGTGGTATGCGGGCCTCTCACTGCTGTGGCCTCTCCCGATGCAGAGCACAGGCTCCGGACGCGCAGGCTCAGCGGCCATGGCTCACGGGCCCAGCCGCTCCGCGGCATGTGGGATCTTCCCAGACCGGGGCACGAACCCGTGTCCCCTGCATTGGCAGGCGGACTCTCAACCACTGCGCCACCAGGGAAGCCCCTAACTTAACTTTTCTCAAACTTTTTTTTTCATTATCACCCCAGTAAGAAGGCTTTTTAGACTACCCCACCCAACTTCCCCTCTCCATTATATTGTAGTGCTCTAGATATACTGTATATCTGTTTATGGTACTGTATGTATATCTGTGCCTTACTTATACATAAAAAGAGTAAGCTTTTTCACCCCTGCCCTCCCCAGTCACTAATTTTCACTCCCTTGGGGGTGATATCACCTGCACATAGAGAATGCATACTCTAAAGTTTCTTGTCTTTCAGAAGACCTGGTAGGAATCCTGAAAAATCATCTATAACAGGTTTTTAAAATACTCAAATATTAAATGTTAAGTTAAATTTAAGTAGATGTATGTTTAGTGTTATATTTGAGCTATTCTAGATATATAAGAATAATATTTTAAAAGATCACTTTTAATTAACACTATCAAAAAATTGTAAGTAACTGACCCACACTTTTCATGCTATATTCTGATCCCATTTCCTCCAACTTTACTTTTAGTAAAAATTGTAGCACCTTACTGCGTTCTTTTAAGGCTTAAAGTCATGGTTTCCCTGTGTTTAGTAATCACAATGCCATTCAGTATGAATCCCCAAAAGAAGTTCATTCTCATGTTTATTTTCTATTAGGCAAAAAGATTTTTTTAAGGGATTTATGTGTTATTCATAATTTTATGAATAAAATTATATGTGAAGAATTTTAGAAATTTCAGAATTGCTCCAGTATCTCTGGTAGATTATAGAAGTTCCATATGATTTCTTTGGAATGTCTTTGAAAAGCCTAAAGCTGAGAGTGGACATAAAGACATAAACATAATCCAGTAGTTATGAAACTACTATATTGAGTCATTTCTGTTAGCACTCTGCAAGCCAGGCATCCTTGGCTTACAGCTTCTATTATTCAGGCAAAGTGTTAAAAATACTGATTTCTTTCCAATTCTAAATTTTTTTTTCAAGTAGGTCTCACTTTCTTTTTCCAAGAGAGTCAATAAATGTTCTATTTGATGATGATAATTCTTGGCAATTTGTTCCTAAGTACCAAATAAGAAGTTAATTTAAGTACTGAATATTTAATTCTCTGGCATCCATCTCTTGAGGATTACCTTGCTAAACATAGCTTAACCTTTTCAAAAATATATCTGTCTGCTGAGCCTACAAGTTCAGAGAAATGTATAATTTTTTCTGCACTAATAAGTTGTCTCAAGAAAGGTAACTGTGAATAAAAAATGAATACCCTTTCACTTGGTGGCTTTTTGGTTTTTCTGTGCAATGAACAGTTCCACAAAGCATAATACTTGTGGTTATATAGTTTTAATGCTTTCCTAATTTTGCACATAGAAACTGTTATTTGTGGGAAACACCAAGGATATTTTAATGGGATAGTGTGGGTACATAAGTTTATTTAAAATAGCAATGTACTGTTCAAACATGTTTATTTTGCTAAATAGCAGTTTTGATTAGAACTATAAAATATTCCATATTGATCATATTTTTGCTTTTAAAGTTTCTGTATTGTAAAGAGAAGTTTATAGACATCTAAGAATTAGAACTCTTACCATGGAATTTTAGATTTTGGGTTTTAAAATAAGAGAAATTATTAAAAGTGTTTAAACACTTAGATTAGTGTTAACAGTTTGGTGAGTAGCCTTCTGAACATCTCTGTGTAAACATGTGTTTAAACCATAGATGGCATTCTATAGACTTATATTTTCCACTCAAGGTTATGTGTGAACATTTAAATTACTTCATAATATTTGCTAACTTAACCATGCTGCAGTGTAAGAAAATTCCTAGGTGTGGAATTATTTATTAAAATTTTTGGTTTAAAAATTTTGATGCACATTGCTGAACTTCTCTCCAGAAAAATCACACCAGTTTATATGCTTACCAACAATTTATGATATTGTTCATTTCCTTTCAACCTGGCCAAACCACTAATTGTCAATCTTCTGGATCTTTTCCTAATCTGATGAAGAAAAATAACTCTTTATTTATTGTTTTATTCATTTCTAATAAGATTGAGCATATTTTTGGATGTCTCTTGGTTATTTGTTTTTCTCCTTTTGAGAATTACCAATTCATATTCTGTTATCATTCATCTTTTTCTTATTGATTTATAAGTGATCTTTTTATATTAAAGATTTTTATCATATATAGTGTAGACTTTAAAAAATTGTTTTGCTTGCTTTTCAGTTTTGTTATGTTGTTTTATGCTATCCGGAAGTTGTATGCTAATACAGAAGTAGTGAAAACTGGCAATAGTTTCCTTTATGTGTTCTAGTCTTGGTGTCATTCTTGGTGTCTCTAGTCTTCTAGTCATTCTTAGAAAGGGCTTTTCTACACCTCAGTTTAAATATATTCTGTTGGGGCTTCCCTGGTGGCACAGTGGTTAAGAATCTGCCTGCCAATGTGAGGTACACGGGTTTGATACCTGGTCCGGGAAGATCCCACATGCTGCGGAGCAACTAAGCCCGCAAGCCACAACTACTGAGCCCACGTGACACAACTACTAAAGCCTGTGCGCCTAGAGCCTGTGCTTCGCAACAAGAGAAGCCACAACAATGAGAAGCCTGCACACTGTAATGAAGAGTAGCCCCTGCTCACCGCAACTAGAGAAAGCCAGCAGCACACAGCAACGAAGACCCAACACAGCCAAAAATAAAAACAAATAAATTTAAATAAATATATTCTGTCATATTTTCTTCTAGTAATTTTATGGCTTTCTTTTAAAAAATTAAATCTTTGATTCATCTTTAATTAGTTTGATAAGAAGAATAAGCATTAATGTTTCTTTCCCAAATGACTAGCCAATTGCACAATATCGTTTATTCAATAAACCCTCTTTTTCTCACTAATTTGAAATGCCAACTTTTCATACCTTAAATTTGAATGTGTTATCAAGACTATTTATGGACTTACGTTCTATTTCACTGATTTTTCTATGTAAAATGGCTTGTGTATTTTGTTGATCCACCATCAAGAAAGAGAGAGCTGGTGGCAAAAATGCTGTCTTGGCAAAAATGGCTGACCTTCTCAAGCCAGGTACCCTTATAGCCAGCTTCTGGTGGTAAGCAGTGCTTAGACCATAGATCCCAGATTTAGCCCTCAACTCAACTTCAAATTACAAGGGAAATTCCTAGTCACATTTTAGAAAAACATGTACAGACTGTTAGTTTTATACATTAAAACAGCAGTGACTACAACAACAAAAATTAGAAAAGCAAAAGTTAAATGTCAGAATTCAAAGCTTAATTTCATTTATTATTTTGCTACAAAATAATAATAGAAATACAAATATGCAAGAAAATACAAAAAAGGAAAACAGTTACTCAAAATCCTGCCATCCAGAGATAATACTATTCTTAAGTATATGATTCCAGTCTTATCTGTATGCAAATAAATCATATGGAACAAAACTTGGATAATGCTGTGTAAAAAATGTTTTGTAACCTGATTTTTAAAACTTATTATGTTGTAATTATCTTTCTATGTCACGAAGTACAGATCTGAATAATCATTTAAATTGATCAGTAAATATTTTTTGTGTACCTACTGTGTGGCAGGCATTGAGTTAGGCACTAGGTAAGCATCTGCAAACAAGAGAAACGTAATCCCTGCCCTCAGGGAATTTGGAGATTAGCAGAGAAGAAAGGTGGTGAATTAATTATTGTGAATGTGACAATTAATATGCAGATGTGCAGTGTATGGAAGCATGTAAGAAGAGTTCCCAATTATCTGGGGGGAGATTGAGGAAATGATACTTAAACTGAAATCTGAGGAATAAATAGAAGATAGCTAGGAAGAGGGGAAAGAAGTTTTTTAGTTTCTTGCTACTCAGAAGTATAGTTCACAGACCAGCAGCATCACCATCACCTGGAAGCTTGTTAAAAATACAGGTGATTCGTATGCACATTGAAGTTTGAGAGTCCGTGCTGTGGACAGTTGGAACCCATTTGAGAATTGGAAAGATGTCAAGCAGTAGTGAATAGGAAGAGCAGTGATGCAGTTGATGCTGGAGAGGTCACAAGAGTCAGATTATGTAGGATTTATAGATGCTCTCTTTGTGTATGTGAGAGCATGTCTGTGAGGACTTGGGGGAGAGATTTTTATTCACAGTATATGGAGACACCACTGATAGGATTTTTTGAGGAAGAATGACATGATCAAATTTGCTTTAAGATATCACAGTCCTCATTGTGACTTCTCAGTAACACTTAACACAGTTAATCACATGCTTTTCCATACAACGCCTTTATCCCTTGGCCTCAGGACTGCATTCTCTCTTGGTTCTATTCCTGCCTCCTTTGCTATGTCTTCTTAGTCTCTCTTGCTGGTATCTCCTCATCTCTTGACTTCAAAATATTGGAGTGCCCAAAGCTTATCCTTGGACCTCGGATTTTCTCCTCTAACTATACTCTCAAGGTGAACTTATCCAGGACCATGGCTTTAAATATGATCTTTATGCTGATAACTGTTATTAACTAAGATAAATGATTAAGGACTGTAATTGTCCTTATAATAACTAAAAACTGAAAACAACTTAAGTGTCCATCAATGGAAGACATTTTATAGTGCATCCAATGATGGGATGTATTGGAATTGCAGTAAAGAATAAGATAGAGTGTGCTGAAACGAGTTAGAACTAAGTATATAAACAGATATGTGATTATGTACAACACATTTTTTACATGGAAGAAAATTCAGGAAACTGTTAACTGTGATCCTTCTGTTTTCCTTGTAGATTGTACACCAAATGGATGAAAAGTGAAACTCAACTTATTTTTTGCTTTATTTATATGGTATATGTTTGCCCTTTCTTTTACTTTTAATTTTTCTTAGTTGTGTCCCTTGTAGATTGCATAGTATTGAACATTTTTTTAAGCCAATCAGAAATGAATTCTCTTATAGTAGGTTGGATCACCCCATAATCATTTATTGTCATATCAGATGCATTTGGTATTATTCTTGTCATCTTATTTTGTAGTCTCTCTCTTTCTCTTTTGCTTCTTTGCTCTTTCCTATAATCTGACATATTTGTCAACATTTGTCTATGTGTTTTTTGTTTGTATCATTGTCTTATATCTAATGTTGTGAGACAGAAATCTGAAATTTAAATCTTAGCTTAATCTTAGCATGTAATTTATTTCTTCTCCACTCCTAGATGCTTATAAGGTTTAAATTTTGCTTTAAATTAAATAATTTCACTAGCATACGTTTGGGAGTGGATTGTTTTCTAATTACTTTTTCCTGGTACATGGAAAGCCCTTTTGATATGCAAATACAGTTCTTCAGTTTAGGGCATTTTCCTGTTTTATTTCAAGTAGTGTTTTCATTCTGTTTATTTGGTACATTTCTTCAGGAATATCAATTAGCTATATGTTGCATCTTCACTACCTGTCACCTACATTTATCATCTCCTTGCCTACATTCATCTCTCAAACCTATGTTCTGTATGAATGGTTTCATTTTCTGAGATGTAAATTTTAAAAATTTGTTCTAATTACCACTTTTTATCACTATAGCATTTTTATTTGTTATTAATTCTATCAGACTCTTAAGAAAAATCCAAGTCTTTTGTTTTATCTGAACTTTTACCTGTTTCATGAAAGCATTAAAAAATTTATTTTCACAGCACAGAGCAGACCCTTTCAAAATATTTTTTGATTTGTATAATAAAACTCTTCTAAAAGAATGTTCTTCATATAACTTTTTGAATACTATATTTCTTTCCTATGCTTTGCAGACTTTCTTCATAGAACTGATATTGGATTTTCCAGTGTACTCGTCTTTGAATGAAGATAGGCCATTTCCGGCTGCCCAAAGTTAATATCAGATAGCTTTACCTGGCAATTCTTTTTTTTAAAATTAATTGTTTTTTGACATCTGTATTGGAGTATAGTTTCTTTACAGTTGTGTGTTAGTTTCTGCTGTGTAACAAAGTGAATCAGCTATACATATACATATATCCCCATATCTCCTCCCTCTTGCGTCACCCTCCCACCCTCCCTATCCCACCCATCTAGGTGGACACAAAGCACCGAGCTGATCTCCCTGTGCTATGCGGCTGCTTCCCACTAGCTATCTATTTTACATTTGGTAGTGTATATATGTCCATGCCAATCTCTCACTTCGTCCCAGCTTCCCCTTCCCCCTCCCTGTGTCCTCAAGTCCATTCTCTATATCTGCGTCTTTATTCCTGTCCTGCCCCTAGGTTCTTCATGACCTTTTTTTTTTTTTAGCTTCCATATATATGCGTTAGCGTACGTCATTTATTTTTCTCTTTCTGACTTCACTCTGTATGACAGACTCTGGGTCCATCCACCTCACTACAAATAACTAAATTTCGTTTCTTTATATGGCTGAGTAATATTTATGTGCCACATCTTCTTTATCCATTCATCTGTTGATGGACACTTAGGTTGCTTCCATGTCCTGGCTATTGTAAATAGTACTGCAGTGAACATTGTGGTACATGTCTCTTTTTGAATTATGGTTTTCTCAGGGTATATGCCCAATAGTGGGATTGCTGGGTCATATGGTAGTTCTATTTTTAGCTTTTTAAGGAACCTCTATACTGTTCTCCATAGTAGCTGTATCAATTTACATTCCCACCAACAGAGCAAGAGGGTTCCCTTTTCTCCACACCCTCTCCAGCATTTATTGTTCGTAGATTTTTTGATGATGTCCATTCTGACCAGTGTGAGGTGATACCTCATTGTAGCTTTGATTTGCATTTCTCTAATGATTAATGATGTTGAGCATCCTTTCATGTGTTTGTTGGCAATCTGTATATCTTCTTTGGAGAAATGTCATTTTAGGTCTTCTGCCCATTTTTGGGTTGGGTTGGCTTGTTTGTTTTTTTGATATTGAGCTGCATGAGCTGCTTGTATATTTTGGAGATTAATCCTTTGTCACTTGCTTCATTTGCAAATATTTTCTCCCATTCTGAGGATTGTCTTTTCATCTTGTTTAAGTTTTCCTTTGCTGTGCAAATGCTTTAAAGTTTCATTAGGTCTCATTTGTTTATTTTTGTTTTTATTTCCGTTTCTCTAGGAGGTCGATCAAAAAGGATCTTGCTGTGATTTATGTCACAGAGTGTTCTTCCTATGTTTTCCTCTAAGAGTTTTATAGTGTCTGGACTTACTTTTAGGTCTTTAATCCATTTTGAGTTTATTTTTGTGTATGGTGTTAGGGAGTGTTCTAATTTCATTCTTTTACATGTAGCTGTTTTCTCAGCACTGCTTATTGAAGAGGCTGTCTTTTCTCCATTGTATATTCTTGCCTCCTTTATAAAAAATAAGGTGACCATATGTGTGTGGGTTTATCTCTGGGCTTTCTATCCTGTTCCATTGGTGTATATTTCTGTTTTTGTAGCAGTAACATACTGTGTTGATTACTGTAGCTTTGTAGTGTAGTCTGAAGTCTGGGAGCCTGATTCCTCCAGCTCCGTTTTTCTTTCTCAAGTTTGCTTTGGCTATGTGGGGTCTTTTGTGTTTCCATAGAAATTGTGAAATTTTTTGTTCTAGTTCTGTGAAAAATGCGACTGGTAGTTTGATAGGGATTGCATTGAATCTGTAGATTACTTTGGGTGGTATAGTCATTTTTCACAATATTGATTCTTCCAATCCAAGACCCTGGTATATCTCTCCATCTGTTTTTATCATCTTTAATTTCTTTCATCATTGTCTTATAGTTTTCTGCATATAGGTCTTTTGTCTCCTTAGGTAGGTTTATTCCCAGGTACTTTGTTCTTTTGTTGCAATCGTGTGTGGGAGTGTTTCCTCAATTTCTCTTTCATATTTTTCATCACTAGTGTATAGGAATGCAAGAGTTCTGAGCATTAATTTTGTATCCTGCAACTTTACCAAATTCATTGATTAGCTCTAGTCATTTTCTGGTAGCATCTTTAAGATTCTCTATGTATAGTATCATGTCATCTGCAAACAGTGACAGTTTTACTTCTTTTCCGATTTGGATTCCTTTTATTCCTTTTTCTTCTTTGATTGCTGCGGCTAAAACTTCCAAAACTATATTGAATACTAGTGGTGAGAGTGGGCAACCTTGTCTTGTTCCTGATCCTTAGTGGAAATGGTTTCAGTTTTCACCATTGAGAACAATGTTGGCTGTGGCTTTGTCATATATGGCCTTTCTTTTGTTGAGGTTAAGTTCCCTCTATGCCTACTTTCTGGAGAGCTTTTATCATAAATGGGTGTTGAATTTTGTTGAAAGCTTTTTCTGCATCTACTGAGACAATCATATGGTTTTTCTCCTTCAATTTGTTAATATAGTTTATCACATTGATTGATTTGCATATACTGAAGAATCCTTGCATTCCTGGGATAAATCACACTTGATCATGATGTATGATCCTTTTAATGTGCTGTTGGATTCTGTTTGCTAGTGTTTTGTTGAGGATTTTTGCATCTGTGATACTGGCCTGTAGTTATCTTTCTCTGTGACATCTTTGTCTGGTTTTGGTATCAGGGTGATGGTGGCCTCGTAGAATGAGTTTGGGATTGTTCCTCCCTCTGCTATGTTTTGGAAGAGTTTAGTGGGATAGGTGTTAGCTCTTGTCTAAATGTTTCATAGAATTCGCCTGTGAAGCCATCAGGTCCTGGGCTTTTGTTTGCTGGAGGATTTTTAATCACAGTTTAATTTCAGTGCTTGTGATTGGTCTGTTTATATTTTCTATTTCTTCCTGGTTTAGTCTCAGAATGTTGTGCTTTTCTAAGAATTTGTCTATTTCTTCCAGGTTGTCCATTTTATTGGCGTATAGTTGCCTGTTGTAATCTCTCATGATCCTTTGTATTTCTGCCTTGTCAGTTGTTCTTTTTCATTTCTAATTCTATTGATTTGAGTCTTCTCACTTCTTTTCGTGATGAGTCTGGATAATGGTTTTTCAATTCTCAAAGAACCAGCTTTTAGTTGTATTGATCTTTGCTATCGTTTCCTTCATTTCTTTTTCATTTATTCTTGATCTGATCTTCATGATTTCTTTCCTTTTGCTAATTTTGGGATTTTTTGCTCTTCTTTCTCTTATTGCTTTAGGTGTAAGGTTATGTTGTTTATTTGAGATTTTTATGGTTTCTTGAGGTAAGATTGTATTGCTGTAAACTTCCCTCTTGGAACTGCTTTTGCTGCATCCCATAGGTTTTGGGTCGTCGTGTTTACTTTGTCATTTTTTTTCTAGGTATTTTTTGATTTCCTCTTTGATTTCTTCAGTGATCTTTTGGTTGTTTAGTAGTGTATTGTTTAGCCTCTATGTGTTTGTATTTTTTACAGATTTTTTCCTGTAATTGATATCTAGTCTCATAGCATTGTGGTCAGAAAAGATACTTGATACGATTTCAATTTTCTTAAATTTACCAAGGCTTGATTTGTGACCCAAGATATGATTTACCCTGGAGAATGTTCCATGAGCACTTGAGAAGAGTGTATCCTGTTGTGTTTCGATGGAAAGTTCTGTAAATATCAATTAAGTCCATCTGGTTTAACGTATCATTTAAAGCTTGTGTTTCCTTATTTATTTTCATTTTGGATGATCTGTCCATTAGTGAAAGTGAGGTGTTAAAGTCCCCTACTATGATTGTGTTACTGTTGATTTACCCTTTTATGGCTGTTAGCATTTACCTTATGTATTGAGGTGCTGTTATGTTGGGTGCATAAATATTTACAATCATTATATCTTCTTCTTGGATTGATCCCTTGATCATTATGTAGTGTCCTTCTTTGTCTCTTGTAGTAGTCTTTTTTTCAAAGTCTATTTCATCTGATATGAGAATTGCTACTCCACCTTTCTTTTGATTTCCATTTACATGGAATATCTTTTTCCATCCCCTCATTTTCAGTCTGTATGTGTCCCTAGATCTGAAATGGGTCTCTTGTAGACAGCATATATACAGGTTTTGTTTTTGTATCCATTCAGCCAGTCTGTGTCTTTTGGTTGGAGCATTTAATCCATTTACATTTAAGATAGTTATAGATATGTATGTTCTTATTACCATTTTCTTAATTGTTTTGGGTTTGTTTTTTTAGGTCTTATCCTTCTCTTGGCTTTCCTGCCTAGAGAAGTTCCTTTAGAATTTGTTGTAAAGCTGGTTTGGTGGTGCTGAATTCTCTTAGCCTTTGCTTGTCTGTAAAGATTTTAATTTCTCTGTCGAATCTAAATCAGATCCTTGCTGGGTAGAGTAATCTTGGTAGTAGGTTTTTCCCCTTCATCACTTTAAATATGTCCTGCCACTCCCTTCTGGCTTGCAGAGTTTCTGCTGAAAGATCAGCTGTTAACCCAATGTGGCTTCTCTTGTATGTTATTTGTTCCTTTTCCCTTGCTGCTTTTAATATTTTTTCTTTGTATTTAGTTTTTGATAGTTTGATTAATCTGTGTCTTGGTGTGTTTCTCCTTGGATTTATCCTGTATGGGACTCTCTGCGCTTCCTGGACTTGATTGACTATTTCCTTCCCCGTATTAGGGAAGTTTTCAACTATAATCTTTTCAAATATTTTCTCAGTCCTTTTCTTTTTCTCTTCTTCTTCTGAGACCCCTATAATTCACGTGTTGGTGCGTTTAATGTTGTCCCAGAGGTCTCTGAGACTGTCCTCAATTCTTTTCATTCTTTTTTTTTTATTCTGCTCTGTGGTAGTTATTTACACTATTTTGTCTTCCAGGTCACTTATCTGTTCTTCTGCCTCAGTTATTCTGCTATTGATTCCTTCTAGAGAATTTTAAATTTCACTTATCATGTTGTTCATCATTGTTTGTTGGCTCTTTATTTCTTCTAGGTCCTTGTTAAACATTTCTTGTATCTTCTCCATTCTATTTCCAAGATTTTGGATCATCTTTACTATCATTACTCTGAATTCTTTTTCAGGTAGACTGCCTGTTTCCTCTTCATTTGTTTAGTCTGGTGGGTTTTTACCTTGCTCCCTCATCTGCTGTGTATTTCTCTGTCTTCTTATTTTGCTTAACTTACTGTGTTTGGGGTCTCCTGTTCACAGGCTTCAGATTTGTAATTCCCGTTGTTTTTGGTGTCTGCCCCCAGTTGGCAAGGTTGGTTCAGTAGGCCTCCTGGTGGAGGGGCCTGGTGCCTATGTTCTGGTGGATGAGGCTGGATCTAGTCTTTCTGGTGGGCAGGACTGCATCCAGTGGTGTGTTTTGGGGTGTCTGTGAAGTTAAGATTTTAGGCAGCCTCTCTGCTAGTGGGTGGGGTTGTGTTCCTGTCTTGCTCGTTGTTTGGCATGGGGTGTCCAGCATTGTCACTTGCTGGTCATTGAGTGGAGCTGGGTCTCAGTATTGAGATGGAGAACTCTTGGAGAGCTTTTACTGTTTGACATTACATGGAGACAGGAGGTCTCTGGTGGAGCAATGTCCTCAATGTCGGCTCTCCCACCTCAGTGGCTCAGGTCTGACACCCGGCCGGAGCACCAAGACCCTGTCAGTCACATGGCTCATGAGCAACTGCAAGTATTGGAAGTGCTATTTGATCAAGTAGGTTGTCCAGCAATTCTCAGGGATTCTTTTTGCAGTGACCTGTCTGAAGTGCTGAACAAGCCAGGAAAACGCCCTTGGCAGATGTCAGATTGGGGTCCCAGGTTCACCTCCAGAAGGCCACTTCGCTGCACGTAAGCCTTTGGCCTCTTAGATGGCCCCTGGGGCAAGGCACTGTTCCAGTGTGCCTCTGAGCAGGGAGAGAAGCAAATCTTCCACGAGGGGTGAGGCTTGCCTACCTGGCAATTCTTGATTGTTCATTTTGGAAGCATTAGAGTATTACTTTTAGATCTTAAGTAGGCGAACCAGGAGATGCAGGTTTATATTACTATGGTAAAGATTATTCTAGGTTTTTTTCCTGTGCATGTACATATATTACATATACATACATTTTACAAAAATGACATTAAAGATGTTGTTTTGACAGGTTATAATCCTTTGAGGATTTTTATGTTAAAACTGAAGGCCAGACATACGGGTAATTATCTTGACTTATTATCTTTACTATTTATAGTTTACAAATCAACTATATAAAATGAGCTTCCATTAGAAAGATTTTATCTGGCTCCCCTCCCAAATAGCAATATTTGAATAGGAAAGCAGAAAATTATCTAATAGAAAATATATTGTTGTGTATTTATTGCATAATCTAGTATTAACAACAACTCTATCTAATAGATAAAATCATTCTGTTTCCCAAATGAAGAAAATGTGGTTCAGAGGTTGACTAGTTCATATTTATATAGCTGGTAAAAGCTGGAATTCAGACCCAGGTCTCTCTGTTTCTAAATGTGATTTCCATTATATCCCACTGTTTTGTGAACTTGTGAAAGTGCCTCTTATTTTTTTCTCTTTATGTTTCATTCCAAATACTCATTCTCATCTTGTTTTCAGAACCAATGCTGATACAAACTAGGAAGAATCATATTTTACTCACCGTTGATGTTTTGTATTTCGTCTATTGTGACCCAATTTTGGAAGCAAGGTTTCTGCTTATTTGGGTGAGGGTTTTATCTTGTATTGTTTGTTCCCTCTTAGGAACTGAAATCCTGTTTCTGAGTCCTGGGCCAGGGCTGGGGCCTTGCAAACTGAGGGAGACTGTCCTGACATCAATTACTTAATTATTGAAAGCGCTCACTGACTACTGCCTTTATTTGTATTCCCCGTCACTGGTCGCTCCCCACTAGAATGTGCCATCATCCCACGTTAGCCCTTTCTGATGCTGCTTGCAGTGCACCACCACCCGTGTTCTGTAGCTCTGTCTTTGGAATAGTGTGTTCTGTCTTCTGCTTCACATTTCCTTCCACTGTGGGTATCTGGGACTGACTTTCCCCCACTCTCCCTGTTTCCTGCATTGTCTGCCGTTGCTTAGTGGTCAGGTCTAATCCTAGCCCCAGCACACCCCCACCCCTTACTTGGCCTTGTTCCTTGCTGCATGATCCTGACAATGATACCAATGAGTATAGGACTTAATCCCTGTTGGAGGTCTAGCTGCTGATACGTGTGACAGAAGAACATATATCAGAGCCGTAAGAGATCTTAGCCTTCCCCTAGCCTAACCATCTCATATTATGAAGAAACAGAGGCAAAACTATGCACCTCATGTCAGTTTTGGCAGAGTTAGGACTAGAATCAACGGTAACCTCAATTAGATTATTTTTATATTCATTTTCAACAAATAGCCCCTATACCTAAGTAAGCCTTAAGCATACTTTAAAAAATACAAATTGGGATGACAAATTTATATTAGTATGTACTACCAGTATTTGATAAGATATTAGATTAGTATATTTTTGTTTTATATGGAAACACCAAAAAAAAGAGAAATTATTTGGAAATTTGTTTGATTTCGTAACTGCCAATATCTGAAAGTTGGAATATATTTTTTTAAGCAAAGCAATGTCATTCCACCAGATGTCACTGTTTGCATGTAGCAATGAAGTTACAATGATTAAAAATAAAATTACCCCCTCTCTATTCATATTTTGTAAAAAAAAAAATTCTGTATAATTGCATTCTTATCCTCCTTTAGATTTATTATTTATTAAGACTATATTCCCTGAATTTTTTAAAGTATTGAAAGTATTCATTACTTCTGCTGTAGATTTTAAAGACTTTACTAAAAAAAATTATTTGTAGATTAGCATCTTCAAGAAGATGAACTCCTAAAGTCTTTTCTAGGCCTAGGAGTTTGCTTTTCAAACAACATGCTTTTAAGTTACTGTTTTCTAAATTGTCAATTGTGACCCAATAAGTGGATTGTGCACTCAATGTAATGGCTTGCTACGAGTCCCTTAAAGAAATGATGTCTGGGATAGAATATTGCATGTAAGTATTACTTTGGCAAAGCTTTTTACATGAACACTTTAAAAAATTTTTTTTATATTTATTTATTTATTTATTGGCTGCATTGGGTCTTAGCTGCAGCATGCGGGATCTTTCGTTGCAGCACGCCGGCTCTTTGTTGTGGTGTGTGGACTTCTCTCTAGTTGTGGCGTGAGGGCTCCAGAGCATGCGGGCTTATTGGTTGCAGCCTGCGGGCTCTCTAGTTGTGGTGCGCAGGGGCTTAGTTGCCCCACGGCATGTGGGATCTTAGTTTCCTGACCAGGGATCAAACCAGCATCCCCTGCATTGCAAGACGGATTTTTAACCACTGGACCACCAGGGAAATCCCTGAACACTCTTAAAATATCCCTGAACACATCTTTTCTGAGTTGCGTAAAAGTGACTGTGAGCTTTATCCTGCCAAGGCTCCCTCAGATTTAGTACCCCAAGGAGCACAGTACATTTTCTAAGGAAGGGATAGGGAAGGTATGGTGGGGGAACTTCTCTGTTAGAGTCACACCAGGGAGGGGAGAGGGTTGCAGGAGGGAGAACCCTTCCCTACGCCTCACAAGATGGAGCCCACAGTCACATTTGTGTAACTCATAAAAGATGTGGGCGGAGATTTTTAAGAGTGCTCACAGCCTGGAGCAAATGTTCTCCAATCTTCTTTGACACAACCTATAATAAGAAGAACATTTTATATCTCTGACCCCATGGGAGACCAGTGTTGACTGAGAAGGCGGTTTAACTCACTCTGAGAGAGATGGGCTTGTTAACTTCATTCAGTCTCTTCAGTCATAATAACAATAATGATTGTAATATCAACCACTTACTGTTTTTTTTTGTAATTTGTGCAAACTCTTCACATATATTATTTCTAAGCATTAGACCCTGAAAAATCCCGTTGCTGTTGCTATTCACAGATGAGGAAACTGAGACTTGAGAAGGAAAAGTGACTTATCCAACACAGCACATCAAGCGGCCAAACTAAGGCTAAAATCCTGGTTTTTAACCTCATTCCAAAGGCTAGCTCTTCTCACTATAGCAGTGCTTTATAGGCTTCCCCTGAGTATAAGGGCCATCTGGGTTGTTTAAGTGTATCAGTTCTTAGGCTTTATCCCAAACCAACTGAACTAGAATCTCCAGAGGAGATATCTGGGAAGCTATAGATTTGATAAGTATCCCAGGATATTCTTATGATCAGGCTCTTTTAGGAAAGATTGCAGCACATCAGTGGTTCTCAAACTTCATTGTGCATCAGAATTAACAGTAAGGCTGGTTAAAACACAGAAGGCTGGGTTCCTCCCCAGAGCTTCTGATTCATTAAGTGTGATGGGGCTCAAGAATTTTTATTTCTAGCAAGTTCCTATGTGATACTAATGATGCTGGTTAGGAAACACACTTTGAGAAGCAGTGCAGTACATCATGCTAACCCATGAATCTAGTTTCTCAGGACAGGGTCTGGGCTAACTTTGGCTGTGGGATTTTTCAAGCACAGTGTTAAACAATACATATTCGGTATCTACTATATTCACATTCAAGGGAGACAGAAAATGAATAAGAATCACGCCTCTCCCACCCCAACCAGCCTGTAATCTACTATGAAAAATATACAGAATAAAATGTAATATATTCTATAATGAACTTGCAGATCAAATGCACCAGAGAAACTAGGGAGGCAAAGATGAATTTTGGCTGGCCAGAGGGACATTTGTAAAGGCTTCGTGGAACAGTTGAGGTCTGAAAGTCTTATTTTCAACACTTTCATAGCCACACTGCATTGTAGTTCGGTTTGCCTGTCTCCCCTATTGCACCTATAGTAATCTCAGCACCTAGAGCATCTTTTGTGCAGTGAATATAGGTTGGGCCAGGTGTTGGGGAGGGAAGTAGGATTGGTAAGGTAGATGGTTCCCAGACTGTGGAGGACCCTGATGGCCAGGCTTAGGAGCTTGGGTTTTACCCTGTGTGTGTAGTCACTAGAGTATTTGGAAGGGGGTAGCTGATGAGAACTCTGTCAGGGATCTGTAACATGGATTGGAGGTGGGAAAGTCTGGAGGTGAGGGACAGCAAAGATGTTATCATAGGACTTAGCTGAGAGGAAATGCAACAGGATGGAGAAACACTGGAGGGAGAAGGATCAGGACAAGTGATTACTGTTGGGGGTGAGGGAGAAGTTGGAGATGAAGAGATTTTCATTCTGAACCACTGAGATGGTGGTGGTCTCCAAAGGGGAGATCTCTAAAAAGGATTGGTTCTTTTCTCTGGAAATAAAGAAGGAAGCAGGGAAAATCTGGACAAAAATTTCAAAGCAAGTGATTCATCTTTGTCAGACAGGAACAGTTGCTAACCTTGGGTAGCCTTTCCACTAAGGCCCCCAGTTTATGTCTACCAGAGCTATGCACTCTAAAATGGCCAGTGACTTCTTTCACTTTCCTTCCAACCAAATAGAATTTCTATTTCTTTGATGCACATTTGGGATGTGAAAAGACAGTAATATGTGAATGACTCTGACAACTTTGTTTTTGGCTTATGAACAGATAAAAATATAGCAGTGCCTCAAGATAGCTTCTTAAGTCACCCCTCTACTCCTTGATCTTGATATCTGTATTCTCTCGCTCATTATTCTAGACAATAGAATACCCTGCTCTTTTGTTTTTCCTGGATATATCAGTCAGGATTCAGTTGCAGAAAACAGAAATAGTTTTAGCTATTTTAAGCATAAAGGGATCTATAATAATGGGAATGTGATGCTTTTAAAATCAATGGAAAGATTGGAAGAATGGGCTCTAGGCAGGAGGGTTTTCCAGAGATGACTCATACAGCACGTTTAACTGGCTGCCAAAGCTGCTGCTCCTTCTGGCACAGTCAGGAAGGTGGGAAATCTGGAGGCCAACACTGGCAACAAACCACCTTAGCTGAAATTCGGGGATCGTGTGGCCTCTAGTGTCACAGCTTTTGACTCTGGAGCCTTGCTGTGTCTGTTTGAATGCTCACTGGCAAAAAAGTCTACCCACAAAAGAAGTAACTGGAACGCTGCCACAGAAGAACTCAACGTCACCATGACTGCTTGCCAGCAGGAACATCAGAACCTTCTTCGTTCCAAATTGTACGTGAGTGCACGTGGTTAGTAGATCCTAAAACACATCCAGGACACTGGCTGCAGGAGGGTCTTCACCTCCCCATCCTCAGCAGTTGGAGAAAGTGTATTGGAAGGAGGATGGACTGGATGTCGAATGGCAATCTGTTATGTCCACTGTGCTGGGAGTTGAGCTTTATCTTCTCTTTGAATTCAAATATTGGACTGGATGAGATAGGAAGCTTTTCCCTGTGAACCTACTTTGGCAAAGCCCTGTCTTCTCCAGCCTAGCTTTGGGTGGGCCTGATTTTTAAGAGGTGGTTTGATGGAATCTAAGGATTTCAGCATATCGTTAAGTAGTCAGTTTGATATGTGTGTGGTTTGTCTTCACATTTGGTGGCTCATAAACTGATTGTCTATTCATATAATGGTATAACAAAAAGTTAGAGGGAACAGCGGCTCTACTTCCAAGCGAAATTGAAATATGGCTATAGTCTGTGTAGGTCTACTTTATACTCATTTTATATTTCTTTTACAGTAAGTGCTGCAATACAAAAGCTAATGTCTTTTCAAGGAGTCTGTAAGTCAGCCATTAATGACACATTTTGCCTTCAGATTTTGATTTACCTCATCTCTTGGTTTAATTTAGGTTTTTGTTGATAAGTTTTTTTGTTTTGTTTTTTGTGGTACGTGGGCCTCTCACTGTTGTGGCCTCTCCCGTTGTGGAGTACAGGCTTCGGACGCACAGGCTCAGCGGCCATGGCTTACGGGCCCAGCCGCCCCGCGGCATGTGGGATCTTCCCGGACTGGGACACGAACCCGTGTCCCCTGCATTGACAGGCGGACTCTCAACCACTGCGCCACCAGGGAAGCCCCCTGTTGATAAGTTTTAAACCTCCTGTGTATATTCTTATGTATATGTAGTTTGTAGCCTAGAAATAAAGACCTAATGCCGTAACAGTTTTCTGTTCATCTTGGCAAGATATGAATCAGGAAGGAAAAACCTTAATGTGAGAAGGCAGTTCTGCTTAGGCTGATGCTTTGCCTCAGTCTAAGAAATGAAACCATTTCCTGTGACTTGGAGTGAGGAGCAGGTTAGGGATCAGAAGGCAGAGAACTTTTTACCTCTCTTATCATGAGGCTTTCATAGAGTGAATTTATTATTCCAATATTATAAAACAAAACCACTGAAAGATTACTACTAAAATGCATTCAGAAGCCAACAATTATTCTTGAATTATTTCCTATTTTGGATTATCTGACTTCTGCACAATATCTATTTAGTACAAATATCAAACGTTTATTTCGGTAGAGATATAAAATGAGAGAAAACACCCTTTGACTTATCAATGGCTTAAAGAACAATTTTTTTTTGTTATTAAAAACCCTGTAGAATACTGCAAGGAATTCCTGTTATGGGTGACAATCAAGAATATGTTGCCGTCCTTCCAACAAGACCAGGGATACCACCTGAATTGGCACCAGGAACTGGACGGAGTGCTCAGAAACCACACCTACAACTCTCGGGAGAGGAAGTAAGGAGTTCCTTTAATATTAGTTTTCTCTATCTTACAAGCTGTCAGACTTTTTGGTTTCAGGACCCTTTTTATACTCTTAAAAATTTTTGAGGACTTCAGTAATTACTTATGTGGGTTATATCGACATTTACAGTGTTGGAAATTAAAACTGGGAAAATGCTTAAATGTTTATTTTTTAAAATTAAAAATAACAGTAATAGTCATATATGTTAACATAATGTATTTTTATGAAAAATAGTTATATTTTTTAAAACAGAAAAGTAGTGTAAAACTAGGATTGTATTTTTTTTTGCAAATCTCTTTAATGTCTGGCTTAATAGATGGCAGCTGGGTTCTTACGTTTGCTTCTGCATTCAATTTTTTGGTAGGTTGTTTTGGTTGAAATATATGAGGAAAATTCTGGCTTCATGAAGATATATAGTTGGAAAGGAAGAGATTATTTTAATAGACTTTTAACATAATTATGGATATTCTCCTTTAATAATATACCAAAACTTTACAAGTGGTAGTTTCTTGAAACTTAGTTGTGAGACTTCCACTTCTGGGGATGATGCAGTAGAAGTACTTTTTCCTATTCCTCCTGCTAAGTACAGGTAAAAACCTGCGTGTTACAAACAGGACAGATCTAAAAGGTGGAGAGACTAAGGCACTAACTAGGAACTTTGGGACCCAAGAAATGGCACAGTGGCGAGTTAGTTCCTTGGGTTTTCTTTTTTGCTTCACATATTCTAGACTTAGAGTTGAAAAAATTGGTAACCTAGAAAGAAAACTAGGTAAAGACAGAAGAAAAAAAAAAAGTCCAAACAAAAGCCTGCTCCCTCTAGCCAAAGAACCAGGAAAGGGACAGCCTAGCAAGACAAAACTTTTCAACAATAACTACTCTACCCTAGCCAAACACCACAGAAAAAATGGTGGCCCTGGTCCTTTCCTTACCTCTGCCAGCAAAGGCCTAGAAGGAAAACTAGACTTTTGCTCTTGCCCAGAGTATAAGAAGGCACTATAATACCCCTGCCAGGGTGGTATCAATGAAGGCTGTTTGGGGCTGGAACTTTCAGCTTAATAAAGTGGTAATGAGGTTTCCCCTCTTACTGTGTTAGTTGAGACCACATGGGGATCCTGGACTTGCATCCCCACCTAGCAGTAATGAGCCACTCCTCTCCCTCCCCACTGTGGTGGTACCAGAGGAAGCCTAGCAGAGTGTCAGTTAAAGCAGAAGGTTTAAATAAGATCCAGAGCCTCAGAGCAAAATACCCCAAATATCCAAATTTCAACTGAAAATCACTAATCATACCAAGAACCAGGAAAGTCTCAAACTGAACGTAAGAAGATAATCAATAGATGCTATTGCTTAGATAACAGAGATGTTAGAATTATCTGCCAATGATTTTAAAGCTACCATCCTAAAAATGCTTCAGCGATAATTATGAACACACCTGAAACAAATTTAAAAAAAATAGAAAGATTCAGAAAAGAAATAGAAAGTCTTAGTATAGACATTGAAGATACACAGTAAAGAAATTGAAGACATTTTAGAATTGAAAAAATATAGTAACTAAAATAAAATGCTCAGCAGGTGGGCTCAAAAGTAGCATGGATGAAACAGGAAGTGAACTTGAAGATAAAACAATAGAATTTATCCAGTTTGAGCAACAAAGAGAAACAGACTGAAAAAAAAAATTAACAGACCCTCAGGGACTTGTGGGAGTAAAACAAAAGATCTAACATTTGTGTTATCACAGTCCTGGAAGGAGAAGAGGAAGAGGGGTGACTGAAAACATATAGGAAGAAATAATGACTGGAAACTTCCCCAATTTAGCAAAAGACTTAAACCTACATATTCAGGAAGCTGAGCAAACTCCAAGTAAGAAAAATCCAAAGAAATCTGTACCAAGTCACTTACTAGTGAAACTTATGAAAACTAATAACAAAGAAAAAAATCTTGAAAGCATCAAGAGAGAAGTAATATGTTACCTACAGGAGAAAAACAATTTTAATGGCAGTGGATTTCTCATCAGAAACCATGGAGGCCAGAAGTAAGTGGTGGAACATTTTTCAAATGCTGAAAGGAAAGAACTGTAAGCCCTGAGTCCTATATCCAGAGAAGATATCCTTCGGGGATGAAAGGGAATCAAGACATTTTCAGATGAAAGGAAACTAAGAGAATTTGTCACCCAGCAGACTTACACTACAAGAAAGGCTAGAAGATGTTCTCTAAACAGGAAAAAAAAAATGATGAAAGAAAAAATCTCGGAATATCTAAAAGGAACAAAAACGTGTAAAACAAAAACACAGGTAAATACAATAGAGTTTCCTTCTCCTTTTGAGTTTTCTAAATTATGTCTGTCAGTTGAAAAAAAATTACACTGTTAAATGTATATAGAGGAAATGTTTAAGACAACTGTATTATAAATGGAGAAGAGTAAAGAGACATAAAGGGAGGTAAGGTTTCTACACACCACTTGAACTGGTAAATTGGAGACATCAGTAGACTTTGATAAGTTATGTTTATTATGTTTATATAATGTAATACCTAGAGCAAAACTAAAAAGCTATACAAAGAAATAGCTGCAAAATACGTGAAGCAAAAACTGGTAGAACTAAAAGGACAAATAGGCCATTCCACAATTATACTTGGAGACTTCAACACCCCTCTCTAAATAGTTGGTAGAACACTTAGAAAATCAGCAAGGATGGAGAAAAATCAATAACTCCATCAACCAACAGGATCTAATTGAAGTGTACAGAACACTACACCCAACAAGAGCAGAATACATATTCTTTTCACATTCCTGCAGGACATATACCAAGATAAAACAAATCCATAATGAAATCAAACTAGAGATTAATAACAAAGGTAACAGAAAAATCTCCAAACTGTTGGAATCTAAACAATACAGGTATAAGTAATCCATGTGTTATTCCAGGGAGTCTCAAGGGATTTAAAAAATACATTGAAAATCAATTGAACTGAATTAAAATGAAAATACAACACATCAAAATTTGTGGAACACAGATAATGCAGTGCCGAGAGGGAAAATTATAGCACTAAATGCTTATAGTAAAAAAGAGAAAGTCTCAAATCAATAATTTAAGGTCCCACCTCAAGAGCCTAGAAAAAGAAGAGCAAAATAAATCCAAAGCAAGCAGTGGGAAGGAATAATGAAGAGCAGAAATCAATAAGGATGAAAACAATAGAGAAAATCCATGAAACAAAGAGGTAGTTCTTAGAAAAAATTGACCTCTAGCAAGACTGATACGGAAAAACCAGAAAATACACAAATTACCAATATTAGAAGTGAAACAGGAGATATCACTGCAGACCCTCCAGACATCAAAATAATAATAAGGGAATACTATAAACAACTCTACACACATAAATTTGACAACTTAGACAAAACAGAGCAGTTCCTCAAAAAACACAAACTACCACAACTCACTCAATATGAAATAAATACTTTGAATAGCTCTATAATGTTAAGGAACGTGAATGCTTAATTAACAAAACTCCTTTCTCAGAACCCTGAAAAATAGTTTGGCAGTTAAAAAACCAAAATAAACATGCAACTACTATTAAGCATGTTGCAGAATGAATACATAAACTCTATAAGGATAAGTCTTCAGAGAATTATGCTGGTAAAAACCAATTCCAAAACACTACACACTGGCTGATTTTATTATATAACATTCATGAAGTGACAAAATTACAGAAATGGAGAACAGATTAGTGGTTTTCAGGGTTTCAGAATGAGGGTGGGTGGGAATGGGTGGAGTGTGTCTATACAGGACAATATGAGGGATCACTTACAGTGATGGAAATGTTCTGCATCTTAACTATATGAATGTCAATATTTTGTTATTCTGTACTACAGTTTTGCAAGATGTTACCTTTGAGGTAAACTGAGTAAAGGATAGATAGGGTCTCTCTGTATTATTTCTTAAAACTGTCTGTGAATCTATAATTATCTCAAAGTTAAAAGTTTAGTACAAGAATTGTGGTTGTTGGACCAGTACCAAAAAAAAAATTAAACTTAGCTGAAAAGAAAATGTATTAAATGATAATTTGTACAGGTAAAAAAGTTTGTTGCAATTGAAATCTGAAACCATGTCAATGACTTTTTTATACCTTATTACATGAAAATCTATTGCCTCATTTTGTACTTTGAATGGCTCTTTTACCCATGCATGATTTTGTAACATTTTGTATTGGTCATTTAGAAAGTACTATTCATCAAGTTATGTAGATCTTCAAATGTTGACACATTTCACTAATATATAATGTCAAAATATCTCAATTTTAATATTATCAGAAAAGTCTTTTAGCACTGGGAACCTGGCAAGCTCATGGTGAGGGACACAATTTTTCCAAAATTCTAATTTTTGCTAAAAGCTTAAATTTTTTCTCTTGACACAAATAGTCTCAATTATTTTATTTGAAATGACTGATTTTCTCATTTTCAAGAAAATGCTTACCACAAACCAAAGTCTGAATAAAGGTAGTTTGATATTTGTCCTCTCAAGTAAAAATGGTAGCTAGTTCAGTTCAGAACTCAAACAATAGCACACATGTTTTTCCTCAAAACCACCATCCTACTGCACTATGGCCACAGAAGAACTTCATGTGTACTTATTATTTTGTTACACTGAATATTAAAAAGATACTCACTTAAAAGTTGAGATTTAATAAAATGAACATTTTTTTCCTGCTTTGTGGGGGTATTTTTAAGATCCTGCTGCCTTAATTCACACTAAGGTCCACCAATTTTACTCTCTTTTTTTTTTTTTTAACACAAAGTGCAGATTTCAACACAGTGAAAAAGGCAAATGACCTCTTTGTATTTTTAGTGTGGAAAGGTCTTGAAAAGACCCCTGAAAGGTCTTGAGGCTCTCCAGAGCTCAGACCACATTTTAGAAACTGTTGTTCGTCCTTATATTTCATTTATATGAAGCTCAACTTACCCCTGAAGCTAATTTGCATGTCTCTCTCCCTTAGTGAATATAATATTCTGACATTGAGTCTTCAGTATGAACATGAGTTATTGTATTGGGTTGTAACATATGTGGTAACCTTAGGGGCTGTGCAGGTGCTGTTTTACTAAATTAACCTAGCTTGCTTTATAGTTAGTGCAATCTTTACCCTCCTGTCAAGTTCTAGCAGCCACCAACCCGGCTGTTTTTAACCATTTTCCTCATTTCCTCTTAGAAAGTTCTGAGCATTGCTGGGGAAACCAGTTTACCATGATGAGTGTTTCTTTTCTAGTTTAATTTGACACATTCTCTCCTGAAAGTGCATCTGTGTTTTTCCTTGAGAGCAAAATCGTGCTGTTTAGTGATAGATTTTCCTCTCTTCCCACTTAGAGGCTTGTATTCTGCCTTCTTCTAGGGGAATAATTGTATTCTGGATGCTTAAGCTGCTGAAAGTCTACCTACTACAAGGGAAGATTTACCATATTGTATGTGACATATCATTTGAATATCTGAAATCTTAATTTCTAGGTGATCTTTGGAAAAAGAATTGTCAGCTGATTTTGGAAGAGTTTATTCATCTTTTGTCAAGGAATTCCTGGCTCTAGGTCTGTACAGCATAAAGTGATGCAGTGTGCCCACCAAATAGAGGATGAGTGAGATGGAAACAATTTTGAATTTCTGTGGTGGACAAATTAACGTGGCAACTGCAAAATCTACCTTTCTCTAAATAAATACTCTGTTGGTAGAGAGGAAATGTGATCAAAGAATAGTTGACTAGAAATAAAAGTGCTGAAGACTCAGTATCAGCTTATAATTGTGAATCTTTATTTACTGTGTTTGGGTCTTTGGATATTACTGTCAGAAGTCTGTATAGCAACCATGCTCCAGGAGATGGTCACTCTTAAGGTTTCATAGTTAATGTTAGAGTAATGCTTGTAAATTGATGCTTTAAAATCATCTGTGCTCATTTTTTTCTGGTGAAAGACAAATCTTGTTGGGGAAAGTGCTTGGTCCAATTAAATATTATTCAAAGTCAATGAAAGTTAAGGAAAACACAATTACCAATAATACCATGGATTCAGATAGCTATTATTTTAAAAAATCTTGCCACATTTTCTTCAAATCTTGTCATGAATGCCTGATTAAGTTTTTCACTTCCAGCTATTTTTTAAAATTATTTTTCTTTTACTGTTTGTTTTATTATTATTATTTTATTGATAGTAAACTTTATTTTTTAGAATAGTCTTAGACTTCCAGAAAAATTACAAAGACAGTGTGGAGATTTCCCACACTCTGTTTCCCCTATTATTAACATGATAATGGTGGGTTAATAGTGGCCCCCAAAAGATATATCCAAGTCCTAACCCATGGTACCTGTGAATGTGACCTTATTTGGAAATAGGGTCTTTACAGATGTAATTAAGAATCTTGGAATGAGATCACCTTGGATTTAGGGTTAGCCCTAAACCCAAGGGTAAGCCCTAAATCCAATATAACTGGTGTCCTTATAAGAAGAGAATGCTCTGTGAACACACAGACACACAGGGAAGACGCCTTGGAGTGATGGAAGCAAATTGGAATGATGCCGCTGCAAGCCAAGGAATGCCAAGGGTTGCCGGCAACCACTAGAAGCTAGGAAGAGGCACAGGAGAATTCTCTATAGCATTCAGAGGGAGCATGGCCCTGTTGACACCTTGACGGACTTCTTGTTTCCAGAACTCTGAGACAATAAATTTCTGTTGTTTTAAGCCACCGAATTGTATTTGCTACAGTAGCCCTAAGAAACTACCAATACATCTTAGAGCAGTATGGTACATTTGTTAAAATCAGTGAACTGCTATTTATACGTTATTATTAACTAAGGTCCGTACTTCATTCAGATTTCCTAAGTTTTAATGTAATGCCCATTTTCTGTTCCAGGATCCCCTCCAGGATACCACATTACATTTAGTTGTTATGTCTCCTTAGGCTTCTCTTGGCTGTGACAGTTTCTGAGACTTCCCTTGTTTTTGTTGACCTTGACAGTTTGGGAGCGTACTGGTCAGGTATCTTGTAGACTGTCCCTAATTGGGATTGGCTGATGTGTTTTTGATTTGATTGTGTTATGTGATTTTGGGAGGAAGACCACTGAGGTAAGGTGCCATTTTCATCATATCATATTGAGAGTACGTATTATCAATATGACTTATCATTGTTGATGTTAACTTTAATCACCTGGCTGAGGTAGTGTCTGCCAGGTTTTCTTTATTGTCAATTTTCTCTTTTTGCCTCCTTTCCGTTCTGTACTCTGGAAAGAAGTCACTATGTGCAGCCCACACTTAAGGAATGTGGAGCTATGCTCCACCTCTTTCAGAGCAGAGTACCTACAAAGATTAATTTGAATTCATCTGGACAGGATGTTTGTCTGTTCTTCCCATTTATTTATTTATTCGGTCATTTACTTATATCAGTATGACCCATGGATATTTATGCTATACTTTGAGTTATATTACAATACTACTTTATTATTATTGTTATTATTTTGCTAAAATTGTTTGAGCTTTGGTCATTGAGAGCTCCTTCAGTTGTCTCCTACGTCCCTTTGACAGACCCCATCACTGTGGGATTTTTTTTTTTAACACTTAATTACTGGTAGTACAGATGCTCCAGGTTTATCTTGCGTATTTCCTGCCCCAGTCCATAGAATCAGCCATTTCTACAGGGAGCCTCAGTTCCCTTTATTGGAGAATGTAGTTAGAAACTAAGATCAGAGCATTGGATGTGCTTGTTGCTGCTGGGGCTTTGTTGCTTCTAGGCCTTCTCACCTCACACAAATATATGTCTGTATACTAACTCCTTCCTATAAATACACATATTTATAATACACATAATAAATATAATAAATATACATAATATTTCTATCTGTAACCATCTTTTTTTTAAGTTTTGAATTTTATTTATTTTTTTATACAGCAGGTTCTTATTAGTCATCAGTTTTATACACATCAGTGTATACATGTCAATCCCAATCACCCAGTTCAGCACACCACCATCCCCACCCCCTCACAACTTTCCCCCCTTGGTGCCCATACATTTGTTCTCTACATCTGTGTATCAACTTCTGCCCTGCAAACCGGTTCATCTGTATCATTTTTCTAGGTTCCACATACATGCGATAATATATGATATTTGTTTTTCTCTTTCTGACTTACTTCACTCTGTATAACAGTCTCTAGATCCATCCATGTCTCAACAAATGACTCAATTTCGTTCCTTTTTATGGCCGAGTAATATTCCATTGTATATACGTACCACAACTTCTTTATCCATTTGTCTGTCGATGGGCATTTAGGTTGCTTCCATGACCTGGCTATTGTAAATAGTGATGCAGTGAACATTGGGGGGCATGTGTCTTTTTGAATTATGGTTTTCTCTGGGTATATGCCCAGTAGTGGGATTGCTGGATCATATGGTAATTCTATTTTTAGTTCTTTAAGGAACCTCCATACTGTTCTCCATAGTGGCTGTATCAATTTACATTCCCACCAACAGTGCAAGAGGGTTCCCTTTTCTCCATACCCTCTCCAGCATTTGTTGTTTGTAGATTTTCTGATGAAGCCCGTTCTAACTGGTGTGAGGTGATACCTCATTGTAGTTTTGATTTGCATTTCTCTAATAATTAGTGATGTTGAGTAGCTTTTTATGTGCTTCTTGGCCATCTGTATGTCCTCTTTGGAGAAATGTCTATTTAGGTTTTCTGCCCATTTTTGGATTGGGTTGTTTGTTTCTTTAACATTGAGCTGCATGAGCTGTTTATATATTTTGGAGATTAATCCTTTGTCCATTGATTCGTTTGCAAATATTTTCTCCCATTCTGAGGATTGTCTTTTCGTCTTGTTTATGGTTTCCTTTGCTGTGCAAAAACTTTTAAGTTTCATTAGGTCCCATTTATTTTTGTTTTTATTTCCATAACTGTAGGAGGTGGATCAAAAAAGATCTTGCTGTGATTTATGTCAAAGAGTGTTCTTCCTATGTTTTCCTCTAAGAGTTTTATAGTTTCTGGTCTTACATTTAGGTCTCAAATCCATTTTTAGTTTATTTTTATGTATGGTGTTAGGGAGTGTTCTAATTTAATTCTTTTACATGTAGCTGTCCAGTTTTCCCAGCACCACTTATTGAAGAGACTGTCTTTTCTCCATTGTATATCCTTGCCTCCTTTGTCATAGACTAGTTGACCATAGGTGCATGGATTTATCTCTGGGCTTTCTATCTTGTTCTATTGATCTATGTTTCTGTTTTTGTGCCAGTACCATATTGTCTTGATTACTGTAGCTTTGTAGTATAGTCTGAAGCCCAGGAGTCTGATTCCTCCAGCTCTGTTTTTTTCCCTCAAGACTACCTTGGCTATTTGGGGTCTTTTGTGTCTCCATACAAATTTTAAGATTATTTTGTTCTAGTTCCATAAAAAATGCCATTGGTAATTTGATAGGAATTGCATTGAATCTGTAGATTGCTTTGGGTAGTATAGTCATTTTCACAATATTGATTCCTCCAATCCAAGAACATGGTATATCTCTCCATCTGTTGGTATCATCTTCAATTTCTTTCATCAGTGTCTTATAGTTTTCTGCATGCAGGTCTTTTATCTCCTTAGGTAAGTTTATTCCTAGGTATTTTATTCTTTTTGTTGCAATGGTAAATGGGAGTGTTTCCTTCATTTCTCTTTCAGATTTTTCATCATTAGTGTATAGGAATTCAAGAGATTTCTGTGCATTAATTTTGTATCCTGCAACTTCACCAAATTCATTGATTAGCTCTAGTAGTTTTCTGGTGGCATTTTTAGGATTCTCTATGTATAGTACCATATCACCTGCAAACAGTGACAGTTTTACTTCTTCTTTTCCAGTTTGTATTCCTTTTATTTCTTTTTCTTCTCTGACTGCCGTGGCTAGGACTTCCAAAACTACGTTGAATAATAGTGGTTAGAGTGGACATCCTTGTCTTGTTCCTGATCTTAGAGGAAATGCTTTCAATTTTTCACCATCGAGAATGATGTTTGCTGTGGGTTTTTCATATATGGCCTTTATTATGTTGAGGTAGGTTCCCTCTATGCCCACTTTCTGGAGAGTTTTTATCATAAATGGGTGTTGAATTTTGTCAAAAGCTTTTTCTGCATCTATTGAGATGATCATATGATTTTTATTCTTCAGTTTGTTAATATGGTGTATCACATTGATTGATTTGCATATATTGAAGAATCCTTGCATCCCTGGGATAAATCCCACTTGATCATGGTGTAAGATCCTTTTAATGTGTTGTTGGATTCTGTTTGCTAGTATTTTGTTGAGGATTTTTGCATCTATTTTCATCAGTGATATTGGTCTGTAATTTTCTTTTTTTGTAGTGTCTTTGTCTGGTTTTGGTATCACGGTGATGGTGGCCTCATAGAATGAGTTTGGGAATGTTCCTTCCTCTGCAATTTTTTGGAAGAGTTTGAGAAGGATGAGTGTTAGTTCTTCTCTAAATGTTTGATAGAATTCACCTGTGAAGCCATCTGGTCTTGGACTTTTGTTTGTTGGAAGATTTTTAATCACAGTTTTACTTTCATTACTTGTGATTGGTCTGTTTATATTTTCTATTTCTTCCTGGTTCAGTCTTGGAAGGTTATACCTTTCTAAGAATTTGTCCATTTCTTCCAGGTTGTCTATTTTGTTGGTATAGAGTTACTTGTAGTAGTCTCTTAGGGTGCTTTGTATTTCTGCGGTGTCTGTTGTAACTTCTCCTTTGTCATTTCTAATTTTATTGATTTGAGTCCTCTCCCACTTTTTCTTGATGAGTCTGGCTAATGGTTTATTAATTTTGATTATCTTCTCAAAGAACCAGCTTTTAGTTTTATTGATCTTTACTATTGTTTTCTTTGTTTCTATTTCTTTTATTTCTGCTCTGATCTTTATGCTTTCTTTCCTTCTGCTAATTTTGCGTTTTGTTTTTTCTTCTTTCTCTAGTTCCTTTAGGTGTAAGATTAGACTGTTTATTTGAGATTTTTCTTGTTTCTTGAGGTAGGCTTGTATAGCAATAAACTTCTCTCTTAGAACTGCTTTTGCCACATCCCACAGGTTTTGGATTGTCGTATATGTAACCATCTTTGTCTAACTTAAGCTAAGCATGAGTTCATACTGATGTCTACAACTCTAATTCATGACCACATGTATCATTCTAACCTCCTCCCTTACTTATCTTTAAGCTCCCTACAGTGAGTGACAAACCTGGCTCCCACCATCCTCCATCCATTTACTTAATTGTTTAATTCCAGTATAGAAGTATCAGAATTATTAACCCATATTCCTGTGGGAAACAACTTTATCAACTAAAGTGTAGTGCTACATACAGTTTCTTTTGCCTTTAGTCTTATATACCCTACTCATTTCCAAGGTTACTATCCAGGGATTCCTCTTGACCTCCTAAATGATTTTTTAAAAATTTGCATACATTGTGTCAGTCTTTGTGCTGTAAAGTTCGGTGGTTTTGAGAACTGAATGTCATTTAGCCACAATTCTAGTATCATGCAGGATAGTTTCACCTCCCTAAAAATTCTTCTATGCCTGATTAAATTTTATTTGAAAAGGTTTAAAGAAACAAATAAATACAGAAACCAAACTAACAAACACATTGGTACATGTTATCAAAAATTTGTAAGTAATATTTTGTTATACTTGTTCCAGATTTTTTAAAAGACATTTTAAAAACAAATTAAGTCCTCTTGTACTTCTTCGTAATTCCATTTCTCTTCCTTTTTACTCAAGGACAGTTATTGTTACAATTATCTTTTTTTCCAGTCCATGATTTTATACATTATTAGATGTACTTATGACCCTAAACAATAAATACTATAGTTCTGTGTGTTCTAGGTACATTTATATAAATGACACGATTTTGTATGTATCTTTCTAAAAGTTACTTATTTTACTGTTAGTACTGTGCTTCTAAGATCCATCTATGGTTTGTAATTTTTGTGCTGGAATGGCTTTACAGTGTTTAGTTATTAGAATTCACCACATTTTATTCATCTGTTTCTCTATTAATTGACATTTAAATTGGGCTTTGTTTTTTGCTATTTCGTATGCTGTATCAGCATCCTTGTACATATCTCTTCATGAATATGTGGAAGAATTTCCTTAGAATATGTAGCTGGAAGTGAAATTATTGGATTATGCGGCATGTACATTTTCTATTTTACTAGAAATGGCCAGTTTGCGTCTAGTGTGGTTCTACTAATTTCCCACATCCTTGGCATCACTTGAAATTGCTGACTATATTTTTGCTAATCTGATGGGTATGATAAATTGTCTTTCCCAGATTTGCAGACACTGTGGAACCAATCACCTCATTTTCTCAGCAGCTAGAACTAATTTTGATAGGAGCTTGGGTATTTACCCTAGAGACCATTTGTTAGTTTCTAATAGCCTTTTATGTTATTTTCAAAGGTGTCTGCTTATCCAGGATTTACCAAGTTGTTTTGGAATCTGACTTCACCCAAATTCTCTGTTCCAGTATCTGTCATAAAGGAAACCGTATATCCAAAATATGAGGTAAAATACTGAATGACATTTCTCTATTGTTGTTTAATAATTAGACTGTATAATTGACTATGACATTAAATTTTACTGGATAGTTGTTATGTAAATTGTCGGTAAAGATTGACATAATTGAATGATTGGATGGCACTATAGAAATTATACATATAAAATAAATAATTTTTATATGTATGTGTTATATGTGTATACATATATACACACATAACCCCTAACTATATGTACACTTATGCACATACACTTATATGTATATTTCTAAAAAAAAATGTTGTACTTATCCATGTTAATTTACCCAGTCAAAAAGAGTATTCTCTTTTCTTTCTGAATGAATCATTTTTTTGACTGACAAGATATAAAGCTTCTTGGGTTGTTTAGAAGATCTTTATGATATTTTCATTTGCTTTTAAAAGTGCATTTTTAGTTAATGTTTAAGAAAGTTTAAAACTACCCAATACAATTAGTAATCTATTTTCTTCTTCCCTTAAAGTGTTTGCTTGTTCTCATTTTATGTTATACAGCTTATTTTAAAAATTAGAAAAATGAAGAGAAGAAAACCAAAATCATCTGTTATTTTTCTCCCTCAAGACAATCACTGCCCACTTTCTCGTCCATTTTCTTTCATTGTTAAAAATTCTTTTTCTTCCTCCTCCTCTTCTTTTATTCTCCTTCCCCCTGCCCCTTTCTTCTTCCTACTTATATTTTCCTCTTAAAATAATTCTGTGATGGACATCATGGTGCATGCATTTTTAATGGTATTTAGAATTAGGTTATTTGCATAGGATCCTAGATAGCTTACTGATAACACATATATCAGGAAAGAATAAGACAAAAAAGTTAATCATGGGGAAAGCATACCAGGGTATTAGCATAATAAACTCAGAGATAAGATTAAATCAAAGAAATTCTGTCCATATGTGCTCTTGTTTGAAATGGTCATCAACATCATTGTTGATATTGAAACATCTTTATATTCCTTGATTATGATGTATTATTTTTAAATATTGTATTGAATTCTGTTAGGCAATATTTTATTGTATTTTTAAAATATATACTCATGAGTGAAATATGTATTTAGTGTATTTTTTTTGTTGGACTCTGTTATCAAAGTCATTCTTGCTTTATAAAGTTAATTGGGTAGCATTTCTTCTTTTTTAATATTCTGGAATTAAAATAGCTTAGGAATAACCTTGAAAATGTGGAAGAATTCATTGTCTTGAAACATTTGAACTGTTTGGGAAGGTAATTTTTTGATAGTTAAAACTTTTTATTTTCTAATTCTTGGGTTATTCATGTTTAATATTTTTTCTGAAGTCAATTGGTAACATATTCTTACAGAAAGCCATGTATTCAGTTGAAATTTATAAGCTTATATGCAGAGTTTGTATATATTCTCTCTTTAGTTTTAATCTCCATTTCTAAAGTTGCATTGTTTTCTTTCCCATTTCTAATGATATTTGGGGAATTTTTTTCTTCCCTAGAATGAATTTTCTAGAAATTAGTATATTTTTTTGTCTTTTCTCATTTATTTTCAATTACAAGTGCTTTATTCTCTACTTGTCAAATTACTATACCCACACTAGTGTAAAACCATGTCTTTAATTTTTTTAGCAAGGTTTATGGTGTATGATTCCGTAGCTATTAGATATCATGACCAGTCATCCAGAAAAACAAATGAGTCCAACCTACCATATTTGACCAAAAAACTTTTGGATTAGTTATAAATTCAGTTTTTGCCCCTCTGAGTTTTTGTTGTTTCTTTTTTTCAAAATGTTTTGTTTATTTGTTTCCTGCTTCCACAGAAGGTTGACATCTCTATTTGGGCATTTTCCTAATTTCTTGTTGAAAATTTAATTTCTTTACCTTTCATATTTTTAACAAATATAAGTATTTTGACCTTATTTCATACATTTTTATTTATGGTATGTTCATTTATTTTCTAAATAATTTCTATTGCAGTTTTCTTTATCTTATTGATACACAACTTATGGGGGAAAGTGTTTTTTTAACTTGTTGAAATTATTTTGTTTAATTTTTATTGTTTATCCTTATTAACCTAAGAAAATATGTTCTTTAGAGTAACAGTTTCTTGGAATTTATTGATATTTGCTTTGTGGTTTACTAGATATCCCAATAGTATCTACAATACTAATTCAGTGCTATTATATGCAGTGACTTATATTGTAGCCGCACTAAGTGGTGTGCAGGCTTTGTAATCAGACAATCTTGGATTTGAATCCCACTTGTTTTCTGGATACCCTTGTATTAGTATCTTAACTTCTTTTTAAAAATTTTTATTTTTTTATTGAAGTATAGTTGATTTACCATGTTTCAGGTGTACAGCAAAGTGATTCAGTTATACACACACACACACACACACACACACACACACACACACACACATATATATGTATGTATATGTGTTTGCTTTTCCAGATTCTTTTCCATTATAGGTTATTACAAGATATTGAATATAGTTCCCTATGCTATACAGTAGGTCCTTGTTGTTTATCTATAATATTTTATATATAGTAGTATGTGTCTGTTAATTCCAAATTTCCAATTTATCTCTCTCCGCTTTCCTCTTTGGTAACCATAAGTTTTTCTTAAGTATCTTAACTTTGTTTTCATAAGTGTCTTAACTTCTTGAAGTCTCAGAGTTTTGTATGTAATTTGGGTGTTCTGGGGATTTAATAAGAGACTGTATAGTGTGTTGCCTGTTGAATGGTAAGTGCTCAGTTAATAATAGGTAGGGCTGTTATATTGTTCTGTTATTGCATTCTTCTGTGGCATAGTTCTTTCACTTGATCTAAAAAATACTTTTTGAGATTTTCAATGCACCTGTGTTTTGTCCATTTCTCCATATGTTACTAATAGCTTTTACTTTATGTGAGTAGAAGCTGTTTATCTTTATTATGAATTTGGCAGTGTTTTACTTTCTTATGAATTCTGTCTCTTATCAGTTTTGAATGACCTACTTTGGCCTATTTAATGCTGCAATTCTACTCTAATATGGCCAGCCCTGTGTTGTTATCTGTTTGTGTTCAGGAATATTTTCATTTTAATCATCTCTTTGTTGTTTGTTTTGTTTTATATGAGCCATATAAGTGGCATGTGGTTAATTTGGTGTTACTAACATTATTCTATTTTGTGGTTTCTTTTCAAAATTTTCTTTCTAGTTTGTCTTTTGTTAAACCATTATTTTCTTTAGCAATATTGTTGTCTGTGCTGTTTTCAGAGTGGTAAGACCTATTAAAATTACTTAAGAACTTGCACAAGTAGCAGAAAAAATTCAAATACAAAGATGTGTATGGCATAAAGAGCACTCCCCATCTTGAATGCTGTCCTCCCCAGTCCTCTTCTCCCTGAGATCAGCTATTGTCAAATACATTGTATGTATCTATTCGGACATTTTCATTTTTATTTATGTCATGCAGGTTCGTGCGGATTAATGTTTTTACATATGTGGAATAAGGTAATCTATATCGTTCTGCATCTTGATTTTTTTTCTCTTAAAACATACTTGCACGTATCTTTGCATACGTATGTGTATTTTTTCTATTTGAAATTCCTGGCCAAAGTGTATGTGTAATTTAAATTGGAAGATTATTGTGTATATTTGCACTTCCTTTTTTTAAGTGTAATCTAAACTTTTCATTTACTTAAGAAAATAATAATTATATTTTTTGGGGAAACGATGCCATGAACTAAAAAGAGAAGATTAATAACAAATTATATAAAAGATTCTTTAATGTAAAAGATGGGTGAATATTAATTGTGTAAGTAGGTGTGGCATTCACAAAAAAAGATGTGATGCTCACATTTCCTTCAAGAGAATCTGATGGAAGAGCATACTTGGCCAGCCTCCAGCTGCTGTCCTGTAGATCTACCGTGGCATTCACTCCAGGGCCATTCTTCCTCTGGACTGCTCCCAGACAGTGACTAAGCACAGGGGCTTTCTAAAGCTGACCCTTTCCAGTTCAATGTGGGACTGTTTTATCAGGTGCTTTGGCTCAGAGACTTTCCATCTGCCTGGCTGACTCTTTCTCAGAACTGGTCCATAATCTGAAGCTCTTCCTACCCAGTCCTTTCTCTCTTTTCCACTTCCACAGTTGTCAGATCTACATCATGGTCTGAAGGCTGCCCCTGCATGTTGCTCCCTCTCTCTTTATCCTCCACTGATAGCATCTGATTCTAAATGAACTGACACAATAGGGGGGGTCTGCAATATGAGTACAATGTTGTCTAAACTGTGTGTTTATAAAGTATGAGCATGTATTCTTCTGTCTTTGTATATAGAAAAGTGTGAATATAGGGAATTGAGAGTAGGCAGAATTGTCTGAACAGAAGTAGGAATTGTAGCAATTATAAGAAGTGTTGGTTAGAACTGGTGATGATGGATTAATGTATTAGAAAGGTAGTCCAGAAGTAAATTGGTACTGGTGGTTGTTCACACCCAATGACCAGAAGGAAAAGGATCCAACAGGACTTTCTGGTACAAAAAGAGGGCCCAGAACACTTTCCATTCACCAGAACTGTAATCAGACCTTTGTTCAGAGACTCCTGGTTTCTTTGAATGGGAAATGATATTTAGATACAAAGATCTGTGTGTCTCATTTCTTTTAAAAGCAAATTTTACCTGTTTATATATATTATGATTACTGATATTTTTTGTTTTATCCTGCCATTTGATTTTTGTTTTCATAGATGCTGCCTTTTGTTTGTTTTATGTTCTCCTTTTATTTCCTATCTTAAATTTATCTTTTTTATTATTCCTTTAAAAAAATGTCAGTGGTCTGCATATAATATATTCTGATTTAATTTTTAAAATTTTTATTTATTTATTTTTTATTGAAGTAGAGTTGATTTACAATGTTGTGCCAATCTCTGCTGTGCAGCAAAGTGACTCAGTTACACACATACAGACATTTAAACAATTCTTTTCCATTATGGTTTATCACAGGATATTGAATATATTTCCCTGTGCTCTACAGTAGGACCTTGTTGTTTATCCATCCTATATATGTAGTTTAAATTTGCTCATCCCACACTCCCAGTCCTTCGCTCCCCTACCACCCTCCCCCTTGGCAACCACGAGTCTGTTCTCTATGTCTGTGAGTCTGTTTTTTCTTTTTTTCTTTGCGGTACGCGGGCCTCTCACTGTTGTGGCCTCTCCCATTGTGGAGCACAGGCTCCGGACGTGCAGGCTCAGTGGCCATGGCTCACAGGCCTAGCCACCCCGCAGCATGTGGGATCTTCCCGGACCAAGGCATGAACCCGTGTCCTCTGCATCGGCAGGCGGACTCTCAACCATTGCGCCACCAGGGAAGCCCTGTGAGTCTGTTTTGTAGATAGGTTCATTTGTGCCATATTTTAGAATCCACATATAAGTGATATCATATGGTATTTGTCTTTCTCTTTCTGACTTACTTCACTTATTATGATAGTCTCTAGTTGCATCCATGTTGCTGCAAATGGCATTATTTCATTCTTTTTTATGGCTGAGTAGTATTCCATTGTGTATATGTACCACATCTTCTTTAACCATTCATCTGTCGATGGACATTTAGGTTGTGTCCATGTTTGGCTATTGTGAATAGTGCTGCTATGAACACAGGGGTGCATGTATCTTTTTGAATTATAGTTTTGTCTGGGTATATGCCCAGGAGTGGGATTGCTGGATCATATGGTAATTCTATTTTTAGTTTTCTGAGGAACCTCCATACCGTAATGTTTTCCATAGTGGCTGCACCAACTTACATTCCCACCAACAGTGTAGGAGGGTTCCCTTTTCTTCACACCCTCTCCAACATTTGTTATTTGTAGACTTTTTAATGATGGCCATTCTGAGTGGTGTGAGATGGTACCTTACTGTAGTTTTGATTTGCATTTCTCTAATAATTAGTGATGCCGAGCATCTTTTCACGTGCCTACTGGCCATCTGTATGTCTTTGGAGAAATGTCTGTTAAGGTCTTCTGCCCTTATTTCCATTTTTTAACTATTTGGGTAAATTGTGTTTTATCATGCCTACTTTGGAAGTTATATATATTGTTTCTTATTCCTATGATGGTTTCCATAGAATATATATGTTTAACTTATCAGTAGCTAATGTTTTTTTGTTGTTGTTGTTTTTTTAAATTTTTGGCTGCACCATGCAGCATATGGGATCTTAGTTCCCCAACCAGGGATTAAACTTGTGCTCCCTGCAGTGGAACCATGGAGTCTTAACCACTAGACCAGGGAAGTCCCTCAATATCTAATATTAATCAATACCTTTATCCTCTTCCAGGAAACTACAATGACTTTAAACCTTTTATTCCATTTACTCCTTTTTGATTTAATATGCTCTAACTTTGATACATTTTTAGATCCTTATCTTTTAAAATTCCAGAGACATTATTCTTATCATTTTATGCAATATTCCTTATGTTTTACCCATGTATTTATCTCTCTGTCTTTGCCTTTCTATTTTTTTTTTTTGTGGGCAAAAATTATTTTTTAACACAGATTTTCATCTATTCACTTTTGCTTACAACACTAAATTACTTATATAACATTATACTATAAAAATGAACCTTTCTATTTTTTGAGCATCTCAGACCATCCTGTCTGGAATCATTTTGCCCTCTGCTAAAGGATATCTTTTAGAGCTTGCTTTAAGGGAAGTGGTAAAATCCTGTTTTCTCTTTGTTTCAAATGTCTTTATATTCATGCTTGTGGGATATTTTACTTGGGGATAATACTATTGCAAATATTTACTTTTAGCACACTAATGATGTTCCACAATTTTCTGGTGTCCACTATAGCTGTTGAGAATTGAGTCTTAAGTATGAATCCTTTGAAGATAATCAATTCTCTGCATCCTCCCCTAACTTTTTAGTTATTCTCTTTTCTTCTATACAGTTTCAGTATGATGTGTCTAGTTGTACATTTCTTCTTATTTATTGTATTTAGGAAAGATTGGGATTTTTGAATCTGTGGTTTGATATCTTTCATCAGCTATGTCAAATTTTTAGTCACTATTTCTTCATATTTTGCCTCTGTCCATTCTCTCTTTCATTTTCTGGGACTTTAATCGCATGTATTAGCTACATTTTTTTCTCTTGAAACTGGATCCTGGACAATTTCTTCTAATCTGTCTTTAGTTCAGGTTCATAAATTCTTTCTTCTGTTATGTCTAATATATTGTTAAACTTGTTCTCTGTATTTTTAAATTTGGTTTTGTATTTTTCTTTTTAGAATTTATATATTTCCTCCAAACCTATTATGTTCTGGTGTTTTGTTTCTCTGTGTAACTGTCTGTCTTTAAATATTTATCATTGTATTTAAAACATTATTTTTAGTAAGTATTTGAAACCTGGAATGGCAGTTCCTCCTCTAGAGAAAAAATTTTTTTTCCAGAACCTGAGATCTGTACCACTCAACCTAAATTTAAGATTGAGGCTTGAGTTTCTATGAACACCTTGTGACAGAACCTAGGCTGAAAGTATACACAAATGTTGATTTACTTCCATTCACTCCTAATCTGAGGATATAGCCCTGTAATATCCCTGTAGCCTTGGATACTTGTATATTATATATATATAAAATCAGTTTCCAAACCTCAGGAAGATTCTGGGCTTGGATTTCTGTCATTCTTGCCCTAAAAAGTTGCAGATGTGCAGCTCAGCTTTGCAACGGTTTTGGCAAATATCTTGCAAACAAAATCACCTTTGAAAACTGGGTTTACATTTTCAGGTTTTTGCTTTTTCCTATATTTTTACTCAGTATTTCTTCATCATCTTGTTAGCTTTTTGATGCTTTGAAGATTATCTTGGACATAATACATACTTTCTTAGCTGTTCTCAGCAGTTGTTCTCAGTAGAAGTACCTAGCATGTCATAATTGGAAGCAGAAGTCATAACTGACTTTTAAGGCAGCAAAACTGTTTCCCTTTCCATCTGCATCCCAGCTTTTATTACATGCATACTAATTTTAGCAATATCCCTGTAGTAGAGGAGGAGAGTTTTTACATCATGTATCAGGTAAGCAATGCTGTAATTGCGCTGGGCCATACCCTGACAGGTTCAAGGATGTGGACCACATTCTCTCTCTCTCTTTTTTTTTCTTAACATCTTTATTGGAGTATAATTGCTTTAAAATGGTGTGTTACTTTCTGCTTTATAACAAAGTGAATCAGCTATACATATACATATATCCCCATATCTCCTCCCCTTTACATCTCCCTCCCACCCTCCATATCCCACCCCTCTAAGTGCTCACAGAGTACCAAGCTGATCTCCCTGTGCTATGTGGCTGCTTCCCACTAGCTATCTATTTTACATTTGGTAATATATATAAGTACATGCCACTCTCTCACCTCGTCCCAGCTTACCCTTCCCCCTCCCGTGTGTCCTCAAGTCCATTCTCTACATCTCCATCATTATTCCTGTCCTGCCCCTAGGTTCTTCAGAACCATTTTTTTTTTCAGATTCCGTATATATGCGTTAGCATACGATATTTGTTTTTCTCTTTCTGACTTAACTTCAGTCTGTATGACAGACTCTAGGTCCATCCACCTCACTACAAATAAGTCAATTTCGTTTCTTTATATGGCTGAGTAATATTCCATTGTATATATGTGCCACATCTTCTTTATCAGTTCATCTGTCGATGGACCCTTTGGTTGCTTCCATGTCCTGCTATTGTGAATAGTGCTGCAATGAACATTGTGGCAGATGACTCTTTTTCTTTTTTCTTTTTTTGGCTGTACGTGGGCCTCTCACTGTTGTGGCCTCTCCCGTTGCGGAGCACAGGCTCTGGATGCGCAGGCTCAGGGGCCATGGCTCACGGGCCCAGCTGCTCCGCGGCATGTGGGATCTTCCCAGACCGGGGCATGAACCCGTGTCCCCTGCATCGGCAGGCGGACTCTCAACCACTGCGCCACCAGGAAAGCCCCAACTCTTTTTGAATTATGGTTTTCTCAGGGTATATGCCCAGTAGTGGGATTCCTGGGTCATATGGTAGTTCCATTTTTAGTTTTATAAAGAAATTCCATACTGTTCTCCATAGTGGCTGTATCAATTTACATTCCCACCAACAGCGCAAGAGGGTTCCCTTTTCTCCACACCCTCACCAGCATTTATTATTTGTTGATTTTTTTATGATGGCCATTCTGACTGGTGTGAAGTGATACTTCATTGTAGTTTTGAGTTGCATTTCTCTCATGATTAGTGATGTTGAGTATCCTTTCCTGTGTTTGTTGGCAATCTGTATACCTTCTTTGGAGAAATGTCTATTTAGGTCTTCTGCCCAGTTTTGGGTTTGGTTGTTTGTTTTTTGATATTGAGCTGCATGAGCTGCTTGTAAATTTTGGAGATTAATCCTTTGTCAGTTGCTTCGTTTGCAAATATTTTCTCCCATTCTGAGGGTTGTCTCTTCGTCTTGTTTGTGTTTTCCTTTGCTGTGCAAAAACTTTTAAGTTTCATTAGGTCCCATTTGTTTATTTTGTTTTTATTCCTATTTCTCTAGGAGGTGGGTCAAAAAGGATCTTGCTGTGATTTATGTTATAGAGTGTTCCGCCTATGTTTTCCTCTAAGAGTTTTATAGTGTCTGGCCTTACATTTAAGTCTTTAATCCATTTTGAGTTTCTTTTTGTGTATGGTGTTAGGGAGTGTTCTAATTTCATTCTTTTACGTGTAGCTGTCCAGTTTTCCCAGCACCACTTATTGAGGAGGCTGTTTTTTCTCCATTGTATATTCTTGCTTCTGTTATCAAAAATAAGGTGACCATATGTATGTGGGTTTCTCTCTGGGCTTTCTATCCTGTTCCATTGGTCTATATTTCTGTTTTTGTGCCAGTACCATACTGTATTGATTACTGTAGATTTGAAGTATAGTCTGAAGTCAGGGAGCCTGATTCCTCCAGCTCCTTTTTTCTTTCTCAAGATTGCTTTGGCTATTTGGGGTCTTTTGTGTTTCCATACAAATTGTGAAATTTTTTTACTAGTTCTGTGAAAAATGCCATTGGTAGTCTGATAGGGATTGCATTGAATCTGTAGATTGCTTTGGGTAGTATAGTCATTTTCACAATACTGATTCTTCCAATCCAGGAACATGGTATATCTCTCCATCTATTTATATCATCTTTAATTTCTTTCATCAGTGTCTTATAGTTTTCTGCATACAGGTCTTTTGTCTCCTTAGGTAGGTTTATTCCTAGGTATTTTATTCTTTTTGTTGCAATGGTAAATGGGAGTGTTTCCATAATTTCTCTTTCAGATTTTTCATCATTAGTGTATAGGAATGCAAGAGATTTCTGTGCATTAATTTTGTATCCTGCTACTTTACCAAATTCATTGATTAGCTCTAGTAGTTTTCTGATAGCATCTTTAGGATTCTCCATGAAGAGTAACTTGTCATCTGCAAACAGTGACAGTTTTACTGCTTCTTTTCCGATTTGGATTCCTTTTATTTCTTTTCCTTCTCTGATTGCTGTGGCTAAAACTTCCCAAACTATGTTGCATAACAGTGGTGAGAGTGGACACCCTTGTCTTGTTCCTGATGTTAGAGGAAATGGTTTCAGTTTTTCATCATTGAGAACGATGTTGGCTGTGGGTTTGTCATATATGTCCTTTATTATGTTGAGGTAAGTTCCCTCTATGCCTACTTTCTGGCGGATTTTTATCATAAATGGGTGTTAAATTTCGTTGAAAGCTTTTTCTGTATCTATTGAGATTATCATGTGGTTTTTATCCTTCAGTTTGTTAATATAGTGTATCACATTGATTGATTTGTGTATATTGAAGAATCCTTGCATTCCTGGGATAAACCCCACTTGATCATGGTGTATGATCCTTTTAATGTGCTGCTGGATTCTGTGTGCTAGTATTTTGTTGAGGATTTTTGCATCTACGTTCATCATTGATATTGGTCTGTAGTTTTCTTTTTTTGTGACCTCTTTGTCTGGTTTTGTTATCAGGGTGATAGTGGCCTCATAGAATGAGTTTTGGAGTGTTCCTTCCTCTGTTATGTTTTGGAAGAGTTTGAGAATGATAGGTGTTAGCTCTTCTCTAAATGTTTGATAGAATTCACCTGTGAAGCCATCTGGTCCTGAACATTTGTTTGTTGGAAGATTTTTAATCACAGTTTCCATTTCAGTGCTTGTGATTGGTCTGTTTATATTTTCTATTTCTTCCTGGTCAGTCTCAGAAGCTTGTGCTTTTCTAAGAATTTGTCCATTTCTTCCACATTGTCCATTTTATTGGCATATAGTTGTGTGTAGTAATCTCTCATGATCCTTTGTATTTCTCCAGTGTCAGTTGTTACTTCTCCTTTTTCATTTCTAATTCTATTGATTTGAGTCTTCTCCCTTTTTTTCTTGATGAATCTGGCTAATTCTTTGTCAATTTTGTTTATCTTCTCAAAGAACCAGCTTTTAGTTTTATTGATCTTTGCTATTTTTTCCTTCATTTCTTTTTCCTTTATTTCTGATCTTATTTTTATGACTTCTTTCCTTCTGCTAACTTTGGGGTTTTTTTGTTCTTCTTTCTCTAATTGCTTTAGGTGTAAGGTTATGTTGTTTATTTGAGATGTTTCTTGTTTCTTAAGGTAGGATTGTATTGCTATAAACTTCCCTCTTAGAACTGCTTTTGCTGTATCCCATAGGTTTTGGGCCATCGCGTTTTCATTGTCATTTGTTTCTAGGTATGTTTTGATTTCCTCTTTGATTTCTTCAGTGATCTCCTGGTTATTTAGTAGCGTATTGTTTAGCTCCATGTGTTTGTATTTTTTACAAATTTTTTTCCCGTAATTGTTATCTAGTCTCATAGAGTTGTGGTCGGAAAAGATACTTGACATGATTTTAATTTTGTTAAATTTACCAAGGCTTGATTTGTGACCCAAGATATGATCTCTCCTGGAGAATGTTCCATGAGCACTCGAGAAGAAAGTGTATTCTGTTGTTTTTGGATGGAATGTCTTATAAATATCAATTAAGTCCATCTTGTTTAATGAATCATTTAAAGCTTGTGTTTCTTTAAATATTTTCATTTTGGATGATCTGTGCATTGGTGAAAGTGGAGTGTTAAAGTCCCCTACTATGATTATGTTACTGTCGATTTCCCCCTTTATGGCTGTTAGCATTTGCCTTATGTATTGAGGTGCTCCTATGTTGGGTGCATAAATATTTACAATTTTTATATCTTCTTCTTCGATTGATCCCTTGATCATTATGTAGTGTCCTTCTTTGTCACTTGTAATAGTCTTTATTTTAAAGTCTATTTTGTCTGAAATGAGAATTGCTACTCCAACTTTCTTTTGATTTCCGTTTGCATGGAATATCTTTTTCCATCCCCTCATTTTCACTCTGTATGTGTCCCTAGGTCTGAAATGGGTCTCTTGTAGACAGCATATATACAGGTCTTGTTTTTGTATCCATTCAGCCAGCCTATGTCCTTTGGTTGGAGCATTTAATCCATTTACATTTAAGGTAGTTATCACTATGTATGTTCCTGTTACCATTTTCTTAATTGTTTTGGGTTTGTTATTGTAGGTCTTTTCCTTCTCTTGCGCTTCCTGCCTAGAGAAGTTCCTTTAGCATTTGTTGTAAAGCTGGTTTGGTGGTGCTGAATTCTCTTAGCTTTTGCTTGTCTGTAGAGGTTTTAATTTCTCCATGGAATCTGAATGTGATCCTTGCTGGGTAGAGTAATCTTGGTTGTAGGTTTTTCCCTTTCATCTCTTTAAATATGTCCTGTCACTCCTTTCTGGCTTGCAGAGTTTCTGCTGAAAGATCAGCTGTTAACCTTATGGGGATTCTCTTGTATGTTATTTGTTGTTTTTCCTTTGCTGATTTTAATATTTTTTCTTTGCATTTAATTTTTGATAGTTTGATTAATATGTGTCTTGGCATGTTTCTCCTTGGATTTATCCTCTATGGGACTCTCTGGACTTCCTGAACTTGATTGACTATTTCCTTTCCCTTATTAAGGTAGTTTTGAACTATAATCTCTTCAAATATTTTCTCAGTCCCTTTTTTTTTCTCTTCTTCTTCTGAGACCCCTATGATTTGAATGTTGTTGCATTTAATGTTGTCCCAGAGGTTTCTGAGATTGTCCTCTATTCTTTTCATTCTTTTGTCTTTATTCTGCTCTGCAGTAGTTATTTCCAGTATTGTTTCTTCTAGGTCACTTATCCATTCTTCTGCCTCAGTTATTCTGCTATTGAGTCCTTCTAGATAATTTTTAATTTCATTTGTTGTGTTGTTCATCATTGTTTGTTTGTGCTTTAGTTCTTCTGGGTCCTTGTTAAACATTTCTTATATTTTCTGCGTTTTGTTTTGAAGAGTTTGGATATCTTTACTATCATTACTCTGAATTCTTTTTCAGGTAGACTGCCTATTTCCTCTTCATTTGTTTGGTCTTATGGGTTTTTATTTTGCTCCTCCATCTGGTGTGTGTTTCTCTCTCTTCTCATTTTGATTAACCCACTGTGTTTGGGGTTTCCTTTTTGCAGGCTTCAGTTTCGTACTTCCTGTTGCTTTTGGTGTCTGCCTCCAGTGGCTAATGTTGGTCAGTGGGTTTTGTATGCTTCCTGGTGGAGGGGACTGGTGCCTGTGTTCTGGTGGATGAGGCTGGATCTTGTCTTTCTGATGGGCAGGAATGCATCTGGTGCTGCGTTTTAGGGTTTCTGTGACCGTATTATGATTTTAGGCAACCTTTATGCTAATGAGTGGGATTGTGTTCCTGTCTTGCCAGTTGTTTGGCCTAGGGGGTCCAGCACTTTAGCTTGCTGGTGCTACAGTGCTGGAGACAGTTGAGGGGAGCTGGGTCTTAGTATTGAGATGGAGATCTCTGGGCGAGATTTTGCCATTTGATATTACATGGAGCCGGAAGGTCTCTGGTGGAGCAATGTCCTGATCTCAGCTCTCCCACCTCAGAGGCACTGGCCTGACACATGGCTGGAGAACCAAGATCCTGTCAGCCACCCAGATTTTGGGAAGTCTGAGGTCTTCTGCCAGCATTCAGTAGGTGTTCTGTAGTAGTTGTTCCACATGTAGATGTATTTCTTATGTATTTGTGGGGAGGAAGATAATCTCCCCGTCTTACTCCTTCGCCATCTTGAAAGTCTCCTTCCACATTCTCTTTTTAAAAAGCAATCATTGATTGTTAGTAGGTTCTGCTGTTCTGATATCTATAAAGTGCAGTGTTAAAATTTTTGTCCTTGTTACTGTTAAAAGCATTGTTTTAAGTATGTAATAGCTGCTATTCCATCATATTTGAATATTTTATGCAAGCATATGGTAAAATAGTTCCAAAATCTCTTGTGTGTCACATAGTTTGTCTTTGAAGAATAATGATGAAAGTGACCAGGTATCTTTCTGCAATGTCCAGTAATTCTTTTATATTGTGCTATAACTACTTTCTGTACATACAACAGAGAGGATGAGCAAAAATTCAATGCTGTTGATTTCTAAATTACCCATAGCCTTCTGCATATCTGTTCCATTCTCAGTGATAACTGCATGATACTCTTTTTAAAAATTTATTTATTCATTTATTTTTTTGGCTGCGCTGGGTCTTTGTTGTGGCATGCAGGCTCTGTGGTGCACGGACTTCTCTAGTTGCAGCGCACGGGCTTAGTTGCGGTATGTGAGATCATAGTTCTCCCACCAGGGATTGAACCCAGGCCCCCTGCATTGGGAGCGCTGAGTCTTAACACCTGGACTGCAAAGGAAGTCCCTACATGATACTTTTAAAAGTCGATTTTCTATTGAATAAATATTTAGAATTTTTGAAATGTTAGTGGAGACCTAAAAATTTCAGCAAACAAAGCAATAGAAGGATTTTATTCATCATGTATCCACCAGGCTATGAAACTTAGGTCTTGTAGTTGTTTCTATATATCCAAATCTCTGATTACAAGATAGAGAAGTACCACATTTAATAATAATCATAATTATTGTAGCAGTTAACCCTTACAACAATAAATATTTGTATAATTTAATTGACTGAGTTAAAAGTATAAAGCACTTAAGAAAATTTTCATTCCAATTAATATTTAGAATGCTTACTTGTATTTGTCAGTGAATAGTTGCATATTGACAGTAACTCCAAATGATATGTTTTGTTCATAATACTGATGTTGATGTACTAAAGAGATTCAATGCCAACCTATGAGGTCACAGGATCATTGATTGCTCCTAAGACCAGGGATGTCAGAAATAATGTAGAAGTATCTATTTGGCTAAAGTCCAATGCCAAAGCCTAACTGCAAATACCTAGTCTGCAGCCAGACTTTGATGCATCTCTGGTGTTTTCTAGAATTCTACCTTTCCTGTATATTGCTCTTTGGGTAATGTTATACTATGAAGCAACAGTAATCATAGGCTTTTAAAAGTATTCCACTATATAGCTTAAAACTGTTGTCTTTTTTTTTAATCACAGAGTGTGCAAGCAAGCAGAATTTTATTTGAGAAATTTACATCTGAAAGCAAGGAACGTGTCATTACTTTAAATCAACATAGAAGTTTTAGGGTAAGTATAATTTTTATTCTAAATTATGGGTTGGTGGCTTTATGTGACTACAGTTCAGATATTATTTCTAGCGATTTCAGAAATAATTTCTTGATGCTTCCTCATTCTGGGAAATGCCTCAGAATATTCACTAGTGTCTTTGCAGAGGACATGTTTCCTCTTTCAAATCTGTGGTCTTTATGACACTCAGAAGATGTTATTTACTAATCAATAGCAGGATATCTGCTGTGAGTTTTCCTAAAATTCCTAAAATGTCTGGGTTTGCACTCATTTATCACTGCTTGCCCAGGTTTTAAATGATCAAACGAACATGTTTATGAATCTTTTGACCAAATGCAGGGAGGGAATTGTTTATGGCTATGAAACAGAGTAAAACTGAATTCTCTAAATGGTGATTGGACTCATGCCCATGACATTATTATCCCTACAGTGTATCTAAATAAACTAATTAATAAACACAATTGGAGAGAAAAGAGAGCAATTGAGGGAAGAAGAAAGGTATGAAACTTATATTAGTGGTTTAATAAATATCTTGAACTTTATGAGGGACAAACAAGAAAGGGTTTTATTTTTCTTTCCTTAAGGCCTTCAGCCCTTACTCCCCTTGGTGATATCTTGGGATGATGAGTGTCACATAGAAGAGAGCCTTATTGACCTAGGACAAGTCAAATCCCCATTCTGGTCAGTTACACTAGGTTTAATATGTGTCTGTGCCGCCTTCCGTATTCCCCATACAGTCAGGTAATACTTATTTTTGGAGTAATATTTCTATTTAATATAGATCACTTTTGCTGTTTTTAACATATATCATTATTGCTTATTAAATGTTTGCCCTCATATATGTTTTATCTTTTTATTTTTCATTAGTCTGAGTGATATGGGGGTCATATCATTCTTGTTTTATCCACAGCACCTAGAACAGTGACCATCACTTAAAAACATAATTGAACCAACAAATGCCACTTTCTGGTTTGGAATGCATAGACTACTCTAGTAGCATTACTTATACCTACCTGTCAGATATTACTGTTTTTAACGGCTATTTCTAATCCATCCTCCCTATTGTCCCCTGCAATGTTCTTAAAACACAGGTGTAATTACAACACTCAATCTCAACAAACTGAATAACTCCACCTGTCAAAGTCAGAGTGCTTAACTAAGCCTCATAACCTGGCCTTGACTATATTTTCTATCTTACCTCCCATTATGCTTCTGCTTCCATGTAACCTCCAGGTACCCTGTACTCTGCCTGCACCAGAGTCCTTGGGGACTAAAATCCCAGCACCTTGACACTTCTCTGTGCTTGTTTAGGCTATTCCGTTGGCCTGGGATGTTCTCAACCCCTTCTCAGTTTATGGAAATGTCACTACCTTTTACAGGCCAGCCCTAATGCTACCTCTTCAAGCTGGTCAATCCAGGTTCCTTTCCATTCTGAATTGACCTCCACCTCTCCTGTGCTCTCTTTACACCTGATTCATGCTATCTTTACAGTCATTGTTACAGCTGCTTTGGATTATAGTTACTTCTTTATGTCTGTTTCCACCATCATACATGAAATATGTCATTTTTTTTGTACTTTCTACTCTATTTGGTATGTTAGTACTTCGCAACTCTTTTAGTATAATAGTTCTCATAGCAAGTAATAATATTTGTGTGGCCTTATGGGGTAAAAGGTTGAGGTTGCTCATGATTTAAAGGAGACTGTTCAGTAGCCACTGAAAAGTAGGAGGAACAGTAGCCACTCCAGGTCCCACTAGTGCAGCCCCAGGGCTAAGAGGATTAATGGCCCAGCATATCTATGGCACATTTACACACACCTGTGCTACTTTCTGGAAACTTTCGTGTTTGTTATATATGTTGAATTAAAAAAATAAGATAGCTTCCATTATTATACACTTTTCAAAATTAATTGATGGATTTTAAGCTCTGCTCCCATCTGTGAAGTCAGTGATTACAAAATCAGTAAGAACCTGTATTTTAATTAGTGTTTCTGCATTTCATTAATTTACTTAAACAGTTATTATTAGCCGATTGTCATATGATACTTTAGTTTACCAAATAGTGTCTAGAGTCAGTGTATATTTGTCATTTGATTATTTCACAGATGTTTTTCCTAAGAAAATCAGCCTCATTTGAAAATATCCAAAAATGTTTCAGCATGCAATCTCCACAATTAAAGGTATGATAATTTTTCAGTTTTTGTTATTCAAAAGAAATGTTTACATTTCTAGTAATAATCACCACCTATGCTTTTTGTTGGCTTTCCTGAAATAGTGTGATCACTGATTCATCCAGAGTTGACTGAAATTTTGGATTCAACTGTGTATTTGGTAGCACCTGTAAGATTGTTGTTCATAGTGCCAATTGAAGATTTTCAACATCTCTTGGAAGTGTCTCATATTCATACTTTGACTTTACTTGGTATATTATAAATCAAGTCACTTATAATATTGATCTACACTTGCATTGGGCTCATGGTGTTAATACATTTTCATGGACTCTATTCCAGTTTGGTCTTGAGCTACACAATATCCTGATAAGAGCGAAGATGAGATAGATACTGTCCTTGTTTTATACATGAAAAAGCAAAGGTCAGAAAGTGATAAGTGGCAGAGCTAGTACTTAAACCCACACCTTCTCTTACCAAACGCAATGGACTTTCCTCTGCAACAAGAATCCATAAGCGTTTTTGAGTGCTGATCTTACGTTTAGTGGCATTGGCAAATAGCTCCCAGCTTTTGTTTTTCTCTCTGAAATCTGACACTCAGCTTCCTTGATTCTCCATGTTACTTGCTTCTAACTTGCTTTTAACCTGCTTAACTTTAGCCTGCTTCCTATTGCATTTCTGGCATTCTTCTTTCTTACCAACTTTTTGATTGTTCTGTCTTGTATTCCTGTACACTGACACCATCCTTAAGACTTTTCTATTGACATATAATTAATATATAACATTGTATTAGTTTCAGGTGTACCACATAATTATTTGGTACCTGTGTATATTGTGAAATGATCATCACAGTAAGTCTAGTTAACATCCATCATCCCACATATTTACACCATTTTTCTTCTGCTGAGAACTTCTAAGAGCTACTTTCTTAGCAACTTTCAAATATACAATACGGTATTTTAACTGTAATCACCATGCTGTACATTAAATCATCCCCAGGACTTATTTATTTTATAACTAAAAGTTTGTACCTTTTGACCACCACACCCAGTTTGCCCATCTCCTACTCCCTGCCTCTGGCAACCATGAATCTGTTCTCTGTATCTATGAGGGGTTTTTTTTCTGTTGTTTGTTTGTTTTTAGATTCTACATATAAGTGAGGTCATACAGTATTTCTCTTTCTCTATCTGACTTATTTCATTTAGCAGAATGTCCTCAAGGTCCATCCATGTCATTGCCAGTGGCAGGATTTCCTTCTTTTTTATGGCTGAATGACATTCTATTGTGTGTGTATATCTATATCTGTAGCTATATCTATATCACATTTTCTTTATTCATTCATCTGTTGATAGGTAGATTGTTTCCGTATCTTGGCTATCATGAATGATGTGGCTATGAAAGTGGGAGTGTTGATATCTCTTCAATATCCTGATTTCATTTCCTTTGGCTATATACCCAGAAGTGGGATTGCTGGATCATATGGTAGTTCTATTTTTAATTTTTTGAAGAGTCTCTATGCTGTTTCCATAGTGGCTGTACCAATTTACATTTCCCACAATAGTGTACAAGGGTTCCAACACTTGAACTCACACTTCCAACACAGCCTCACCAACACTTGACGTCTCTTGTCTTTTTCTTGTCTTTTTGATAATAGCTATTCTAACAGGTGTGAGGTGATATCTCACTGTGATTTTTATTTGCACTTCCCTGATAATTAGTGACATTGAGTACCTTTTCATGAACCAGTTGGCCATTTGCATATCTTCTTGGGAAAAATCTCTACTGAGTTTCTTTGCCCATTTTTAAATTGGATTGTTTGTTTTTCTTGCTATCGAGTTGGAAGAGTTTCTTACATATTTTGGAATTAACTCCTTATGAGATAGATGGTTTGTAAATATTTTCTCCCATTTTGTAGGTTGCCTTTTCATTCTGCAGATTGTTTATTTTGCTGTGCAGAGGCTTTTAAGTTTGATGTAGTCCCACTTGTTTATTTTTGCTTTTGTTGCTTGTGCCTTTGGTGTCATATCCAAAAAATCATCACCAAGACCAACATCAAGGAACTTTTCCCTGTGGTTTCTTCTAGTTTTACAGTTTCAGGTCTTACATTTAAGTTTTTAATTCATTTTGAGTTAATTTTTGTGTGTAGTGTAAGATAGGAGTCCAATTTCATTCTTTAGCATGTGAATATTCAATTTTCCCAGGACAGTTTATTGAAGAACCTATACTTTCACCATTGAGTATTGTTGGCTCCCTTGTCAAATATTAGTTGACTATATATGCATGGGATAATTTCTGAGATTCTGATTCTGTTCCATTGGTCTCTGTGTCTGTGTTTTTTTTTTTTTTTTTTTTTTGGCGGTACACGGGCCTCTCACTGTTCTGGCCTCTCCCATTGTGGAGCACAGGCTCCAGACGCGCAGGCTCAGCGGCCATGGCTCACGGGCCTAGCCGCTCCGCGACATGTGAGATCTTCCCAGACCGGGACACGAGCCCGTGTCCCCTGCATCATCAGGCAGACTCTCAACCACTGCGCCACCAGGGAAGCCCTGGGCAGAGGATCTTAATAGACATTTTTCCAAAGAAGATATACAGGTAGCCCAACAGGCACATGAAAAGATGTTCAACATCACTAATTATTAGGGAAATGCAAATCAAAACCAGTGAGCTATTACCTCACACCTGTTAGAATGGCTATTATCCAGAAGGCAAGATATAACAAGTATTGGAGAGGATGTGGAGAAAAGGGAACCTTCTTACGCTGTTAGTGAGATTGTAAACTGGTGCAGCCACTATGGAAAACAGTATGGAGGTTCCTCAAAAAATTAAGAATAGAACTATCATGTGATCCGGGTATTCCACTTCTGGGTGTTTATCCAAAGAATATGAAAACAATAATTGGAAAAGATATATGCACTCCTATGTTCATTGCAACATTATTTATAATTGCTGAAATATGGAAACAACCTAAGTGTGCATCCATGGATGAATGAATAAAGAAGATGTGGCGCATATATATATATATACACACACACACACACACATACATAGTGGTATGTTTGTGTGTGTGTGTGTGTCTTATACATATACGTGCACACACACAATGGACTACTACTCATCCATAAAAAGAATGAAATCTTGTCACTTGTGACAACATAGATGGACTTTGAGGGTATTATTCTAAGTGAAATAAGTCAGAAGGAAAAAGACAAATGTCATATGATTTCACTAATGTGTGGAATTTAAAATGAAACAAAACCAAAATAAATAAATAAACAAATCAAAACCAAAAGAAACTCATAGATACAGAGAACAGATTGTTGTTACCAGAGGAGAAGGGGGCTTGCAGGGTGAGGAAAAGGGGTGAAGGGGGTCAGTTTAATGGTGATGGATGGTAGACTTTGGGGGTGGTCACTTTGTAGTATATACAGATGTTGAATGAGAGTGTTGTACACCTGAAACTTACATAATAAAAAGTATAATGATAAATACTGTTCTTATATGTGGAATCTAAAAAGCATAACTTATAGAAACATAGAGTAGACTTGTGGTTGCAAGGGCTGGGGCAGGAGAAGAGGAATGGGGAGATGTTTGTCAATGGGTGTAAACCTTCATTTATGAGATAAATTCTGGGGCTCTAAGGTACAGCATGGTGACTATAATTAACAATACTATATTATATACTTGAAAGTTGTTAAAAGAGTAGATCTTAAATGTTATCACCGCACAAAAACAATGGTAATTATATGAGGGGATTGGGGTGTTAACTAACCTTATCGTGGTAATCATTTCACAGTATATATGTTTATCATATCATTACACAGCATACCTTGAGTTTATATATGTTATATGTCAATAATATCTCAGTGAAGCTGGAAAACAAACAAAAAACCCAAACCTACCTGGTAGTTCTGCTTTATAGTTATAGATTCTGTCAGTAATTCCTTCTTAAGTGTTCTACAGAGCTGCATAATTCATAGCTAGTCAGCAAGTGGGGAATATGAAAATCTTACATTCTACTTTTTTTCAGGCTGTTCTACTTTTTCTTGGTACATACATATGTGTTTATTTTTCTTGATATATACATATACATACATATATTCTATAGTCTGTATTTCTCTATTCTCTATTCTAATTATGTATTGAGTTGAATACAATTTCTTGAGATGGGGGAAGTATATATAGTAAGTCACAGAGAGGGTCAATATCCCTATTGCACTTTAGTACATCTTAAAGTATATAACCAGCTTGTATGGAATTGTTATATTTGGAATTTGGGCCTATATTCACTATAACGAAAAATATTTCTGTAACGAATTATTATTTACTAGGAAAGTTAAATGCAGTTAATTTAGTGACAGTAGCTCAAAAGGCAAGAAATGCTGTATCAAAGGATTGGAACTGCTCTCTCTTTTATTAGTAATGAGTGTTGTTAGAGTTTCAAGTTACTAATGCATAATTCTTGTAAATTATTTATTAATGTATTATATTAATATTATTATTAAAAATGAAGTTGGTTCTCTAATGATTAGATAAAATGAATATTAGGCTGAAATTCTGTTATTTAAGCCTGTAAGTATTGAATTGAAAATAATTGAAGAGTATGTATAGAAATTCAATATTGTTAAGGTGCTTTTGAAAATAGATTTACAAATTGATTTTATTTATTTATTTATTTTTGGCTGCATTGGGTCTTCATTGCTGTGTGCAGGCTTTCTCTAGTTGCAGTGAGCGGGGGCTACTCTTCGTTGTGGTGCACGGGCTTCTTATTGCGGTGGCTTCTCTTGTTGTGGAACACGGGCTCTAGGCACACAGGCTTCAGTAGTTGTGGCACATGGGCTCAGTAGCTGTGGCTCGTGGGCTCTAGAGCACAGGCTCAGTAGTTGTGGTGCACGGGCTTAGTTGCACCGCAGCATGTGGGGTCTTCCCGGACCAGGGCTCTAAGCCATGTCCCCTGCATTGGCAGGCGGATTCTTAACCATTGTGCCACCAGGGAAGTCCCACAAATTGATTTTATAAGGTAAGGCATTTTAATAATTTTTGCCCATTCTACCACTTGTTTTTGCATTAAACTAAAAGTAGAGCACGCATTTTATTTGGATATGTAAAGAGCATTCATTTTTAATTAAGAATATATAAAATCACAATTAATTCATATCTACTTTATAGTGTTACTTTTATGTAGCTAATGCAATGTCATGTGACCAAATTATTGCACTTTGCTTTAACTAACCCACTGTTAACTTATAAGCTCACTTTTGAAAAACATCAAGAACAGATGATTTTAAATTTTTCAATAGTGACCAAATTACATTAATAGCAATTGTAACTGAATTAATTTTAAATGTACAGCACCTAAATTGATTTTTTCTGTTTCTTTGTCTCCTTATAAATAAGAGAGTAAAATCTGCAGTTGAGTTGAAGAAGGAGACCATAACTCCATTAGAGATTAAGGATGACATGCAAAGCAACATGAAAGAGGTGACGTTTCAGAAAACAAAGGAGTTGGAGCACTGGATGGCTGAGCAAAATGAAACTGAGGAACCCGTCCCTGTGAAAGACAATACAGATACTATTTTAGACAACATGCAGGGCAGATACAGTTCGAGAGGCCTGTCTCCCTCTCTCATTGAAGCATCTAGACAAGCTGGCATTACTAACGTTGTTTATCCCAAGAAAAAGAAGATGAAACTGAAGAAAGGATTAAGACTCAGTAAACTTACACTTGTGTATGATGAGTTATCCAAGCCTCCAAAAATTCTTAAAAGGTCTGTTTAATCAACAATTGTTATAGTTTAAGAAATGTATTATGGTTTGGGCCTTAATTTTCTAATTCAGTCATTGAAGGATCCTTTTGTGTGTGTATTTCCTGGGCCCATCTCTGGTACCAATTAATTTATCAGTCAGGGTCCCAGGAGTAAACAGCATTCTCAATTTAGAATAATTCTAGGGGGGTATAACAAGGGCAATTTACAAAGATGTCAGGGCATAGGGAAACCACAAATGATAGAATAGTATCCTGGGACTAGAAATAATAGAGCCAATCTCTACCCCTAAGTATGAGAGGACAAAAAGAGGGAGTGATTACTAGAACCTGGAAGAAAGAAATTGTAAGGAAAGGATTTCCTTGAAATAAATAGTGAACTTTGGACAAAGATCATGGCCAGTGTGAGGCAACCCTTCAGGAGGGGACCAGAGGAATAAATACTTTGACTTCACTCTTTCCCTTTTCAGGGCTCCTAATTGGACATATTTGATGAGAAGATATTAAGGGATCCTATGTCTGTAGTCTGTACGGACTAGTACTCCAGGGCAAAGAGCAAGGTAGAGAAGGATAGAGATAAATGTGCAGGTAGAAACAAAACCTATTTGGCACAGATGGTCTTTCTAAGGTGGCATTTGACCAGAAATAGTAATTGAGAAGGAGTCAGCCACTCAGAAGGACTGGAAAATGCAATACCCTTGAGGCTTGCTCTGTGCCTGGAAAAGTGGGAGGCGAGAAAGTAGTGTTATTAGAGACATTTGCTGGGGTCTTATCATGTAGAGTCTTGTAGACTATGGTGAAAAATTTGATTTGTATTCTAGGTACTAGAGAAAACTCTTGGAGGGAGTGACATGATCTGATTTACATTTGTTTAAAAAAAAAACATGCTAGCTGCCATGTGGAGAATGGATGAGAACAAGAGGAGAAGCAGGGAACTAAGAAGTTATTGTACTCTAGACAGAAGAGATGATGGTGGCTTGCACTAGAGTGTAGAGAAGAGTGGGGAGTGTCACAGAGTAAGGAAAGGAAAGGGTACTGATTTTTCTCACTCTTATTCTCCTACTTTTAGCATGGGTCTTTCTCATAGTACACACTCGGTAAATATTAATGAAATGATGAGGTGTGATTTTTTTTTTCTTCCCTAGTACTGCACCGGCATGCATAAATGCTACTGAATGAAAACTATGTGGGAAATGGAGAGTTTGAGGAGGATAATCCTAGAAGAAACATACCATTTGAAAGCTTATTACATGTCATCTAATTTGATAGCCTACTAAGTTTGGGATGAAGTCTGGGATGTTTTTTTGTTAGCCTGTTGTGGAGGCAAATCTTTCCTTCTTCCTCAAGTTCATGTCCTTGCGAACCATTTAGATGTCATTTCTTTTCTCACATCAAGTTTTAACTCCTCAATTCTCCATTGTATTTCCTCCGGTTGGTGGTAGGGGTGTAAATTAAGCCTGAAGGGAGCACTGACCCTTTATTTCAGTTCTCTACAAAGGCTGCATCTTTAATAACAGTCTTCTGCTTTTATAAACTCACAGAGATTCTTCATATGATCTCAATGAATGAACAGGAGGACTTGGTTTGCATAAAAGTACCATGTAATTTTATTTTGATGACAGAGAAATAGTAATTTTGTCTGTGGCTGAGTTGATTTATTCATTATAAAAATTATATTTCTGTAATTTAAAAATCACTCTTTTGAATACTAGATCAGAGTCTCACGGAATCCTTCCTGGACAGAAGAAATTTTTGCTCAGAGTTCCACTATATGAACGTCTATTACGGTGTCCCAGTGTACCTTTGTGTTTAAATTTTGACAAATTTGCCCAGAGTAAAGGAAGAATTCCAGAAAATAGTGGTCCTCAAACATGGGCTCTTGACATGTTCTCTAAGCCTAAACAAAAGAAGACAACCCCAAGAGAGAAAGTTGTTAAAATATCTGTTCATGAAGACTCGTCTGAAAGAGTGAAAAAAACACCAGAAATAGAATTGAGTGATTCTTTGGAGTCTCGTCTTCCTCCAGCGGTCATTAGACATTATGAATCCGAAGTGGAGATCTTGACTGAAGAAATAAATAGTAAGAAGAAATATCCTGCATTTTTATATTGTAGGCGTGGAGCTCTTTATAGGAAACTGGGAAAGCTCCAGAGTGCCATGAATGATCTACAGGAAGTGAGTTTTTATTTAATCAAAATAATAATATTAACAATTTATCCTTGCTTATAACTATATATTAACTTTTACTAGAATTTTGAACAATGAATATTTGTATTATACACGTGGGATTGTGAAATTATGATTATTGGCATTTTCAAATAATTAACATTAAAAACACTTGATTTTGTCTGTCAGATTGGGAGGCATCATTTTATACTATACACATACAAAGCCATTGGGATCAATAATGTTTGAAAATTTACTTGATGGGATATCTTCCCCTAAATCAATTTAAATTGAATTTATACATTTATTTTCTAGGCTATACTCTTGGAGCCATTGTTTCTCAATGCCTATTGGCACCGACATTTCATTTATCTTTTCCAAGGCAGAATTAATGAAGCTTTGGATGACTTGAATTATATAAATAAATATAATAAAAATAATGCAGGTGGGTTGTCTGTGCAGTTATATTACTTAGATCTTTACCTAAGCTTTGGTCATTTAGTGGTATAAAGATACATAATTCAAGACATATACATCTCCACAAATCGTTGTGACTTCCCAAGTTAAATTTACTCTCAATAGCATATATTTAGGACTGTTTGTGATCCTATTGTTTTAAAAATACTTATCATGGTTTGAAATGTTAATGTCCTTGGTATACATTACAATAAATTGGTTCCTTACTGCTCATCCCGTAAGAAGAATATGAACTTACAATTTTTAGTTATAGAAATGATTTACAAATTTAGTCTGAATTAGAGTTGTAACGTTCTTAAGACTTCACATTTACGTTTGTGTTTACGTACCATTCTCTAACCAACTTGAATGACTAGACATGGAACTTTTGGGGAATGAGAAAATGTCATATTCATCTTTGTATCTCCAGCACCCACAACATACCCCTAGAATATAACATGAGCTTAATAAGTGTTTTTTTTAAATCTATGCTGATCTCTGCTAAAAGTCCATAAGATTTTGTACAATCAAAATATAACTTTTTACTATGAACGTTAAAGGATTATGAAACATTTCAGATATACAAAAAAGAAAAGTTAATTTTTGTTATTTCATATTGAAATTGAAAACACTTTTACCCATAAACATTTATCCAGGCTTTGAGAACAAATTTTGCTTTGTTGAAATAAAAAACAAATCTTAAGTTAAATGGCAAAGAAAGTATAATAGAGATACATTATTCTAAGACTACATTTTTGGAGGGTGAAGGATTCGTCTTTAAAAATTTAGGACTGTAACACTAAATTTTACCTTTTTAATTTTCTTTAGAGGCATATATTTCAAGGGCAGAAATTTTCAGAGGAAAAAAAGACAGTACTTTGGCAATTGTAAATTATACTCAAGCAATTAAGTGCAAGCCCATGGATGCTGATATATATTTCAGGAGGGGTGAGATGTACGAAATAGAAAACAAAGTACTGGCCATTGATGACTTTACTAAAGTAAGCTGTATCACATATAATTCTGCCATTTATATCTTTTAGAGCATGATATTCTCATCCTAATATTACAGCAAATTGTTGAGATTCTTTCATATGTTATATAATCAAAATTAGTTTATTTTAGATTAGGCCCTAGAACATTCGTTACTGGGATTGATATTAACAGTATGTCAATGATTTTTTTGAATGGATGGATTTACATCTGATTCAGGTGTGGGAGCATTGAGGCAAGAGGCAACTTTGAGGGGGACTTGACTTTTCCAGCTCTCTTCTCTTGGACTATGAAGCAGTGAATAAAGAAACCTTTGAAGATTGCTTCTTTCTTTCAAACAATGGAGAAAATCATTTTCTGCTTCTTAACTCTTGAGACGTAGCTGATTCTCTTCTGCAGCAAACCTATCTGCTTTAAAAGAAAGCTGTGCTCACTGGCTCATTCATTCATTCATTCATTTACTCACAAATATTTATTGGCTAAGGCACTGTGTAGTGTAATGTAGTGGATAAATCTTGGTGAATAAAACAGACATGTTTCATGCTTACATGGAGCCTATAATTTAAAGGACAGATATTAAAGAAATAAATATATACACTAATATATAATTACAAATTGTGATGAATGCTATGATGGAAATAAAGATTATGGGAGGCAATTTATGTTTGGTTGGGGGATATCAGAGAATTCCCTTGAGGAAGTGAATTTTAGCTGAACTGTATTTTGAGGCTAGAATCAGGCAGCTATTCCACTGATTGTGGCAGAATTGTAACCATGAACTCCTGACTTTAAATTATTAGTTCTTAGTACAATTGAGAACTTAGATGTTATTGAAATAATTTAGCTTTTCATGTTCCCAACTGCCCTGTTTCTTAATCTATGATGGTTAGCCACATACTTTTGCTTCAAGAGAATATTATAAGTTTTGGTAACTTCTTGTCTAGAAGTTACCACAAATCTCTTTTGAAGATATTAAAATTATTAAAATATCTTTTCTGATCATTTCCTTTATCTAGTAGCACCAATAGTTTAAAGATTGACTAATGCAGCAACTTGAGGTCAAACAAACTTCAGAATCTTTAGAGTTTCTTTTTTCCCTGTTTTAAAAATACTTCATAATCTTTGTGCTTCATTTTTCTCCCCACTATCAATAGGCAAGGAACTTCACAACTGAGTTACAATGATTTAGTCTCGTTACTCTGTTGCCTTGTATGTCAATGTGAAATGAATGAACCATGCCAATACCAATTCATTTCTTTTCACCATTTTAGGGACTAAATTAATCCATATTTAATTTCATTGAATCGGCCTTGATGTGATCTAATATATATTGTCTTTAATTGGAATAAAATGCTATGATAGATCCAATATAACCCTACTCTAGCTGAACAATTACTTATGAGGTTTTATTAATAAAAATTTTAGTGGGCAGAAACCTTGGCTTCTTGTATGTGCTGGGTTTTGTTTTTGTTTTTTTTTTAATAAAACCTCCACTTTCTAGAATTTGATGACAAATGGACTTCCTAAAGGCATGGTCTTCAAATGCAAATCTGAAAGTTCTGGCATCTTAAAGTAGTTTGTTTTTATGTAATCTGAAGTTAAAAACATGGTTTTAGTCCATTTAATTTGCTATAGGATTATATACTTTTCTTGGTTTTTTTTTTTCATTATGTGATATGTTTTTGTGCCTCCCCTCCACACCCCCATGTAGTGTATTTTTTATGATCCCAGAAGAACAGATGCATTATTTAAACGTGGGATGTTCTACTATGAAAATGAAAACTGGATTGCAGCTGAAGAGGATTTTACAACCTTGTTAAATATAGATCCCCAAAATTCTCAAGCAAGGTGAGAATTATTTTAGATATGGTTTTTGAATGTTTTTTTTTTGAAATACATTCTCAGGAAAGAAAATTTCTTGAAATACATCAGACAGCCCTTTAAAAGTAGTGAATCGATTTTTAGTGCTACTAGTGAAGGAAAATCTTTACCTATACCCTAAGAGTAGTGGGTAGTTTAACTTAAATGGCATGAAATGATAATTTAGAATTGTTTCATTTGCATTTCCTGAATACTAGTTACATTATCAGTTTTTGAAGTATTGACCTATATTTTGTTTCTTTGGATTTCTTTTCATATACTTTGTATTCATTCAGTACAGAGAACTGTTCATATAGATTTCTGTGCTATCTTATTGTAACTGGGATATTAAACTTTGCTCTTCCAACCTTATTGTGCATAATACAGTTTCCATTTTGTTGCTTTTCTTTTCATCTAAGTTTTGTTTTGAAGAGGCTTAAAATGTGTATGTAGCCATACCTATTCATCTCTTCACTCACAGTTTTTGTTTAACATTAACATTTTTATAGAAAAATACAGCAAGCATCCAAAAAAAGTATACAAAGTACAAACATACAGCTTAATGACTTATCACAATGTAAATGCTCGTGTAACCATTATCAGGTCAAGAAACAACTTTACTAGCACCCTCTTGTGCCTTTGCCTTCCTGAGAAGGTAACCACTGTCCTGACTTGTATTTCTTTATAGTTTCAACACATAAGTATGTGTCCCTAAACATTCTTGGTTTAGTTTTGCCTGTTTTTTTTGAACTTTATATAAAGAGAATCATAAGGTAGTTTTCTTTCAATTCTAACTTATTTCATTGAATATTATATACTATTGCATGTGGCTGTAGTTTTCTCCTTTTAATTTTTGTATAGTATTCAGTTACATGAATATATTGCAGTTTACTTATCCATCCTACTGTTGATGGACAGTTGAGTGTTTCTAATTTTTGATGATCACAAATACTGTTTCCTTCAACTTTCTTGTACATGACACACATATGCTCATTTATGTTGGATGCACAAGTAGGAGTAGAACATATGGTACATAGGGTATGCAATTGTTCAGCTGTAGGGCCAAACTAATTTTACAAACTGGTTGTACTACCAGCAGTATATGCAGGCTCCACACCAGTACTGGGTACTATTATAACTTTCAAGTTGTAGCCATCCTAGTGGGTGTGTAGTATTATCTCATTTAGTTTGAATTTTCATTTTCTTCATTACCAACATGATTATTCATTTTCAAAATTTTCTTAACCATTTGGATTTTCTTTTTTGTCATTGATGACTTTTGGGTTGTTGGTCTTTTTTCTTATTGATTTGTATGAACTATTACATATTCTTGATATGGGCCCTTTGTTGGTTATATTTACAGCACATTTTTTTCCTCCTCCAGATTGTCACTGCACTCCTTAAATAATTGTCTTTTGGTAAACAAAGTTTTAAAATGAAACATAGTCTGATTTAGTAACGTTTTTCTTTAAGGTTAGTGCTTTTTTTGTACTATAAGTTAAGTTTTTCCTACTTTTGTGTCATGTAGAATTCTCCTGTCTGATCTTCTAGAAGGTTTATTGTTTTGCTTTTAAAGTTAGATTTACAGTGCACCTAGAATCAATTTTTGTATATGATGTGAAGTAGGGAAACAAATTCCACTTTTTCTGCATGCATGTTCAATTTTCCAAGCAACATTTAATAAAAACTCTGTGCCTTTACCATCGCTTTGCAGTGTTAGCTTTGTAGGAAATGAAGATCCATGTATGGGTGGATCTATTTCTCAGTCTCTTTTTCTATTTTGCGGGTCTTAAAAAAAATCTATCTTTGCACCAATACTATGCTGCCTTAAATACTATAGTTTCATAATAAGTCTTGAAATCCAGTAGAACAGTTCTTTTGATCTGTCAAAATTGTCAGAGCATTCCTTGGCTTTTTTGCATTTCCAAACACATTGAGTTGGGTTAAACTATATGAAAATTGACTTCTTTATATATCAAAATAGTAAAATTTCAAAATTTCATACGGTTTAACCGAACAGAATCAGCAGGTCAACTTCTGTGGCAATTCCTTTGTATTTTGATTGGGGTTGCAATGAATTTATAGAGCAGTAGGGGGAAATTGACATCCTAACAATTTTTAGTCTTTTCATGTATGCATACGGTACATTCTGTTTCTTTAGGTCTTCATTCCTTTTGGTCAGTAATGTTTCATAGTTTGTGTAAAGAAGTCTTTTTCATATCTTTTTCTTTTTTAAAATTAATTAATTTTAAAAACATCTTTATTCGAGTATAATTGCTTTACAATGGTGTGTTAGTTTCTGCTTTATAACAAAGTGAATCAGCTATACATATACATATATCCCCATATCTCCTCCCTCTTGCATCTCCCTCCCTCTTACCCTCCCTATCCCACCCCTCTAGGTGGTCACAAAACACTGAGCTGATCTCCCTGTGCTATGTGGCTGCTTCCCACTAGCTATCTATTTTATGTTTGGTAGTGTATATATGTCCATGCCACTCTCTCACTTTGTCCCAGCTTACCCTTCCCCTTCCCTGTGTCCTCAAGTCCATTCTCTAGTAGGTCTGCGTCTTTATTCCCATCCTGCCCCTAGGTTCTTCATAACCATTTTCTTTTTTTTTAGATTCCATATATATGTGTTAGCGTACATTGTTTGTTTTTCTCTTTCTGACTTACTTCGCTCTGTATGACAGACTCTAGGTCCATCCACCTCACTACAAATAAATCAATTTCATTTCTTTTTATGGCTAAGTAATATTCCATTGTATATGTGCCACATCTTCTTTATCCATTCATCTGTTGGACACTTAGGTTGCTTCCATGTCCTGGCTATTGTAAATAGAGCTGCAATGAGCATTTTGGTACATGACTCTTTTTGCATTATGGTTCTCTCAGGGTATATGCCCAGTAGTGGGATTGCTGGGTCGTATTACAGTTCTATTTTTAGTTTTTTAAGGAACCTCCATACTATTCAACATAGTGGCTGTATCAATTTACATTCCCACCAACAGCGCAAGAGGGTTCCCTTTTCTCCACACCCTCTCCAGCATTTATTGTTTGTAGATTTTTTGATGATGGCCATTCTGACTGGTGTGATGTGATACTTCATTGTAGTTTTGAGTTGCATTTCTCTACTGATTAGTGATGTTGAGCATCCTTTCATGTGTTTGTTGGCAATCTATATATCTTCTTTGGAGAAATGTCTATTTAGGTCTGCTGTCCATGTTTGGATTGGGTTGTTTGTTTTTTGATATTGAGCTGCATGAGCTGCTTATATATTTTGGAGATTAATCCTTTGTCAGTTGCTTTGTTTGCAAATATTTTCTCCCATTCTGAGGGTTGTCTTTTCATCTTGTTTATGATTTCCTTTGCTGTGCAAAAGCTTTTAAGTTTAATTAAGTCCCATTTGTTTGTTTTTGTTTTAATTTCCATTTCTCTAGGAGGTGGATCAAAAAGGATCTTGGTGTGATTTATGTCATAGAGTGTTCTGCCTATGTTTTCCTCCAAGAGTTTTATAGTGTTTGGCCTTACATTTAGGTCTTTAATCCATTTTGAGTTTACTTTTGTGTGTGGCGTTAGGGAGTGTTCTAATTTCATGCTTTAACATGTAGCTGTCCAGCTTTCCCAGCACCACTTATTGAAGAGGCTGTCTTTTCTCCATTGTATATTTTTCCCTCCTTTATCAAAGATAAGTTCACCATAGATGCCTGGGTTTATCTCTGGGCTTTCTATCCTGTTCCATTAATCAATATTTCTCTTTTTGTGCCAGTACCATACTGTCTTGATTATTGTAGATTTGGAGTGTACTCGGAAGTCCAGGAGCCTGATTCCTCCAGCTCTGTTTTTCTTTCTCAAGATTGCTTTGGGTATTCAGGATCTTTTGTGTTTCCATACAAACTGTGAATTTTTTTGTTCTAGTTCTGTGAAAAATTTCATTGGTAGTCTGATAGGGATTGTATTGAATCTGTAGAATGCTTTGGGTAGTAGAGTCATTTTCACAATGTTGATTCTTCCAATCCAAGAATATGGTATATCTCTCCATCTGTTTGTATCATCTTTAATTTCTTTCATCAGTGTCTTATAATTTTCTGCATACAGGTCTTTTGTCTCCTTAGGTAGGTTTATATCTAGGTATTTTATTCTTTTTGTTGCAATGGTAAATGGGAGTGTTTCCATAATTTCTCTTTCAGATTTTTCATCATTAGTGTATAGGAATGCAAGAGATTTCTGTGCATTAATTTTGTATCCTGCTACTTTACCAAATTCATTGATTAGTTCAAGTAGTTTTCTGGTAGCATCTTTAGGATTCTCTATGTATAGTATCATGTCATCTGCAAACAGGGACAGTTTTACTTCTTCTTTTCTGATTTGGGTTCCTTTTATTTCTTTTTTGTCTCTGATTGCTGTGGCTAAAACTTCCAAAACTATGTTGAATAATAGTGGTGAGAGTGGACACCCTTGTCTTGTTCCTGATCTTAGTGGAAATGGTTTCAGTTTTTCACCATTGAGAACAATGTTGGCTGTGGGCTTGTCATATATGCCTTTATTATGTTGAGGAAAGTTCCCTCTATGCCTACTTTCTGGAGAGTTTTTATCATAAATGGGTGTTGAATTTTGTCAAAAGCTTTTTCTGCATCTATTGAGATTATCATATGGTTTTCATCCTGCAGTTCATTAATATAGTGCATCACATTTATTGATTTGGATATATTGAAGAATCCTTGCATTCCTGGGATAAACCCACTTGAACCTGATGTATGATCCTTTTTATTTGCTGCTGGATTCTGTCTGCTAGTATTTTGTTGAGGATTTTTTCATCTATGTTCATCAGTGATATTGGCCTGTAGTTTTCTTTCTTTGTGACATCTTTGTCTGGTTTTGGTATCAGGGTGTTGGTGGCCTCTTAGAATGAGTTTGGGAGTGTTTCTCCCTCTGCTATATTATGGAAGGTTTGAGAAGGATAGGTGTTAGCTCTTCTCTAAATGTTTGATAGAATTTGCCTGTGAAGCCATCTGGTCCTGAGCTTTTGTTTGTTGGAAGATATTTAATCACAACTTCAATTTCAGTGCTGTAATGGGTCTCTTTATATTTTCTATTTCTTCCTGGTTCAGTCTTGGAAGGTTGTACTTTTCTAAGAATTTGTCCATTTCTTCCAGGTTGTCCATTTTATTGGCATATAGTCACTTATAGTAATCTCTCATGATCCTTTGTATTTCTGCAGTGTGATGTTCTCCTTTTGCATTTATCATTCTGTTGATCTGAGTCTTCTCCCTTTGTTTCTTTTTTTTAAAAAAATCTATTTATTTATTTATTTTTGGCTGCATTTGTTTTCATTGCTGCACGTGGGCTTCTCACTGTGGTGGCTTCTCTTGTGGCGGAGCATGGGCTCTAGGCGTGCAGGCTTCAGTAGTTGTGGCACATAGGCTTAGCTGCTCTGTGGCATTTGGGAACCTCCCGGACTAAGGATCGAGCCCGTGTCCCCTGCATTGGCAGGCGGATTCTTAACCAATGTGCCACCAGGGAAGCCCCTCCCTTTGTTTCTTGATGAGTCCGGCTAATGGCTTATCAATTTTGTTTACCTTCTCAAAGTACCAGCTTTTAGGTTTATTGATCTTTGCTATCATTTCCTTCATCTTTTTCATTTATTTCTGATCTGAACTTTATGATTTCTTTCCTTCAGCTAACTATGGTTTTTTTTTTATTGCTGTTGTTCTTCTTTCTCTAATTGCTTTAGGTGTAAGAATAGTTGTTTATTTGAGATTTTTCTTGTTTCTTGAGGCAGGATTGTATTGCTATAAACTTCACTCTTAGAACTGCTTTTGCTGCATCCCATAGGTTTTGGGCCATCGCGTTTTCATTGTCATTTGTTTCTAGGTATTTTTTGATTTCCGCTTTGATTTCTTCAGTGATCTCTTGGTTATTTAGTAGTGTATTGTTTAGCCTCCATGTATTTGTATTTTTTACAGATTTTTTTTCCTGAAATTGATATCTAGTCTCATAGCGTTGTGGTCAGAAAAGATACTTGATACGTTTTTAGTTTTATTAAATTTACCGAGGCTTGATTTGTGACTCAAGATATGATCTGTCCTGGAGAATGTTCCATGAGAACTTGAGAAGAAAGTGTATTCTGTTCTTTTTGGATGGAATGTCCTATAAATATCAATTAAGTCCATCTTGTTTAATGTGTCATTTAAAGCTTGTGTTTCCTTATTCATTTTCATTTTGGTTGATCTGTCCATTGGTGAATGTGTGGTGTTAAAGTCCCCTACTATGATTGTGTTACTGTCGATTTTCCCTTTTATGGCTGTTAGCATTTGCCTTATGTATTGAGGTGCTCCTATGTTGGGTGCATAAAGATTTACAATTTTTATATCTTCTTCGATTGATCACTTGATCATTATGTAGTGTCCTTCTCTGTCTCTTGTAATAGTCTTTATTTCAAAGTCTATTTTGTCTGCTATGAGAATTGCTTCTCCAGCTTTCTTTTGATTTCCAGTTGCATGGAGTATGTTTTTCCATCCCCTCACTTTCGGTCTGTATGTGTCCCTATGTCTGAAGTTGGTCTCTTGTAGACAGCATACATAAAGGTCTTGTTTTTGTATCCATTCAGCCAGTCTATGTCTTTTAGTTGGAGCATTTAATCCATTTACATTTAAGTTAATTATCGATATGTATGTCCCTATTACCATTTTCTTAATTGTTTTGGGTTTGTTATTGTAGGTCTTTTCCTTCTCTTGCACTTCCTGCCTAGAGAAGTTCCTTTAGCATTTGTTGTTAAGCTGGTTTGGTGGTGCTGAATTCTCTTAGCTTTTGCTTGTCTGTAAAGGTTTTAATTGCTCCATCAAATCTGAATGAGATCCTTGCTGGGTAGAGTAATCTTGGTTGTAGGTTTTTCCCCTTCACCACTTTAAATATGTCCCACCACTCCCTTCAGGCTTGCAGAGTGTCTGCAGAAAGATCAGCTGTTAATCTTATGGAGATTCCCTTGTATGGTATTTGTTGCTTTTCCCTTGCTGATTTTAATATTTTTTCTTTGTATTTAATTTTTGATAGTTTGATTAATATGCGTCTTGGCATGTTTCTCCTTGGATTTATCCTGTATGGGACTCTCTGCCCTTTCTGGACTTCATTGGCTATTTCCTTTCCCATATTAGGGAAGTGTTCAAGTATAATTTCTTCAAATATTTCCTCAGTCTCTTTCTTTTCCTCTTCTTCTTCTGGGACCCCTATAATTTGAATGTTGGTGCGTTTAATGTTGTCCCAGAAGTCTGTGAGACTGTCCTCAATTATTTTCATTCTTTTTTCTTTATTTTACTCTGTGGTAGTTATTTCCACTATTTTATCTTCCAGGTCAGTTATGCGTTCTTCTGCCTCAGTTATTCTGCTACTGATTCCTTCTAGAGAATTTTTAATTTCATTTATTGTGTTGTTCATCATTGTTTCTTTGCTCTTTAGTTCTTCTAGGTCCTTGTTAAACGTTTCTTTTATTTTCTCCATTCTATTTCCAGGATTTTGGATAATCTTTACTATCACTACTCTGAATTGTTTTTCAGGTAGACTGCGTATTTCCTCTTCATTTGTTTGGTTTGTTGGGTTTTTACCTTGCTCCTTCATCTGCTGTGTATTTCTCTGTCTTCTCATTTTGCTTGACTTACTGTGTTTGGGGTCTCCTTTTCACAGGCTGCATGTTAGTAATTCCCGTTGTTTTTGGTGTCTGCCCCCAGTGGGTAAGGTTGCTTCAGTGGGTTGTGTGGGTTTCCTCGTGGAGGGGACTGGTGCCTGTGTTCTGGTGGATGAGGCTGGATCTAGTCGTTCTGGTGTGCAGGACCGCCTCCTGTGGTCTCTTTTGGAGTGTCTGTGCCCCTAGTATGATTTTACACAGCCTCTCTGCAAATGGGTGGTTTGTCTTCCTGTCTTGCAAGTTGTTTGCTGTGGGTTCTCCAGCACTGTATCTTGCTGGTTGTTGAGTGGAGCTGCCTCTTAGTGTTGTGATGGAGATTTCTGGGAGAGCTCTTGCGGATCAATATTACATGGAGCCAGGAGGTCTCTGGTTGTCCAATGTTCTGAACTCAGCTCTCCCACCTCAGAAGCTCAGGCCTGACACCCGGCCAGAGCACCAAGACCCTGTCAGCCACACAGCTCAGAAGAAAAAGGAGAAGAAAATAAATAAATAAAATAAAAAAATTTTAAAATATTAGAATTAAAAATTTTAAAGGTAATAAAAAAAGAAGAGAGCAACCAAACCAATAAACAAATCCAACAATGATAAAAAGATCTAAAATTTAAACTAATGTAAACTTATAAATCAGAAACTAGTCAGTCACATATAGCAAACCTCAAGTCCACAGTTGCTCCCAAAGTCCACCACCTCAATGTTGGGAGGATTTGTTGTCTATTCAGTTATTTCACAGGTGCAGGTACATCAAGTTGATTGTGGAGATTTAATCCTCTGCTCCTGAGGCTGCACGGAGAAATTTTCCTTTCTCTTCTTTGTTTGCACAGCTCCTGGGGTTCAGCTTTGGATTTGGCCCTGCCCCTGCATGTAGGTTGCCCTCTGACGTCTTCTCTTCACCCAGACAGGAGGGGGTTAAAGGAGCGGCTGACTAGGAGGCTCTGTCTCACTCAGGCTGTGGGGAGGGAGGGGTACAGAATGCAGGGTGAGCCTGCAGCTACAGAGGCTGGCCTGACATTGCAACAGCCTGAGGCGTGGTGTGTGTTCTCCCAGGGAAATTGTCCCGGGACCCTGGCAGTGACGGGCTGCACAGGCTCCCGGGAGGAGAGGTGTGGATAGTGACCTGTGCTTACACACAGGCTTCCTGGTGGCTGCAGCAGCAGCCTTAGCGTTTCATGCCTGTCTCTGGTGTCTGCGCTGAAAGCTGCGGCTCACGCCTGTCTCTGAAGCTCGTTTAGGGGATGCTCTGAATCCCCAATCCTCGCGCACCCTGAAACAATTGTCTCTTGCTTCTTAGGCATTTCCAGACTTTCTCCCAGATTCTCTCCCGGCTAGCTGTGGTGCATTAGCCCCCTTCAGGCTGTGTTCACGCAGCCAACTCCAGTCCTCTCCCTGGGATCTGCCCTCTGACGCCCGAGCCTCAACTCCCAGCCCTCACCCATCCCAGCAGGTGAGCAGACAAGCCTCTCAGGCTGGTGACTGCTGGTTGGCCCCGATCCTCTGTGCGGGAATCTCTCTGCTTTGCCTTCTGCACCCCTGTTGCTGTGCTCTCCTCCGCGGCTCTGAAGCTTCCCCCCTGCGCACACCCTGTCTCTGCCCGCGAAGGGGCTTCCTAGTGTGTGGAAACTTCTCCTCCTTCACAGCTCCCTCCCAGAGGTGTGGGTCCCATCCCTATTCTTTTGTCTCTGTTTTTTCTTATTTCTTTTGCCCTACGCAGGTACGTAGGGATTTTCTTGCCTTTTGGGAAGTCTGAGGTCTTCTGCCAGTAGGTGTTCTGTAGGAGTTGTTCCACATGTAGATGTATTTTTGATGTATTTGTGGGAAGGAAGGTCATCTCGATGTCTTACTCCTCTGCCATCTTGAAGGTCCTCCCTTGGCATTTATTTTCTTTTAGTACTTTGAACATATTGCAATGCAGTGTCATATAGGTTCCTTTTTTTTTTAAGTGACAAAATCAGTGGTTAGTCAATGCCTTTGAAAGTAATGTGTCGTTTTCCTTTGGTTGCTTTTAAACTTTTCTCATTGTCTTTGTTTTTAAAATTTTTATTTATTTATTTATTTATTTATGGCTGTGTTGGGTCTTCATTGCAGTGCGAGGGCTTTTCTCTAGTTGTGGCAATCGGGGGCTACTCTTCATTGATGTGCATGGGCTTCTCATTGTGGTGGCTTCTCTTGTTGTGAAGCACAGGCTCTAGGAGTGTGGGCTTCAGTAGTTGTGGCATGCGGGCTCAGTAGTTGTGACTCACAGGCTCCTGAGCGCAGGCTCAGTAGTCGTGGCACACGGGCCTAGTTGCGCTGTGGCATGTGGGATCTTCCCTGACCAGGGCTCGAACCTGTGTTCCCTGCATTGGCAGGCAGATTCTTAACCACTGTGCCACCAGGGAAGCCCTTCTTGTCCTTGGATTTCAGCAGTTTTGGTATATTGTGCCTAAGAGTGGTTTTCTTTTTACTTATTGTGTTTATGATTCATAGACTATTCAGTGAGTCATGATCTTTCTGGCCGTGATTTTGAATGAGAAATCAGCTATTCATCTATTGATGAATATTCCAAGTATTCCAAGTACATGATGAGTTGCTTCTCTCATACTGCTTTCAAGATTCTTTCTTTGTCTGTGGCTTTCACCAGGTTGATTATAAGGTGCCTCTACATTTCTTCGAATTTATGGAATCATTGAGCTTCTTGGTTGTATAGACTCATTTCTTTCATCAAATTTGGGAAGCTTTCAACCATTACTTTTTCAAATGTCATTTCTGCTCCTTTACTATCTCCTTTCCTTTTGTGACTTGCAATGTATGCATATGTTGGTATGCTTGATGGTGTTCCAGAGGTCCCTTAGCCTTTTTTTGTTTTTTTTTTCACTCTGTTTTTCTTTCTGCTTCTCAGGCTGGATAATCTGAATTGACCTTACTTCAAGTTTCCTGAATTTTTCTTTTGCCTTCTCAAATCTGTTGTTGAAACCTAGTGAATTTTCATTCGTTTTTGTAGTTTTCAACTCCAGAATTTCTATTTGGTTCCTTTTTTTCAATAATTTCTCTATCTATCAATCTAGTTCTATCTATCAGTATCTTTATTGATACTCTCTATGTGTTGAGACATCATTCTTCTAGTTTTCTTTAGTTCTTTATGGTTTCTTTTAGCTATATGAACATATTTAAGATAGTTTTGCGGGTTGTTTTGTTTTGTTTTGTTTTTTGTTTTTGGCTGGGCCAAATGGCTTGCAGGATGTTAGTTCCCTGACCAGGGATCGAACCTGCGCCCTGGCAGTGAAAGCGCCGAGTCCTAACCACTGGACCGCCATGGGTTTCCCAAAGATAGTTTATTTAAAGTTTTTAAGTTGATTTTAAGACAGTTGATTTTAAGTCTTTGTCCAATGTCTGGGCTTCCTCAAGGATAGTTTCTATTTTTTTTTTTTATCCTGTGAATGGGCCATATTTTCTTCTTCCTTTGCATTACTTGTAATTGTTTGTTGAAAAGTAGTCACTTTGAATATTATTATGTGGCACCTTTGGATATCATATTCACCTCCTCCTCTTTAAGTGTTTTTTGTTGCTGCTTCTTGTCGTTCGTGTAGTTTGTTTAGTGACTTTTCTGAACAGATTTTGTAAGTCTGTATTCTTTGTCATGTGTGGCCACTGAAGTCTGTGTTCTGTTATCTTGGAGGTTAGCTAGTGATTTGACTGAGATTCCAACGAAACCAACCAACGAAACAAACAAAAAAACTCTCAGTCTTTGCAGATTGACTCTCTTTTGGGGCACTCCCTGAATGCTTATCCAGACAACTTCAATGCCTTGGCTTTCATGTCCTACTTGCACAGAGCCTGAATTAACCAGAGGTGAAAGCTAAGGGTCTTCGTAGGTCTTTTCTGTGCATGCTTTCAGCCTTGGGTTTGCATGTGGCCTTTTAGATTCCCTAAAATATGCGGAAACTTTCTAAAGCCCTCATCCCCCTGGTATCTCCTTCTCCACCTTCTTTCTTACAAGGGTTTTTGGTTTGACTATTGCCTGCCCCAGCTGTTATCCCTTGCCCCAAGTGGCAGCAGCTAATACGTTTGCCTTTAAATGACTTTGATAAATACCATCCAGGAAGTCACATCAGCCCTGGGAAAGCTCTAAGGCAGTCAAAACAAAGGGAAACATTTGAGCCAGTCTTTCAGTGATCCACCAGACAGGTCAAAACTACACAGCTACAGTTCTTTGAGAATAAGATTTGTATTGTTCCCTCTGGTACTAGTAACCTGCATCAGGAATGCAGGTTGTTTTCTTCAAGGCCACCATGTGTCTGGGAAGTTGGGGAGGGAAATAGGGTGAGTTAGAACACCACAGAGCTCTCTTACCAAAATTCTGCAGCTTTTCCTCCTTTATTAAGTATTACCCTGGTGATTCTAAGTTTTTAATTAGATTCTTAATTCTTTAATTGCTTCTGACAGTGTTTGCCTGCTTATTCATTGCTTTTGTGGAAAGGTGGAGTTTCGGAGTTCCCTGTTCTACCTCTTTTGCTCTACTCTAATTTCCCAACTCATTTTATCATTGCATCAACTTTAACTTAACAATAATGTTGGTGATAATAAGAATCTTCATCTTTTGAACTTAATGAAAATGCCTTTGACTTTTACCAAGAAACATCACAGTTGTAATTTTTGAGCCATTTATTCTTTAATTATTTCAAGGGAATATCTCTTTATTCCTGTTTAAATTTTTTTCCTATGATCTGTGTATAAGAATTTCATGGTAATAGGCTTTCTAATTTTGAAGGATAAATGCCTCTTGGCCGTCATATATTTTTAGATAGAATATTATTAAACAATACTGAATTTGCTTTGTCTTCACTTTCTTCAAGAGTTTTTCATCTATATTCATAGTAAGATTGTTCACTAATTTCATAGTCAGATTTTGATTTCAGGATTTGGCTACTTTCTCAAAATGAATTAAGTCTTTCATCTTTTTCTTTTCTTAGAAACATGTCTTTAGATTTGGATAATTTTTGTTCTTTGAAAGTTTGAAATAACTTACTTGTAGAATTATCTCAGCTTGCACCCATTTGAAGAGAGGGCAAACTTTTTTGAAGCTCTTTAAAAATTCATCCCTAGTTATTGTTCTATTCTGGTTGTCTACTTCTTGACTTAAAGGGGGATTACTTGCAGGAAGGCATCAGATTAGTTGGAGAAGAACAGAAGGTTAATTCAAGGTGTTATAATGTGGTGTTATCTTATGGGAGGCCTTATATGCCTTTTTAAAGAATTCAGCCTTATCCCATTGTCAAAAGGGGGCTGTTGAAAGTTTTTGAGAAAAGTGATCTTTATTAGCTGATGATCAAATCTCATCATGCTAGAGATAAGAATGGAATAAAGTAGTAGCCCAGATGTGATGTGATGAGGGTCTTCAGTATTGAGGCAGTAGAAATGAAAGAAGGAATGGACGCAGAAGTCAGTGTGTTTGAGGAATTGACATGACTTAATGGAATCCTGCAAAAAATATTAGTAATGCTTTATTCTGTAAGATTTTAAGTTCAGAATCATATATATACTTAGAAATAATTAGTAATAGTCTTTAGCAATCAGAAATTATTAAAAATAAATGTAAGATTCTTATATTCATTAGAAACTACATAAGACATTTCTTATATGTGGGGTAAAAAAATATTTTGTTCCACGATAAAATATCCTAAGTCTTAGGATGCTTAGTGCTTTTGAAAGACCTCTGTTACTTGCTGTACTCTTTTTTCCAAATTACCATTGTTTTCATACTATAACCTTCTTGAACATCTATTTTCCTCCCCCTGGATTTAACTTCTTCAGAGCAGGCAACCTACTAGCTTTCTTCCTGTTTTTCCTTAATTGTCTTTTTAATTTTAGCTGTAAAGACTGATTTGTTTTACATTATTAAGTGATCGAAGATGAGATTTTCAGAGTTGATATAGGTCAATGAAAATTTCGAAATTGAAGTCAGAAGTTAATGGAGGTAGAATTCAACTCATAAAACTGATACAATAGCTTTTACCCTTGCAGATAGAGCTGCCTCCCATTTTTGGGGGTGTATCTTCAGTGTATCTTGGGTGCCTCATTTATTTTATTGACACACCTCTCTGATAAATGTAAGAAATATAATATAATTATTAAGCATATATATAATTAATATATAATATCAACAAGCATAAAGTATTTTATTATATATTTATTTATACATATAATAATAAAGTATTTTATTATATATTTACATATTTATTTATAAATTGTCCATATCCTTTTTGCTATTAACATTATGACTAAACTTTCCTGGGAAGCAAAGAGAAATAATCACAAGTTGTTATTCAAATATAAAAGTAGTTGTATAAGTTTGCCCAAAAGAGAAAATTTATATTTTGAAGTACATGTTAAAATCAATTTTTTACTTTTTCTAGGACATACCGAGGGAGAGTATATTTTAAACAGCACTTTTATAAGCAAGCAACTCAAGATCTTTCTACTGCAATTCACTTAGATCCTAATAACTGGTTAGCATTGTATTACAGAGCCTGCTTATTTAGGAAGAGTAACCCTCTTAGAGCACTGCAGGATTACAGTGTTTCAGGTACTTCACCTTTAATGGCAAATACATGGGAATTTAATCTGAGGTTCAGCAGCTCACTTTCATGGAGTAGAATACTAATGTGGGATGACTAATGTAATATGTATATTGTTATACATTTATATATATATACTTATATATTTATATAGCATATATATTTATTTATACTTAAAGCTACAATAATTTAGCTAAAAGTGTTTCTAATATTCCCTTTTAGTGTGTATGAGTGTGTGTGTGTTTACGTGTGTACAACTGTGACAGAGAGAACATCATATCAAAGAAATCTCTTTCTATATATGAAGTTCTGAGGCTATTTATGGAAATCCAGGCCATTTCTTTTTTTTTTGTTTGTTTGTTTGTTTTTTGCGGTACGCGGGCCTCTCACCGCTGTGGCCTCTCCCGTTGCGGAGCACAGGCTCCGGACGCGCAGGCCCAGCGGCCACGGCTCACAGGCCCAGCTGCTCCGCGGCACGTGGGATCCTCCTGGACCGGGGCACGAACCCGCGCCCCCTGCATCGGCAGGCGGACCCCCAACCACTGCGCCACCAGGGAAGCCCCAGGCCTATTTCTTAGTCGTCTTGATAAAATGGTAGTGATTTTTCCTAGTGGGCTGTGTCCTACTCCATAGACCCAGCCCATGGATTAGTCAAATTCAGAGTTTTGTAACCCTTAGACTAAAAATGGGCTTTGAGAATCCTCAGTAAGAGGATGCAGCAGCAAAAAGTGGCCATTTTCTCTTTACCCTGTACCAGTGCATTCTTGGTATATGAATATGTCCACAATTCTGGGCATAGAATAAGTGCTCAGTAAACAGTGTCCAGCTGAATAAATTAGCCCATACTGACTGGCAAATTCTAGCCAGAGTCCAACACTCCAAACATGGCTGTGTTCACCTGGGTGCAAAGTGCTAGAATCCCAACATCCTAGATGAGGCAGAATCTAGAGATTAAGGAGACCACTAGACTCTTAGGAAGAGAATACATAGCTCCTCAGGGGAGGCAATCTAAGATGATTGTTTCTCCTTTTTTTTCCTTTGGCAGTGCTTTGCATCTTGCGGGATTTCAGTTCCCTGACCAGGGATTGAACCCGGGCCATAACAGTGAAAGTGCCGAATCCTAACCGCTAGACCACCAGGGAACTCCAAAAGATGATTGTTTCTTGATATCTCTAAATCCATTTGCCTTCTGAGGTCACCCTTCCCATGAATATTCAAATAAAATAACTCAAAGCCCATCCTATGTGCTGAGAGGAGTCTAGTGCCCTCCCTTCTATTTCCAAGGATTCCTAGAAGAGAGAACTGAGGATTCCTGTTCAATTCTCTTGGAATCTTTGTACCTAATTTCTGCTGTCTGATTGAGTCTCCATTTTTGTTCACCCGTTCACTGCTCACGGCTACCATCTGTTACTAAATGTTTTAGGGTTCAGAGGATAAAGTTAGCACAGATAATTTAAATTTGAAGGTTAAACACCCTTATTTCTGTAAGTTTATCTTTTATTGGTCTCTGTCAGCCCTGTCCATCTGCCATCTGGCGAAACCCCTTTCTTCCTGGTCTTCCTAAGAGCTGCTTTCTCGTATTTCCCTCTTCTCCAAGTTTTGGGCTTTTCACCTGCTCTTTTCTAGGCTATCACAATAATACAGATCCTTGTTATTTAATTATTCAGAGCAGACCAGCTTTATTTTAGCCTCAGTCTTTTCCTATAGGATAGCCTAAGGAGTTTTATCTTTCACAATCAAAAAGGACCCTCAATATATTTTTCTAAGCTAATAATAATATCTTACATTCATTAGGCGTTTCACTACTTGCCAAGCACTATTCTGAATGCTATATATGGAGAGTCTCAATTACTCTTCAGAATAATGCTATGAGGTAGGTACTATTATCATCCCCATTTTACTGATGAGAAAACCGAAGCACAGAGAGGATAAGTAATTCTAATATTTTTGTTTCCTCAAGAAGAATGTTTCTCATATGGACACCAAGGGGGGGAAAGCGGCGGGGTGGTGGTGGTGATGGTGTGAAGAATTGGGCGATTGGGATTGACATGTATACACTGATGTGTATAAAACTGATGACTAATAAGAACCTGCTGTATAAAAAAATAAATTCAAAAATTAAAAAAAGATAAATTAAAAAAAAAGAAGAGGGCTTCCCTGGTGGCGCAGTGGTTGAGAGCCTGCCTGCCGATGCAGGGGACACGGGTTCGTGCCCCGGTTCGGGAAGATCCCACATGCCGCGGAGCGGCTGGGCCCGTGAGCCACAGCCGCTGAGCCTGCGCGTCCGGAGCCTGTGCTCCGCAACGGGAGAGGCCACAACAGTGAGAGGCCCGTGTACCGCAAAAAAAAAAAAAAAAGAAGAATGTTTCTATTTTTCTAGAGCAACCAACTAACCAACTGCAGCTATTTTTCTCCTTGCTAGACAGTCATACTGTGAACTGAGCAGTCAAATGGCCTTCAAGTGATTGCTTAATCTGTATGATCACTGCTTACACTAGGAATACTTCCCCAAATCTAGTATTGTGCATATTTGTGCCCCAGGCTGTGTGTGCATTTTTTGCAGAACTTTCCCTTTTTAGCTTGAGAAGCTTGGGCGATGTGGATCAAATGTAAAAATCTCATCTACTTCACTGCATGTTTTTGAAAGTTGAGGGGGAATCAGCAAGTGAGGAGACACGAGATAACCTCTAGACTGCTAGACTGGTCACTGATGAGAGCCACATGCCTGGAGTCCTGAGAGGAGGTTATTTTTGCCCCATGCTTCTGTTCTTTGGGATACGCATAGTCAAGTTGCCTGCGTTAACTCCAAGGTCTGCTTGCAATTGGAGTAGCCTCTTTGAGCTGTCCCTCCTGGTTTATGTGTATAAGCCTGACCTCTTCTGTCTGCCCCAGTCTGGGTTTGTACCAGAACCTGTTCTTGGGCCAGTAATGATGCCTTCCTACCTTCCAAATAATAACAAGCCATCAAGGGCAATGGCACCTTTCTGACTGCAATCCACTGCAGGGGATCAGAGGTTAGATTCTAGGCCCATCTTTGCCATTGATTTGCATGGTCACTGTACCTGGCCCCTTTGGACCTTAATCTCTTCGTCTGTAAAATGAGTGGACTATCATAGATTAATACCAGAATTTCTCCCAGCTCTAATGAGTTTGTGAACCATAACAGTCACATTGTTCCTTATAAACAAATACACTTTTTTATGTGAGTACTGTGTTTTACTCACCAAATAAGTACACTCATGACAGATATGTTTTATTTTATGTAATGTTAAAAAAAATAAGAATAAACAGTAGGAAGGGGCATAGGCTAAAATGTAACTCGGATATGTTTGTTCAGAACCTGAATATGATATATCCCTTTATTCTTAAGCTCTCATAAATGACGGCTGTGAGAATCTTAGCTGCTTCCTGCATCGTGGCACACTCTACACGGATCTAAAACTTTGGTTGCTGGCAGTTTGTGACTTTGAAGCTGTTATTTCTCTAGAAAGGTATGTTTTCCCTTTGATTCTTACTGATTTCACTTTTATATAAAATAGGTGGAAGAAAAAGCTTTCTCCCCTCATCATTAATAACCTTGTAAAAATGAGACAATTATGAAGCCATCCTAGAATTAGAATACTACCTCTGAAAATAAGCTTACTTCTAAAATAAGAACTGTTCTCAATATCTGTTTGCCTCAGATGCTTCTGCAAACTTTAGAGATTGAATGGGTTTGAGAGGAGTTTAAATCCAAGGATAGCAAAATCAACCAGTAATTAAGAGCAGTTTGGGCATGCCCAGGTTAAAACTTTTTGAAGTTAAGTTCATGGAAAATTGTCATCAAGTTTTAAAATAATGGCAAAATACTTGCTTGCTATATTGTTGCTAGGCACGATATACGACTCAGTGGGAAGAAATCCTCTATTTAGGACTTCTGACTACATTTTGTTTAGTAAAGCAAAATAAAAAAAGCAAATACCATTAGAACACAGGTTCAGGAAGGAACAGACTGAAAGTTACATACACTAGTCAGAAAGCCAGGCTGTAAAAAGTAGAAGTTAATTAAATAATTCCTCTTCTTTCCAAAGAAGTATTCTTTACAATGGAAGGTGTCAGAAAGAGTAACAAATCATGCCCATTCTGTGCCAACCGGCAGACTGCTTACTTAGCTTATTTAAGGTAAACTTTGAACTTGGCTTGGGAAAAGTCATGGAACATGGCTCCACAATGGCCACAGTGGTTTTCTTTGGGATATTTTTGAGTCAGGAAGAGAAAGAAATGAGTTTCAGTTGCAGAAAGCCAGAAAGTGGGCAGTCGGCAAAAGGGTCAGGGCTTCTGTGCAGCTGGGATACAGAATGTGTAGTTTCCTCATTTTGAAATAGAGGCATGGAACAAATAATTTCTAAGGTTATTTCTACATTGAAAATTGTTTGATTCTAAGAGAGAAAAACAACTTTTATTTGATACAGAAAAGCAACTGGGTTAATACCTCTGTGGAGAGGATTTTTAACCCTAAGCCTCGAGAATATTGCTCTTTCTCACTGTTCCTCACCCTTTCTCTTGGCTAATATAACATAGCTTGAGGCAAAAACTTTTGAGTTGAGGAAAACTAAGCTTGTTATCCAAGATAAGTCAAGAATAAGTCAGGGAAGAGTGAAGTATTGCTAAGAGTCTAGGAGACTTCAGGAAATCAGTTCCTAGGACAGGCTCTACAAATGTTTATTCCTAACTAAGGATTTCATAAAGGTGTTTATAATTTTTAATAGAAAGTATTTAACTAATTTATTTTGCTTTAGGAAAACTGTCCTGTCCAAGAGAAAGAACCCTGGTATAAATTGATGTATGTATTTCATTAGGTTCATTTATAATTGGAGAATATCTGGAATAATTAAAATGTCTAAGAATATTTTGCTTTCTCATTTTTTTTAGAACCATTATTTTGCCTTATATAAATATTGGCCTCATATATCTACTACACCTGGATAACTACATTGAAGCCACTCGGTATTTTTCTGAGGCTATTAGACTTGACCCTATGTATATTCAAAGCTATATTTGTCGAGCAGAAGCCTATCATAAGGTATTTAAGGTTTGAGAACTTTGATTTTTTAAAAATGTTTCATTTTTTTGAATATTTGTTCAATGTAATTTCAAATATATCAACGTATTCTTTTTCAGCTAATTACAGAGCCTAATGTATTTATAAACAATACATATTAGGTAGATATATTGATAGTTAACTATAATTACCCACTTAAAAATCCTCTCCTGATTAGGTGTGAATTTTTGTCTTTTTTTTTTTAAATAATGCCTGTTTTTTTTCTTATTACAAAAGCAATGTATATTTACCACATGTAATATATGTATGCAAATAAGAATACATTAAAAAACATCCATTATTTCATTCTCCAGAGATAACTACTGTTAACATTTTAGAGTCCATCAGTTTTGTGTGTGTGTGTATGAGGAGTGAGTGAATGGGTGAGTTCATAGAATGAGATCTGTGCATAGAATGGGGTCCAAATCATTCACACTTTCTTTTAAATTTTTTTTTAAATTTACAAGTTATTTAAATTAAAAAATAATATATCCTTAGTGTAAAATTCAAACAATATAGTAAATAATAAGAGCTCTCTCTGACTCCAACCAACTTGGACTTCCCAGAGATAAAGACTGTTAGCTGTTGTGTCTACCTTTCAAAACAGATATTCCCTCTACTGCTCCATCATTAACTGTCCTGTCCAAGACACTGATTTCTCACCAGGGTTATTGCAGTAGCCTCCTGGTCTTTTTGCTTCTGTTCTTTATTCCTTTTTGATGGGTTTTCAAAACAGCAGCATAGTGATCCTGTTAAAACATAAATCAGATTATTTCACTTCTTTGCCTGGAACCCTTCAATAGCTTCCCTTTGTGCTCAGAATAAAAGCCAAATCTTGCAAAAGCCAAAGGCCTACAAGAGCTCATGTGAACTGGCTCCTTGTTACCTTTCTGCCCTCATCTCCTACAAGTCCTCTCCTCACATTGGTTTCAGTCAGGATAGCCTGTTATGCTGTGGAAAACAACAACAACAAATAAAAGTTCAAAATCACCATCTTAAAGTAACAAAGGTTCATTTCTTGCTCACACTGCATGTCCATTGGGAGTTTGCTAGGGGCTCTGTTCTCATTGTCTTCATCTCAGGATGCAGTGTGACTAAGTCCTTACCTTCCTGATGATGGAAGCAGAAGACCCTGGGGCCATTTTGGTATTATCCCCAGGGCAGGTTTGCTTTTGATCCCTGTTGGGAAGGGGTGGGGAGTGTGTGTGGCCCTTTTGCTTCACTCCCTGTTGATGGAGCTGAGGCCTTATGGGGAAGTTGGAATTTCCTCCGAGCATATTTAGAAACCAAAGCACCAGCATAATATCAAGGTGTAAGGACATATATTCAAAGACTCATTGTTCTGAGGAGACAAAAACCTCTTCACAGTAATGGTTGAATAAATTATGTTGTATTCACACTATAGAGTATTATATAGTCAATAAAAAGAATAGTTAGAATTATGCCAGGTGATTTGGAGGGATTTCCAAGAGATATTCTAGAACAAGATTTAGAAGACTTTAAAGTGTATACAGTATGATCCCATGTAGATAAAACAATGACAAACCAAACCCTGTGTATGTATATAGAAGAATACATATGCCTACGGTGTGGGTTTAGGCTCCAGGGTAAATCCAATCTAATGCTACCTGGAGAAGTCCAACCCCAGGAAAACTTGCAAAGACCAGAGAGTGAGCTTCCATCATTCCCAGTCAGGGTTTCCTCAATGCATAGCTATGTATGATTGGAACCAGGTGGAGCAATGCAGGCATATGACAAGGTGGTTTATTAATTATACCAACCTGATCAGGGTTAGCTTGAGAAGCAGCAGGCCTGAAGTTCCACAGTAATTCTTAAATTTATTTAAAAACATCTCAGACTCCCTCCTTTTGAATTCCCTCTTTTGACTCCACCCACTATTTCCTCCAAACACTTTGCACCATTTTAACAGGTATTGTCTACTTCTATGCACAAATGTTTTGATCACCATGTCAGCATAGTAAGAGGAGTCGTTGGTTGTCCCAGGTTCATTTTGCTGGGATGTGTTTAGTTCCCCCTTTTGTAATTTCCCCAATGTTTGTAAAAATTTGTATAAATTCAGATTATGCTCTGTAACCAGTATTAAGGAAAGAATCGTTGTTTACTTTTCATTGTATATTGATTTTAAACAGATATCTTTTTCATCATTGTTGTATTTTGTTTTATTCATTCATTTTACTCATTAAGTGCAAGCTTGTTTTTCCTCTCTTAATTTTAAGTGGAATTGACTTTTACTTTTTATTTTACATTCCTTTGCAAGCTAGTTTATTAGCATGAGTAAAGTTTGGTGTAAAAGGTGTTATGGTTGAGGGAGAAAACTGAAAAGCTAAACAAAAAAGAAAAACAAACTAGAATATATGATATAATCATATTTATTTAAAACTATATATTTGTGGATCTGTGTAATCATTCTTCAAATTTAAAGATAATTAAAAAAAAAGACTTTGCTTCATAAATTTTTTTTTAACTTCTCTGTATCCCACTTGCTTTGATGATTCTTAAGAAACACATGTATTAGGAGAGATTCCTGCAAAATTTCTGTATTGAAGGGTGGGAGGGAATAACTATCAGAAAGGAAGCAATCAGTATTATTATGAGCTAAGTTTCTATTTATCACTCAACAGTTGCACAAATTGAAAAAGGCAGTAAGAGAGTTATCTCGTGCTATCCACCTTCAGCCAGATGGAATCCAATTATATATAATAAGGTATGTGTATAGAAATAGAATTCTTCTTGGGATAACTTAAGATCTGAGCTAGCTGTTGGAATCTTTAGTTCTTTCTTGATCCTTCCAGCCTCCTTGTTTTACATTTAATCTCCCAGAAATGGCCATCTTCAAATCAGCAAGTCAGATATAGTTGTTTTTGTTAAACTTTAAGATAATTCATAATATAAGATAACAGACCTTTCCCTTTGTTCTGTCCTTGCATCAAAACACAACTGTCTGTGTTTAAGTTCTTTGAGGCCTCTCTAGATTACTGGTTAGATAGTTATCACAGATCTCATGAAAGTAAGGTAATATATTTTGATTGTGTACCCAGAGGTACCAAGTATAAACCTCAGGTAATTCAGTGAAAAAAAAGATACATTGAATTGTATTTCAAATGCAGTAGAGCTTGCTATAAAAGGACCCATTGCAAATTATGAGTTATCACTACCAAAAATATATTATAATTACTAACATGGGAAATGGATTTACAGAAAATGGGAAAATGGACTGGAACAATGCTTTCTGATAAGGTCTTGCTTCATCTTTTAACTCTTGAACCACATTTTAACAATTTATGTAAATACTTCTCCATTTGTATGCCCCTTAAACTGTGTTTAGCTTTTAAAATTTCTCAGCAACAGAGTATAACTTTTCAAATGCTGATAATTACAAAAAGATCTGACTATTTTTCTTTCAGCTTCACATTTACTAAATTGTTTTCTTCTCACATCTCCATGCTAATTGGCCTATTTAGACTTACATAAAATATTTATAATTTCAAATGTATTATAATAAGTATGAATAAATGTATTATAATTTAAAATTTTAAGTAACTGAGTATAAAAAACTTTATTTTAGAAAAATTATTTTTAACTGCTTAGAATTAAAAAGCTGTTATTTCTTCCAGAGGACAATATCTTCTTAGGATGAAGTGCTATGGTCTTGCAAAGTTCACTATTTACCAAGTAGCAGAAATGACCAAAGGTAAATATAATCAATGTAAAATTATAATATTGTCTTAATTTAAAAAGAAATACTTCTTTAAATTTTTTATACTATTTTCAGTAGCTCTGTATAGATAGCATGAAGGGTTCACTTGAAAGTTAAAGTTAGATTTTGAAACTAAAACTTCAGTTTCACATGTATGTAACCAATTTGTAAAATACTTCATAGCCTAGTGAATTTTGTGAGAGAGATTATTATAGGAAATACCAGGCTTATGCTGTTATTTTTTGTTTGTTCATTTGTAGTTGGAATGTCTTATTGTTTGTTGACAGTAAGTAGATTTTAGTATCATATTGATTTATTAATTCATATTGTAAAAATAGATTATTGAATTGCTTGACTGTCTTAAAATAATTATATTCTAAGTCCTAGATACTTGGCAAAGTTATTGATAAATTTTCCTTTCCCTTTAGGTCTCATTGAGTTGAGTCCTATACAGCAAGCACTCATTTATTCATTTTGCGAGAAACATGACAAGGCCATTCAGGTCTTAGATGGGATCACTTTGAATAAGCCTGAGGCCACCATGTATGCTCTATTGGCAAAAGCTCAAATGAAGGCCAAGAGGAACAAGGTGAAAAGTCTTGAGTAACGTTTACTAAACCTATTAATGTAATTTTTATATTGTGCTTGGAATTACTGCTTACATATATATATATATATATATATATATATTTTTTTTTTTTTTTACAAAACTAAACCATACCATTTATTTATTGATTCTTCTGTTAATTAATATTTGGGTTGTTTTCTTTTGTTTTTTTCCTCTTAAGAGTAAGGGTAATATTCTTTCTCATGTCTTCTGTTAACATTGTTGGTATGTAGAGAATGTAAATGTTTGACTTTCAAGAAAATGGCACATTGTTCCATAGGGTTGTACCAATTTATTCTCCCGCCTGTAGTGTATGAGTATTCCTGTTGATCTCCATCCTCTACAATAACTGGTGCTGTCTACTTTATTTTTATCAGTTTGGTGGATAAAAACTAATGTCTCATTATGGTCTTAATTAACATTTCTCAGTTTGAGCAAAGGTTGAGGTATCTTTTTATATGTTTATACTTCCTGTTCTATCAATTTGCTGTACACATTTTTGTTTGTCCTGTTCATATTGATTTTTGGCATTGAAAAAAATAAGTCCTGTGTATTAGTCCTTGGTTGGTTACATGTGTGTCATGTATACTCTTGCAATTTGTGGCTGGTTTTAAAATTTTCTTCATGATGTCTTTTGATGAGCAGAGGGTCTTAATTTTAATGTAGTTGAATATATCTTTTTTGTTTTATTGTCACAGCTTTAAAAAAAATTCTTGTTTAAAAATTCCCTCCCTACACCAAGGTCATATTTTCCCATATTTTCTTCTAAAAGTTTAAAAATTCTGCTTTTTGCATTTAAGACCTCACTCTACCTTAAATTGATATTTTTGAATGTGATATAGTGATAAAACTTCCGTTTTCCCCATATGGATACTCAAATGTTCCAGTATCATTTATTGAAATGTTCTCCTAAACCAAAGATCTGAAGTGGTACATCTGTCCTATTATAACCTTTCATGTATGTGTGGATCTGATTTTGGGCTCTCTATTCTATTCCTTTGGTCAATTTTTCTATCCCTGGCCTAATAGTACAATGTTTTAACTACTGTTGCTTTATTGTAATTCTTGACATCTGGTGGAGCAAGTTGCCACACCATATTCTTCTCCAGGAAATTCCTGGTTATTCTTGGGCCTTTACTCTTCCAGCTGGTCAAGATTTTAAAACCCAGCTGGAATTTTGATTGAATTGTATTGAATCTGTAGATTATTTTAGGGAGAATTGACACCTTTATGATATCAAATTCCTTCTTTGGAATAATCTTAAATTTACTTTAACCTCCCTGAAACCTGAAATCACTTGATTGGGTCCCTCTTCTACCCAATCAGTAGTCATGCTCTCTTGGTTCTACTTTCTAAATGTCTCTCAAATCCACTTCCTTTCTCTGTTTCTCTGGTCATTATCCTAGTCCAGAACATATTTGTATTTTGTTTGAATTATATAATAGTGTTGAACTCTTCCAAGCTTTTCTCCACACGGCTGCCATGGTACTGTGTTTGGAATGTACATTTGCCCTATGAGAGCATCCACTACTTTTTTAGAGTAGTGAAGGAAAGAGAGGTGGGACATCAGCTAGAGGAGGAAGAGAAGATGTGTTCATTTTAATTTAAATGTGATGGAAGACTTTATGGACTCCAGGAGGCAATGAAGGGGCAGAGATCCAAAAGCAGAAGGCGGGACAGAAGGAGTTGGGGTCAAGGGCACAGCTTGAGGAGTTAGCTCTGAAAAGAAGAAAGGAAACCGTTCAAAGACAGGAGAAAAAAAGATGGAAATGAAGAAGATGTAGAGACTTTGAATAGTAAAAATGAGGGAAATTGAGAAGGTGATGCGTTTTTTTCTATTGCAAAGGCATGTGCTGAGTGAGGCTGGAAGGATGAATGTTGAGGTAAGCTTTAGACATGTGATGTAAACTAAGGGTGGGCACAAAGGACACAGCATATCCAAGTTAAACCTCATTGTTTCTTTTTTTTTTTTTTGCGATACGCGAGCCTCTCACTGTTGTGGCCTCTCCCGTTGCGGAGCACAGGCTCCGGATGCGCAGGCTCAGCGGCCATGGCTCAGGGGCCCAGCCGCACCGCGGCATGTGGGATCTTCCCGAACCGGGGCACGAACCCGCGTCCCCTTCATCGGCAGGCGGACTCTCAACCACTGCGCCACCAGGGAAGCCCAACCTCATTGTTTTTTTAGCAATTTAATATAATTAAGAAAGTGGGCTAAAGAGTCACAAGTAGCTGTATTTCTATATATTAGGTAAATACATATTTATTAGGTAAGTATATATTAGGTAAATAGCTAGTTATGAAAACGCGTTTCTATTTGGAAAGTTGAATTTTTTTCATTAAGAGTTTCAACTATTTTGACAGAATAGTTTAAATGGGTAATTTTTGATGTTAGTTTATTTTCTGGTGTCAGTGGAACCCCCTTGAGAGCATAGCAGGACAAAATAAAAGTTGATTACAACAACCTCAGATATTATCAGTGGAGAACTTTTACTACCTAATAGCTGCCTGGCATTCCCTTCAGGAGAATTACTAGGAAATTGGTCATAAATTGGTCTATAAATTTTAGTCTGATTTAAGACTATGAGAAAATACCCTTTAGAATTTAGAAATTATAGTTCCAAAAGTCCACTTGTGTAACCCTGCTTACGTACCTGCCTGTAGGATAGGCACCTGGGTGGGTCAGATTTCCTGCCTGTCAGAAGTCCTCCCTCTTGGTGCACTGACAAGATCTGTGTCTTTACCAGGTCTGTGTGTCCTCTTGTGAAATGAGAGTAGGGCTGTGTGCTCAGGATTCCTTTTAACATCTAAGGCTGTTGTGTTAAATAAATATTAGAAAAAAACATTCCCTTCCCTCTCTTTTTTTTAAAAATCATTATAGGAAGCCATGAGAATGTTTAAAAAGGCGTTGGATATCTTTTCTCATTCTGATAAAGGACGAAATGCCGTAGCAGCTTCATCAGACTGTCTGTTTCACTTGGGTCTTTGTTACATGGAGGAAGGCAACTTACAACTGGTATTTTGTGTATTTAAGAGCATAGGTATTTTATGGTTTTAGAAATTGTTTCCTTGCATTCAGTTCCATTTCTGAAGGCTACCTAAACAGTGAGTGACTAGACCAAAGCTTCTTATAAAGCTTGGCTTACTATAGGCAGTCTGCACCCTGCAAAACCTACTACATTGTTTTATTTATTCAAACATTTTATTGATGCCTGTTTGTCAACACTATGCGGAAGACTAATGCATGTTTCCCACTAAACAAATTTAATTGTAAGAACTTATTATATCAAAATTTCATCACATTAGTATAAATTTACTTATTAAATTGTAAGTACTTTATATTGAGTGCTTCAGTGTAATGTAGAATAAATGGAAAATGTTTAGGACACTGTTTGATTTCTGTTATTGACAGCTGAGCAATTCAAATCAGAATAAAACCAGATTCATTGAAAACCAGTTGATTCAATTATTATGTATTTATCCAGTATTTGGCTATTTCCCAGAATTCTCCATTTCAAAATTTTCAATGATATGATAAATATGTATTTTCCATTGGCTATTTTTGAATATTCCACAACTACACACACACACACACACACACACACACACACACACACACCATTCCAGTCCTTATATTCATAGGGGTGGACAGTGTCTGAAACTTGCATCTTCATAACTTTAAAAAAGAGTTGCACTTGATTAGTTGTTCCATTTATTGTAAGAAATTACAATAAATATAAGATTAATTACAAATATTTTTCATGTTTTTAGCTTTGGACAAGCAGAGGAAACCTAGCTTTGCTTTACAATATTAGGAAAAATTTTGGAGTTCCATTGCTTTGAAATTTTGTAACCATATATCTGCTGGCCCACATGGAAAATAAATGTACTAATTGTGATTTCTTTGAAGAAACACAACAGGAAGAATAATGATTAAAGTTACACCTCTGAAAGTGTTGTAACAACATGGATTATGCAGACATTAGTCTGGGAGTAAGGGAACCTGTAAATTATAATAATAAATCTAGCTTGTTCATAAATTTTTTTTGCTCCACAAGGTTCGCTGGGAGAAACATATTTAAAATGACCAAAAACTAAAATGAAAACTTTTCAACAATAGTTATATACTGTAATGTATTAACATTTTAAATTAATACATTCTACTCACTACACGATTTGCTCTTCTAGGCTTTTGATTCTTTTACAAAAGCTGTGAAAGCAGATCCTGATTTTGCAGAAGGCTTTTATCAACGTGGGCTTTGTAAAGTAAAACTCCACAAGGACAGTTCAATCCTGGATTTTAATCGTGCAATTACCCTTGATCCAAAACATTACCAGGTATTTAAGTGAACAATTTCAGTGGTTTGGAAAGTGTGTTAAATTTGCTAAAACTATTAAATCTTTAAATGTTATTGCTATTAGTTAGCAACAGTTAGTTTTACTTACTTTTCAGCAGTTTTAATAATCCATATATCTGTATTTCCCCTTGAACTAAAAATATGATTTCCAACAGGGAAATTATATAGGTAAAAGTGCTTCGTGAATTGTGGTTATACAAATATTATAAATATTTTAATGTACCTATTAATAATTATTTTATATACTATGTTATTAATTTTACTTCTTGTTTTGCTGTCACATTGATTCCTACCTCATAAGAGACTAGAGACAGCACAAAATCCAATAGGTGAAACTCCATTGGATCTTGATTTTAAAAGCATATGAAATTTGAATATGGATGAAATATTAGATGATTTTAGGGAAATACTATTAATTTTCTTAGATATACAGTGGTAGTGTGGTTATGTAGGAGAATGTCTTCTTCATGGGAGATGCATACTGGAAGACTTGGGGTGAAGTTTTATGATGTCTACAACTTATTTTCAAATAGTTCAGAAAAAAATAGATACAACAAAATTGAAAAATGTTAATAATTATTGAATCCAGGTGGTAGGCCTATGGGTGTTTACTGTAGTATTCTTTCAATTATTCTGTATGTTTGAAATTTTCTTAATAAAAGAGAGTGACAAAAAGTCTATATTTTATACCATCTTTGGGTGGCATAAATTTGTTCCAGCTACCATGTATTTTGGTAGAACTGATGCTTTTACTAAAATATCTGTTCCTGCTTTCCTCCTCTCTTTCTCTGAAAAGGCATATTTAAGTCGAGTAGCCTACTATGGTTTGAAAGGCAGATACTCCAAAGCAATCTTGAGTTGTAATGAGGCCATCCAAATTTATCCTCAGAGTGTGCGTGCCTACCTCTACAGAGGAGTTCTGAAATACTACAACAAGGTAAGGCAGTTTCCTACCTTGTTCTCTGGTGGTATTTTAGAGTGGGTGGCTGCTCGGGTGCCAAGGAGGAACTCACTTTTTATCCTCTGTGAGAGAGAATTGCCATGGTATGAAGGCAGAACTACATAGAAGGTGTTACACTTTGACAGTACATCAAAAGGATTTCAATTAATAATTTTTCATAAAATGGTGATATTTATTTTTGACATTTGCATTTTAAATAGCACTGATTATGTATTTTTATTAGGAAAGTAATATTCATTGTAGAGAATTTGGAAAATACAGAGAGGAATAAAGGAGAAGATTAAAGTCACCTGTTTTCCCACCATCAAATGGTAATTCCTGAGAGCTTTTTTTTTTTTTTGTGGTACACGGGCCTCTCACCGCTGTGGCTTCTCCCGTTGCGGAGCACAGGCTCTGGACGCGCAGGCCCAGCGGCCATGGCTCACGGGCCCAGCCGCTCCGCGGCATGTGGATTCCCCCCAGACCGGGGCACGAACCCGTGTCCCCCGCATCAGCAGGCGGACCCTTGACCACTGCGCCACCAGGGAAGCCCCCTGAGAGCATTTTGATGTATTTGAATTTTGTCTTTTTTTCTTAATAAAATATAATATATACTTTCCAAAATTGTGACTATGCTACTTACATAATCTGTTTTGTGCCCTGCTTCTTATATTTAATCTTTGAAGATACCATTTTTAATGACTGCATAATATTCCACCATAGTGTACTTTTAACCACTTTATTGTTGGACATTTGGATTGTTTGAAATTTTTTATTATTTTACTATTTTAAATAATACAGTTATACACACAGAACAAAATAATTACTTGAGTTTATGGTTCCTAAATGGAAATTACTGGGTGTAGCAACACTATCGATATCTGATGCTTCAAGGAATACTTATTTTCTCCCTGTGTTTCTTTTTTGAACTTTCTCTGTAGCCATTTCATATGAAATATTTTGCAAATAATACCTTAAAGCAAAGGTAAGACCTTGCATTACCTGTTAATTCCATGAAAATTACTATCTATATAAATGGATGATCTAAGGTATCAGAGAAGCATCAAAGAGAAGCAAAAGAGAACATGGACAGAGAACATGACGATTATGTGATATGATGGTGAGAGTGACAGAAGCAAGCAAGCTCTGGTGAATGTTTGCTGGATGAATAAGGCTTGCTTCTCTTTTATCCATAAGAAATTTAATTTTTTCCTTGCTATATAGCAACAATGGAAATAAGATAATCATTTAAGTTGTTTATATATTGAATTTTATTTGCAGGTGAGAGAAACTATAGCAGTTCCTACCAAGGGACTTAATTAATTCTGTGAAAGATTAGCTTGATTGTCTTAATTTCATGGATGATACACAGAATGGTTAAATGAGTATTCTCAAAACTCTGATAGAATCAAGAATTTATTGTACAACTAAATTTCAGTCCATTATGATTAACCCTTCTCACTTAATTATTTTTTCTTTACAGACTTACAAACTAGCGATTACAGATTTAACTACAGCTATCAACATGGATAAAAACAGTTATATAGCATTTTATAACAGAGCATTATGTTACACCAAGATAAATGAACTTCAAATGGTAAGATGACCATCTTAGTAAACAACACTTTAAAGCATTTGTAAAGTATTTTCTTATTATTTTTGTTACAATTTTGGAAAAATAATTCTGTGGAAATACACATAAAACTTGAGAAACCAAAGAACCATTTCAAAGAATATTTATTTTCTTTTTTAGTGCTTACCAAATTTTCTTATACAACCTCTGCAATGTCAACTTAATTTTACAATGCTTTTATATAAGCATTTAAAGGCCATGTAAATTTAAATGTATTACATAATTTTCATTTGAGAAAATGTTTCTACTGATAAATGTGTGCAGAATTTTTAAGCAGTGATCACTAGCAATATTGTTTGCTTCAAAATCTCAACATTAACTACAATAGTTTGTGGAGGTATTTTTTTTACAGTGGTCAGACCACAGATGCAGCAGGGAATTTTGAGTGATGGTTTCCAGCTCAGGGACCAGTGACCAGGATTATCTGTGTGTTTTGAAGGCCTAACTGATGGCTGCAGCAAACCTTTTTCTCTATTTGTCCTGATGCAGATGCTACCATCTTACCCCTTCTCCACTCTCTCCTTGTTGGTTTGGTTCTTTTTCAGTCAGGATCCCTCACTGGGGAGCAGGTCAGTAGTTTCTTAGTGTTTTGTCCAATCTCTTGCTTCCCTTTCTGCTGTCCACTTGTTTCCCTCTCCTTGTTTCTATCCACTTCCATAGTCAATGAAGCATTCTTTAAAAGATTGCATCATGTACCTGCTGCTGTGTGTGGTCACACTCCCACAATCTCCTGGAAACTTGGAAAGTTAAATCTGTTTAAAACATTTAGAAATTTAGTAATTTATTTGCTGTGGAAGGAAGAAGTTGAGAAACATTGTTTCTAAGAGGATGTAGAATTCCTGGTAACCGGATTATCAGGTTTCCTCCAGAAATGTTGACAAATGAATAACTAATTTTTAACACAGGCTGTTGTAAACCATTCTAGGAGCTAATTAAAGGATCATTTATCAGAGTAACCTGCACAGCAGGTATCTTTGACAGCTCCCTCCCCACCCCGACTCCTGCCTCTTCTGGGTAACCCTGAACTGCAAACAGTGGTCTGGGTGGGGGCAGGGAACTACTATCTTTGTTATCTCTTATGTGTAACAGAGCTAGTGCTCCATGAATAAAGAAAACGAAAAACTATGTACGTAAATAGAAACCTAACTAGAATAAGAACATATTGGGTATTTTAGAGCTGCCAGGTACCCAACGCTTTGCATCCAATGGGCTCCTTTTACAGATGAGGTTAGAAACACATCCAAGTCACACAGGGAAGAGGGACCTGTATCGGTGTTTGCAGGTTTGTTTGCTTCTGGTTAACAGTCTTTAGGTGGCTTTGTGAAACCATCTGACCTCCAGCATGTGGACCAGATGTCATTTTGCAGTGTCACCTCCTCCCTTTTGTCTACCTCCACCCGTTTCTCAGCATTCCTGCCATAACAAGACTGAGGAAACCCAAGTACTTTGTGCAGAAAATGCACTCCCAAGATATGATTTCATAAAAACCAGAAAAGGTGAATTCTGGTTCCTATCACCTTATATTAATAAAAACAGTAACAGTTACCACTCATTTCGGGCTTATTGTGTGACAGGCACTGGGCTAAATGCTTTACCAACATATAATCTAAATATTTTAAAGTGGACTTCTACAACAATATGATGAGTTATTAATACCCTGTTTTTGTGGATGAGGAAACTGAGGCTTAGTGTTAAGTAACTTTCCTAAGGCTGAAAGGTTAGTAATAATAGCAGAGGCAAAACACAAAGCCTGCTCGTTGTGACCTTCACGAAATCTCATTTCCCAGATTTTTTTTCCTCTTGTGTCACATATTCAGCTGCTTAGTGGATTTCTAAGGCATCTTGATATATATACAGGTTTTAATTCTGTGATTCTGGGAAAGGAAAATGGCAAACATTCTAGTTCTGTTTTGTTTTACAAGTGTTACAAATGATTTTTACAGCCTTGTCAATGTTTATTTATAGTTATGCCACAATATACATATAGTATATTTAATTGTACAATTCTTTTAGATGCTTGAGTGCTCAATCATGGAATAGTAGAGGAGAACCACTAAGCAAATAGTAAAATACTATTTTATTTGCATTTTCAGTTAGCATGTGCTACAGGCATATATGATATGATTTGGGCCTTTTCCGATGAAACCATATGGCTCTTTTGGACAAAATGTTCAGAAGGAAAATGAATTAAGAGATTCAGCTCCAGCCCAAATTTGGGATGCTCCTAGTACCTGGTACAGAGTAGATGACCAGTAAAAACTTGGCTGTTCATTGAATGAAAAAAAAAAAAAGATAAAAAATGGAGAGAGGTCCTCTGAGTTGATTCTCAGCTTAGACTAATATCTTAAAAAAACCGAGAATATTGAAGTAATATTCCAACAAGTCCTTATTTGTTAGTTTTATTAAGATCTGTTTTCATTGCTTTATGATTTATTCATTCAACAAAAATTTATCAGATGCCTAGTATGTGCAGGCATGGTGCTAGTTACTGGCTTTACAATGGTGAACAAAATGGATAATCTGTGCCTCCATAAAACTTAGGTTTCAGTGAAGAAAACAATAAATCACTACAAAGAAATTAAATTTCAAAAGGTAGCAAGTGCTCTGCTTTAATGTCAACAGTCATTTGGTGAAACTATTAAGATGGGGAAGGGTGTTGCATCCCCGCTTCAATCCATACACAATAAAAGTAGTTCACAGATGATTCACAGATAACATGTGAAGCGCAAGCGCAGTGCACACCGCTTATTAGGAGGGAGCAACATCCACAGTATTTAATTAAGGGAAACCTTTAAATCTAACAAATGATTATTTTTGGCCATAAATTTTGTCACATTAAAGAACTAATTATGAGGTACTAGTTTGTCCATGGTCAATGCAGTAATGCTCTAAAGAGTTGACTTTAGGTTGTAAGTGATTATTTCATTTTTAGGCATTAACAGATTATGGAATTGTGCTTCTCCTTGATGCTGGAGAAACTGTGATGTTAAACGCCTTTATTAATCGTGGACTCATCTACACAGAACTAGAGCAGTTCAGTTTTGCATTAGAGGTAAACCTTTCTGTTTACTTGTAAAAATGAACCCACTTGATTTTGCATGTTCACTTCTGAAAACCAGTGAAAAAGTTTTTCTTGATAACAAATGGCAATATTAATGAGCAATAATTCAACTTTAGCAAGAATTGTGTTGAAATACTTTGAATGAGTAATAGAATCTTTGCAAAAAAAGTGTTTTTTTACTTTGTTTTTAATACAGATAAATAGCCAATATGTAAAAAAAAAAAAATTCCGAATTGATGAAATATCAAGACTATCATCTCCCCTAAGGGAGTGTCTTAGCTACAGACAAACAATAAAATGATTTATGTATCATTTACTTTGCTGCTTAGTGCTCTTTCTCATTCACAATTTTCCTTGTATTGATATTATTTTTCAACTTCTGGAGTCATCTTTTGAGATTCTGTCCCACAAAGTTACTTATTATTAAGGAAGTGTTCGAGAAACTGTATTCTAGGCAATTTACACTATGGTGAAATGTAATTTCAAGAGTTGAACTCCCTTAGGTTTTGGTTTTGAGATATACCATTCAGAATTACCTCAGGTAGGGGAAGCTTTGTTTGGTGTAGGCAAAAATCTGTGGAACTCTGGGCAAGAGTGTTGGGTGGAGAAAGTGAGGAAAATGGGGGTTGGAAGCAAAAGACCTCAGCTGTTGGAGAATTAAATGCAGGGCCTGTGTTATCCACCTAGTAAGTATTTACTTAGTACTTAAGAACAACATTAACTCTAGTTATCGCACACTTACTACCTGCCAGATTCTCAATAATGCTGCACAATTTATCATTGTAACTTATGGAAGAGGAAGCCGATATTCAAAAGAGGTTAAATCAAGTCTTAGTCAGCCAGGAAGTACTGGGGCAAGATGTGAACTCAGGTCTCACTCGATTCCAAATCCTGTGTTCCTTCAGACAAGGCATGGTACTGACACTGGCATTGAAGATACGGAGACGAATATCAGTAAGACAGATTTCCAGTCCTTGAGGAGCTCATAGTCTGGTGGGAATCATTCTTGATCCCTCTCTTTCCTCATATCCCACATCTAAATCATGAGCAAGCGTGGTCAGCTTTGCTATCAAAACGTATTTTAAATTCAGTCATTTCTCGTTTTTTGCCACTGCTCTCCTCCTCCCTCCAGCCTCCACCTTCTCTCCCCTGGATTACTGCAGTAGCTTCCCAACTGGCCTCTCTGCTTCTGCTCTTTTCCCTCTACATGCTGTTCTCCACACAGCAGCCAAAGAGGCCTCTTCAAAACATAAAGCAGAGCAAGTTATTCATCTGCTCAGAACCCTCCAGTGACTCCCCATCACACTTAGAATAAAATCTGAACTCTTGACTATGGCCAACCAAGGCCCTAGTGACCTAACTGCTGCTCACTGATCTGACTTTGTTGTCAGCGTTCTTCTTTTCTCCAGTCAGGTTACTCCACTCTGGCCTTTTGCTATTCCTTGGAAATGCCAGGCTCCCTTCCTGACTCAGGGTCCTCACACAAGCTGTTCCCTATGTGTAGAATATTCCTCCTATTGGTTCACACCCTCCTTTCATTTCAGGTTTCTTCTCAAATGTGACCTCCTCAGTCAAAAAGAGTATTTTAATTAAAACGGAATGTTAAAAAATTAAAATAATCCCAAATAAGTCTGGAATGAGAAAACAAAGGAACAGAAACAGAGGAGACCAGCAGAAAACAAATACTAAAATGGCAGACCTAAATTCAACCTTATCAGTAGTTACATTACATGGAAATTGTCAAAACACACCAATTGAAATATTGAAAATGACAGATTAGAATGTTTTAAAAGTCCCCACAATATTGTGACTGCAAGAAACACACTTTAAATATAAGATATAGGTAGGTAAAAGTAAAGAAGCTGGAAAAAAAATATGCCCTGCAAACACTACAGACCTGCCTTGGAATTACGGCAGGTTTGGTTCCAGACCACAGCAATAAAGTGAATATAGCAATAAGTGACATTTTTGTTTCATATAAAAGTGCATATAAAAGTTATGTTTATACTGTAGTCTATTAAGTGAGCAATAGCATTATATCTAAAAAATAGTACATGCCTTAATTAAAAAATACTTTATTGATTAAAAAATGTTAACCATCATCTGAGCCTTCAGTGAGCTGTAGTTTTTTTGCAGTAGTGACATCAAAGATTACTGATGATCACAGATTACCATAACAAATACAATAATAATGAAAATGTTTGAAATATTTTGAGAATTACCAGAATGTGATACAGAGCCACGAAGTGAGCAAATGCTTTTGGAGAAAATGGAGCCAATAGACTTGCTTGAGGCAGGATTGCCACAAACCTCCAATTTGTACAAAGTGCAGTATTTGTGAAGTGCAATAAAACAAGATATGCCTGTAATTAAAAGCAAAAAAAATGTTTCTCCCCTCTGTACATTTAAAAAATTAATTTGAAAAATTTAAAAGAAGAGGCTGGCTGAGGTAGACCAATGAAGTAATATATGACTGAATAATAAGAGGGCTAAATGCAGAACCAAGAGAGAGCAGAGTCTTAAAACCTAACCAGGGAAACATTTTTAGTGGGAATGATTGATTAACAGAAAGGTCAAGTAGGATGAGCACTGAACACATGTTAGTTAATTGATAGTTGTGTGATCTTTATAAGAACACGGGAAGTAGAGTGCGGCATTTAAACTGGAATTGTTTAGGAAGTTAATGGTTAAGCTTGTTGGATTGAGAACATTTGTTTATTTCTTTGTCCTCTTGAAAACCAGGAAGACAGTAAAGGAATAAAAAGGACATAATCCCACAAGGTTAAAGATAGTGGAGAAGAGGTGCCCAGACACCCCAAACTACCATTCCCGATTTTAAAACTTAAATATGAGTGGGTAGCCAAAGATTCTACACTTGAGGGAAGTAAAATAAAGAGTAAAATAAACACATTGTCATAGGGATATGGAGATGGTGGAAGAAGGGGAGGTGTGTGGAGTGATGGTGTAAGGTAGCTAAGTTCTATCCTGTGTTGGAAGTTAAGCATGATAAAATACTCATGTTATTTAGAAATTTAGAGGTAAATAGCAGAAGGAGTAACAGAAAGATGTAAAAATGGTTGACTCTGGGGAGCGGAGCTCAGAGATAAGGAGAGGTGGCGCGGGGCATCCCCGTAAGCATTGTGAGTTTTCTAGTTTCATTGGACCCTCTACCCTACCCTGGATACATGAGTTACTTTGAGAAAAATAAAAATAAATTTAAAAATGCCTTTAGAGGCAGTTTTCAAATTACGAAATGAAATTGGACTTACTAAACAACAAGAAGTAGATGGCGTTTGGGGACATGGAGATGGTGAGTGTTGACTCTGCTTTCAGAGATTGGTAGAGACAGGAACTAGAAAGACAAAGCCATGTGTAGCTTGCGGGCAGGCGGGTTTGAGGGAAGGCATACTAGGTCAGGGTGGTGAGAAAAGGATTAAAGTTACAAAGGACAGAAGAAGATGATGGAGCAAGTTTCCAGAGATGGGAAGGATGAGGTCAAGAGCGCATCCTCTGACACACAGGAAGACGGTGCAGGTGAAGAGTCTTACAAATAAACTCATCAGCAGAAGGAAGGCAGTGGAGGGAATTTGCTTTGTATGTGAGTGACTTTGTGTGGTTTGTTATTTATGATCCATATTAGGCAATAAAACTAGTGCAGAAGAGGAAAATCATAAAAACTGCAGTTAGCTTTATTCTAAGTAATCCTAAGTCATCATTTGTGTCTGTTGCTGATAATGTCTAATTACCATGTAGCATCACAATGATTTTATACATAGAGTCAAGCTGACTTTTGTAAGTTTTATCTGATTATAAAACTAAACTTGGTATCCTCAGCCCTTTAAGTTTGTGGTCACTCCTCATAACTCCCAAAATTAATGGGAATGTTTGTAATAAATCTCAGTTACACTGTAAGTTTGCCCCCATTTCAGAAAAAAAAAAAACTCTCCTACGGGAGTTATCTGGTAGCATATTTGATTAGACAATACATTTCTTATTTTCTAACAGATAATTCCATTTAGTATCAAAATATGCTGGGAATCTAAGTGGGGAGTCCATATTCTCAGATGGGTCTGTGACTTCTCCTCCAGTAGGATCCAGGAATGCTCAGTTTGACTGTACTGCTCTGTACTGCTCTGTCTTCCACCCCCAGTATTAGCAGAAAACTTATTCTACCCCCATAAAACAGCCATCTTCCTCTCTCTAGTACAGCCAAGGAAGGTTTGTGGAAGGATGAGGGGGAGGGGAAGGGGATGGAGGAGAGGAGGGAGGAGGGAGACTGTCATTATGGTTGGGTCCTCCCTTGTTGGGTAGAAACCAGAACTCTGACACTTGCCCTTTAAGATTGTAGAATGCCCACGTCCCAGCCTCCTGGAAATGAGAAAGGAGTCTGGAAGGGTTTCTTTTAGTCACTCCAGGGGACGATAGAGTACTCTCTACAGTCTAGCTTGGTGAAGTGAGCTCACAACCAAAACTGCCCAAGAAGATTCTTGCTGAAGCAGTCCTCTGGGAAAAACCAGAGCCGTCTTTATTCCTTCCTAGGCTTTGAACTCTTACTTTCGGAAGGTTCCTTCCCATTTTATGGCAGACATTGAAATCAGTCTCACATAATTTATGTATATATGTGCACACACAAATATACATATATATCTCATTGCAGTTGACATGATCTTTTGATATTTTATTTATTTCAGTTTAGTGATGTTTTTATTTTGCTTCAGGTTTCAGTTGTTTATGTAGGGCTTTGAAAAGCTAAAGAGCTTCAGACACTGTGTCTCTGGTGCCACAGCGGCAGCGTCTCTGGCAGACTTAGCACTTTTAGTTCTCTTAACCTCTTCCCCAGTGCCATTCATGTCCACCCCAGCTGACTGCCCTGACTTCAAATCTTATGGTTAGCGTTTCCATTGCTCCCTCTTGGGAGGCCTCTAGGATCTCGGGATAAAATGACACATTTTCCCCTAGAAGTGTGGGTTGCAAAGGTAGCAGCTGCTTTAGTTAATACACATAGAGGCTCAGTTATGCCCTTTCCCTGGGCGTGAGTGCCTGTTTGTCCTATAGTCATAAGGTTCTCTGCAGGTAAGTTTCTATCTCTGTCTGGATAGGGAAGTCTCTGGTGGTGTTCACTGGGAAAAAACAATAAAAAGAAAGTAAACCTGATACCTCCTTATAATACCAGGCAAAATCACAGGAAAAGTGGACAGTAGCGCAAGATTCTGAGTGAGTTTTTGGTTATGGGTTTCCTCTGCTCCATCTGTTCTCGCTCTATATGTGATACTAAAAGGAAGAAATAAGGATTTTAAGAAGATGTATATTTTAATGCTTGTGTAAATTTTATTCGTGGTAGAATCAATGTTAGAAGGAAGTTTAAGAAAGCACAAAATATAATGCTGTAAAATTAACAAAAATTTGTTAAACTGTTCCAGGATTTTAAACAAGCTGCACTGATAAGCAAGACTAATGTGAGCCTTTGTCAAGCTACTGCCATGTGCTATCACAGGTATGGGGTGCAATTTATGTTGAGGTGAGAGCAAGTGAGACCATCAGATTTATAATTATAATAGAAGAATAGAAGAAACAGAGGAGAATATTGGGGAAGTGACAGAGTACAAAAATGGAGAGAGGCACAAAGAATCCCTGTATCAGCACTCTTCTACCTACTAATAAACTATTTTAGCCAAGTCAGCAAGTAAATACCTGCATCAGAGCATTGCGGGTATCCATCTGATTCAAGCCCATTTATTGGAAAGGACCTTGGTAATACACAGAATGAAATCATGCGTAACTTGAAATGTCTAAGAATAAAATAAAGTTATTAACTTTGTTCATAAAATGGAACTAACTTTTAAAAAGCCTGTTTCTTGGAAGAGAGGTTGATTTAGAAAAATATTATATTTCCAAGAAAATTTTACATTTAGAAAGCATTTCTAAATCTAAAAATGATTAAAATAATACCAGTAAGTATCTACAAGGTATAATAAAATCTACAAAAAATGTATTACTTAAAACATTATTACCTGTTTCTGGTATTATTGTAAAAATAAGTAAGTTATAGAGGGGAGAAAAGAAGAGTTATATGAGGCTATAATACAGAAGAAGATCAGTTTAAAATTTACTCTGAGATAATATTAGAGTATAGTAGATTGATTTTGCTAACTATAATACTTACATTTCTACACATACATTTGACATTTAAAAATTAATTTCTAACACTTTGCTTTTAAAAGCATAGAAATGCAGCACATGAGTATTTTAATGTGAAATAAAGTGTATTTGGTTAAGTAATAGTTTACAGCATTATTTTTCATGAGAGAAACAATAGCAGTTAATTGGATGAGGAAATTAGGATAGTAGACTAGGCTGTGTAAATATACAATTTAGACAATAAAACATAGTTTGAATTATTTAGGAAATTGAAATTCTTTTTTTCCCCTTTTATTACATAGCTAGTACAGGTACATTTCCCTATGAGAATTAGATTTTTAAAATTTTATGAACATAGTAGTATAATAACTGGAACTTGTGAAGGCGTTTTTGGTTAAAAGGCCTAAACTGGTCTCGGACCTTTAATTTTATACAGAAAGCAAAACACAGTCACACCATTGTCTATTTTAATCCAGCAACCTTTGTACAATTTATCTTTTTAAGTAATTGTCATTCTTAAAAAGAAATGGAATAACGATGACTGATGTGTTTGTTTTGGTAGGCGAGTGCAGGCCAAAAATGTCTGAGGTCATTGAATTCTCTTAAAACTAAAAATAGACACCAAAATTTTTCTCAACCTCATTCCGATGTTTTGCAACTATTAGAGTCAGTAAATTTCTCTGTGTGTCAGTTCCTGATCTCTTTTATGAAATGTAATCACTGGGTATATATGGTGGAGCCTTCTTAAGCTGATACTGCTTTGCAATTCCAAACAACCACCTTTCATCATCCCGCTAGAATCCCTATTGTCCTTTAATAAAAGTAGAATTTAAATCAACAGTAAAGCTCTGATAACTCATAGTCCCAATTCCATGTGTTTTAACAGTTTTACTGAATTTAACAATACGGAGTGTTTAGTGATTGGTTACATTTATTTCAGGAAAAATATTTTTGCTTTTCAAGGTGAGCTATAACCTATTACTACAGCAGCATGGATTGTAAATAATGAAATTCACTATTGGCGTCTTATGGTGGAGAAAGTAAAAATTCTCCCATTTGGAAAATTTTTAAAAAGTAATAAATCTTTAAATTTTAGGGCTTTGATCTTTGAACTCGTGGGGTTGCAGACTTTTGAAGTGTGCCTTTGTGTATCTCTGGTTCTCACTCTTGTGGTTGCTAGGAGACAACATTCCTTAGGCTGAATATCCTACTTGTTGCCCAATTTGATCACTAAGGGTGTTAAGGTAGAGTTAATTTTTAGATCTCTTTGAGAAAGATACCTTAAGATTAAAAAAAAAAATGTCACAGAGGGAGAGCCTGGTGGCTCAGTTACATATTCTGTCCATTTTTTACTTCAGCACATTTATTTTACCATTCTTATATTTGTATAAAATATTTCTGAATCTTCGACTCTGCAAGCCACATTCTTTAGTTTTGGGAGGTATTTATGATTTATTTGTACAACTCAGTAGGGAACATCTGGTCACCTATGTGATTAATTTGTAAAATGAGGTGGGCCTTGGTGTCCGTGGCCTAGCCTTCAAGCTGAGCACACGATTCTTAGTTAATAGACACCATAATGAGAGGCATGCACCTTCCGTCGGTGATCACGTTATTTTAGATTTATACAAACACTTTTTGTTTTAGAAAAACTAATTTAATATACTTTTATATTTGTGTAATTGATGTTTAGCAATTTATGTGCCAGTGAACCTGTATCCTGATACAAGAGACACCGCCACATTTTTTCATTGTCTAACTACCATGTGATTATTTAACAGGAGCTCCAACCTGCAGGGCACTGTGTGATACACACATCTTCAGAAAAATGAAGTTGTTGTGTGTATGGAGTTTTTCTTTTTTTTTCTAGTGGTGGAGGGGTTTGGGAGTCTCTGGCTTTGGCTCTCTCACCTCCTCTGGACTTGATTTTTAGTTATCATCAGCTTTGAAGAGCTTGCCAAGTAGCTTTCGGGATCCCTTTCCAGGTTTAAGGTTTAATGATTATTTACTTAGTCAGAACAGACTAGATGTTCGTTAAACATTAGTGCTGATAACTAGATATGTATAGAAAAATAGCTTCAATTCATTGCTTGTTCTTTTTCTTTTTAAATTGGTTAGACTATTCAAAGGGTGAGATCATGTTTTATAAACCATATATCGGCATATGTACTCACAAGGATTTTAAATCTCCCTCTGCGTAAGAGGGGAGCAGTGTGTATGATACAATTTGGATGTAAATATACCAGAAGCATTTCAATGTTTTGTGGGAAAAATATGAGAGAGCTGGGGTTGCCCTGTAAACTTCAGTTTACATGGTCACCATAGGTATGCATCATAAGTAAGTAGTTCACTATCCATAGATAGAAATACTGAGCATAACAAAACCTATCAACTAAATGCATTTTTATACAGGAATACTACTGTGTAATTACTCTTGATAAAAAATTTGTTATTTATGCTAGAATTTTTTCTGTACTACAGTGAGAAAGTGGCTACAAGCATTGTGACCTTATATTCAGTGAACTTTTACTTCTCAAATAGTGCTAGTTATGAGGAAGGAGGAGGATAGTTTCATTGTAAACTACTTGAGGGAAGGGAGCCCATGTTTTCTTAGTGAGAATCCACAGAGTGAACTCAGAAGATACCAGTTGGCTTACGTATGTGAATGTTAACCTTCCCCTGTTTGTAACGTCAGAGGGCAGGCTTTCCTGGTGCTTCACTGTTGATTCTTGGGTGATCTTCTGACACAATACTTGGTGAATGCTTTTGGGTAGTGTTTGCCAAAACATGGAGCAAATGTCATGAGTAACTCCATTATTTTTCATGGTGTGCACAAGCATTAAAAAAATATTGAATCACATTATGAGCAGCTGAATTGCTTTTCCGTTTCAAAGTGAATTCTTTCTCAAACCTTCTGAATACATCAAGGAGAAGGTGTCAGCTAAGAGTTAATCTTTAGCATCTTTCCCACACTTTGTAATAGATGGTATAGCTCTCAGGTTTAGTTTTCTGCAGACTACACTATCCAACACCAATATTTATTTATTTTCATGGTTGCCTTCTGTTTATGGCATGAGATACTGATTTTGTATTTGTGGTATTGAAATTAAGTTATTTTAAAAAATAGATTCACTTAAGTAAAAGAGTAACTTGACTTAAAGAAAAATACTAAGTAAACGGTAGTGTAGGTGGAACATAGGGCAACTGTCACAAAGGAGGGGCTGAGGTTTGGGAAACAGTATTTTAAAAGATAATGCTGAGTAATATCTAAGAGATGGTAGTTTCTAGAACGGTTACCCTGTGTTCCATGTATTTTACAAAGGAAAAGTTAGCAAAGTAATGATGCATCTCATAAAAATTTGAAAACTTTTTGAGAAGTAATGAAAAGAATGGAAGGAAGATAATAATCTTTATTGGGTGAGGGTCTCTGTGCTAAGGGTTTTTCACATGCTGTCATTTGATCCTTCTGACAGGTTTGAAAAATTACTATTAATTTGTATGTTTGGGCTTAGGTTTGAACTCCAAGGCTTTATTCTGACTACACTGTTGAGATATCAGCTCACTGGCTCTTGTGCACTAGTTACAAGTATGTTGAAGGTGAAGAATGTGGGTAGAGATGACTGTGGGAAAGCATGGATTTTGGAGTCTGGCTCACCTGAGTTTGAGTCCCAGATATTTGCTCAGTGCAATCTTAGCATGCTATTTACTATGTTATTTACTATGTGCAAACTTTTCTGAGCCATGATATTCTTTTAATCTATAAAATATAAAAAATTATAACAAGCTTACAGAAATGTTGGAAGGATTAAGTAAAATCACATATGTAAAGCACTTAGCACAGTACCTGGTAAGTAAGCAGTTATTCAGTGTTAGTGCCTTCATTCTATTAAAAAAAATTCTAGACTCTCCATATTAATTGAGATTAAAAATAATTATTAGATATGCACGTGAAGTGGAAAAGTGACTTTATATACCCATGGACATGGGAATATTCGATTCCTTCAACAGCCCTCTCCTCACCATAGGAGATTAATTAAGGAAGATAGAGAGACAGAGTTATCATTTAGTCACATATATTTACAAGTTAATAAATAAAATGCATTTTACTTCTTTTTCCCCCCTCCTCTCTTGGTGTCCAAGATGAAATGGGCTGCCTTTATAGAAGATCTGAAGTAAGAACTCCCATGTGATAAAAATTTAGCTCCTTTCATTATAAAGGACATATTAAATAAATAACAGTGGATTTATTTTAATCTGATTTAAATAGTGTATTTTATAAATAATAGCATATGTCTTTCTATACTGGCCACTGATAACTGTTAAAAACAGGTTCAAGAAGGCCATTCAGATTTTTATAATTCTGAAAAAGAACTCTAGCATGTCATCCCAGCATATTCTGCTATAAAAATGTCTCTTACCTCCCCTCTTTCCTTTTACCAATATCTTTAAGGAATCCATCAGGCTTCCTTAGGTCATATGGACTTACACAATTAGTTCTTATGATAATAAAAAATAATAAAAATTAAGTTTTTTAAGGGTCAATGCATTTCTTTATGAAGAGGTTATATACAGGAAAGCAGTTAGATTATTCACCAGAAAGCATCAGTATTTTAATTTGTTTTCAGAAATAAAGAGTTTGAAGAAGCTGTCAATTTCTTTACCTGGGCTGTGAAAATTGATCCCTACTTTCTGGATGCTTACATCGGACGGGGAAATTCTTACATGGAATGTGGACATGATGAGGCCGTCAGACAAGCACAGAAGGACTTTCTGAAAGCACTGCATTTTAATCCAGTCTATACAAAAGCCAGAATTTGTTTAGGCTATAATTTGCAGGTAATACTGTATAACAACATTTTACCACGGAAGCACCTTTTGGGCAAGAAAAAGAATATATTTGGCCTGTTAGTGGTGATGGGGATACATGATATTTCTTTGGCTATGAACATTTTACCTTTCTTTTCTTATTCGTATTCAGAGCAGCGGTGAGAAGCAGGGGTTTGATGAGTTATAGGCAGCCTGCCTGGAGAGCATACCCAGGGACCTGGCGTGATAGTGAGATGAGGATCTTCTGAACCCGAGTTTCCTTAACGCCTGCACCCCTTTCTACCTCACCCCCTTATACCTACCACACTTATAGACAACTTTTAAACTTGCCTGATGAGTTTCACATATAAGAACCTGGCTAAAATTTGTTTCACTAGCTTATACCTGGGCTCCATAGGTTTTGGCCTATTAAATTAGTGAAAAGCTAAAGGGAATAAACAATGTATGATCTATGCGATGGATCAGACAACCACTGCATAGAGATTTCTGAATTCAGGTCATCTTCCAAATGGCAGTGACTTAGAACATACCGGAAGGCAAGAGACCAGGCATTTGTCCTTCCAGCAAGTTGGAAGGGTGTTGCTGTGTTGTGTTGTCACACAGGTCTCTGAGTGATTTCTGGGACACTCTGACCGGACCCATGCACTCACCGAGCTATGTGCACTGACAAAAGATGTAGTGGTATTCGTGGAATAAAGTGCTAGATGTGTTATATTTTCCATGAAAAGGAAAGGAATAATCTTTTTATCCCTTTTAATATTAAAAAATTTAAACAGTGGTCCAAAGTATATTTAAATTATGGTAATTTGCATAAATTCCTATTAATAATCTGTCATTAAAGTTGAATTTTTTTCATTTAGAAGTAAGTGAATTTGGCTGACCTAAGATTAATAATATTGGAGGTGGTTGTGGGTTTGGTTATAGTGAGGTATGCCCAAGAACTGATTAATAAGGGAAGTAAGATTGACTTCTGAGTGTTAAACATAAAATTAGCCATTATTTGATCACAGTAGAAATGCGCAAAGTCAATTTAGAGACAGGGTGACTCCTAAAACAGCTAGAACTTACTGTAATCAAAAGAAATGTGTTAACAGCATCATTCATTGCATTCAACAAGGATTTACTGAGCACCTAGTATAGGACAGGAACTGATCTAGGCCTAGTGATACAGCGGTGCCCCAAATACACTGGTTCTTCTTGTAGAGTTTACTACCAACTGGAGAGAGAAGCACCAAGCAGTCTTATTAATAAGTATTTAATTCTATTCAGGATAAGTGCAACCAAGAAAAAGGATGGGTTTTAGGACAACTTATAACCAGGGAACCTAGCTTCCTTTTAGGGGTGAGGGAAGGCTTTTTGAGAAATTAACATTTAAACTGAGGTGTGAAAGACTAGAATTAGGACTAGGAGTTAGGGCTTAGAACACAGTGTTCCAGAGAGAGGGAACAGCCCATTATAAAGTCTTGTGAGAAAGAGACAGAGGGCTCAAGGGGATGGAATGTTATGGACAAGGGGAGAGTGGTATGGGATGAGACTGAATTGAGTAATGACTGGAGGCGAAGGTCTTTTTAACTGGTCCAGGTCAGTGAAAAATGGGAATGTCACTCACCAGAGCAGTGACATCAGATTTGTGTTTTATGAAGATCTCACTGATCTATATCAACCTGAAGGAGGATTGAAAAACACATTAGTGTGAGGAAGACTTGAATCAGGAAAGGAAGGACTGAAAAAGGAGAGTTAGAGAGGCCCATCAAATCCTGTTCGGGGGAAGAGTGACCATTTCTCGGACGAATATGAAACAGATTCCCCTACTATGTGCCTACCCCTAGAGTTATGGAAGTGAGCAAAACAATTGTTGTCAGAACAGACAAGTTCAATTCCTTGTTCAATTCGATGTTGGTTTCCCCATAATTTACTGTGAGGGAGAAGCTTTACTGGTTAGAGAACAATGTCTAGTTAACTTATTCGTTATATTTCGTGTTAGTTTTATGCAAGAGTCACTGGGCTTTGCTTGGTTTATGTGAGAGTCCGCTTCTGAGGCTCTGGCAAGTTGGGATTTTGAACCCACAGGAATAAAGGACAGTCCCTGGACTGTGCTGAATTTATCAGCTCACTGCCTTCCTGTGATGAGGTATTTAGTTGCCAAATGGCCTTATCTAGGAAATACTCTGACATCATTCTGTTAACAGTGTCCTCTCCTAACCTTCTTTCTTTTTTTCCAGTTGGCGCTAAGGTTGGTATACACACCTGCTTGGTAGATTTGCATGCAGTTTTCATGGAATGTGTGATGCTGGTACAACTTATCAAATAGGTTTTACACCATCAGTTTATTCATTTACTTATTCAACACATATTTATTTTATTATGTATAGTATGTATAACTGGAGATTCAATGCCAAACAAATAGACAATTCCTGCCTGTGTGTGCAGAGCTCAGTGTAAAATTTGTGGTGATTGTCAGAAGCATTGGTGTTTCCCGTCGTGGTCAAGATTTTATGTTGTTCAGGACTGGTATAAGAGGTGACTCTGACAATTAGATTTATTTCAGTTAATTAAAATTTCAGCATAAATGCTCAGAGGTAATCAGTCAACTGAATGCACTCACAGTACAGCCTACTTCCTTGTTTAAAATACCTTAGATTAAGCACAATATAAATATACCCTTACTAAAGGCTTTATTTGATTAAGTTAGAATCATAAACATTTGTCATGATATGGACAATTTCCTACTTGGTGTAAATGGAAAATTATTTTAGGCCCAAGGAAAATTCCAGAAAGCTTGGAACCACTTTACCATTGCCATAGAAGTTGATCCGAAGAGCTACCTAGCCTATGAAGGAAGAGCTGTGGTCTCTCTTCAGATGGGTGATAATTTTGCTGCAATTCAGGATATAAATGCTGCCATAAAGGTAAAAATCCACTCAGATTATATTATCATTAGCATTAAATTAACATCATCAGTGAGTAAGATCAAATAAGAAGTTCTCTGTTGCTCTCTAAAAGTGACTTGTAGAGAAAATAATGTTTGTATTTTTTCCCTAGGAGATTCCTAAAGAGTTATTATAGCTTACCAGTTTTATAACCTAATGCATTTAAAAAATTTGAAAACAAATCCCTAATAAATGTTGATTCCTCTCAGTAAATGCAAATTTATAGTTTCATGATACATCAATATTATTGTGTAATAAAAAATGAATGCAAAAAATAAAATAATGTTCTGGGTTTGAAGGAACTAAAGAAAGAATAGTGTAAATCCCCAGCTTCTTCTGTAGTGAAATGGCAAATAAAAAATGCAGTGACAGAAAATCTGCCTTTTTTCTTCTAGATTTTGGATCCTTTTTTTGTAAATTTAGGTAGATGTTGTAATCTTTAACAGAGCTAAACAGATGAGCTTTTTCCCCCTTACATCTATTCTTTGCAAAGGAACTGAGTAGAGCACTAAGATTATTTGTTTTATTGCAACCAAATAAACCAAGTGTTGACACTGAACCAACTTCATTCGGAGTTGTTTCTCAAAATATTTGCTCTAATGGGGTTTCACTTGCCCTGTAAAATTACTAGTTTCCCACAAAGAGGTTTCATAAAGTCCATTTTTGCAGACATGAAATTGGAGATAAGTACTATTCCCAGATGCTAAATACTCATACTGTTATATTGCAGATCAATACTAGAGCAGAATTCTTAACAAATCGTGGTGTGATTCATGAGTTTATGGGTCAACAACAGAATGCAATGAGAGACTATCAAGCAGCAATTTCTCTAAACCCCACGTACTCGCTGGCTTACTTTAATGCAGGAAATATCTATTTTCACCACAGACAGTTTTCCCAGGTAATATGAGTTTTCCTTAACATTTTCTTTTTGACCGTAAATGCTTTCTCTGCTACATATAGTTTCAAAATGCAATCCTTATATGTCAGGTTAATTTATTCATTAGCTCTTTAAAAATTTTTTTCTCTTTCATAAAAATGTTTATAATTATTTATTAAATGTTTACACCTCTATGGATTTTTTCTCCTCATTATCATCAGCCACTCAGCACTTGTCCAGTAAACACTGTTTTGGACTTCTCTGAATGCCGGCAGTCGTCGCCTTGCTATCCATTGTCACCAGCTTCCAGCCTGGAATCCTCTGCTCTTTGCCCCCACTTAGCCAAATGTCAGACTTCCTTCCAGACTCTCTTTTGTGATGTGATTATCTAACTCGTCTTAATTTCTACCTTTGCTGAGTTTCAGTCACATGAGCACTTGACTGGAGTAAGGAGATATGTCTGTTAGTTCTGGTTTTCATGACAACTTAATCTTTTTGGACCTTAATTCATAACGGCTGAAATGAAAGTGTTGGGCTATTAGATGATATTTTTTATATTTTGAATTTATTTTATTTGAACTGTAATGCATTGCATGACTCAAACGCTATTTTTTGTTTTTTTAAATCTATATTCACTCTTTTGTTCATCTTCAATTTTATTTTGTTCTTTGTCTATCTTTTTGAGTCAGAAGCTTAATCCATTTATTGTCACCCTTTCATTTATATTGTGATAAATTGTTAAGGTTATGCTTTTTCCCCAAGTACTGTTTTCAGCAGTATCCCCTGTATTTTGCTCTTTAATGCTTTTATTTTTGTTTTCCCAAAACATTGCACTTGAAATTTTATTTCTCCTTTGACTAAAGAATAAATTAATAGGGCACTTAAAATGTTCAAGAGGAAGGGCTTTTATATTTTCTAATATTGGAGTATAATTAGTCTATATCCATACCTTTTTTTTTTAATTTGGTTTATCTTGGATAGAGAAAGGTTTATTCAAGTATCCTATAATTAGTGTGGCCCTAGATAGTTTTCTTTACATCTCTTGTAATTTCTGCTTTATGAAAATTGCTGCTATTTCATGTATAGATGTTCATACATATTACATATGCATTGCGAATTGTAGTCTTCAGCATTACAAATGCTCTTCTTTGTTTCTCTCTGGAATAAATTCTCCTTTATCTGATGTGAAGATCCTGACCTCTGATTTCATTTGGTTTGCTTTCGCCTGATAGTCCTTTGCCCTTCCTTTTATTTTCAGTGTTTAGAATCTTTCGTTTTAGCTGTGTCTCTTTTATACAGCATAGAGCTGGATTTTGGTTTAGATGACAATTTGAAAATATTTATCTTTTAATAGGTAGGTTATATCCCATTGACATTTTGGCACGGTCAATATGTTTGGTCTTAGTTCTGTTATTTTATATCATATTTTCTGTTTACATGTATTTAAAATATTTTATTCTGTGGTCTGTTTTATTTTAAAATTTCAGAGTTTTTCTAATATTTAGGAAGGTTTACAGTTTGCTTTAGTGATGACCTTTATAAAAATACCCTTGTACCCTTGCTTCCTTATTTCTTTAGTTCTCTTCTATGAAGAACAATAAAATGACCCTTTAATCTCTTCCTCCCTTATTTCTCCCTCTCATCTATTAGTCAATTTTAGTTAGTATTATGCTCTTTTGAAAAATGTTTATATTTATATCCTTAAATCTGCTTGAGCTTGTTCTGTTAGCTTGTCATGTCAGCTTGCTTTCCACTCTCTCTGTATTCTTCCGTTTTGTTGTGTTTCGTCATTCCTACACTGCCAGAGGATTTAATATTTGCATATACTATTTTGTTACCTTTATTTCACGTTTAGTCTTAGTTCTTCAGTTAAATATATTTAATTCTCATCACCAGGCTTTTTGCCAAAGTTTACCTCCTAACCAATCATTTCTTGGCGGTCTGAAATTAGTCTTCTAGTAGAGTCCTGAGAAAGGGTTCATGAGAACAATATTCCTTGAATTGTTTCATGTTCACAGCTGTTAGCCTGCAGCCTTTATATCTTACGACAGCATGTCTGGGTTTAGAGTCCTTGACTCATTTTTCTTTCCTTGAGTGTTTTGTAAGTGCTGTTTCACTATTTTTTTGGTGTTGCATATGTTGGTGTCAAAAGCCTGATGCAAACCTGATTTTCGTTATTGGTGACTTCTTTTTGTCAGGATAACCAAAGTTTTTATTTTATTTATTTTTTTTAAGTGAAAAGTTTTTTGTTTTGGTTTGGTTTTTTTTGCGGTACGTGGGCCTCTCATTGTTGTGCCCTCTCCCGTTGTGGAGCACAGGCTCCGGACGCGCAGGCTCAGCGGCCATGGCTCACGGGCCCAGCTGCTCCGTGGCATGTGGGATCTTCCCGGACCGGGGCACGAACCCGTGTCCCCTGCATCGGCAGGCGGACTCTCAACCACTGCACCACCAGGGAAGCCCATAAGTGAAAATTTTTTTTACTTAAAAGTATGTGTTAGAGTTAAGCTTTTGGGGTCAAAGTTATCAAGTACAGAGTGTGCATTTTCAATATGTAGATTTCAGAAAATCTTTATTGAATTCAATGTAAATATTTTTCTCTATTTCATTGTTTTGATTTTCTTCATTGGGGATGAATACCAATGATTATAAATAGGACGTCTTTTGACTCCTATATGCCAATTATTTTTTTCAAATGTTTATCTTTTAACATCTGTTTCATTTTCTTTTGCATCCCCTAAATTTTTACTGTGTTTTCTATTATTCCGTTGTTGACCTTATGATCCAGGTTTCTTTAAAACTTTTTTTTTTAGTTCTGTCCCATTTCCATGACATATCTTCCTGGCCAGGAAGATCCTTTTTCTAAGATCCTTTATTATTTATTTATTTATTTCTTAAATGCAGTTTCTTCCTTAACAATTTTTTTCTAGTTTATTTTATAATGTTACATTATAATTTTTATCTACATTGTAGGAATACATTTTTTTCTGGGCAATTTTTATGATCTTTCCAAAAATTAAGCTCTTACTTTTTTATCTTTGTTTTTTACAGTGAAGGCATGCAAATTACTTTTCTGTTCCTTATATTTGAATGAGATAATTTTTTTTTTCCTGGACTAATAGCAGATTTTCTTGTGAGAGATACGGTGATAGGCCATGGTAACTTTCCGAGTTGAGCTACCACTGATGCTATTGCACAGGACTTTACAGTATGTCCTTTCTAGCCTAGCCTGGTTTGGGAAGGCTTCTACCACAAGCTCTGTGTTTCTCAGAACTTTCCACAGGCCTTGTTTCTAAGATAACATTCTCATTTTAAAAAGTTGTTTTTATTGCTTGCATTTTCTGAGACCTGTAACCTCTGTATTCTCCTCTAACACCTGATCCTGTCACCATACCCCTTAAAAATGATCTTTGGGGCACCTTTATCTACCAAGAGGCTAAAGTCCTTGTCTGTATTTTGCTGGAAAAGCTGAGCAGATATTTCCTGATTCCACTTAGTTCTTCATTCTTTCAATCTCCTTATATTTGTAATGTACCTGCCATGTGCTAGGAATTAAGATCCTGAGGATACAGAGCTAAACAAGATAAGGAAGACTTCTTTTATGATGTACCTTACATTTTATTGGAGGAAGAAATAGAAAATAAACAATATTAGTAGTGATAAACATTTAATACCATCTTATTTAAGCATCAGTATATCAGTACTAGCATACGTGTGGGACTATATGAGATTACCTGGGTGGATAGTATAGATGGAGAGAAGGGGTTTAAGGAGCAAGCCCTGGGGCAATACCAGTGTTTGGAAGTGAAGTAGAGAGGAGACTCCAGAGTGTAGACCGAGTGGGGAGTATCCAGTCAGGATGTTGGGAAGGAAAGCAGGAGAGCATGATATCACCTCAAGAATAAAGTACTTTAAGAAGGGAAATGTGTCCTGTGTCAAATGCTGCTGAGAAGTCAAGGAAGGGCAGGATGGAGAAAATCATTGATGACTTTGGCAAGAACATTGTTGGAGTCGCAATGGCATCAGAGCCTTGAGCGGAAAGGGTTGTGGAGAACATGTGAGGTGAAGAATTAGAGACAGTTCAACGAGTTGGAGAAATTCTTCTGTGAAGAGAAGTAGTGAAATGGGGGTGGTGGCTAGAGTGGAGTAAGGTGTTCGTATTTTTAATTTTTTAAAATATGAGGGATGCTGATTCATGCTCCTGTGTTAATGAAAGGATCTAGTAGAAAGGGAGAAATTGTTGGGGCAGGGGAGAGTGGCAGGGATAATTAGGATCAAAATCTTTGAGGATTTGATGGGGCTAAAGTTTGGAAGTTCCAGGGGTGGCCTTTGAAGGGAGCAGGACACACTATCCATTATGTTATGAGGGAAGGCAGAGAGTTGGGGCACAGCTGGCTGTAGCTAGGTAGATTTTGATAGTAGGTATTTCTCTTAAATGATTACATTTTTTCCATGGACTATGAGTACCAGTTACCAGTTAAGAGTGAGGATGGACAGGTATAAAGGGGGAGAGTATGGCTAGGAGTTTTGAAGAGAAAATGTGAAATAATTATTTTAGAGAGCGGTAGGGTGCATGTTCTAGGGAAGTATAGTAGAACCACCAGACAACTTCAAGTTCTCATTTGAGGTTGTGGTTAAATTTAAAGTGAGATCTTGACTCCATACTGCTTTGTATATAGTTATTGCTATACAGATTCAGTATAGCTTTCTGTCACCCCACAATTGTTTCTGTGTGTTAGTCTCTTATCTCCTCATTCCAGTTAAGCTCTTTAATGCCAGGAATCACACTGCTTTCTCTTCTCTCCATATTTCCTTACTCAGAAAGCCCATCTATACCCATGGCTTATACTACATGTCAGCCTCCACCTTTCTTCTGAGCTCCTAACCCATATTTATCGCCAGTTGCTAAAACTGGATGTTTTACAAGTGCATGAGAGCCAAAACTGAATTAATCTCTCTATCCTCTATGCCCCGTCCAACTCTTCTTTGTATAACCCTGTCTCAGTTCAAGATGTCATTCCATGGAGTCACCTGAGTAAAAATATTAGCATCAATTGCAACTTTCTCTTCCTCAACTTCTTCATCTAATCAGTCATCTAATCCTGTCAAATTTCCTTCTTAGTTTTTTTCTCAGATATGCCCTTTCCATTCTGTTTCTACTGCCATTGGCTTAGTTTAGCTGTTTCCCAAGTTAGATCAGTTAGCTTGCTGACCCCTGTGATGAGGCTGGTTGACCTCAGTGGTGAAGCTAGCTGCTGGGACAGAGAATTATCAAAGGTATTATTATATAAGGCATGAATGAGATTGTCATAGCTCAGACCTCAGACAGCTGGGAGGCTAATGTTTTCCCAGGCTGACAGGCCAGGGTCAGTTGCCTTAAACTTCCTCAAGCTCAGACCACACTCTGGCTGGGTCTTGGCAATGTTTCTCTGCATTGTAGAGTTAGTTAAGGAGCATTAGACAAACACAGTGCCCAGGGCAATTTTCTGTTTCTGTCAGTGTTTAAGGTCCACATGAGAGGGAGACCCTCACATTTAAACTTATTTGTCCTTAATCACTCTATGGACATCATGTATAAAACTATTTGGTTAGATCTAAAGTGTAGTTTGATCTTTGATTTTTTTTTTTTTTTTTAAGTATGGCTCTTGCTCCCCCAAGCTGGGGACACATCAGCTGGGCAAATATTTGATCTAAAATGTATTCCGCTCTCTGTCTTGATATACTGGATACTCGGGCTTTGCAGTATGTGCTCCCTTCAGAGACAAGCAGACTTTGAGAGTAGCTATTCAGCTATTTTGGTATGCTGTATGCTTCTTTGTGGAGCAAATTCTTCTATTTCCTGTCCATCCTCCCCCTCCCGCTTTGTTTCTGATGTATGGAAAGAAGATTTAGGGCCAGGAGGAAGGGTCCCTCAACAGACCAGATAATCTCTAAAGGATTAAAACATGTATGTGTTCTGGCTTCTTTTATGGTTGGTTAGTGACTTAATGGTTTTAAACCACAATTGGATGAGCTACATGCATGTGTCATGAATTACAGGTGACTTTTAAAAAATACCTGGATCTGCTTCCTAATTACTTACAGATATGAGGACATTAGACCAATTGTTAAATCAAGGCCATCTATTGTGGTAGGCGTCTTTGGCCTCTAACTACTTCATAGTTAATGCTCCTGTTCTTCAAGTAACCTCATTAAATTTATAGGCTTTCATTTTCTAAGTAATATGTTTTCAAAGTTGTAACAGAAAGTTACATTGTTCAGAGTTAACCATACTATTTTGTTTTACTAAGTTCATTTATTTTAGCTGAGGTAGGCATTTGCTCCTACCTGATTGCAAGTCATGCTTTTGTGATGTAGAATTGTGTAGCCTTTATTGATCATTTACTGGTGAATTAAAATGAAACAAATTAATTTTTGAAGGAAATCTTGGCTCTGCTTCGAGTCATTCCCTTGCCTCATTTGTAATGACTGTGAGTCCAGCCTCCTGTTCAGGAGTGAATTCTCTTTAATTTAAGCTCTTCACAGAGGGATGTCAATTCTGCTGCCATCTTAAGGGATCCTTAAATTGCACTTAACTACAGCATAGAATAGCTCCCATTCTGGGATGAGATGGGTCACACAATCTTGATCTAATTGCTTCTCAAAAGTCTCAGGCAGTAAAATTCATGGAGTATTACCTGAGGGCTATGACATCTCTCCATTTGTAGACACTGGCAAAAAAAAAAAAAACAGATGTATCAATAATAATTGACTGAGTCCTTACTATATTCTGCATATTTTTCTCAGTACTTTACCTGTCAGCTCACTTAATCCTCATAGCAGCACTGAAAGTAGGGTTCGATTTGTTGCCTCCATTTTATAGAGGAGAAAAATCGAGTCAGAGTGTTTTAGTTACTCACCAAAGAGCTAATAAGTGGTAGAGCCAGGGTTTGAACCTAGAAATCTGGCCCCATGGTCTGGGCTCCTGGCCACCATGCTCTCAGTGTTTCACTTCACCCACAATGGAAGTGAACTGAGGACACATCCCTGAGAAATATAGAGAAAAATAGTTCCATGAAGAAGACTGATAGAAAATGATCAGAGAGGTAGGGGAAAAACTAGGGAGACACCCTGTCTCAAGGACAGAGAGAGTTTTAAGAGGGAAGGGGAGACCAAGAGCATCTGTGCCCCAGAAATGCCATGGAAAGAAAGGACTAGAAAATGCTTACTGGGCTTGACGACATCTTCAGCCTTAGCAAGAGCAGACCTCATGGGCTAGGGGGAGGTAGATAGAGCCCAGACTGTGCTGTACTGGGGAAAAGTCGAGTGGTAAGGAATTGGAGACAGCAAGCCATATTGTTAAAAACAACTTTTCCTTTAGGGAAGTTTTAAAGTAGGAGGCACATTTTCCATCCATCATAGAGTTAGAGATGAGATTCCTACCTTGAGTAGTAGGGTGTCTAATCGGCATCTCAAGCAATGTGTGATGAAGGACCAGTTTTTAAAAATTTTCTAACTTAATGTTGATCAAGACCCCAACACCAGTCGATGGACCACAATTTGGAGGGTCCCTTCCGGTTTGATGACGATTTGTGAATCATCTAGAGTTTTTGATCTTCTTGACAAGCTGATTTTAATCTTCTGTCTTTCTTCCTTTATAGCTTTTCATAGTATAACGGAGTTTTTAATCTCTTTTGGTAAGGTTTAGAACTTTATTTTCAAAATTTGCTTCTCTCTTTAGCCCTTACTCTGCTTTTATATGAAAAATGTTAATTTTCAAACTTATATTTATCCTCCTGTGTGACCTTCTTTTCTAACTTATATTTTACTTTTTTCTACTGCTGTACAGGGATGTGAGATTTGTGTGTAGTGGGGGAGGTGGAGGTGGTAGTGGAACATTTCACCTCAGCAGAGAGTATTTTGTCTCTGACACTATCTAAAACTGCTGACACATGGTGATAACAAAAAGCAGACCAACTATTGGTTGGTTTTATTATTGTCTTTTACATTCTCTACAGATGCTGGCACCTCCTTATCATCTGTATCTGGGATGAAATGCTTCCACTATCTCCTCAGTGTGCCACTGGCCTTAGTTTTATATTAAAAGTGTTTCAAGTTGCTGTATAGCTGCCAATTAAAATATATTCAGATTATCATTATCTTCACACTTTTATAGGCTATTGACTACTTCTCAAAGGCTTTAAAGTTTGATCCAGAAAATGAATGTGCTACCATGAATCGAGCTATTGCAAATACAGTATTAAAGAGATATGAAGAAGCAAAAGAAGACTTTGCACGTGTAGTTGAAAGCTGTCCATTTTGGGCTGCAGTATATTTTAACAGAGCATACTTCTACTGTTGTTTAAAGCAATATGAACTAGCTGAAGAAGACCTAAGTAAAGGTATATTTTTTTGTAATTTTTTGATTAATATTATAATGGTTGATTTGTTGGTTTTTGATGACAAAAGAAGAAAATCATCAAGTCTATTTGCCTAGATAAACTAACATTAGAATTAATGGTTTTATATATCATATCTTTAATGTAATCAGTATGGATTCCTTTATGTAATAACTTACAGCATTGGTAAGCTAAGACATAGAAAATTATTAGGGAAACCATACATAAACATTGCCAGCCTTTCAAAAAAGACATTGTACTGTGTTTTCCCAAGTTAATTTTCTTAGAAAGATTCAGTGTTTTAAATTTAACTAAATAATGAGGTACATATGAGGAAAAATGTTTTCAAATAGATAATACTAAAGTTCTTATATTATAAAATTTTTATTTAAAAAAGTGAAGCTTTTTGAATGCTAGCATAAAACATATCTTGAAATTTTTTTCTTTTACAGCTCTGTCTTTGAAACCTAATGATGCTCTAGTATATAATCTTAGAGCAGAAGTTCGTGGTAAAATAGGTCTGATTGATGAAGCTGTGGCTGACTATAACCAAGCACTTTATCTTCAGGAACATGCCTCAGTGGTATGACTACATAGACCATGGCTTCTGTAGTAGTCTACACAGCTGTTCTTCCATAAATTGAAAAGTATTTGTTGCTTTAAAAAAAGTTTGCACTGTCTTCATTGTTTTGTGCTTTATGTTTAGTCTTTTATATAATTCTTTAATGCATTTTAGCAACACCTTTTTGTTATATATTAATTATAAAACTTTCAGATCATTTTCTGCAGATTTGGAACAACTCAATAATTCAATTTCTTCACAAGGTGTAGAATTTAAATGAGAATGTTTCTCAAGGGACATATTAACACAAAATATTTTCTTTAAAGTAAAATAATTCCTTTTAAAATAATACTGTGTGATTTTAGAAAATGTCTCATTGACATTTTCATCAATACCTAAATGTAATCAACAGTATCCAGATCAAAAAAAAAAGAGAGCTGATGACTATAAAGAAATTGAAGTCAAGCACATATCCTCTCTCCTCCTTTGAACAATATCTACACAGGTCTGTATTCTTCCCGCTACTCATGTTTTTCCAGCATTCCTCTTTTTCATTCTTCCCGCTACTCATGTTTTTCCAACGTTCCTCTTTTTCATGTTGCCTCCCTTCCAGAACAGCACCTATAAAGATTTGGAGCGTCCTCTTTCCTTGACATGCCTCTGCCTCTTTAATGCATATGTCATAAAAGTATATAAAAAATCTGCATACACTTATAATTAGTGCATCATAGAACTTGACAAGTAGAAATACATTAAAACAGCTAAAATTTCTTTTTTTTTAACATCTTTATTGGAGTATAATTGCTTTACAATGGTGTGTTAGTTTCTGCTTTATAACAAAGTGAATCAGCTATACATATACATATATCCCCATATCTCCTCCCTCTTGCGTCTCCCTCCCACCCTCCCTATCCCACCCCTCTAGGTGGTCACAAAGCACTGAGCTGATCTCCCTGTGCTATGCCGCTGCTTCCCACTAGCTATCTATTTTACATTTGGTAGTGTATATATGTCCATGCCACTCTCTCACTTCGTCCCAGCTTACCCTTCCCCCTCCCCATGTCCTCAAGTCCATTTTCTACGTCTGAGTCTTTATTCCTGTCCTGCCCCTAGGTTCTTCAGAACCACTTTTTTTTTTTTTAGATTCCATATATATGTGTTAGCATACGGTATTTGTTTTTCTCTTTCTGACTTACTTCACTCTGTATGACAGACTCTAGGTCCATCCACCTCACTACAAATAACTCAATTTTGTTTCTTTTTATGGCTGAGTAATATTCCATTGTATATATGTGCCACATCTTCTTTATCCATTCATCTGTCGATGGACACTTAGGTTGCTTCCATGTCCTGGCTATTGTAAATAGAGCTGCAATGAACATTGTGGTACTTGACTCTTTTTGAACTATGGTTTTCTCAGGGTATATGCCCAGTAGTGGGATTGCTGGGTCGTATGGCAAAAATTCTTAATAGGATATCTCTTCGGTGAACCAGAGAACCCCTTCCCTTTATCTCACTGATAATAACAAGGTTTCCTGACTTGTAAACTCATTTAGATTTGCTTCACTCAGTTTATTTTCCTTCTTCGTTTCATTCTTCCAGTACATCTCCAGCTCCTCAGAGACCTGTGTTCACTGAGATGAGGCATTGTGGAAAAAAATACCCCTATCTACTCAGTTTCCTTTGTTTTCAGTTTGATGTACCAGATTTTCACAATACAAAGCTGATTTTTATTCGTAAGCCACTGTGGGGATTCGTCACAGTCTTTCAGGATAGTTTTCTTAGCATGATATGTGGGTCCATGTGAGGACTGTGTCGTGCCTAGTAAGTTATTTCAGTTGGTGATTCAGACACCTTTAATACGCCTCTTCAGATCCTCTCATTCTCACTCGTCTCCAGAACCTTTAGTCTCAGCCCGGCCACAGATGAGATTCAGGCCAACCTCATGCACCCACAGACAGACCCTCATCTTGTGCTCCAGCCACACATCTCTCACCTACAGCGCTGGGCATCTCTTTTAAAGCTGAGGTGTCACCTGCTGCGGTAGTGCCCAGCCACATGCCTGGCAGATGTGTAGGGGACCCAAGTCCCTGTCAAATGAACTTTTGATGATGAGAGAAAGGAACTAGTAGATAGGCTCTTATCCATCTCTTGGTGGAGTGTCCTGAGACACTTGGTTTATACAGCCTCCCGGAGGATGGTCCTTGGAGATTAAGCAATCAGTTCACACATACTAGCGGCCAGCTTTGAGATGTATCTTGTACTGGGGCTTTTTGGCTTTTGGCTTTTGGCTTCCCTGCTTTGCTTCCTTTTGTTACTGCTCCTGCTTTTTTGGGTTTGCACTTCTTGATAAAGTCATTGCCCAGAAACATTTTCCTCTGGCTCTGCTTTCTGGGACAACCCATGCTAAGACAATTAGTAATTTAATATTTTTTTCCTGATTACATACAAATACTTATAACAAGAGGCAGGAATGATACAAACCAAGGGCCATGATAGCGTAATGGAGCAAATCATATCTAACATGCCAAAATGCTACATGGTGACCCCGGGTCCACATCCCCTGGGTACCCACAGTTTCTGTCTGTACTGACCCCCAACCTCTTGCAAGAACCTACAACTTTCCACCTGAGGCCCTTCTCTTGGTCCACACATAGGCTAAGCCAGACCAGGCAAGGTATAGTGTTCTCTGCCTCACGTTCGTTGTCTCTACTTCTTTACCCATGTCTTGTAAGGTAGCAGGTATCATTAGATGAGGAAACTGAGGCTCAGAAGGGTCCAGTTATATGATCAGTGTCACACAGCTTTTAAATGGTGGAACTGAAAGTCAACCTCTATTCTAGTTTAAAAGCCTCTGCTCCTTTTCACCTAAAGAGAAATAAAACAAGATGAACTCATAGTCTATTAAATAACCTTTATCGTGATGACATCAAAGCTCTCTGTCTGCCTAATGATTATTAGTGCAAAAAAGGGATTTCCAGTCTTTAACACTTCTTTTGTACTGGCATATATGTGTATTTATTTATGTCTATGTCTACGTATCTATGTATCTAGCCTAGCCTTAGATAAATGCGTGATGGTAGTAAGATTATCTTGAGCTTTTAATTTGAAATACAGTCAATGGGCAGCATTTTACATTTTATCTTTAATAATACAGACCAGATAGGAATGACAGTAGAAAGGTCAGTATGTTGGCAGCAAGAAAGGGAAGAAAAAGAAAATTTCACTTGCTAAAAATCTACTAAGTACCAGAAACTCACCTATGGCTTAAGGACATTTTCATTTCACCATTGTACTTGAGACAGTCTTACAATTCTCATTTCACAGAAGAAAAATATCAGGTACAGAAAGGTTAAATAATTGGTTTAAAGCACCTCGAGTATAATGATGTTATCTAAATGTAGTTTCATTTTTATTTATTCAATATATTTCTTTAAGTTGACTTGCTAGTGTTAATTGAATTTATTTAGAGAGAAGGAATTTGTAAAAATAAATGCATAACTATTAATAAGTTTGTCCTTGTTCTACCTAAAGTAAACTTTTTATACCAGTGTTCCTCATATCACATTTTAGGAAACACTGTGCTGTATAGTGTCACTGCTAGATGGGTGTAGCTGGAAGAGAAATCACATTGAGGGAGGGAAAAACATATAATGCCTCCTCAGTGAGAAAGAAGAGAAGTTGATTTATGCCTGGACAGGCAGCTTGGAGCTAGAAGCAATATCCTTGAGCTGTGAGAGTCTCGGTCTACCTTCTTAGCGTGTTGTAACAAGATCTCACTCCTAGAGGTTCTCCAGTGGCATAAAAATGTTTTGTTTGTCAATGCCTGAGAATCACTGATTTCCAAAAATAACAGGCACTTTGACCATCTACTATGAGATCCCAATGTTCAACTTGTCTTCTCTTCACCCATCTTTACCTGGCTAATTTATTCTCAGGAAGAGATATCTTCCTCTCCCTGGGAGGGTGGCTTAGGTCTTTTCCCTCTACACTTCCACAGCACTGCTACCTACTCTTTTGGATTACCCTTCAAATCTGTATATCCTTGTTTAATGACTGTCTTCCGCACTAGACTAGAAACTTCGAGGGCAAGGATTAGGTCTATCCTGTTCACCATGGTATCACCAATGCTTGTCATAGTTCCTGGCACATAGCTGGTGCTTCATAAATATTTGATGTATTTACTTAAATAAAATGCAGGTCTGGACACTCATAATGCAGGACATTATGACCCAACACACTACAGATATGTGTTTTACTATTCATTTCTCTGATAAAGTGAGCATCCTGTGAGATTCTAGGCACAGACTCTTCAAAGGTCAAAGCAATGACAGCACTCATCCTCAGTGCTATTCTTATTTAATATCTCCTGTGAGTAGAGAGGTTCTTAGCATCCACATAGCTTTCACATTGTCTAACTTACACACACACACACACACACACACACACACACACACACACACACACGGCACACTTAGAACTATAAGATGAATACCTTAGAAAATGAAATTAGGAAAAACCAAGATGTAATGAATGAGATCAGTCTGCTATAAAAATAACAAGTAGGTAGCTGTCAAGGTGATGAGGGTGAAATGTCTGAAATCATGATGTGTTAACATCTCAGACTAATCATTGTAATTTTTTATAATTGGATGATGTCATGACATAATCAAGCTGTAACCCAATCAAGTATAGTGAATAAGAGACTATAACAAATTTTTAATTGTTCCCCTTTAAAAAATGATATCTTGCAGTAATCAAGGGGCCATGGTGTATACTGTACCTAAAATTGGGGCAGGGAGTGGTCAGAGTGCAAACATTTATATGCATGTTCCTGGGCTCTATCTGCTGAACTGGTGTTCCAAAGAGTGGATAGGAACACTCTGATCTTTCGACTTCTTGTTAGTTCATCCCCATAAAATAAATGGGTCATACCATTGTCAAAGTTTTAATCCACTAAACCGTTAAGGTAATCCAGCTACTTCTGTTCTTTCTGATTCTATGCTAGCCCGGAAACCTTTAGTGATAATTTGATTTTCATTATGTAGAACAATATTTATAGTATAATTCCACTTTATTGTAAAATTAAACATATAAAGAATATACCCATTATATCTTTTTTAAAAGCCTTAAATGATTTTAATACACCAAACTTTAACAGTTAGTACCTGTGGAGAATGTGATTGCTGGTGTAGGGTTTGTTGGTAAAGGGTGTGTGGGAGGTTTAAGAGAAGCTCAGTTTGATTTTTTAGTTTTGACGCTTCTGCATTTTCTGATTTTTCCATTTTTAAATCATTGAACGTGTCTTGGCTCTATAATAGGAAAAGTATAAAATAATCTCCCTCACCCTCTTAAATAGCTTATTTGAGGCAATATTTATGACCATAAAAGATGCACATTGCCTTCTTCCCTGGGTGCCTACAGTGAACTTCAAACTAGATCTGGCCTGCAGGCCCTCTTTAGAGGTCCAGCTGGTTCAGGCAGGTCCTGCCCACAAAGCATTTGAGGTCCATGTTTGCATCATCACCATCTCTTTGGAAAAACTTAGTCTTAAAAAAAATCTTTTTCTACAGTATGTATGGTAAGGTCATAGTCACTTAAATTTCCAAGGAAAATATAAAATTTGCTGTCCAAACCTGTGTGAGTGAGTTGAGGTCGTTTATCTTCTCAGCACTGCAACTTTAATTTACTTGCAAAAGGAGAAGATATTAGTTTGCAGGTACTCATGTGGTGATTTTGCTTTACTTTAGATCTCTTCTCTGAAAGTAGAAACATCTCCAAAGCCTCTGATGAGAAGAAAAAAAACCCACTGAAAACTTTGCTTCAACATGTGTATCAACTTCATACACAAATTTTAATAGAGAAAGGGATCTTAAGAGACCAGTGGTTTATTCTGATGATACTTGTAATTTTATAACCATAAATTTTATAACTTAAAAGAAATAAATCTCTAAGTGGAAAAAGCATCATTTACATTTCAAATATAAAAATGCTCCTTAATCTTACTTCAATTGATTAATAGGTTAGACAATTCCATTTATTGTTACATATATTTTTAAAATTATTTGGCACTTTTTTAATATAAATTTTATTTATTTCTTTATTTTTGGCTGCTTTGGGACTTCATTGCAGTGCACGGGCTTTCTCTAGTTGCGGCGGGGCTACTCTTTGTTGCGGTGCGCGGGCTTCTCATTGCAGTGGCTTCACTTGTTGCGGGGTGCGGGCTCTAGGCGCGCAGGCTTCAGTAGTTGTGGTGCGCGGGCTCAGTAGCTGTGGCTCGCGGGCTCTAGAGCGCAGACTCAGTAGTTGTGGCTCACGGACTTAGTTGCTCCTTGGCATGTGGGATCTTCCCGGACCAGGGCTCGAACCTGTGTCCCCTGCATTGGCAGGCGGATTCTTAACCACTGCACCACCAGGGAAGTCCCCTGTTTGACAGTTTAAAGTATGATTTTTACTTATGTGGTTCAAAGACGTAAGGAATAGATCCCTAGTTATGTTACATGAAACATTTCTTTTTTTTCTATAATCTTCCCATAGGAGACCTATAAATCAACTTAGCTTGACTTACATTTGAAAAAAGGAAAAGTAACTAGGAGTTTAGCTTAATATTTTACGGCATTATGACTGTTACACAGTAGTAAGTGTTTTTAAAAAAATTGTTATAAATCGCAATAATCTGAATTTATCAGGCTGGGAGACCGCCATTTAGGTGTGTTTGCTTTATAAGCTAGGAACGAATCTCTCTTTTGAATTTGAAGACCAGGATAAGAATTTTAGTGTCTAAGTTAAGGTGATTTATTACACAAAAACTAGTGATGAGGTCTTCTTTCCTAAAAATGATAGAGCAATGAGTTTATTAAAGTTTTGGAGCCCTATTCAGGAAATTTACGAATTCTATAGTACCACTCTATGCCTTTGAAATGTGGGAGACATCTCAACACAATTTTTCAGGGTGTAATTTACCCTGAATAATGTATGAGCTGTGTAATAGCTCTGCAGTGTATTCTCATCTCCACCAAAAGCTGGCTTCTCTAGTATTGCATCTCCTGCTTTCAATTTCCATGCTGTGTGTTTACTATATTGGATCTTTGATGGTGAGTAGACAAGATGGGGGAAAAATATTTGAAAGTCCTTGGCAATCCAGAAAATAGCTTAATATGCTCAACTTTTCAGTATAGTTTGGTTTTGGAAATTTTTTTTTTTAACATCTTTATTGGAGTATAATTGCTTTACAACGGTATGTTAGTCTTTGCTTTATAACAAAGTGAATCAGCTATACATATACATATATCCCCATATCTCCTCCCTCTTACGTCTCACTCCCACCCTCCCTATCCCACCCCTCTAGTTGGTCACAAAGCACCGAGCTGATCTCCCTGTGCTATGTGGCTGCTTCCCACTAGCTATCTGTTTTACATTTGGTAGTGTATATATGTCCATGCCACTCTCTCACTTCGTCCCAGCTTACCCTTCCCCCTCCCCATGTCCTCAAGTCCATTCTCTACATCTGCGTCTTTATTCCCGTCCTGCCCCTAGGTTCTATAGAACTTTTTTTTTTTAGATTCCATATATATGTGTTAGTGTACGTTATTTATTTTTCTCTTTCTGACTTACTTCACTCTGTATGACAGACTCTAGGTCCATCCACCTCACTACAAATAACTCAATTTCGTTTCTTTTTATGACTGAGTAATATTCCATTGTATATATGTGCCACATCTTCTTTATCCATTCATCTGTCGATGGACACTTAGGTTGCTTCCATGTCCTGGCTATTGTAAATAGAGCTGCAATGAACATTGTGGTACTTGACTCTTTTTGAACTATGGTTTTCTAAGGGTATATGCCCAGTAGTGGGATTGCTGGGTCGTATAGTAGTTCTATTTTTAGTTTTTCAAGGGACCTCCATACTGTTCTCCATAGTGGCTGTATCAGTTCACATTCCCACCAACAGTGCAAGAGGGTTCCCTTTTCTCCACACCCTTTCCAGCATTTATTGTTTGTAGATTTTTTGATGATGGCCATTCTGACTGGTGTGAGGTGATACCTCATTGTGGTTTTGATTTGCATTTCTCTAATGATTAATGATGTTGAGCAATCTGTATATCTTCTTTGGAGAAATGTCTATTTAGGTCTTCTGCCCATTTTTGTTGGGTTGTTTTTTTTTTGATATTGAGCCGCTTGTAAAGTTTGGAGATTGTCAGTTGCTTCATTTGGTTCAGTGGGTTGTGTAGGCTTCCTGGTGGAGGGGACTAGTGCCTGTGTTCTGGTGATGAGGCTGGATCTTGTCTTTCTTGTGGGCAGGACCGTGTCCGGTGGTGTGTTCTGGGGTGTCTGTGACCTTATTATGGTTTTAGGCAGCCTCTCTGCTAATGGGTGCAGTTCTGTTCCTGTCTTGCTAGTTGTTTGGCATATGGTGTCCAGCACTGTAGCTTGCTGGTCGTTGAGGGGAGCTGGGTCTTAGCATTGAGATGGAGAGCTCTGGGAGAGCTTTCGCAGTTTGATATTACGTGGAACCAGGAGGTCTCTGGTGGACCAATGTACTGAACTCGGCTCTCCTACCTCAGAGGCTCAGGCCTGACACCCGGCCAGAGCAGCAAGACCCTGTCAGCCACACGGCCAGTCTTAGTGAGATAAGAGGTATGTGGTCTGCAACAACTCCATGAATCTGGGGTTATATCTCAGTAAACTGGATGCTTGCTGGATCTTTTAAGAAAGTGTCCCTGGAAAAGTTGTGAGAGGTAATCACAGAAGGCACTCAAAAGCACCATTCACGGTGTGCTGTTTCTTACAACGGATATAACTCAGGGAACAACCACATGGGAGAGACGCACAAGGCAAGGCACACAGGGAAAGGGCCGGAAGCTTCCATCTCGCTCTGAGGGCATCACTCTTGCAGCATCTGCCTATGTTCACTCTCCTGGAAGTTCGAAATGTGGTTTTTGAATAGAACTTCCCTCTTGGGTTTCTGAACCTGGGATGTCTTAACCACTAGGGAAATAAGTGGGTAGCCAATGCATATTAATTTTACTGGAGGAGTGTCAGAGGGAGAGAGGAAGGAGAAATTTAAGTAATTTAACTGGAAAGCAATTTAGACATGAAAAGATACAGCAATGTCATGGAATAGAACTTTAAAAATTCACACGAATCTTAACAGTAAAACATAAGACTTTGGAGACATTTCTCCCTTTTGGATGCTTTGGGATGTGCCACAGACCAGTAGGGGTCAGCATTCACTCTCCTCCGTTGCTGGGACCTGAGACACAGAAGCAGCCTCCAGAGCACAGCAACACAGCAACGTTACTCCTGAGGCTCCCTCCACAATGGCTGCCCACGAACCCATTTTATAGATGGGGAAACTTGGGTCCAGAAAGATTAGGTGGCTCACAGAGGTCCCACAGTTCAGGGAGGAGCCATAATACAAACCCAGGCAACCTGAGAAATTTGAGAAACGGTGTTTCTGGAATACTTTGAAATGGAAATACCTATGAAAGCCAGATAAAAAAGGCTGAAGCTCCTCTTTTTTGAGTTTTGTTTGTTTGTTTAATGCATGTTTGACTAACCTGATGAAGAGTAATCCATTTCTCAAAGTACTTTCAATGATACATGTGTTTTTATTTAATATTTTAAGTTCCATCTTCGTATCTACTTGGATCCATTCTGTGCCAGGTAAAATATGTGGAATAATAAAAACACGTAAGTGCTTACTGTGTCAAGATCTTTTCTAAATGCTGTACGTGTATTAGCTCTTTAATTATTGCGACCACCCCATACAGTTATTATGATTAACATGCCCATTGTATAGATGAGAAAACTGAAGCAGAGGGAGATTAGGTAATTTGCTTAAAGTCACACATCAGTTAAGGGGTTGAACAATCTGACTCCAGGGCTTTTGCTCTTTCCTCTGATTTTAAGCTGTGTGAGGGAGGACAGGTACTGAGGCCCCATCATCTTCAAAGGAGTTGCCTGTCAGCAGCCTGCAGGTTTCAGGGAGATCTATGCCCTGGAAACTCAATCTCTTGGCACCCCAGAAATTACGCGATTCCTTGAGGACTTCAGGAACTCCACGTTTTATCTTCTGTTTGGAATAACCTAGACCCAAAGTAAGCAATTTAATTTTGTTTTAAAATGAGGAAGATTAAAGGATAAAATTTAACCTTAAAACCTAGTAATTTTCCTCACGATGCTATAGGGTTGTAGTTTCTACTGAGCCAGAACTTTATTTTCTGGATACTAAGACTCTCTGAGATTTATCCCTGGAAGTTTACGGGATAAAGGAAGGACCCTCTGAGAGGACATGGCTAATGTGACCTAACTCTCTAAACAGGGCAAGGCTTTAAGAGTAATTTCTGCCATTCAGCTCTCCAGTGACCCACAAGCAATAAATGACAGTCTTTTAAAAATGGCAATGGCTTATCGAATTCTTGGGCATCAGGCAGGGGAGAACTCAAGTGATTTCTCTACACCTGTAATGCCAAGAGGAGTCATACCCGGAGACCTGTGTTATAAAAGAGGAATTGTTTATGGCTAATGAAAAATCCTGGTGGAACTGTCCATCAAACTTTATGAAATGTGTGAGTTACTTAGGTATCAGCTTTCTGGATCTCATTTTCTTTCCAGAGCATTCAGAATTAAACCCTTTCCTTACTGGCTGCTTTCATACTGATAAACACAGAGCTGTTTTCTTTCCTTTTTCTTCATTTCCTAACTGTTTTTGTTGACTCTCTTCACATCCCTTCTTCTTTCTTTCATCTCCTCTCCTGAGACCATACTCGAACTCACGGTTTCTCAAAATGGGGTCTGTGGTCCACCTGGGTCAGAATAGGCTAGAATGCTTATTAAAAATGCATATTTCAGGCCTTATCTCAATTGTAGTAAAACACATTCTCTAGGAAGGAGCCAAGGACTCTGCATTTCAGTAAGCTCCTGAGAGATTCCTATCCATACTGAAGCAAAGAAGGTCTAGTCCAGTGGGTTTCCAACTTAATGTTGCTCTCAAATGTTAAATATTAAGCATTTTGTTGTAGAAATTAAAATGTTACCAAAAGCCCTGAAATTTCTCTCTGTACTTCTGTGGGGACCATTGCTCACTTTCCATCTCTGCAGTTTCAACCCAACTCATGCTTCAGATGGTGACTCCCACTCCCTTCAGGAAGGCTTGATTCACACAACTATGAATCATCTCTCTCTTCAGACCCTCCCCAGCCCCTGCTTTTCACCTGTTCGAGGACACTACACTGACTGACTCCTTTCCTCCTGGGGATACACTTATTTGTGTTTGGGGGGAAGATGTTTCATCTTTCCTACCATACAGTAAACTCCTTAAATATGAGGTTTGTGACCTTTCTTATTTTGATTTGCTTCACAGGGGGGTACTTCCTTGATGTGCAACAGATGTTTGATTAATGAATGAATGTTTCAGTGGGAGAGGGATAAATTTAATTCCTTTAAGTCAGAGCTAGCCTGTTTATATTTTCCATTTGAAGTATCTGTCTTCACAGCAGTGACAATCATTCTTTCATTTAGCTGAGAAGGTAGGTCGTGTTGGGGATGAGCATCTTTATAGTAAAACTTAATAAAATCCAAGGAAAACTCTAGTAGGGTGCTGAGCTTTTTACTGGTTTCCTAGAAATAATCCTCTACTCTGGCTACACAAACTGTGGTTCCTGGACCAACAGCATCGGTCTCACCTGGGAGTATGTGAGAAACACAGAATCTTGGGCCTCAGCCCAGAATCAGAATAAGAATCAGAATAGATAGGTGTTTTGTCTGTGCATTCAAGTTTGAGAAGCACGGGATTACAGAATTTCCTTCTGACTGAAAAAAGAGTACTTAAAAAATAGTGACAAGTCAGTGCTGGAATTTTCATTATTGGTGATTATAAGTTTGTTTTAAAAGGGTTTTTTTTTTTTAACAAGATACCCTTGTGGTAACTGGGAGTTCTGCTGTGGGGTTTGTAACCATCATCAAAGGTTCTTATTAAATGGGCTTCATATTGTGCTAGACACTATTAAAGAAAAGTAATGAATCTGAGATTTACCACAAAACTACACATCGTTGATGTGGGTAAGTACATATTAAGGTGTAATTAAACACATGAAGCATATAGATGCAACCTCAATACAACATGAGTGGATTTGCTTTCGAATGTTTTTGTTGTTATTCATCTTCTATTGTCCACATTTCTTTGATTAGAGAGTTTTCAGAACAAGAGTTTTTTAGCTATATAGATGCAGAAATTTGGTATTAAGCAGTAACCTGTCATAATAATAAAGGTGTCTTCTCTTTGACTTTCACTTACAGTATAACTCAGGTATAAATGGGTCAGGCATCAAAGGCATAAAAACAATTTTAAATAAATTGTCAAAAGTAATGGAAAGTGTTTAGGTGCTTTTTATTAAAATGTTTACTCATAATTTAGGGTTCAAAGTATGTCACTATTATCCAAATACAAAAACATTCATTTAAGCTTATTTGAGATTATTGTGCTTAAAATATTGATCTTTCCTGCTCCCTTGTGAACAGATTATGCAATATTTAATGTGCGAGGCTTACGTGGGATATGACCTTTCTTGGTTAATAAGGTCTCTTTCCTTTAATGACAGTTGTGATTCTCAAAAGATGTTTATTAGTAGGGTCAGAGTGGCTGCTCTGAAAGCATGCTTAGTAGTGGATGAGCAGATCAGCAAGGCTGTTGAAGAAGTGTGGGAACTCTATATGTCTTGTTCATTATTGTGTTCTTTTTCTTTTTCATTTCTCTGGGAGGTTTTATGTGACATAATTTAACCAAAGAAGAGCAGTGTCATTAAAAAGCTATTTAGGATATGGATTGTAATACCAGTTGTAAACATTCTGCTCTCCCAGGCCTGAGAATATTAGAACAGGAGAATATAACAGTTAATTATAAAAATATCTTTTTCCATTTTACATACTATTATAGTATTTGAATGAATTATTTCTTTACCATTGAAGACTTTACTTTTAAACGGTCTACTTACTAGTTACATTACTGCCATTAAACTTGTAGCACATAATAGTTAATATATTATTCATAATAATTTTGTTTCACTGATGTTGTCTTTACTTGAGACTGTGGGATTGAAAACAACACATGTGTGCTACCATTTCAAAATATGATATGACCGAGGTCATTATGAGCAGAACAAAATGATACCCATCTCTTCTTAATGGGAGAATTAAAACATCTCCAAATTTGATATGTACTTCCCTAAGTTACATGAAAATTAGCAATGTAAACAATCAAGTCTCTAATAAGGTATATTTTCCTGTGGGAAACTTCACTTTCTTGCTCTCCTTCCTCTCCTCAATATTAAAGACAAGAAGTCCTGAATTCAGTAGTGAATTGCATAGCATGGAGAAGGCATTTGGTGCATATTTGTAGAAATAAGTAAACTTAATATTGGGGGGAAATTTGACCTCTCAAAACAAAAAATAGAATTTAAAATGTGAACATGGATTTCAGTGTTCACAATAAAAAGTCAGGGTTTACTGCCAGGATATAGAAGGTAGTCATGTATTAATATGTTTCATATCAGTAGTGATGTGCATTTCAGTCTTGTATTAATGTGCTTTAATATTCATAATAATAGACTTCTGCATAAATGCATATAAGTTCCTTGATCTCACTCTATGTTTGTTTTCTAAATCAAAGCAAATTTAAAGTAAAATAAATTTGTTCCCAGAGATGAAATAGTTCAAAAGACTAGGGCACTTTTTTTTTCTAAAGTGCATATCTGGACTTAGGTTTAGAATTGCATGTCTGGAAAAACTATTCATATTTTGCTTTTCTCCCCTTTTCTTTTATTTTTGCACGTATTTATTTTGGCCAGCTGGCGAGACAGATCTTTTTCAGGGGCTCAGCCTTCTAGTCTGAGTATGGTTCTCCAAAACCAATCTTTGGATCAAATTCCTGTCTTACTCGCTCCAGTGTCTGAACAGTATTGATGTCATGGGGGCATGGTGATCCAGTTGTCTGTCCCAAATGGCTGGTGGCTTGCCAAGTAAAGAGCTTAGCTATGAGGCCACATACTACCCCGCCTCACTAGGGGAAGGAGGTTGCCGTACAGTCCTTGGGCAACCTGTCTCACTTTTGCATCTCCCATGTCAGCTGATTGCTATGAAGGTAGACACAGGGGTCCCCATATAAAATAAATGGTCTCTCACCTCCTTCCCAGCATGTCTAGTTTTGTCAGTACATCTATGGGCTCACACAAGAGTTAGTTCAAGGGGTCAGGGGCTGGAAAGTTATTCTTGCTCTGGCTTTGTTATTCTTCCATGGCTTTGGTTCTGGGGGGGTGGGGGGAATGTAAACTTTGATTCCATTCTAGGTGGAATTTGTTCTAATGGGGTTTCAAGATTTTGGACTAAGTTTGGGCCCTGTGCATCATAGTCAGTCTTAGAAATTACCTTCCTTCTCAGAGATTCTGAAATTCCAGACCTAGACATCCCCTGAGAAAGCCGGGTGGGATGAATTGACTGGAAAGCAATGTTCCCTTGGAGTTGGAGAAGCTGAAGTGGGGCTTTTCACTTCTGCATCAGTTGTAACATTGGAATACAAACCACAGGAGGTTTAAGGGGTTCTATGCCTCACACTCCCATAATCTTGAAAGTGGGGATCTCAGGTGATGTGGTCATAGAGACATTCTACTACTGAAACTCTTGATCACCTTGCCCTCCTTCCTTCCATTGCAGTCATCTACAGACCAAGCGACCACTTTCATCCTTCTCTACTTGAGATAGATGAGGCATCATGGTGTAGTAAAAAGGCAATGCATCTGGTTGTCAGAACTAGGTTTTCTAGTCCCATCTCTATTAGTTGTGTCAACTCAGCTTCTCTGAACCTGTTTTCAGGATAGGGTCTTCAAGTCTCTTCTAGCCTTAAGCTCTGTGGATTTGATGGGGGTAGTATTTAACCTGCTTAGCCTACCCAACTGGGTTGTTGTGGGAATTAGAGATCATATTTATGAAACTACTTTGTAAATCCTCTACAAAAGATTAAGGAATGTGATACTATTAATTCCCTCTGAAGAATCAAAATAGCTTGCAATTTACTTTTAATCTTGTATTTAGGTCTTTAATGATGTGCACCCTAATGCAAGACAAATGAACAGAATAATCTCTCTCCCACTAGATGTTACGCCAAGTCATACTAAAGCAGAGACTAGAGGGAGGAACTATTTTTTTTGAAGACAGGTAAAATTAATCCCAGGTACACAGGGTTCTGGACTTTTTTTCCACACCTTTCAAAGTTCTGAGAAGTAGGTGAGTTTACTGTTTCACACCAGAGATTGCTTAAACAGAGCTGGGCGCTCAGCATAATATCTCCCCCAGGTGGGGAGAAAAATGCTGTAGTCCAGGACAACCCACAGCTGGGGGCCAGTGGGTGGTGATGGCAGGAGGGACATACTCAGAGCCCCAAGAGGAATAATGATATCCTTTGTACCTGGCTGTGACTGTTGAGATGCAGCAGCATTAAATTAGGTCATCTTTCCAGTTGTGATATTAAAAAAATATTTTCCATTGTTCCAATTCACAGGGTGACATAGAAACTAAAATACCCCAACTATTTTATATGTCTATCTTTATCTATCTATCTATCTATCTATCTATCTATCTATCTATCTATCTATCTATGGTCTGTCTAGCTCTATATTTGGATGCAGCTAAGAGTACTATAGAAAAAAATGAGAGTACTCTTTAGGGGTACTGAACTGAATTCTGCATGCACATTGGTTCTCTTTTCATCTAGATATACTCTTTGAGGCCAGAAACCATGTCTTGGGATCTTTTTCATATTCTCTCCCCCTAACTTAACAGCATCAGACCCACCCCTTGGTCCATAGTAGGTACTTGATAACTTCTACTGATGAAGAGATGGATGCTCAGAGACCAAGGGAGGAGCATTGAGATAGGAGACCCCATTCTTATGCCTACCTTCTCTTATGTCATTGAGTTTTTTTTTTTGTTTTTTTTTTGCGGTACGCGGGCCTCTCACTGTTGTGGCCTCTCCCGTTGCGGAGCACAGGCTCTGGACGCGCAGGCTCAGCGGCCATGGCTCACGGGCCCAGCCGCTCCGCGGCATGTGGGATCTTCCCGGACCGGGGCACGAACCCATGTCCCCTGCATCAGCAGGCGGACTCTCAACCACTGTGCCACCAGGGAAGCCCTGTCATCGAGTTTTGAGCATATGGTTAAAGTTAATGGTTAAGCACTGTCCTTACAACTGCTAGTGAAACTTAGTAAGGTGTTGCAAAGTGTCCTGGGCAGGAGGATCCCAAAGGAATTGCCTACCCTCTGCCCACTCTTCCATGTGATGAATTCTAGATCACCTCATTGTATCAGCCTGTTAGGAGGAGGAGTCATTGAAAGTGACTTTTAAAAAAATCAAGCGTCTGGAGAGTGGTGCAGATCAAATGAGGGGACCAGCAGTGTTTATAATGGTACTGAAATTTAATTTCAATGCTGACCTTTTATTTGACATTTTAGATAATGCTGTGATATGCTCAGTTATTTGTTCTTAACATATTTTCCATCTTTTGGGGGGCACTAATCTACTTATATTCAAAGTCAATAAAAGAATAAAGTAAATTTTTGGCTTAAAAAATCAACTTTTGAAAAAAAGTTCATTCACAGTAGCAACAAAATATGCAATGCATATGAATTATCTTAAGCAATGTTCACGACTATGAAAAAGTGTAAAACTACAGAGGCAAAAGAAAATATTGGAAAGAAAAATCATGTTCTGAGGTAAGCAGAGTTCATATAATATATTATGTGTGTGTGTGCTAATTTTTCCAAATACGTGAAGTTACAAATTCTATTAGAACTTAATTTTTAAATTTTTTATTGAAGTGTAGATTTACAATGTTGTGTTAGTTTCTGCTGTACAGCAAAGTGAGTCATTTATACATATCCATATATCCACTCTTTTTTAGATTCTATTCCCATATAGGTCATTACAGAGTACTGAATAGAGTTCCCTGTTTCTTACAGTAGCTGCTTGTTAGTTATCTATTTTATATATATAAAATGGTGTGTATATGTCAATCCCAGTCTCCCAGTTTATCCCTTCTCCCCTCCCCCTTGGTAACCATAAGTTTGTTTACTACATCTGTGACTCCATTTCTGTTTTGTAAATAGGTTCATTTGTACCATTTTTTAAGATTCCACATAAAAACGATATCATATGCTATTTGTCTTTGTCTGACTTACTTCACTCAGTATGACAATCTCTGGGTCCATCCATGTCGCTGCAAATGGCATTATTTCATTCTTTTTTATGGTTGAGTAATATTCCATTGTATATATGTACCACATCTTCTTTATCCATTTCTCTGTCGATGGACATTTAGGTTGCTTCCATGTTCTGGCTATTGTAAATAGTGCTGCAATGAACAGTGGGGCACGTGTATCCTTTTGAATTATTATTTTCTCCTGATATATGCCCAGGAGTGGGATTGCTGGATCATATGGTAGCTCTATTTTTAGTTTTTTAAGGAACCTCCATAGTGACTGTACCAGTTTAAATTCCCACCAACAGTGTAGGTGGGTTCCCTTTTCTCCACATCCTCTCCAGCATATATTGTTCGTAGATCTTTTGATGATGGCCCTTCTGACTGGTGTGAGGTGATAACTTATTGCAGCTTTGACTTGCATTTCTCTAATAACTCACTATGTTGAGCATCTTTTCATGTGCCTGTTGGCCATCTGTATGTCGTCTTTGGAGAAATGTCTATTTAGGTTTTCTGCCCATTTTTGGATTGGGTTGTTTGTTTTTTTGATATTGAGCTGCATGAGCTGTTTGTATATTTTGGAGATTAATCCCTTGTCAGTCACTTTGTTTGCAAATATTTTCTTCCATTCTGTGGGTTTTCTTTTCATTTTGTTGATGGTTTCTTTGCTGTGCAAAAGCTTATGTTTTATTAGGTACCATTTGTTTATTTTTGTTATTATTTTCATTACTCTTGGAGGTGGGTCAAAAAAATCTTACTGCGATTTATGTCAGAGAGTGTTCTGCCTATGTTTTCCTCTAAGAGTTTTATAGTATCCAGTCTTACATTTAGGTCTTTAATCCATTTTCAGTTTATTTTTGTATATGGTGCTAGAGAATGTTGTAATTTCATTCTTTTACGTGTAGCTGTCCAGTTTTCCCAGCACCACTTATTAAAGAGACTGTCTTTTCTCCATTGTATATTCTTTTTTTGGGGGGGTTACGCGGGCCTCTCACTGTTGTGGCCTCTCCCGTTGCAGAGCACAGGCTCCGGATGCGCAGGCTCAGCGGCCATGGCTCACGGGCCCAGCTGCTCCGCGGCATGTGGGATCTTCCCGGACCGGGGCACGAACCCATGTCCCCTGCATCGGCAGGCGGACTCTTAACCACTGCGCCACCAGGGAAGCCCTTTTTTTTCTTTTTTTAAAATTAATTTTTATTGGATTATAGTTGCTTTACAATGTTGTGTTAGTTTCTGCTGTACAGCAAAGTGAATCAGCTATACATATACATATATCACCTCTTTTTTGGATTTCCCTCCCATTTAGGTCACCACAGAGCACTGAGTAGAGTTCCCTGAGCTACCCAGTAGGTTCTCATTCCATTGTATATTCTTGCCTCCTTTGTCATAGAACAACACATTTCTAAAGTTCATCTGGAAAAATAAATTGATCAGGTTGGTGAAAGTTTAAAAGCTTGAAAACACTAAAATCTGTGAGGCTGTGGAGCAATGGGAACTCTTATACACTGCTAGTAGCAAAGTAAATGTATAACCACTCTGGACAGCAACAGAAGAACACCGAGTATAAATTGAAGAATATACATGCCGCAACTCAGCAATTCTACTTATCAGTATATATTGTCAAGAAATACCTACATATATGTGGAGACAGGGACAAAATTGTTCATAGCAAAAGAAACCACATAAAACTTTATTTACAAGGTAATGCATAAATAATTTAAATGATACATCCCATTCGTACAATGGAATATTAGGAAACAATGAAAATGAAAGACTAGAGCTACATATATCAGTTGCACAAACTTCACAAACATAATATTGAACACTATCAATGTTAAAGAAGTATATGTATTGACATACATAGTAAGGATATAAGTAAACTCAAAAGAGCCTTAAGATGTGTGTTAGGTACATGAGTGTTCATTTAATTATTCTATATGCCTTTTAAAATGGTTTAAAATTTTCATAACATCTTGAAAATTGTTAAAGGATAAATAGGTGAGACTAGCACAATTTCTATTTGAAAAAAACAAACCAATCATGAGGCCTTCACCATACCATACCAGATATTACGAGGTGTTATAAAGCTAAAATAAAATAGAGAAAATTGAAAAGAAAAAGAAAAAATAGAAAGTCCTCGAACTGGTCCATTCATCTATAAAAATTTGATATATAATTAAACGGGGGAATGAAATTTTTACCAAATAGTGTTCGGACAACTGGCTAGCTACTTGCAAAACACACAGCGACAAACCACTGCTTTGCCACCACGTTCCAACATAAATTCCAAATGGATTAAAGATATTTAAACATCAAACATAAATTCATAAGAATAGTATAAAAATTTGATAAATATTTACATAAACTTGAGTGTGCTAGATTTCCTATATCTGACAACAATCCAGAAATCATGAAAGTGAAAGGTGGATAGATATGACCATGTACAAATTTAAATGACTCTATATGAAAAATACTACAAAAATAATAAAACAAACATTAAAATATATTTGCAACATATATAAATACTTGTTTAACATAAGAATGAGCCCCCTTTCCCCGAAAAAAGAAAAAACCCAAACATACGAAGTTTAAAATGGACAAAGAACATAACTCAAAAAGGAAGAAATCACATGAGTAATATGCATTATAAAATATTTAAATACACAAATAATAAAATATAATAATATCCAGTGTTCAAGAAAATGGCCACTTTCATTCATTGCAGGAGGGAAATTAAATTGGTCTAACTTTTCTGTATGATTTGTCAATACTCATCAAAACCCTTTAAAATATGCCTACCCCTTGATCTAGAAATTAGACTTCTATAAACATGTCATAAGAAGTGATTAGAAATGTAAGCAAATATTTAGATAGCATGCTCATAAAAGTTCTGCTTTTAAAATGAAAAAATTGAAAACACTAAATCTACAAGAGCATATAGGTTAAATGAATTATGGTCTATTTATACAATAAAATGTTATTTCTCTATTAAAAACTACTGTGTATCATAGCTGAATTTTTTTCCAGAGAAAGATGCTCACAATATATTGTTCAATATACAACTACAAGGTAATGTGCTCCTGTTTACATAGCTATCTAGAGGAATATGTACAACATTGTACTAATAGTCATTATCTTTGAATGGTAAGATTAAAGGACTAAAGATTTTTCTTTAATTTGCTTATATAATTTTTCTAATTTTGCTAATAAAGATGTATTTTCTACCTTTTTGAAAAGAGAGAAAACTTTACATTGAATGTTTAAGTCTTTTAAATTTTGAAACTGTAAAGCAATTCTGAAATTAAAAGCAAATATTCATGAACTGCTGCAGGAGTCATGGAAGCATTTTCTATAAATAGAGATTATTTTGATTCCAACTAACAGGTGTTGGCTAGATTTCATGGAGTTATGACCATTGTTCACATTTCATATTCTTAAAATGTGTGAAATAAAGTATATTGAGTTTATGCTATATTTAATGCCTCAAAATAAGACTCTCAATGTCTATGGGCTATTCCTGTTATTTTTACATAATTAACAAGGAAAATATCCCTGTAGAAAAAAAGATGTTTTCACCAATTTTCAGGAATGTAGTTGTGCATTAATGACTTTGTAAGTTATTTGAGATATTAAGAATACATGCCTGGGGATTCTGGACTATGAAAGAAGCTCCCCCCCAAATCTGTCTGAGGTGAGGAGAGATTGTGATTGCAACCAGAAAGACTTCCTGGAGGATGTGCCCCTTGTTGGTAAGCATGGGTTAGAGTCATTTTTATATAATAATTAGCTATTCACTGTGTCTGCCCTGCCCCTCTCTCTAGCAGACAGACCTTCCTAATTATGATTGACATAAGTTATTATTTACGAGTTTTCACTCCCTGAGCATGCAGAAAGTGGGTAACCTGTAACAGTGTTCTGGGCAGTAGGAAAACATAAGTTTAGGATTGAAAACTGATGAACGATCTTCTTGCTTGTTTATGATACTGAGTCTTATTGTAACAGGAGTTACTGTAAAGTTCGATCATAAACCTGTCCCTGTATACAAGAGTTTTCTTGGCTGTTAAACAAAGATTAATTTTCCAGAAGTACTCATCAAGTCTCTCCTCTGCCAAGGAATCTTGAATGACTTCCCATCACTTTAATACAGAAAATCAGACTCCTTGACCTGGTGCACTCAGCCCTCCATTTCCTGACTATCCCACTTTTCTGACCATGTTTCCCACTATTTCCTTTCCTGTATACTATTGTCCAGACAATGGAACGACCTACTTTTATTTTTAAGCATGTGCAACCTTGCCCTTCTCAATACCATCACTCAGACTATTTCTCTTTGAGAATACGTTCTGCATCACCTTTGCACACACTAATTTTACCTCAACCCTTAGCTCTTATACAAAATCTTTCCAAATTCTCCCAACACAGAAATCATCACTTTCTTCCACCTGGCCAGTGCAGACTTTATCTGTGACTATATAATGACCCACTCCTAACCTGTGTTACGGATATTTGTGTACTTGTAGTAGCGATTAGTGCAAGCTTTTAGATGGCAAAACCAATGTGTAATTTTGTTTTGCAAAGCACTTAACCCAGTGTCTTGAAATATAAACATGTGTTGAATGAGTGAATGAGCGAATGAGTGAACGAATGAATGAAATGCCTAACCACGACCCTAGCCACTATATCTCTGAGTTCATCTGCATCTAGCCAGAGGTAACAGCTGGTGCTCCTGTTAACCGTATAGCACATACTTTTGACCCTTGCCTCCATCACTGCTGTGGGCTTCTATTTAGGTCCCCTCAGAGTCTCACAGTAAGTTCTGGGGGGTCCCTGAGTACTATGTCAGGGGGATTCATGAACAAACCTCAGTGGCTCTTATGTCGGCAGCTGCTGTTCCGCTAAAGCTTCCTTTGGTAGATTCTCTGCCACGGGCCTCTGTTGCTGATTGAAGCCCCTTGGGGGACCTCACCAATTTGGACCCTGCTATGAGTCTCCTTTATGTATCTTATAATGGGCCTGACTCCAGGGGTAAGATGCAGTGGCCCCCCGAGAAGTCAGGACAGAGAAGAGGCAGGGGCTGGCCTGCTGCTCTTCACCCCATCGACAGGGTATCCTGCCTGCCGGCTCCCTTCATTTATCCTTTTTTAAAAATAATTATCCACCTCTTTTTGTTATGAGATTTTTGTGCTCACAGTAAGGAGTCTTAAAAATAGAACACACATCAGTCATCTATTTAACTAATCCCTACAGCGTTTTAGGAGCAAGTAGAGAATTCTATGATGAGCAGTTTCATTGAAAACCCTCCGAGGAGGGAGGCTTACTATAAACTATGCGAAGTGTGGCAGTCCTCTAAATGACCAAAACACCAACAGCCTCATAACCAGCCTCCTTTGGGGTTTAACCTATTGTTTTGTGTCCTTCCTGCACTGGCTACAGCCATCCTTTGGCACATTTGGAAACTTTGGGTTCAGGGCAGTCCCACGACTTCGGTGAGCTGAATACAGAACGTGTCTCTTCTTCAACACCCTGGTTGAGAAGGTGAGCTACCAGGGGTGGAGGAGTACCCCTCATGGGGGAGGGGACAGGGGAAGGGAGTCCCTCTCTGCAGGTAGGTCAGCACAAAAGGGCCTCGTTCTCCTCCACAGCAAAGACAGTGGATCCCTTACCGTTTTGCACTTCATTTTCTTTGAGCTGCTGCCCTCTCTCCTGCTCTGTCAAGTGTATGTGTTTGGCAGGGAAGTTGGCAAGCATTTCACAAGACAGTAAAGGTTAAGGTACGGTGGAGGTTGTTTAGTGCAGAACTGTAAATATTTGTTAAAGGTTTGTGGAGCTGCTTCTTTTGATACCTCTAATCCACTGAGACAGAAATAACTTCAAAGCCATGCCTTGGCTGACTTGGTCCTCGACCAAAGGGAAAGATTAGCTACTGCAAACGTATGTTTTCACTCACAGCCAGGCAGCCTGCCTTAGCAGGCGTCCTGAAGGATGAATCATCAGTTAATTGTCATCGGGCACTTGTACATCTGCTTAGGAACATCAACGGAGCAGGAGAGGAGCTGCGTGAATAAATGTGAAGGAGTCTTTACACCGTTCCCTGCCGTCAACAGCGGAATGAGAAGCGAGGTTTGTCTGTTCAAAACGATGGACTGAGCCAGCTTCTCTGCCCAGAGCATGCAGGCTTCACACTGTGCTGCTGAAGTGGTTGGAGAGCAGTGATCGCTCTCTACCTTTTGGGCTTCTCTAGAGCTTTCAGAATCTAGTGATGTCCAAACTGTCCTGTGAGAGCCAGGCATCTGAGGAGGAGAGGAGAGGGAATTGAAAGTTATCTTATAATTGCAATGGGTTTTTGGAATCCTGGTAAATTGTTTTTCATATTTTAAATGTCTGTAAGCAATTACTGTTGAATCCAGCATCTTAATTTTCTTCCATCTCCAAATTATACCTATATTTTCACCTCATAGAGTCTTATTTGTTCCCCAAAGCAATGAAGAACAGACAGGAGTGAACAGAACACATGTTGCCGTCTCGAGGGAGAAAATGGATTACATGCCTGACTATGTCTGCCTAATGAACAGTATAAAAAGTGAACAGAGACATTTTTTCATCTTCTACTATTCCCAATGTCACTTAAATACTTAACTCCTACTTTTACTACATCTCTATAGCCAGTACAACCCAATTCTAACCATGGATTCTTGGCTAAAACCAAGTATGAATTCTACTCTGTCATGTTTTTTGTCTGAATTGTTAACATCGAAAAACTCTACTTACCAGCTGAAGAGGCTTTAGAAACTTTGGAAGATCTCTGAGCCGAAGTCAGCTTTTTCCCCAGCCAATGCCTTCTGGATTTGAGGTTGAGGTTTGGGGCCTGACTGCAGCCTCCCAGCCACTTTCACCAGAAGAATCATTCTTTGGGGGACTCTCACAATTATTCAGTGGAAAAAAGCCCTGAACCATGACTAGAGCTCACAGGAGGTAGGAGAAGGTCTGAAATGATGGATGTCAATGGATGTAGGAAATGTTTCATCAAGGAGGGCGCTATCAGATTTAAATGTCTCCAAGTTTAAGAAGAAAGAGACTTGATATAAGTTTATGTGATTTAACAAAAAAGAGGCAAATGAGTCAAAGGCTGGTATAATCAATGTATGCTGGGAGTTTGAGTTCAGAGGATAAGATCATCAGCCAGATTGCTCCAAAAGGACTTCATGAATTAAGCGAGGCCTGAGCTGGTTTTTGAAGGATGTATCTGGGGAATACAGTCTGGGAAATACATATGTCTGTGGTGGTAGCACAGAGTAGCCAGCTGTTCACCAAACCTGTGTCCTTCTCTTTCTGGACACCCTATGTGATTATATTAGATGCTGTTATGTGACTCAGCTCTGCTTTGTGCCTCCTCTGGGCCTGACCCATAATAAGCTCCCTGTGTGAGTCTCCCTGGTCTCTCTCCTTTTGGAGTGGCCCTGGAAACCACATGTTAAGGATGGTAGGGCCACAAGATTGAAGGATCCTGAATCCCAGAATCATCACTTGGAGGGGAACCACCTGCCAAGTAGGAATACCTGTTTTGGATTTTAAGTGAGCAAGCAATAAACTTCTCTTGTATTAAGCCACTGACATTTGGTTTATCTGTTATAACAAGTAGCATTATTTGGAAGTGAAACCCATGTTTGAAGGGCAAGAAACAAATTGATAAGTCCTGGAAGGAGGGCTGGAAATGGGATTAATTGGAGAAAATATTGAAAAAGTGGGTGGTGGCCAGCTTATGGAGGACTTTAGTTCCAAGGGGAAGTGCTTGAATTTTCATAACATTGTTCTTCACATTTGTATTTTCACATTAAAAAAACACTTTACATTCATTATTTAATTTTTCCTTACAATAACCCTACGAAGCAGATATTAATATCACATTTTATAGATGATGACATTTAGGGTTTAAGCAATTAAAGTTACAAAAGTTATTCAAGCATAGAGCTAAGATTTGAACCCATGGTAACTGATTCCAAGGCTAGCACTCTTTCTGTAACAGACCTGATTCATACGGCCAATGGAAAGTCAGAAACTACAGCAAGAAGTTTATGTTCTCAAGACAGAGTCTAAGGATTTTTGTTTTGGAAGCGGCTTTTAGGATGAATTAGCAGTGATTCCGATTAGTGAACTTCTGAGGTCAGCCGGGGGTAAAGAAATAAGAAGCTTGAATGAAGATGGTGGCAGATGAGAAGGAAAGGAAGGTCAGTGTGAAGTTTTACAAAGGAAAAATTCATTTATAGAACCTGGTGCCTGAGTGTGAGAGGCAGGCAGGATTAGACACTCTCCTGTTAAGGTTCAAGTGTATCTTGGCACGTTTGTCAAATGGGAGGGAAGGCCCTGAAGGAGTTAATTTACATAGGGGATGTTAATATTTCTTGGAAGGAGGACACCTGTGCTCCTTTGGGTGATGGAGGAGGGGTATTTATTCCATTTCCAGGGCCTTGGTCTATATCTGAGACAGGTGGAGAGAGAGGCAGAAGGTAGAAGTGATGAAGGTGTTTTCATGAAAGATTTTGTGACATGTGGGGCACAAGTCAGTCTGTTTCAAGGCCCAAGAAACGAAGTGGGACGTGGAGCTGGCATGAGTGGCTCTGAGAGGCCCGAAGGGGATGTGCATCTTTCGGCAGCTGGTGTGTCTTGCAGATCTGGGAGACTGGGGATAGCCCTGGGACAAGAACGGCATTTGGGAATGGCTTCCCCTCAGAACGTGCCAGTAGTGGGGCAGCACCTGTGCTCACGTGGAGGGAGCAGGTGCAGACTTCTCATCTGCACGTGAGACACGTCCAGGGCATCTCAGGAGCACCTGGCTGGGGTGAGGGGAGGGCCCTCCAGGTGGGGACAATGGGCAAGGAAACTCGGAATGATTGCTATTGATGTAGTTATTTCCAAAGGTTGGTGAGCCCTGGGGACATTTTGGGTCTCACTGGGACCCACACTGAGAATATTAATGTATCATTTAATGAGGAGACACCTTCCATGCACGAGATAGGATCATTTAAGGATTGAGACCAGAACAACAAAAATGAGCTTATTCATACAAATGTAACTTAATCCTTACCTATTTTAAGCTTCTTATTGTGCCTTGTTACTTGATGGGACTTGGTCTGGCCCCGTCCTTGGTGTTTAAGAGGTTATATTTTCAGAAAATAGGGATTTTTTTTTTTACTTGAATGTTTCAAAATGCTTTCATGGTATGTGAAGAAAGCCACTTGATTAAAGCGTTTGCAGTTCACAATAAATCCTTTTCTTCTTTCCAAAGAATTCAAGGTTCTGGCACAAACTAAAAGGGTTAAACTACACCTGGCCCTTTCATTGTGTCATTTCACAAGCAGCGAATATTATGAGTAAAGTCCAAAATATGAGTCTTCATGCGAGTATTTGGCAATTTCTTCCCTCCACGCCCCTCTGCACCGTGTCCAACCCCATATATCTCACGATGTAAACGTTATTTATTAAGTACTGTGTGGCGATGAAGCAAATTAGTGGTTTTGTCACCCCTCCATTAGTAAAGAGGCAGAAAACCTGTAGAGACTAAACTTTTGCTCATTAATCTGTTCTTTGTTACCTCCCCTGTTCTCACAAAACCCTCGAACCAGAAGCTAGCTCCCCGGTAATGCCTCTGCGTTGTCTGCTCCACGGAGGGTGTGTTTGAGATGCAAATGGAAAGGGCTGGCTCTTTAAACACACAAAACCCATCTATACATCGAGTGAAGATGAGCCCATTCTAAGCCACACGCTATTATTTTTCTTGCTTTGAGTGTCATTTCCGCAGGCTTCTGCCTCCCTCTCATTTGTCATCCTCCTCAAATAAATAGCTCCCATGGGAGACGGAAGCGGTGCTGCACCTTTTCGGCCCCCTCTAAGCAGCCCGGCTTATTTTGACAGATTGCTCCATTAAAGCAAGTCTATTTACTTAAAAACAGACTGCCAGCCTTCCTTGCATAAACGCCAGCGAGAGAGGGACAGAGCTGTCCCTTGTTCTCAGCCCAGCTATTCTCCACATTGTTTCAGGCTTTTTGTATTTTGGACGGGAGGATGGAGGCTGGGAGCAGTAGCCCTTTCTGGCGCTGCCCTGGGTGTTGCCTCGTCCCTGCTCCACAGCAGGGACCAATGTTACTTTTTGGCAAGAATGCAAAGCAAACGGAGATGCGGAAGGAAAAGTTTGTCAGAGCATGTTACACAGGCCCAATTCGACAACGGCCTAATAATAATTTATTTTTTTGCCCATTCGTTTTATCCTTCACAATATGCTTTAAGGCAAAGTTAGCACAATTCATTCCTTCATTCATCAAGTATTTACGGAGTGCCTATGATGTGCCAGGCACCGGACTCTGTAGTGAAGATATGGCACCGAAGAAACCAGATAAAAATCTTTCCTCTTTATGAAGCAATATTCTGTTGGGAAGAGACAGAAAAAAAAAGAAAAAGAAAAGAAAAAAAAAGCATATTAGGCGCTAACAATGTGGTTAAACATAAAGTTATAGGTTTTCACATATTACATAAATCTATTTTGAAATAACTAATGATGGCATATCATTTTACAGTTTATAATTTTTTTACATGTCAGGTTAAATCATAGGCAATTTCATAAGTTTCAACTTCCACATCATCTCATCTTATTCTGATAACTCTGGTATTATTCTTGATCCTATTTACAAACGATGAAAGAGTGGATTGTGTAAACCCGAGATCACAGGCTCACCTCAAACTCAGGTCTCGGACAGAACAACTAGGAGAGAAAACCCCAAATCATGGATCCAGTAAGTAGCCAATTTAAAAAATAATACTGGAAAATCAAAAACTCAAGGTTATTAGTTGCTCTGTCAGTTCTTATATGGAGAGGGATTGAAGGAGTTTCATAAATTATGCTATGGTCACTTTCCCCAAATCCTTTCAGACTTTGCCTCTGAAAGTGACACGTACTCAGCAAACCCTGGGAGTGGAATGTAGTACAAGCAGTGTGGAACCAGCACGCACTTTCTGGCTTACAGTGAGATGTGGTCAAAAAACCAGTGTTTAGAGTTTCCATACCCAAATCTGAGTTAAATCTGTGACTAGAGCTGGAGACTACAGTTAATGAGAGAGAACTTGGGGGTAACCTGGGTACTGGCAACTCTAGAAACAAAAAACCAAAAGCTCCCTTAGTGCAGGCAAAGATCTGCACTGAGGAGAAACTGCTGGAAGTAGAATCCAATTGAGAATAGAAATAATGATGGAAAAGGAATGAAAAGTTCTGATAAAGAGGGGAGAGGGTAACAGAAGGCACGTCTCAGAAAGCTCAAGGCCATGTAAATATTTATCTCTTCAAAAATAGGGCTTCCCTGGTGGCGCAGTGATTGAGAGTCCACCTGCCGATGCAGGGGATGCAGGTTTGTGCCCCGGTCCGGGAGGATCCCACATGCCGCGGAGCAGCTGGGCCCGTGGGCCATGGCCGCTGAGCCTGCGCGTCCGGAGCCTGTGCTCCACAACGGGAGAGGCCACAACGGTGAGAGGCCTGCATACCGCAAAAAAAAAAAAACAACAAAAAACAAAAAACGAAAAAAAGAAAAAAAAAAAACAACGCAAGAGGGAATCCTAGTACTATGCAACTAGAAAAGCTATGCACTCACCCCTCCTTCCTAAAAGTATAGTAAAAGCCCTCTGTCTGAAAAATGAGCAACAGGAAAGGATTGTGAGTGAATCAATACAGTTATTCAGAAAAGGAGAATAAGAAGTAGAATAACATCCCCATTCAATGAAAGATTCTAGAAAGATATTCCCACAAAGCAGATGACAATTGTAAACTAGTATTTCAAAACAAGCTAAAAGAAATTGATAGAAATTATGAGAGAACAACAGAAATCAGAATTAGGAAGACTCAGGAGATACTGGAGAAAGGGACATTTAAATGCAAAACAACAGAATTCACAAAAGAAGTAAAAATAAAAGAAAAAGAATTTTAGAAATGAAGAAACAAAGAAGAAAACAAAAGAAAATAAACGCAATGGATATTGCCTTAGAGAAATAGAAGAGGGGAAAAGGAAAACTTAAAAATCAAGTAGAACTGAAGAAACAGAATTTGAGAGTAAGTGATAGAAGGATTAGCAAAGAAGATCCAGTATACATATGGCAGGAATCCTCAAAGAAGAAAACCAAATAACTGGAGTACAACAAATGTTAAAGTTTATAATTCAAGAAAACTTTCCTGAAATCAAAGATGATTTCAAGCCTCAGATTAAAAGAGAAAACTTGGGAAAACTGACCCCCAAACGGCCAACCTTGATACATAGTCTAGTAAACATATGGGACTTGAAAGAGGTAAAAGGAAAAAATCTTCAGGGTATCCAGGTTAAAAGACAATTCATGTGTTAGGTAAAGAAAATCAATTTTTATCAGACCATTTGAGAGCAATGTGTTATGCCAGAAAACAATGGAATAACATAATTAGGATACTCAAGGAAGGAAAATGTAAGCTAGGGAGTTCATATCCAGCCAAACAAAATACAGCGTTCAGACCCGCTGTCATGACCATGCCGAAACTCAGGAAGCATTGGTTCCGTGAGTTCTTCCTGAGGAATCTACTAGAGAATGTACCTTAGACAACCACAATAACCAAAGAGGCATTGATATAAGGGTATTGGATGTTACTGGAGGATATGCTCCACTAAAATGAGGAAAAAACAAAACAAAACCCCAAACACAGGAATCCAGGAAGCAGGATCCAACACCAAAATGTGAAACAGAATAATCTGACAAATTCTCCTTTGTGGAAAACTGTCTTTGGAAGGGACATTTTATAGAGGTGCTGGGGTGTGTGCAAAATTTAGTCAGATGGTCAAAGTAAACTAAGCAACTAAAAAAATAAGACAGTTATTTCAGAATAAGAAGGTTGTATAAGAAGCTAAATATAATCACAGTATATTATTGTCCTTAACATAGTATGTTCCTTGAATAATATTTACATAGTCATAATAATAGAAATAGTGACTATGTTACCAACCCTTTTGAGTCGGGGCCCCAACAAGGGTCCTTCTGCCTGGTGTCATTGGAGCCGACAGAACGAGACCAAGTTTGGTTCAGAACCAAAGGAAAACTTCATTCTTTGATCAGAGAATGGAGGGTCCTGAGCTCCGGCTCTAGAGCACATGCTCTACCCATAGGCTGGGGGCGGGGCTGCTTTACTGGGTTCTCCTCAGCGTGGGGCGGGGGATGGCGGCCGCGGAGCGCTTCCGGGTTCAGGGCGGGCGTGCTCCTCAGGCTTCAGATCACCGCGCAGGTGCAACGTCTCTGCGCACGGCCCGCTGCCGCTTCAGATCACTTCGCAGGTGCAGCGTCTCTGCGCACGGCCCGCTTCCGCCATCTGGAACTGAGCGTGGAGCGCCGGGATTCTGCGCACCGTCAGTCCGCAGGGCTGAAGTCTCAGTTGCGGCTGTTTGGACTAGGAACTGTGGTCTGAAGGGCTGGGTGCGAGGCTTCTTTGCGAGGCCCCCAATGAACAAGTGAAACTAGAGGAAGCGCAAAGGAAAAGAAGGTTAGACTTTGTTTTATTACCCAGATTCTATTTTTAGTTCCCAGGAATTGCTAATGGTCTTTGCTGGTGACAAATATAGACATGATACAAAAAACAAGAAAAATGGTATTTGGAGAATAATGAAGGGAAGAGATGGTGTGATTGAATTAATTCCTGATCCACCGGAGTAAAAAGCCAGTAGCTACTGGATCAAGTAGTGGGATTATATTATACATATTATTTGGAAATATGGAGGCAAATTGAAGAAGAAACAGAAAGGATTCAAAGACGTTGCTTCCAAGGAAAAGGATGAGGAGGATAAGTGGGATGAGAGGTTTATTTCAGTTATAAGCCTTTCAGGCCTATTTACATTTTAACCAGTTTGCGTGTAATCTTTAACAGATTAAAAACAAAAACAAAACCCCCCACAGCTGCCACGGAGCCCCCGCTTGCAGACCGAACAACTTCCCAACCACACGCCCTGTTGGGCCTCACCCAGCAGAGTGAGCAGCCGGCTCTCTGTGGGCTCTGCCTTCCTCTGACTCCCAACCCGTTGCCTAAAGGATAGGGATCCTTTCAGTTTTCTCAGAACCAGAAGCCCGGGTCACAGGATGTGAAGGTTGGAAACGCGCATTCGAGATCACCCTTTGCACTTTTTCCTCATTTCCTGCGGAGGAAGTCAAGGCTGATGGGGCGTGAGAGCTGGCCCAAAGGCACTGCTCCGTTTCCGTGTCTGGATCTTGGGTCTCCAGATCTCATGACGGGTGTGCTTTCCACTGCTGCAAAGTGTCCCCTCCTGCGAGTTTATTCTGGCCTATGTGAGCATCTCCCTCCATGCTGCTGATTTTCTTGGTGTCTTGCTTTTCCAGCTGCCCTCTTACCCAGGTACTGTTCTGAGCTTTATTATAATTACCCTCAGGGGTGTTTGGCCTGTTGGGGTGGGGTGGGTGGGTGGGTGGGAGGAGTCCTGTGCAATTTACCCTGAACTCTGCTGCCCCCTGCTGGCGACGGCTGATGTTTACTTTTCACCCTTTAGATCTGGGTCCCGCCAGCCTCTTAATGAAATATGTTACCTTTAGCACTTTGGCCTCTATCTCTAAGTGAAGAAAATCCTTTCCTTCAGGGCACTGATGTGCCCTCTGACCTGTGCCAATCTGTGTTGACCAGTCCAGTTTGTTCTAGGCCCTTCCTTGCTTCTTAAACTGTGATCTTTGAACTAACAGTGTAGACATTACCTAGGAGCTTGTTAGAAATGCAGAATCTTGGGCCTCACTCCACATTTACTGAATAAGAATCTGCAGTTTAGCTAGATCCCCAAGTGATTTGTGTGCACACGAAATTTGGAGAAGCACTAGATCAAACTCAACTACACTTCAGGAAAGAATTGAGATCAATCTTACCCACTTGGTAATTATCTCTGATCACTCTAATACCTGTTCCAGTCCTGTTACCTGGTAATAATCAATTCTTGCCCAGATACTTGTTTCTGCTCCATTTATGCCAGAACAACTGCCTATAATAACAGAGAACAGAAAGTAGCATAATTGGAATTCTAAATTTTAAAATTCACTGAATTAAAATTAATCCATTAAATCAAATGGTGAAAAGGCATAGCACATGAATTGTGCTACAGTATCTTAATCGTTCTGCATATTTTCCTCTTTCCTCCCACAGTTATTAATAGAAATGGCATAGTTTAGCTTTGAAGATAGACTAAAATTATTCTATAAGTTCTTAAAAGATCTATTTTGTTTATAATTTATAAAATCTCTGTGTATAACTGAATGGGTACTTAGGAAGCATTAATCTGGGGGGGGGTTCAGAATTCCAGAAAAAGAACATGTTATTAACTGAAGTCTCTCCCATGTTCTCCTGCACAACGTCATTTATTCTAAAGCATTCAGTCAGCAAACGTTTACCAAGCACCCGCTATGAGTGTTAGATGCTGAGAATTAATGGCAGATATGATTCCTATTTTCACTGATCTTCCAGTCTAAGTCAAAAGACAGCCATTAAACAAATTGTGGTTTAATAAAACTGTGTCAAGTGCTAAAAGAGAAAGTGTAGGGTGATGGAAGATCGGTTGACTTCCATGAAATAAATGACACTTAAAGGATACCGGAATTGGTGAGGAATGGGGGAAAGAGCATTTTAGACAGAGACGGTTCTGAGACGAGCAGGAACAGCGTGGCAACACCAAGAAGGTGACTGTGGCTGCAGCATAAGAACGGAGAGGGAGGGCTTCCCTGGTGGCGCAGTGGTTGAGAGTCCGCCTGCTGATGCAGGGGACACGGGTTCGTGCCCCGGTCCGGGAGGATCCCACATGCCGCGGAGCGGCTGGGCCCATGAGCCATGACTGCTGAGCCTGCGTGTCCGGAACCTGTGCTCCGCAACGGGAGAGGCCACAACAGTGAGAGGCCCGCGTACAGCAAAAAAAAAAAAAAAAAAGAATGGAGAGGGAGAGTCTCCCGAGAGGAGACCTGCGAGATATGTCGAGGCCCAAGCTGCAGGGTTTAAAAGCTCCTGGAACTTAGTTGGTGATTTATCATTAGAACAATGGGAGACACTGGAGAGTTAAACTCAGGGGAATGACATCATATGATCTTTTTGTTCTCACCAACGTGCTGTTGTTTATACAGACTGAAGCTGACCCTGAATCTCTGGGCCGTGGCACCACTGCGGGGAGGACCAGTCTTTGGGTTGAGTGTAGGCTCTGTGCCCTTGGGATGGCTCAGCACTCTCTCACTCTTTCCTTCTCCGCATCTCAGTTTGGCGACTCTCTCAGGGAGTAAACTGCTCAGGCCCAAGTTCTAGGACAGATATATCGCACTGCACCCAGTGAGATGGGAGGACACCCACGTCTCCCCCGTCCTCACTCTCCCTCAGCACAGGCCTACAGTCTGTGCCTATGCATCTTCTGTCAACCCCCTGAAATAGGTCCTTGCCTCTTCTCTCCTAGCTAGCCCCCTGCTCCAAAGCTTCCGTGAAGGATTCGATGTAGTCTCCCTGAAGGTTTTTTCCCATGATGTGTTCTGACTCCATATGAAATGATGCTTATTCTTTGAAAATAAGCCCCTGGTGTGTAAAGGTTAAGGATATCTTTCTTTAGGCTTAGAACAGACACTGATGTCAGTTCATCCCTGGATAGAATTACTGGAAAGGGAAGTTCAAAGGGAGAGCTCTGATTTGACAAGAAGAATCTCAGAAGTATGACGTTGCTCAACAAAGTTTTACTTCAGGAGGAAGTACTCATACTATTCTAGAAGGAGCATGTGGATTATTTAGAAACTCTGAAAACTGACTAGTAGGCCTTTCTGATGCTATAGCTTTCAGCAGCGTAGAAGAAAGATAATGTTAACCTATTAGTAGAAATGGAGTTGCTTTTTTTTTTCTTTTGCGGTACGCGGGCCTCTCACTGTTGTGGCCTCTCCCGTTGCGGAGCACAGCCTCCGGACGCGCAGGCTCAGCGGCCATGGCTCACGGGCCCAGCCGCTCTGCGGCATGTGGGATCTTCCCGGACCGGGGCACGAACCCATGTCCCCTGCATCGGCAGGCGGACTCTCAACCACTGCGCCACCAGTGAAGCCATGGAATTGCTTTTAAAATAACTATGTGGAGGTTGTGAGGAAGAGGAGTGAAAATGAAGTTGGTACGAGTCAGAAAGATTTTACTCTGCAACGAAGTTTTGTTTTCTTTGGTTCTGTATTCTGTTATTGAAAAATTATTGATTTATTGAAATTCATTGTTTAAGATTTCTTAACAGAACTATTTATTTTATGTGACTAACACTGCTCTGCAGTACTTACTGTCTGTCTTTGTCATAAGCTCCATGGGCAGCCAGGCCTGGGCTCCGGCGGGCCATATTGACTGATCACTTGAGCTCATGGCTGGGGGTAGCAGATGTGGTCTTCAGAAGTGTGCCCAGGAGCCTGGGAGAACAAGTCTCAGTACAAAAACCAAAGTGGGTATGTGGTTCTGAAGAGAAGTTTCTCCAAACTCACATAAACGTGAGTCCTAAAGCACTACCCTGACCACACCAGCACCTGTTGCTTTGGGCTGAAGCCAAGAATCTGATTTTGCAATGTTAGTGTGCTACCAGTATTCCAAAAGAGGCTGTAAAATCCTCAGACCTGGCTGACTGTACACTGATTTATACATTTCTATTTGTGCCAACATAAGCACATGCCATGTAACACACTGAGGGATTCTGTAGTGAAATCATACAATGACAGGTTGTAGCACCAAGAATTCTGAGCATCCAGTGAGTGTCCAGGCTCTTCTAGAACTTTGTACGAACCCTCAATAGAGCAGGTAGAGTTTGGGAAGGATTTGTCCCTCAGCTGAAGCCTATTCAAGTCACTTTCTAGAAAAAAAAATGCTGCTTCCAGGGAGCTGTCATTTCTCTCTATTTCCTTTTCACCCACCAATCTTCCTTGAACAAGACGAGCAAATGTGGGAGCAAGAGTGCAGATCCACGTCCTGAGGATCAGCGTTTAGCAGGTGAAGTTCTAGAAGGGAGACCAGTGTTTGGGTGCCATCAAAATCCGTAAGGGCATTTCTAGTGGAACAGAAACGTTTTCCCTGAAGGCAGATGTCTAAGGGCTCTCACACTTTCAATTCCTGGAAAAGGTAACAAATACAGTAAAATATGTGATTTTCCTTAGATCTTCCGGATGAATTTCCCGTGAGATTTCTCTTTGTGCCTTTTTTTTGGTGTGTGTTTGCTGTTTTGTGTTCTGTGTTCAAGAAAAAAACCTGTGTTTTCGTTATAACTGGTAGCAAAAGTCAACCAGGCTGGAGGTCTTTGCCTTTGCTCCAGCTGTCTCTTCTTTACTGCAAGGTACTTATTGTGGGGGGCAGAGGTTTTTGCAGAATGAATAAAACTGGGTGAGCTTAAAAAGAAAACCAGGGACAAAGAAAGTGGCTATATCGAGTGAGTTTAAAATGTCCTATTTTCTGCAGCAGTGCGTATAACAGACCAACCTCTGAGAGCCATGTTCACAGCCTCGTTAAATGCCCAGAGCTGGAAAAAAATCTGCAGACTTTATTGGCCTACTTCTCACTCCATCCTTGCTTTGGTTGGGCTTAGGAACTTAGACTGTCCTGGTGAAGGAGGAAAGAAAGGGAAGTGAGAGAGACAGAATCATATTTAGAATGACAGCATTAAATTTGAAGAGACGAAGTAAACTTAAGGGGAAATAAAAGCTCAAGAACTAAAATAACATCAGTCTCAGTACATAATCTATGAAATTTATATCTGCTTAGTCACTAAACAGAGAACAGAGTAGCATCTGCACCACAGATGTCCTCAGAGCACTTGTATGTGTGGGACTCAAAAACCATCCTGAGGAATTTCCCAAAACAAAATTATCTCCAATGGTAACTAATATTTACCTTCAGAAAAGTGAAGACTAGCAGGTCCTCCTCAGCTGTTCTTTTGCTAAAAAAAAAAAGTTCTTCATCTGGTATTGCCAGTTTTGTAATTCCTAAATCTGATATTTGTTAACTGCATATGGCATGCCTGGTACTGTGTAACCCTGGGGTGCTTCTATAAATATAAGTGTGATACAGTCCCGCCCAAGAAGAGTTTACATTCTAGTCAAAGAAATTAGCTACATACATATTGGGTAACATTAAGGGATAGGACTGGATCTGATGAAGTTTCATTGTGGTACAACTGAATACTAACATTTATTAATCACCTACTACGTACCAGCTTCTGTACGAATTCCTCTATGTTTATTAACTTTTTTATCCTGGCAACAATCCTCCGGGGTAGGAGCAATTATTATCTCCATTTTCAGAAGAGGAAATGGAGACACAGAAGTTTAACACCATCACCAGACTGTATATGGCTGAACTAACAATCAAAACTGGCAGTCTGGTTCCTGTGCTTCAGCTCTGACCTCTGAGATTTCCTGCCTCCTAGAGTGAGAAGGAAGGAGAACAAGGGCCAACATCATCTGGGTAGTTTCTTGGAAAAGGCATGGTTTGAGCTGGGTCCAGAAATACCAGTAGGCATGTGTGAATTGCTAGAAGCAGAGGCTGGAAGGGCTTTCCAGTTAGGGGAACAGCATGAACATGGGTGGGCTCCAGGCAGAGTGGGTGGAGGGGCAATAAGGAGTCATGCCCACATGGAGGCCAATGTGTTCCAGTGGAAAAAGAAGGGGCTCCAGGGTTATACCCATTTAGTTCAAGTTCTAGCTCAGTCGCTTACTTGCTTGATCAACTTCTCTGAGGCTCAGTTTCTTCATCTGTCTATTGGGAGGAAATCAATACTCTTGTCACAGCGTTGTTAGTAATGGAGATATTATACACATAGTCACATTATAGGTACACAATAAAAGAAAGCTGTTATATTACTGTAAAATCTGTGTTAGGAGAAATGGGAACTCATACAAGATAGGGAGATGGGGCCAGATTGTGGAAAGCCTTTAGGTTAGTGTTTTTCAAACAGGGTTAGGACCCATTAATGGACAGTGATTAGTTATAGTGGGCAGCAACAAGTTTGCTTTATTTATTTTTGGGTGAAATAGAGCTGGAATTGAAATTTCAGAGTGCATCTAGGGTAATAAAGTATTGTTTCATCATTCTCTTGATTCAGTTTATGTATATTTTTGTGTATTTTATGTATGTGTGTGCAGGGTCACGATATAAAAATTATCTTGTACTGTGGGTTGAGGTAAGAAAAAGGTTTAAAAGCCACTGCTTTAGGTGGTGCCTTCCTCTACTAATTCCAGATTTCCTGGTAGATAATAACTTGCCAACAAGACCCAGAGCAATTTTGAAATGCTTGACAGTGTAGTAAGTGTAGATTGTAAACCACGGCAGAGTGAGAGTATGTGGAGAGTTTATCTTGGCTTTATCCTGTGAGGCTGTAGAGGCACAAAACTGTGGCCAAACAACATGAGGAAAGAGGAGTTCCTTTGTAAGAGTCACACATTACTGCTTTTGACCTCAAGAAGCCATGTGGTGAAACTTGTTCCGAACCTGGCTAACAACTTTTACAAGTCTTCTGGAAAATTTGTGTCAGTTGAAAACTTTCTAAAGAAAAAAAAAAACATGTGGGAAATAATCATTCTTATAGAAGTACTATTTTCAAATTTGCTAAATAAAAAACATTTTCCCCAAATGTCTCTTTTCCCCACCAGCAGTACCTTCTAATATAGCCACTTGCTAGGTTGGTTCTGTAGAGTTTCCTCACTCTTAGGAGGCAACAGCTGGTTCTTCCTAAATTGTTGTCAATGGCAACCATAAAGGAAAAAAGAAAAGGTAAAGGGTGGAAAGTTGGAGGCGGGGGGGGGGAATGTAAAAGATGTTTAATAATTACAGTTAACAATGTCAACCTAAAAAGAATCCTGTCCTGAATATTTTCGTAAGTGAGATTGCTCTCTGCTTTCTACTACGCAGGATATCTTTCTGTCCCCTCAGCCTCCAGAGTGCCCCAGCCCTTCTTTCTCCTTCCACATGGAAGCAGTTTGCCACAGTTCACATCTGACCTCTCTAAGGGCTGCAGTGACTTCGACCCAGCTTCTTACTGGTGCATCTCTGAAGTTGTAGTTCTGTTCTGAAAGGAGAAATTATTCTTGTCTTCTAATTATGCTTGCACTCCAGGAAGTCACTCTGGTATCTCCCTTCTAGTTTCATACTCTTACCTTGCTGCTCTGCTTGTCCATCAAAAACCAATCCCTTTTCCTCCTGCACAGTGATTTGAGACATTGCCCCCTGCACCCTGTGTCTTTATATCATAATGTATTTTCTTTCCTAGTCTCTCTAGTAATTATTTTGACCTTAGATTTTTCTGAAAGACTGTGAATTCCTGTATCTCCCAAGCCCGGCTTCCACCTACCTAACTGATCCTATTCTCCTTTTGCTTAAGGCCAGGAAATTGTCTCTTCACAATTTGTCTCTTGACAGTCTTTTTTTTTTTTTCCATTAAAATCTACATAAAGCAACTCTGCTTCTAGAACAACTTCCTACTTGCTGAATGCCTAATCTCATTTCCTTTTCTTCTGAGATATTTTCCAATATGATCAATACTTTTTAATACAGTATTAAAATTTTTTTTTCATTAAAATCTACATTAAATCTACATAAAGCAACTCTGCTTCTAGAACAACTTCCTACTTGCTGAATGCCTAATCTCATTTCCTTTTCTTCTGAGATATTTTCCAATATGATCAATACTTTTTAATACAGCAAAAATGTAGACTGGGTTCCCAAGACCCCAGCTACACTCACTGGTGACAGAAGAGAAAGGGGCACTTAAGCACATGAGATGTTAAATTCTGTAGTGACCTGGGCCCCAGGTCACTACAGAAGTCTGAAAACATTTTCAGGTATCTACTTAGCTGTTTGACACTAGCCACTTTCTTTTAAAGTTCTTGATCATGAAATCATTTTGTGTGAGTGGTGGTATGAGGTGAAACATTCCTTGGTGAAAGGTATTTATCTTCTAACTTCTCTAAATATTGATTTGTTGCACATTCAAAATGTTTTGACTCCTTGATTTAAAGATGATAACAAAACATGTGGTTTTCTCCAATCTGTGTATTTTCATAAAAGGAATACAATCTATTGGAATAACGTACTGTAAAATTAGAAAAAAATAGAATGAAACTGTCCTCTTTCTCTTCTATTACTGTGATTTTAAACCAGGAAAATCACAAGGATTTAACACCCTTCAGAGGGATTTCTCACAGCTAGCACTGGAGTCCTTTTCCCTGGATATACATCATATCCATTGTCTCTTACTGAGTGTCCTATGGGGCCCATATCCTGCTAGGGACTCTTCATACATTCATCCCTACAACTTGAAGGTAGAGATTACTTACCAACATTTCCCTAATGTGGAGAGGCTCGGAGAGGTTACATGGCCTCTGTGCCAAGAGCTAGCTAGTAAGCCAAGGAGTAGAAATGTAGCTTGGTGCCTTGGTCTACAAAGCCAGGACCTTTCCCATTATTTATGGGTGCTTACTTTACCACTTTTGTGTTTTCAGTATCTAAAGTCTGCACTGTCCAATATCGTACCCACTAGCCACAGGTGCCTACTGTGCACTTCAAATGTGGCTAGTCCAAAATGAGATGGTGTATTTCACAGACCTAGTATGTGAAGTGGATGTAATGTGTCTCATTAATAATTTTTAAAATATTGATTACATATTGGAATGCTAACAGTTCATGTACATTGGGTTAAACATAGCTTATTATTACTATTCTTAGCATATTATTAAAATTAATTTCACTTATTTCTTTTAAACCTTTTTATGAGAATTTAAAATTACCTTCATAGCTTGCCTTACATTTCTGTCAGACAGGACTGATCTCAATGGAAGGTGAGAGAATTGGTAAACTTCATTGCCCTCTGTGTCTCCTAATTACAAAATTGGCTTCGTTGATTTATTACTGTGTGCCAGGCGAGTGAATGTGGCATGAGCCATTCCCCTGCACTTGCACGGGAGTGAAGTGCGTTCTCTGCTTAGGGAGTCTGAGCCTTTTAATGTTCCCTGCCAGAGGTTCATTCCCTTAGCTCAAGGTCAGTGGTATTTTGCTCACACACAGATGTTCCATTTTCTTGGCTGGCTGTGTGCCAGGCTGTCTGTCTGCTGCTGTGTTGCACTGTCTCTCAGCCACCAAAGTCAATGTTACCATGTTCCCCTGCAGATCCTTGTGAGAGAGTCAGTGGGGAGCTTTTGGGCTTAAAAGGCTAAAGGCCTGTGAGTCTTTAGAAGTCGTTCCAGAAGCCCCAGGTGAGCAGTGTTGTTTGTGTAAAGATGGAAATATTTTCTATCACCCGTCCAAATTGTACATGGACATCTGACCCACCCTACCACACATCCTAACATCCCATTGTCTTGACTTAAAGTTCACATCATGCATGTCGTCTCACATGTTTTGAGTAAAATTTTCAGACCCCCAACCAAATTCTGGGTTATGACTTTCTTCAAATGATGAGTAAAGCAGAAAATGTAAAAATAATGTGTTATTTTACTGACCAGGTCGGTGGCTACCTTTTTTAATTTAAACCAAATGAAACTCGTATCATATGTACTTAATTCATTCCAGTACACATTTATTTATTCATTCATTAATATAGCATTTACTGTGCAGCAGGTACCCAAATGACACATGTTCCCTCCCCTCAAAGTGCTCTTGCAAGCCACGTGCACAGTTGGACTCAATACTTGCCTAAATGTGAATTTGTATTTGGAGGGGTGGTACCAACAGAGTGCTTTTGGAGTTTAGTGGGGAAAGGACTTTTGCTCCAGAATGACCAGGGAAAACCTTAAAAAAAGGAGATATAATTTGGGCTGAACTCTGAGAGATCAAGAGTTCAGGGAAAAAGCAAAAGGATGTTTGAGTAAAGGAGAGAGGTTGATGTCCATGTGGGCGGAAGCAGGAGCTGAGGTCAGGGATGTGGGTGGAGTCAGATTAAATTCTGACTAGACTGACAGTGCTAGACTGAGGAGTGTTTATCTCTTAACCTCCCTACTTTTCTCTGTAAACAATGTTAGGGAAGACACTAAAGTAAATAAATTTCAAGAAACATAAAGCAATGAAATAACAAAGCATAAATAACAGCTATCACACTAGGGGAAGTACCAATTAAAATAAGAAGACAAGAACAGATGACATAGCAGAGTAAAACCTCTGCTTATGAGATTCCTTGTGGTCAAAACGAAAAGGAAAGTAAGATTGATATTATAATTGCTACTGTCTGTGAGGAAGAAACTTTCCCTACCACCAAATTTAAAAGACATTTTGACATGGGCTGAGTAATATCTAGAAAATTCCTCAACTACGTAGATTTATTTTAATATCCCTTATAAAATCACAGGGAACACATTCTGTGGATTGGTGCTTTTCAAAGTGCAACGTGCTCAGTCACCTGAGGAACTTGTTAAAATGTAGGTCCTGAATCAGCAAGTCTGGGGCCAGCCTGATGTCCTGCATTTATAATAAGCTTCCACCGCTGCTGCCGCCCCTGCCATCTGCAGAGTACAATTTGGGTAGGATCAGCTACTATAAAAGTGTATTAAAGCAGAGAATCATAAAAAAAATCATGCATGTGACATTCATTTTATTATAACTAAAGGTGCAGTCGTTGAGCTGTCTTTTGATGTAGAGTCTGGGCCTTTTCTTTACTATCCAGTCTGAAGGAGGAATGATTCTAAATTTCCACATTTTTGGAAATTTCCCATTGTTTTTTTTTCTTACAGTTGTCTCATATAAATATAGTATGACAGCAATTTTTAGCACCTAATTTACTGAGAGTACCCAAAGCAATCAACTAAGTTTTCACAGAAACAACTAATCTCTTTTCACCCACATTTTGATTACTTTATATAATATTTAACCAAATTATAAATTATAGTAACAAAATTAAATAGTATAAATACATTTGAGAAAAAACACAACTGAGTCTTGGCAAGCAAATAACTGGGGAGACAGAAACGCTCTGATTTGCTAGCTGCTAGCATTCAGCTGGCCCTGGGCTTTCCTCGGTGCATTTTCAGAGGGAATGAGGAACATCTGTTAACCAGCTAGCTGGATAAGTGGAGGTCAGCTAGTGTGACTCCAAGAGAGCAGAGGCCAAGAATTCAGCTCTCTGATAATTAGGCTGGATAGAATATACAAAGGCCTAGATGGGCAGCGTGTCCTCCAGCAATATTCCTTAAATGTTTTAGCTTGACCTGATGAGCGCCTGACAGCAGCTGATTCAACACTGCTCTCTGACAAGGCTTTGTAGGAGGCACAATCTTGGGAATCCTTTTTATTCAGAGTAGGGTTCAGTGAATGGTAGCTGCTGACTGAATGGTTCTGGAAAGCCCAGGTCATCTGGAACAAGCCAGTTCACGATGATGTTTAGTCTACAGGACTTCTGGTCTCCACCCAGTAGCGGGACTCCCTGAGGAGCCAGTCAAAGCTTCCATGCCTAACCAGTGGCACACAAGTGCCAGAATAGGACAAAATATTTTCAGCTCATAAAATATGAAGAATTGGTGCCCAGCAGGTATAAAGAGCTCCTGCAAGTACGTAAGAAGAAATCAAATCCAACTGCCAAAGAGAAAAAATGTATTTATTTATTATTTTTTTTAGCATCTTTATTGGAGTATAATTGCCTTACAATGGTGTGTTAGTTTCTGCTTTATAACAAAGTGAATCAGCTGTACGTATACATATATCCCCATATCCCCTCCCTCTTGCATCTCCCTCCCACCTTCCCTATCCCACCCCCTCTAGGTGGTCACAGAGCACCGAGCTGATCTCCCTGTGCTATGTGGCTGCTTCCCACTAGCTATCTTACATTTGGTAGTGTATATATGTCCATGCCACTCTCTCACTTTGTCCCAGCTTACCCTTCCCCCTCCCCATGTCCTCAAGTCCATTCTCTACATCTGCGTCTTTACTCTTGTCCTGCCCCTAGGTTCATCAGAAACATTGAAAAAACATATTTAAGCAGGTAATTTACACAACAAATTCTCAGGGAATGTAGATTAAAATGAGCTCTTGGATTAACAAAAATTTAAATGTCCTTTAATATGCAATGTTAGTGAGGGTGTGGGTCAGTGGGCACGCATACACTATTGTGATTATGTAAATCGATGAAGTCTTTCTGAAGGGTAATCTCAACAGTGTTCACTGAAAAAACATATGTTTTGAGCACCTCAGAGGTGCTAGCACTGCTCTATGGGCTGGGAATACACCAGTAAAAAAAGGAAGCCCTGTCTCAAAAAGGTTACCTTTTAGTGGAGGGAGACAGTAAACAAATAAATACGCGTCTTGGGATGATAAAAGCTGAGAAGAAAATAAAGCAAAGTCAGGCTCGAGAATGACAGAAGTGAGTGGGGTGCTATTTTGTATAGGACGGCCAGGGATACCCTTGGTCAAGGTGACATTTGACTATTTGCATCTCTTAGAAGAATGACATATCTATATGCATAGGCATTGAAAGAGCTTCAAGATCTATTGTTTATTGATAATAGCAAGTTGCAGAACTATATCTTGGGTATAATCCCTTTATGTTAAAAAGGGTAAATGTGTTTGTGTATGTATTTAAGTTCATACATACATACATATGGCGCCTAGATACAATACAATAAATACACGGGGGGTACACATATACACACCTCACGCTGTTAGCCCTGGTTGTCTCTGGGGTTAAATTTGATTGCACAGGCTGTGGTTGGAAGGAGAGGGATCCCATAGTATACGATCTGGGTATTTTTTTTTTTTTTTAAGTAAAAATCAAAATACTGGAAAGACACGATAATATTTGGGAAAAAGTACAGATTTAGTAGAAGATGACAATGATAAAACATATTTAAACGTTTCTAAACTAATCATTTGGGGGTATGACCTTAAAGAAAAATGTCAGCAGCCTCAGAAAAGGAGCGAGAGAAGATAGGGAGATGGTGGCTTGGTCTCACAGAGGGACAGTTTGGAGCCACAGTTTATACTCAGGCATCCCCCAGCCACTTGTGGTGAGGCCTTGGGCCACTTAACCTTTCTAGGGATCAGTGTCCTTATCTGTAAAATGGGACAACTACTTCTCAGAGTAGTTGTGAATAATAAATGAGTTGATTCACAGACAGCGTTCAGAACACTGGCACATAGTTTAGTGCTTAATAAATGTTAGCTATTAAAAGGGTCCTCAGATCCACCAAGGTGGGGATGGCTTCACACCAGGTAGGCAGCCCATCAGCAGAAGGTTGGACCCTTTGACTTGCTCTTTAGCATCTTGGCATTTCTAGGATATCTGTGAAGTTTGAAAAATATTCGTTCGGTAATTAATCAGGGTACAAAGGACTGGCTGATGTGTGGTTTAGAGGTCAGGGAACAAGTGTGGGACACAACAGAGTCCGATACAATGGAGCTCAGAGCGGACTCCACCACTTAATAGCTTTCACCTTTGTCAGCTGAAAAATAAACAGGTCTCCAGACTCCCACTGGGGTGCTATTTGCACTTATGGCCAGTGGGAAAACAATGGGCAGGCTCTCTTTGCTTTGTTGACATTTGCCTTAATAAGCTATACTATTGGTCCTCAGAAAATCAAGGGGTTTAGTTGGCTTTCCAGATTTCTAGGAAATGTAAGTTTGCACACCTGCAAGTGAGTAATTAACTTTAAAATAAATTACTAGACATTTAAAAGTTTCCAGAAAGCAAGTTGTAAACTCTGCCCATTGTACTCCTTTGATTACAAATGGCAGGAGTGGGTGACACTTTTAATTTTGCTGAGGGCAAATGGTAAGGGACGCTGCCTGAACTTCTTCTGTTGAGGAAGGAGAAAACCAGAATTCCCTAATATCCCACTGGACACACCGTTTCTTATTGCTTCCCCAATACAACCTCTCCCTTTATCTTCCAGAATAATGTTGCCAAGTAAGCCGAGGTATAGAATGACCCTGCCAGGGTCACTGTGCATTAGGAGCTTTGGGACAAAGCCAGGCACATTTACAGGACACTTAGTCAATCAGCCCAAGTTCTGACCTACCAGATCCCCTCGTGGAGCACAAAAGTGGCCACACACTCCTTGTCAAGGCAACCTCGGCAGGCTCTCTCTCCCCCTTTAACCCTTCTTCTGTCTTCTATTTATTTCCTTCTCTTCTTTTCAGCCAGTTCTTCTCTACTCCCTGTTCTGTGTATTTGCTATGTTATTTCTCATCTTGTTTACCCATGGGGCACGCTCGCCAACATTCCATCCAATTTTACATTAATTTTAATATCCTTATGTGTGCTCAAAATAGACATAGGCTACAGTTGTCTCAGATGAAAAAAGTTGTCACTTACCAAGCTAGAGCAGGCTTAGTCAGCTTGCCACATCCCCATCTTTTTAAATGCTTCACAGTGTCTTTGAGAAATAACATCTTTGGGGAATGAGCTATAATTTATTGGGAGAAATTAGCTTTAGTAAATACTTAAGTACTCTCATGATGAGGGACCAAGCAAGATTTGTCTCTGTCCCTGAGTGTTTAAGAATTTAAGCATAAAAGCAGTAGCATTGTTCCTGGTGGATGGCAGCCCCAGAGGTAAAATGCTTCTGATTCAGGGGATTTTCTTTGGAGGTTTCTTGGCTAATGACTGTTGTGACGAATGCGTATGTATTCTGTTCTTGAGACTTAAATTTGTACGTGGGGCGTAGTGGTCAGGTTATTGAAGAGGGAGCAAAAAAGCGGTGGCTTTATGAAACTCATTTATCCTCTTTATCAGGATTGCTTCCTTGTTTGTTAACTCAAAATATTAGTGAGGATTTAGGGAAATAATCTTGCTCTCTAATTAGATGAAATGGGAGGCTGCTTGCTACAGCCATAAATGATCTTTTGAGGTGTTACTAATCCAGCTACATCTCAGATGCCCAATTTGTATAGCCTGTTGATGATACTATTCTAGTGAAGAAGGGGTGGGGAGATTGGCGATGATTAAGAAAATTGGTTTTGCTTAAAACCTAATGATAACACTTGAGGGTAAGGTAAAAAACAATAGCAACTTCTAAAGTCAAGATGGGTTGTCCAGCAGTGACTTATTACTCAGCTACCTCCCACGATTCAGATTATTAAGTGCTTGGCTACGTGAGTAAGAAATGAATTACTAATTAATGCTGTTAAGGCTGATGTTCTTGTCTAGCATTTAGACTGACTTGTTGGTGTCTGCTCCGTCCTGGGGCCCTGCAGGGTGCCTGGTGTGCTCTCTTCACGGGGCTCCCAGATTGTCTCTCTCTGGGGAACAGTGGTAGGAAAGAGGCAAAACAATCTCCATGTGATGTCTCCACCTCTCTGGCATCAATAATCCAAGCTACAGGGTCTTGTTATTCTTTATCTCCATCCACGCTGTGCCTAAATAGTTTTCTTAGCCTTTGTTCAAAGAAATTGGCCATCCAATAAGTGTTGTGAAGGAAATGAGGATATATATCCTTAAAACTGTTTCTTTGCTTTGTATAATGTCCCCAGCATTTATTTTCCCGTAGAGATGCTGGCTTTCTAAGGAGGGGTCATTCTCTATTATCAGGGCAATTGAAAGGAACTGAAAAATGCAAAAGTGATTTGTACCTATATAGAAGATAATAAAGATCAGAAAATGCAAGGATGCTGCACAGACCGAAGACTCTACGCTTTCCTCTGATAGATCAGGCGCGCTCACTCAGGGCAGCTGACAAAAGAATATGGGTGGACACTTTGGGGTCCACTTAATCAGAGCTCGGTCTAGTGGGTCAATTTTAGGGCAGCCACAGATCTAAAGGGGCTCTACCAAGGACGTGTATGCCAGAGAAGCCTCGGGCCTTCCGAGAGTGGAACTGACAGCAGTTTTAGGAGCAGACGTGTAATAACCAGGCCTCCATCCTTAAAATCAATTCTGAAGCCTCCAGGTTTCTACCTGGCAACTCCAAAATACTGAACTCTTATCAATGCCATTATGATACTTTATGTGTGCCTCCATGCCTTTAAAAAATGTTTCTCAAAAGAGTGGTGGTTGTAATACAGTTTATTTTATTTTTTTTTCTCTCACGGTACGCGGGCCTCTCACTGTTGTGGCCTCTCCCGTTGCGGAGCACAGGCTCCGGACGCGCAGGCTCAGTGGCCATGGCTCACGGGCCCAGCCGCTCCATGGTATGTGGGATCTTCCCGGACCGGGGCACGAACCCGCGTCCCCTGCATCGGCAGGCGGACTCTCAACCACTGCGCCACCAGGGAAGCCCTGTAATAAAGTTTATTTTAAAATAAAAGTGTTGGCCATAACTGCTGGATAATAGAAAAACTTGACCTGCATTCTGAGGAGGATCATGAGTAATCTTTAAACTTATGTAAAAAGGGCTGCTTAGACGTTAACTGCCCAAATAGTGGCATCACAGCTCAGAGAGGACAAAAACAGGGCTTAAGAAGACATGTCTTGCAGATTGGATCTTGTTTGAAGGAACTAAATGTCAAAGGTAACATGATTTTGCACCTGCTGAATAATGAGGAAGATCCATTTCCAGAATATATTAAGTTAAAAAAAAGCAAAGTGCTAAAACTGTATATAATATGCTACCTTTTGTGTGTAACCAGGGCAGAAAATTAGAATATACATTTGATTTGCTTGTATTTGCACAAAGAAACCCTGGAAGGATAAATGAGAAACTAGTAAAAGTGGACAGATGGTGTGTGTGGGAATGGGGTAGGAGCATGACTTCTCGGGACACACCTTTATAGTACTTTGATTTTTTTTTTTTTGTATTTTAAAAATTCTTTTCCGTTGTGGTTTATAACAGGATATTGAATAAAGTTCCTTGTGCTATACAGTAGGACCTTGTTGTTCATCCATTCTATATATAATAGTTTGCATTTGCTAATCCCAAACTTTGATTTTTAAACTCTGTAAATGTATTCCTTATTCAAGAAGAATAAGTTAAAAGACAAACAACATGATTAGATGTTTTTCTGGAAAACTTAAACCCAAATGAAGCGTTGCTGGGAGAATGTAAAGCATGACATTTGAACATAAGCACAGCACTGTGAAGTAGTAGAAAGGTCAGTGGTCTGAGAAACAGGGGACATGGGTTCAGGTCTCAGTCTTAGTTTTGCCACAGATTACTTTGACATCATTTAACACTGGATTGGCAAATGGGCTTAACGTATGATGCCAATCATGTTCATAATTAAATATGAAGAGGCTGCCTGGAGTATTCTTTTGGGAAAGATTTGGAGGCCAGTCCAAAAGATTTCTTTAATTGATTAGTGATCTCTGCCATGGTACAGGAGAGGAAGGGAAAGTGACAGCATGCATGCCTTCATTTGTCCTTCCTGTGATTCTTTTTCCTCACCTGTAAATTTAGGGACTTAGACTAGAAGATATTTAGTCTCCTTGTAGTTCTAAAATGTTAATAATATGTAAGGTATATTCCAAAAACAAAAAACAAAGAAGAAGGGCAGGAGGGGAGCTGCCACAGAGGACAGAGTACGGTCAGTAGTTAGAGGTGGGAAAGATTGCCTAAAGTAGAATGTAGGAAGAGCGAAGTTTTAGACACGTGCCATCCAACCGTGGGGGAACAAGCTTCTGGGACCCAGGCTGAAATTGTCTAGCATTTCCAGCTCCTTAGTTATTCATTTGGAAGGTAGTTAGGACAGTGATGCAACACTTTCTCCGAGAATTTGCTGGAGGAGATTCTTGGAATATGACAGGCTTGACAGCCCCCATTCCCATTTCCTTATGGAACATTATAACAACTAAAGGAGGAAACTTGGGAGAACCCCTGGGCTGCTAGTCCCCTGTGCTGCTGTGAGGAGTTGAGAGACACAGAAACGGAGAGGGCTAGTCTCTCCTCAAAGCCTACGGTGAAATGGCAGATTTTTGTGGCTTCTTCAGGGCCCAGCAAGTGGAAGCCTCTGGATCCTCTTGAAAAGGAGCTGGCCTGTCTACTTGCTGTGTGTGGTTCCCAATGAACTGCCTGATCCCACTGTCTCCTTAAGTTTGAGAGCCACGGTTCTAAGTCTAGGGCCAGAAACCAGAGCAGCAAACCAAGTATGCAAGAGGAAGGGCACTGGCTACCCATGATCTTCATTAAGACATCAGGTAGAGATCCCTTAATGCCTGAGAGGGCTTCCTGGTGTTGTGGAAAACTTCATAGTCCTGGAGATGAGACATTTCGATGTTCTTGATGCCAGTAATCTGCAGAGAGGCAAAAGACACCTGGAGAGCTGACCCAGAGCCCGTTTAAGATGGCGATTTTCTTCTCCTCTCTGCTACCTGGACCCTCCTTTGCTCTGGAATTGCTGACAAAGCAGGCTGGACTCAGATATGCCAGCCTCAGGCTCCTGGCTCCTGTGGGTCAAGTGGGGACCCTCCTCTCCCAGCATCCCAGCCTGACAAAAGCTTCTAGGTTACACTGCCCAATGCAGTAGCCACTGGCCACATGTGACCATTTAAATTTAAGATAACTAAAATTAAATGAAATACAAATTCCAGTCCCTCAGTTGTACTAACCACATTTCAAGTGCCCAAAAGCCTTTTGTGGCTAGGAGTTACTGAATTGGGTAGCACAGATATAGAACATGTCCCTCATCACAGAATGTCCTATTGGATGGTGCAGAGTGTGTGTCTGGAGGCCACTATGAACAGAGGGATCTACAACAATAAATAATAATAAAGAGTAAACCTAAAATCAACAAACAGGGTTAAGGTATGTATATTTTCCTTCACGTAAGATGTGAATGGGCTAAATTCATGAATTGAAAGACAGAGAAGTTCAGATTTGGTTTAAAAATATGCTATACGTTGTTTAAAGAAATTCATGCACTGCCAAGTGGCCAAGAAAAGTTGGAAAGTTCTTGTACACAAGTGTTTTCTTGTGGTTTAGACTTTATGTAGCTGTTTGTTATCTAATTTTACAAGCGATGTTGCCCAAGCTGTGGTTTTACAGGAGAATGCAAATCGGGCTTGGGGTGTTCATACTAAAATAAATGAACAAACTTGTGGACAGAGTCATCACTATCTGTGATTCTCGCTAGAAATATTATTCTGCTAGAGATGGGGGAAGCAGGAGAAATGAAGGGAGAATCAGTCCCTTTAGGATTTATCTTGTCACAGGGGCAGGCTTCCAACGAGCTGGAAAGAACCCTGTGTTGGGGTGGCTGGTAGGCATCCTCCTGGGAGCACTTATCCTGCCTGCTGTTCTGTTTACAACGCACCAAGGAGCCTGTCCTGGCAGGGCCGTTAGCATGCAGGGCCACCTTGGGAAACATCAGGTCCCTCCATCCATACTAGCTGCCCCCTGCCTCTGGGGGCTGGAAAAGTCAGGTGGGGCCTTTATACCCTGATCACTCTCATCGAATCCCTCCAGATTCCACAATAATATTTCTATTTGCATTTCCAGCCAACGTTCATGTCTTAGGATAGTCCCTGTATATTTGAACATCCGTCTCTTCCTCCAATGTTTCATAAGTTCTTGGGAGATTACAATATAAACAAGAATAGGAATTGAAAACTTTTGAAGTCTGTTTTAGCCATTATATAATATAAATCTAGCTGAGTCAAGCTAAGAGACTTGAGTAAACCTGATGTGCCTAAGAATATTTTCTTAGGATGCATATGTAGAGGAAAAACAAACACTTGATGTTGGAAACAAAAGTTACTTGTTTTTTGCCAGCCTTTTTCCTTGTACATAATTCTGTGATGACACATAACAGATATTCAATACATGGCATTAGATTAATGTCATTTAGGAAAATAAATTATATACACAAACTTGTATCCTAATAGAAATATAATTCAAAGTCATGGTGGGAGCTAAAATGATAAAACCTGAGCTAAAAGCTGAAACGAAGTGTACCCGGTTAGAATCATATAAGCAAATTAGATTATTTGGTTTTCTTTTTTGTACTACTTGAAGATGTGAGTAGAAGGCTGTGTTGTTGACAAACGGAGGACCTGAAATGACCTAGGTGTTCTGTGCTAACTTTTACTTTTTCTTCTCTAGTCCAGCATTTATGGATTGCAGCCCTGAGTCCCAGTTGGTTAGAGTGATGACTGGTCTTCATACTAAACACAGGCAGAGAGTAAGTGAGAACTAAGTTCCTGTTCGTTGAAACAACAGAACGTTTTCTTTCTAAGCTTGCCAGTATTAGAGGGTGAGCAAGAGAATGTGTGCATTGAAAGTTATTGTAGTCATTGCGTGACTTTTTTTTTAATGGGTTGGATTTGTTCCCCCAACGTGCTCCAGAGAGTGTACCCTAGTCTGGACCATCCCCCACTCTATTTGCAGGATGTAAGCAAAAGAGAAGGTCCTTCAGCATAAACCCATGACCATGGATAGGCAGATGCTGCCATGGCATTTGAACTGGAGGTGGTGCAAGAATAACTTCAGGGGGCTGAAGGCGTTTTATGACACTTTGTGATGTTACCTCCTTTTTTCAGAAAGACATCAGTAATAGAATGTAAGACTGTTCTTATAAATTTTTATGGTTTATGTGTGGTGTTAGACAAACATTTGGGGTTTGTCTTCTTGCTGTGTATACATTATAATTCCCGGGGATCTGAAGAACCTAGTATTAGATAGGTGTACATTTTTCACTCTTATACTATCCTTAGTTAAAAATACTTTAGACTTGTCATCACCTGGCAGATGCAGGAAATACAGGCATGAAGAGTCCCACATGCCAACTGATAATTGGTGTTCTGTTGGAACTTGGTAATTCATGAAATTTGGGGCCCTTCCCAATCACCTGCCATCTCTTCTCACTGCCCTTAGTGTCTATCACAGCCCTTACAGTAGTCCTGGGAAGTCTCCCTTCTGGGAGGACTCTCCAATCTTTCTTGAATCATAGAATTAGCTGTAAAATAACATATTACCATTAGGTGTCGCTCTCTAACATATAATGTACTTAGTGAAAACGAAAAATTTCAATTTATTAAAAAAAATCACTCAATTGATATTGTAGAACATTAAATCTGTAGATTTTGAAAACATTTTTTCTTGCAAGTAAGAAATTCTTTCAGATAGAATAAATGGGACATATTTAGTCAGAATTTAAGTAAATAAAATTTCAAAGTTTATTTTATTTGCTGGACAGATTGCAAAAGGAAATCTGAAACTTTTAGGCTGGAATTCAAATTTTCCCTGACTTATTTCAAACCTGCATTTCCAAAATTACATTTTATTCTATCTGTCTTTAAGTACCCCACCCGTCAGTCAAAAGGCCGCTTGCCTTTTTTTTTTTTTAAATATTCATATACTTTGCCATGCTACTCCATTTGCTAGGAGTGTCCTTCCATCATCTTTTAATCTCATCTGTTCAAAACCTACATACTCTTACAGATAAGCTCAGATACTAAGTCCTCTATGAAACATTCCCTAATCTTCTCAGATGGGAGCACTTATTCCTACTTCTCTATCTCTGTGACATTTTACCGTGCTTCTTGTGCAATGTTTTGTAAACACTAGCTCAAATAATAATTATTCATGTATTGTCATGAAAGCAAGGACTGTGATATAATTACTACAAGCCTAGAACAGTGCTTAGAATAAAGGTTAGAAACGGTAGTGATGTTAGTTAAGTGAATGAAGTAATAATTTAAAAATATGGAAACAGGAAGATTTTATTCTAGTTGACTTTTGAAGCATTGCCAGTTCACTGTGTACTGGAAACTGGCCAATGATCATTAAAGAGTAACAATAAATGGTAGTATATCAATGTATGAAGAAATGCATCCTACACAGTGCTGTAGGGAGGCAATCAGTCCGATTGATTTATTGGCCCTGATAATTGATGACATGAGAAAGGAAACAGCTCATCAATCCCTTAGGATCTCTAGAACTTCTGCTTTTTAGCCATGCTCTTGTGCATAAGTAAGAAGTACAGTTAGAAATACAAAATACTCTGTCTGGATTCAATTCAGAAAATGTGTTTCCTTCATCCACCATATTCACGATGAAACTGAGAGACAGGGGATGCTTGGAGGAGAGGGTGGAAATTCTATCAAGGTAAAATTTAATGAGATAGAAATTTGAGCTCACCGCTTAGCAACTCATCCTATCAGGGAGAGGTGAACATCGAACTCATCAACAACAGTTTTTTTCTATCACCGTTGGCCTTTGTGATTATTATTGGTAACCTTGTTTGCCACCCTGTCTCATTACTTGTGTGGAAGGAGGATCATTCAGTCACAGCCCATAGGTTGGTAAACTGTCCCAGCAAGCAGAGATTCTATGAATCCTGACAGCCTAAAATTCTCAGGACACCCATACTCATTGGGACTTGACCCCTAACTTCTGGTGCAGTATTGAGTGAACTGCCTATTATTTTAATTTAAAAAATTACAAGAAACCACTTATAGAAATAGAAACAGCTATATATTTTGTATGATGAAATTACACAGGACAGACTAAAATTCAATTAATTATGCATAACTTTGATATTATTTTAATCTTCTTTTATACTCCTTCATCTTAAAGATGTTCCTGAAAGTAACCTAAAAACCTTAAAAAATCCCAAACATATACAGAGATTTCTAATGTTTCATGATGACCAACTAGTTACATCGATTTACCCCCTAACCTTCCCGTTGAGATACTCGTAAAAGTACATGCAGTGGCAGAGACATAGTGTCACAGAAACACGGAGATGATTTTCTGATTTGGCAACACCTGGGGGAATTGCCTCTAACCATCATGTGAATGATCAAAAACCTTGATCTGTGCATCACCAACAATGAAGTAGTAGGAAGGGCAACTGCCCATGCCCTTTGGTGTGTTCCATTTAAGGCAACTACTGGAGTCAGGAGATTCCTTCCAAACTTGACCATGGATGTTTTCTAATGTGGCTAATGGCATTCCTCTGTCCCCAGTCAGAACCTTGAGAATATCTATAGGATGTGTATAACCATTAGTCTGGGTTTTTTTGTGTGTGTGCCTCAGTTTTGATAGAGCACCAATATGCTAGGCAGTAACAGTGAGTGTGAGATGGAGTCTCTTCAGAGGCAGGTTTGCAAGGTGTCCCACATCTCTTGGACTCCTATGAGAGGACTTTGCAAGAGGATTACTGAAGAGTTTTGTCTAAACTGGTTTGTGAGAACAGTATAAATTTCTCCCCTAGTCTGGGGATGGGTGGGGCTTTCTCTAGAAAGGGGGCTTCAGGAGGACCACTCAGGGAGAGGACTGTGCTGCATGCCTGAGAAAGCTAAAAAGATTGTGGACTGAACTATCAGAGGTATTAATATGAATTTGTGACACATGTTTATATATATATATATATATATATATATAAAGACAGATATAGAAATAAATATTTTTTGCAGATAAGAATCATTGATGGGTGCTAAAATTAATGGGTGAAAGTATGATGAAAAGCAAGATATTTGCATAGCTTCAAAGTATCTCCCCAGAAGATACTTATTAGTTACAAAGTGGAAAATAGTAACTTTATAGAGGCATAATGTGGAAAACATGCCCTTAACCAACTGATCAAAGTTAACATCATCAGTGATAAGATAGGAACATTATGTACCTCCTGATATGATGCACTGGGAAGCCACAACATCATTTCTGTGTCATTATTGCTAAAAGTGCGTATTCTCAACCTAATCATTAAGAAACATCAGACAAACCCAAATTGAGGAAAATTCAACAAAAAAACTGACAGTACTCACCCCCCAAATTTTAAAGTCATGAAAGACAAAGACAGACTGAGGAACTGTCACAGATTAGGGGAGACTAAGGAGATATGACAGCTAAATGCAATGTTGGTTTCTGCAATGGAACCTAGAGCAGTAAAGGACATTAGTGGGACAATTGGTAGACTTCTAAAAAAGGTCTGTGATTAATTAATAGAATTGTATCAATATTAACTTTCTGGTTTCAATAATTGAATTAGTTAAGTGTTAATGTTAACATTAGGGGATACTGAGTGAAGAGTATACAGGAAAGCTACTATTTTTGCAATTTTTTGAAGTCTAAAATTATTTCAGTATAAAAAAAGAAAAATGTCTATAAGAGAGTGAAAAAATACGCCACAGAGTGAGAAAAGATATTTTGCAATACATATATCTGATGATGAACTGATATCTAGAATATGTAAAGAGCATCTATAAGTCAATGAGAAGACAGACAACCCAACTGAAAATAGGAAAACCCTTGACACTTGACCAAAGAGGATATTCAAATGGTCAGTAAGCAAATAAAACAGTGAAATATCACTTCACACTTATAAGAATGCATAAAATAAAAAAGAAATTGATAATACTATAAGTTAGAAAAGATTTGGAACAACAGACACTCTCATGCATTGCCTATAAAACTATTTGGCAGAATCTGCCAGAGCTGTGTATACACATAACTTACGGGTAAGCATATGTATCCCCAAAGACATACTTATATCTCCCAACTGGAAATAAGTCAAATGTGTATCAATAGGAGGTGGGGTAAAAAATTATGCTATTTTCATATAATGGAATACTACAGAGAAATGAGAATGAACATATTCTGACTATGTACAACATGAATGGATCTCAAAAACATAATCCTGAGCAAAGGAATTTAGACACAAAAGAATACATACAGTATAATTCCATTTACATAAATTTCAAAAACAGGTAAAACTAATCTGTGGTGATATAAATCAGAATAGTAATTCCCTTTGGGTAGGATTAATGATTGGAAAGGGGTACAAGGAAGGTATCTGGGGTGCTGATAATGTTTTAATTTGTCATTTGGTTGGTCGCTATGAGGATATATCCACCAGGTAAAAATTCATCAAACTGCGCAGTGTAGATTTATAAACTTTTCTCTACACATATTATATTTAAATTTAAAAACTTATGTTAAGCAAAGAAAAACAAAACACCAATAAAAGGGGATAACATAGGACTGTTGTCTTTTTAGTACATCATGAAGCATACTGGTTCAATATAGGTTTTACACACACACACACACACACACACACACACACACACACACACAGTGTCTGGGAACACATAAAAAGACTTGTACAGGATCAGATTATCCAGGAATTAATGCAGCTCATGGCAGAGGATTTGACAAGTGGAGAAGGTATCTCCTGTAGTATCTCCCAGAGAAACACCTGGAGGGGCTGTGCTCATCCACGTTCAGGGGAGGGCTTGAGAGGGAGACGCTGTCAGAGCTGGGGAACACTGAGTGGGAATAAAGAAAAGACTGCCCCTGCTGCTTGGTATTCACCAGTCCTGGTGAAAATTCCTCCTCATTCAATTATGTGTAAATAAGGGGGAAAAAAAGCCCCAAACAGAACCTTTAAAAAATCCCCATGTAACATAAAAAAGGGAATGCACTGCTACAAAGTACAATTTAAAAAGTATGTGTGAAAGGTCATCATAGTAAAAGAAGAATATTTAAAATACAGCTGCTTTGAGTTATTAAAAGGCAAAAAGGATATCTGTGAAAGAGTATGTGAAGTGGGAGTGGATAAAGATTAAAAAAGAATTGCCAATGTTAAGAAAAGAATCCATAAAAATTAAAATACCACTGCAAAATTAGAATCCCCTTTGGGGACAGTTACTGTACAATCTATTATATAATAAAGAAAAAATGAAAATTATAAAAAAGAAAATGATAGATTTGGGGAATAGAACATGAAGCTATGAATAATTGGCATTCTTGAGGGTGACACTGAATGAATAGAAAGTATAATTAAGTGTATAATCAAAGATATATAAAGAAAAGTTTCTGGATCTGAAAAAAAAAATACCTGACACTATAGATTGAGGAAAATGTTTTAAACAAAATGAATAAAATGACGAGTTCCAGGCATATTCTGGTGAAAATGTGAATTCCCTGTATAAAAACAATTAAAGTTTTCAAGCCAGGTTACTTGTAAGAATAAAAAAAATAGATTGTCCTAAAATATGACACAAACTTATTTTTTAAAGTTTTTAAAATTTTTATTTTTTGGCCGCACCACGTAGCTTGCAGGATCTTAGTTCCCTGACCAGGGATCAAACCCGCGCCCTTAGCAATGAAAGTGCGAAGTCCTAACTACTGGACTGCTAGGGAATTCCCCAAATGAACTTATTGACCAAACAGAAACAGACTCACAGACATAGAAAACAAATTTGTGTTTACCAAAGGGGAAAAGTGGTGGGGGAGGGATAAATTAGGAGTTTGGGATTAGCAGATACAAACTACTATATATAAAACAGATAAACAGTAAGGTCCTACTGTATAGCACAGCGAACTATATTCAATATCCTGTAATAAACCATAATGGAAAAGAATATGAAAAAGAATATGTATATGTATAACTGAATCAATTTTCTGTACACCAGAAACTAACACAACATTGTAAATCAACTGTATGTCAATTTAAAAAATTAGATTATCCTAAAGGACCATGATGAGAGCACTGATGCCAGATATATAAATAGAGTGAAGCCCAAGTAATTATTTTAAATTGTTATCCAAATGAAATACAAGAATAAAAATTTTAAAAGATAGAATGAAAAATAATTTGATAATATTTTAGGTGCATAATCTTGGGCTGTACTGGCAAGAATTTGGAAGTAAAAGAAGGTTAAACTAATACTTATACTACTCTTGGATTTTGTAATTAGAAGAAATATAAATTCAAATAGGATTTTGAAAAAGAACTTGATCGTATTATTTAAAAACTAGCTCTACCTTGTCTAAATCATAGATATGACTGAATATATAGATATGACTGACTCATTAGCTATATGCATATATGTATGAAAGTGAATTCAGCAAATTCTAACAGAGGTTACCTCTAGTTACTGAGACTGTAGATAACTTTTATATTATTACTTGTGCTTTTGTATTTTTATAAAACAGTAAAACGATATTAAAGCTATAATTCAAAGTAAAAGCAAGCACTGTTTTCTGTTTACAAAGGGAGAAAATCAGAATCAAGCTACTGTTCAAATATTCAACAAGGTTTGTTTTCTTATTGCATCTTTGAATGATTATGGACACCAAATGGGAACAAGGCAGGAAAATCTCTGAACCCATTTCAAGGTTCTAATCATACTGACAATGCTGTAAGTTTGTCTCTTCTTTATGAAGAAATAAAATCTTTTAGGGCCATTAAAGCTGCCTTATGTAATCCTAAAGGATGTGTCATTCTCCACCTCTACAAAGCCAGGTCCATTATCTTAAGTAGAGAGAGTATCATTATTAATGTCTCCTAACTCTGCACCAGATTGCAAAGGTGATATGTAAGAGATAAATTCAGGTACAGATAGACTATAAATAGCTGGAGGTTTAGTTCCAAACTTAAATTTAGTTTCCTTGGGAGCTGAGCTGTATCACAATATGTCACAAAAATGTTTTTAATCTACAACAGTCACACCTAAGTGGATGAGATAAACTTTAACAAACACACTAAGAACCACAGCCACCACTACAATATAGCCGTTGATGTCTGTCTCCCAAGATCACACACACACTGGGTGAAAAGAGGAAAGGAAAGACACCCAAGTGAGACTACTAAAGTCAGAGGAGAACGATTTGTTCCAAGGCCTACAGAAGTGCTGGTCTAAGGCATCCTTAGGGAGTGGTCCCATTGCAAGGCAGCCCCAGGTCCATTTTATTGCGGCAGGTGCAACATGAGAAAAAGACAAGCAATTCAAAAAAAAAAAAAATCCAAAACAACCTCTTCATTCTGTGGAAGCCTAAGTTCTAACTTTTCCCACATTTTCCCAAAAGCTCTCTTCTGGCTCAGTATGGCTTTGTACCTGATCCATTCTTTAAATATCCTACCCTCAAGTATAGGAATTCAACAAATATAACTAAAGAACCCAAGTTCATTGAATGGTGAACATACGGTAGAGAGGATAACTCAATTCTGATGCCAGCCTGAGATTTGGCAGTGTAGGGAGTCTAGACGTGAGCATTTTGCTTATTTCAAGCTAAATGAAGACATAGTTTAGCCTTCCTAGTCAAACACAGTTTAATTTTCACGTCTCCACTTATTTTAAGAACAATCTCCATCCTCACACCCTCCTCCCTGCCTTCCCAGCAGCTGCATACAGCAGGATGGGCAAACTGACGTAGCAGTTTCAGGGGGCTTCAGGCAATGTCAGTGAAGGAGGAGAATTTGAAATTGTACTTGGTGAAGAATTATGAAAGAAGACGAGTGGAACCCTGCTTCCTTTGCTTCCACATGTGTGATGGAGCACATAGGTAGCTGGATCCAAGTGAGCCCTTGGGCTTTGGGAATCCCAGTGAGGAGACTGGGGGGGGCGGGGCTTTCTCTGTGGGCTGGGTGAGAAGTTGAGAAGCAGCACTAGAGACCCTTGAGGTGAAGCAGAGGCACTTGGGAAAAGCTTCACAGAGGTCTGTGCCCACCAACCCTGCCCAGAGTGGGAGAAGGAGGATCAAAATCAGCTTTGTATAAATACTCCAGATTTTCCACCTCACAAGAGGTCAGTGAATGAGTGGGCTGAGTCTTTCTAGGCAGGAGGCTAAGAGAATGTTGTACATGAGCTCTGATGAGTCAACAAGAAGAACAAAATAACAAAAAACACAAAACCCAACAAAATAACAACTGATCTAAAGACAGCAGCAGAAAGGTGAGTAGTGAGTACAAATAGAACACACACTTGGCAAACAGAGTTGTAGGAATCAGGGCATTTTAAAAGAGTCAAGTATAACACAAATACTTCCTGTAACTAAAAATCACATTTTCCAACTAATGAATTCAGTGGCTGATTGAAGAAGAAGGTTACTTTTGAGATAGAAATTTGTGGAAAAATACCAAGAGATGGAAATCATTAGGGAAAAGAGAAGGTTGACTCTATAAGACCCACTGTATGCATTATGAATTCTAGAAGGAGAAGGAGGAACTCTTTCTTTGAAGAGAGAATCAGTGATTAAATACTAGCAGGAATTGTCCCTGATTTGAAAAACGATCTAAATCTGCACTCTGAAAGGGCTCCCCAGAAATCGGTAGGGTGCATGAAAAAAGATATATTGAGGCATGATAAAAATTCTTGAGCTCCTGTTAGAAAAAAATGATCCCAAAGTTGGACTAGGTAGAAGGGATTATTGGGTGCTTTTTCTGTGCAGGGCTGGGCTTGACTTTCTATTGACTAAACTATTTTATAAGTCTATAGTGGCTGAGATTAATATGCATATTTTTGTCTGGTAGAGATGAAAATAATTTTTGTTTGGTGGAGCAGATAACCCCAAAGGATATAGTTTATGGCTCTGTAAGACAAAATCAATTTTGTATCTAACTCAGCAATTTTATCTTAACATTCCTTTCTGACTCTACCTTTCTTTCTGCCTACCTTTCTGAATCCTCATTGAATTGCTCTCTCTCTCTCTCTTAAATATTTTACTGTTTTTCTCATTATTTAGTGAGTTAAAAAATCATTGGCAAGTGCTTATATTGCATGAGAATTGTGGTTTTACCTTTTTGAAAATGATTCTTGTAATAGTTTTGGAGATCTTCCATTGAAATACCTAAATGCACTCACTTGAAGAGCTGCTTCTTTGGAGAAGTCACCTCAGGAGCTGCTCGAGCATTTCTTGCCCCCTGGAGTAAATGCCAAGCAGCAATAGAAGTTTAGCTTTGCTGATGCTCTGCTTCTTCAGATTTCTCTCTCTCTCTCTCTCTTTTGATTTTGTGTTTTTGCTTTTTCTGGTTCCTGCATGGTCAATAAAGCCATTCCCCATTGGTGGCAGCAATGGTTGGGAATTTGGTTTTATGGTCTGACCATTGGTGATCTCTGTCAAATGGATGATGAAGATCTAGTCCCTGAGGGGTGAGAGTTTGATCTGTTAATCTTTTTCTGTTTTCCTAAAGATCTGTTAATCTTTTTCTGTTTTCCTACTTTTCCACTCAAATCATCTGAAACATATTTGTTGACCATTGGGAAGGGCAACGACTCTTGAAATCTAGACTGATGAATTTTGGGGTTTCTGGGTTTACTTTTGACCTGCAGTTAAAATTGTACAACTGGGCTAAAAGCTGTGTGTTTGTAATTCATAAAAACCTTTACCTCTTGTGTGTGAATGGGAAGTATTTTCTTACTTCTGGAGGGTATTAATAAATTAGATTACAGTTTATAATAAATTTGAGGAACTCGGTTCTGGTCGATTGGTTTTTAGAGATGAACAAATGCTTATATAAATTAAATATTCCTAGAATTCACAGAAAATAAAGAAACTAACCTTTTACTATTTTAAATGCACTAGGCATTTGAAGAAAAAAAATCCTTCTCACAGAAACTGCTAGCTTAGGAACACATTAAGCATCCAAGTTTACATGATTAAACTGAATCTTTGGATGAATTATACTGGTTTAATAATTTTTTTTTATTTATCAGTGTCATTATAATGCAGTGTATTTTTTTAAACACGATTTGGGTATGTTTTCTCATGAGGAGACTAGTTTAATATAAAATTCCTAAACTTGTTACTTTGACTTATTAATCAAATAAACTAATATTATAGATACATAATGCTTAAGATTATAAAATTGTAAATTTGTCTTCACAATTCTGACACTTTTATAGCAGTAATTATTTTTGCAGTGTGTCAGTTTGAACATCATTTCCGAAATCAGTAGGTAACTTAAAACCTTGGAATTTAAAAAATTGTGTTATTTAAAAGATAATCAATAGATACACAGATAATTTATAAGTATTATTGATAGTAAAACATTGATTACTACGCATAATTTCAAGTTCATATACTTTTTGCATCTGACTTTGATACACTGTAGAGCTGCTATATCTTTGGAATATTCATGTTAATGAATGTTGTATTTTCGCCACTTTATGAAGGTGTAAAGGATGTGTGTATCTGGAGAAAATTTGTTATCAGTATTCATGAGTTTTGTTAGACTGATAAAATTCTTAAGTATGATACATTTCTCAATTTTCTATCTTCTAGTTTGCTTTGTGAAATAGAAGTTATTTAGTGGCTGTACCAATATAAAAGTTATAATTAATACGGTTGCTTGAGACTATAGTAGGAGCCATAGTGTGAGAGAAATGCAACTGTGTATGTACTTTTGTTTTTTTAAGAAAAAAGAGTGATTTATTCTTACATTAAAGTGTGTTTGTTCTAGAATATTCTCAAGAGAGCACAGTGAAGGACAAAAATCTGAGTATGTACAGCAAGTTGTAGAGAATTTGAGGAAAGTGATTTTATTTGCCTTGAATTATAATAGTTTAGTCTGAAAAAAAAAATGAAATGTATTAAAATTCTGGCAAAGTTTGTTCAATTTTGAAGAATTTATTTACAAGATAATTTAAGAAACAAAAAAGAGCTTGTGAATCTTTTACTGCCAAATATCATATTAATAAAAAAACTAGAATTTAACTTTCTCTGTGTGAAAATAATAAATTAATCTTAACAAGGGATAGAAAAATGTTATTCTGTACCCTCTGTGAATGTTATTCTGTACCTCTATTCAGATAGTAGAGACTCCATATCTCATCAGAATAATTTTTTCTGTTTTGTATTAACTTTTTATAATGTCCTTAATTATTTTTTAGAAAGCAAAAATAAAGAACAAAGATCCTTCACTTGTGAAAGAGTTAAAATTCCTTACAATGTTACCTTGCTTGATGTTATTTTAAAATATCTTATTGACACTGTTTAAATAGAAAGCCAGGTACTAGTTCTCCTCATCCATGATGTTATCTTAATTAACTATCCAAATCTCTTCTAATAACTCTTTTGATTTAGACCCTAAAATTAGAAAAATAAAATCAGTACGTCTTTTACATCTAAAACTGTCTTTGAGAGTTAACAGAGGGCCCTAGAAAACAAAAAAGATTTATTATTTTATCTTATATTTATACCTTAACTTTACCTATACCTATAAGAATGCTAGAAATAAATGGGAGTGTTTGGTATACTCCATATTTCACAATTAGTTTGACACCATTGTAAAAACTACATGGGAGTAATTGTTAAATCAGAAGACATGCTGACTCTTCTTCCCTTTTTAAGTTTATATAGGAAAAATGTTATTAAGATAAATATTTCAGAAATTGTACATTTTGTGAGAAAACCCTTGAGATTTATTGGTGCTCTCATTATTTCTATTCTCAGGAAAAACATTGATCAAACCCTTATCAAATAGTTATATACTGTACTCCATTGGAGAATATTATTTTCCTCCATTCTGATACTATTAGTCACTGTATTAAGTTGACCACATTCAGTTTCATTATTGAACAAGTTCCAGCTTCCCTTAGATGTTTGCCTGAAGGCTGTTCTGTACACTACAGACTAGTATGATGTATCTTCAACAAAGAAGGACAGTTTTAGAGTCTCATGGGATGGACTCTATCAGACACTATATTGACACTTTAAAGAACAGATACTTGGATATATATTTCTGAGCTCTCAATGCTTAGATGACTTTCAGATTTTACCATTGGACTGTTAGGAATTCCAGGACTTTTTCCAGTCTTGAAGCAGATATATATGATGAAAGCAGACTGTTTGGCCCAGGATCCAGTGGAACAAAAGTGAATTATATGTGACTAAACAAACTGATAAAGGAAATTAAATTGTGGTTATTTATTTGAAATTTAGTTGGCATGATTTTTAATGTTCCATTTTTTAATGCATATATGAGTAAGTTCTTTCTGTTTGTTCTTAAAATATCACTATGTCCCAGTTTAGTAAATCTTGCTTTTTAAAACTGAAATAAATATTTTAATGGTAGCTGGTTCTCACTGACCCTTCAGAATTCAGAAATAGTTCTATACTTAGTGTTCTTCCTTCAATAGCCATAATATTATTTGCAAAGGTTCAGTAAAAATCTGTCCTCCTTTTTACTACAATATAATTAGACAAATTGTGCAACTGAATCCATACCTGTAGTGTCATATCTGAGAATAAATCTTACTTATTCAGGTATGACATGCCCACCATTAATAAATAAGGTTTAGTTTTGTATGAGGAGCCGAGGTTATCCACTGTGTATTCCTTCTCAGAAAACCACTTGGTAAAAGACTCCAATCAAACACAAAATGAACCATATCAGAAAGTAAAATAAGGGAAGATGAAGAGAGAAAACATGGCGAATCAATTTAAATTATCCATTAAATAGAAAGTGATAAGTTTTCTGGTAGAGCATAATGTAAGAGCTGAATCCGGATTCTGAACTGGAAGGAACCTACTACAAGAAAAGTCTAATAGTTTAGGCTAAAAAAGTACAAAAATGTAGCAAACTATCTCAGCAAAAGCAAGAATTGGCTTGGAGCGGGCAGAGTAAAAGTATTCCCAGTGTCTCATGGGGCAGGTGGAGGGAACATGAAGTAGTCTAAAAGTATCATTTTATTCAGAAGGAGAATGTTTATGAGGGAAACATTTGGTATTTTATTTCAAATATCAGTAGAGACAAAAATGCATCTGATTATGAAAGCAGGTAAATGGAAGGTATCTCAAATTAATAAAGGAAAAAGTGGAATAAGTAGTAATTTGATTTTACCAGAAAAAATGGGAAAAGGAAGCAACTTTAATGAAAAATTAGTAATAATCTTTTCATTTATTTTATAATTTTATGCCTCTTCTTACAAAAGTTTTTGAAATCACTTTCACTGTTTATGTGCCCATAGAATATGACAGGGATCATAATGTTCTTAAATGTTTCCACATTAACAACATACATAGCCTTATGCATTTTAGGTTATGAATAATGCAATATCCTGTACTGAAGTAAGTATTCAAGACCACTATTTAAGGGTAGGCAAGGTTGACATATTGTTGCTTCTTTCAAGCTTATTAAGAAATTTTAAAGTGGAAAGTTCACGAGCAGTGGGCATTCTGTAACCAATGATAGTAATATTTTGCACCCCTTGTTTTTTCCCTTTAATTGAATATATTTTTAAAAATCATGTCCATCTTGGTGACTGCATGCTAAACACAATCTGAAAGTTAATAGGCACTTTATATTTTGATTGAATGATTGATAGACTGAACCAATGAATAAAACAATTCATTCACACTAAAATATTAGAGACAGTGTGTTAGTGGGACTCTATGTTGAGAAATCTGTATTTTAAAGCAGATTAGTAGGTATCACAAAGAGGAGAAAGGGGAGTGGTAGATATTTTGCAACATTTCTGTGGAAGGACTAGCTGTGAATTCTCTGATTACACCAGCCTGACAAATGTCTAAACTTTCTATGCCCTGCTATTCTTTCTACATTTTGGAGCTCCAGAATACTTGTCAGGTTTCTGTGGGTGTCTTCAAAGTATTCATCAACTATTTATATCCCTATGACTTGGGGGAAAAAAAAATCAGTGGTCCCTTCCTAATCTTGACAGGGAAATCACTAGTTTGCATGCAAAGAAGCCTCCAGGTTCATAGACCTTTGGTTTTGGGAATCAAAACCTGGTACAACCACACAGAGCTTTATTATTTGGCTGTGTTCATTAAAGTAATTTACCCATTTGACCTCGTTAGCATAATTTTTAAGATTCCAGGAAACTCTTGCCCAGAAAGAGAAAGTTGCAAGTAACTTTATTATTTCAGGAACATTCCCCAAATCCACTCATCTGAACACTAGACTATTCAATGTACCCTCATCAGAATAAATATTCCTTTTCTGAATGATGGATAACATCAAATGATGGTTTATTCCTCAAGATTCACTTTGAAACCCTTGCCTTGTTGTGTTCACCAATCCTAAACTATTACATCAAAAGTCTGACTTATCCTAATCAAACTCCCCTCTCCACCTTTTACAAAAAAAAGAAAAAGAAAAAAAACCCTGCCTAAACCAGACCCTAAAAACCTTATAAATGGCCTATCTTTGCTCTCCTTTCTCTGAAATGCTACCAAGAATCTTTCAAGGAAGTGATCTCCCATACCTTAGTAAGCAATAAACTTAACGTTGCTCTTTTAACAGGTTATTTTGGTGACATTTTCAGGAAGTCAGTATTTGAACATCTAGAAGGAGGAAATTGTGAAGTCTGATGACTTATTCAAGTTATTTAAATAAATGAGTTTACTTTCTGAATGGAATTCTTAAGTTGTTTAATTATGTGATGCTGGTGTGCTGGAACTGACTTGTATCAACTCTCACTGGCTCTCAGAACTGATTTTCAAATAATCAAGTATTTGCAAGTTGTTTGTTAAAATATTGGTAGCTTTAACTGGCCGTGGTAGGAATATTTATAGCATGGAAACTACATCCTGTAGCAAATACTACAGATCAGGGCTTTTTTATTTGGAGAGCTGGTATACCAGCACATCACTAGTTTATTGCTGGGTTAATGTCATATGGGATCCTCAAGGGATCCTTTGCTCATCTTGGGAAATAGGGATGAAAAAATCCCCTCTTTTGAGATAATGAAAGCTTTAAAGCTCAGTTAATATCAGGGATATATGTATGTTTTTCCATTACAAAAATATTGTTATGGGGTGTGGAGTCAAGATGGCGGTGTGGGAAGATGCCGAGTTAGTGTCTCCCCACAACTAGGGTGCCTGCCAGCTGTTGATGGGGTACCCTGATGCCCAAAGAGATGGGAGGAACCCCCAAATGAACTGGTAGGACATGGGGGGACTGAGGGGGGAGTAGAAGTGGAAGCCAGACAGGATAGGCACCCCTGAGGCTGAGGAGATCAGGAGAGGCAGGCAGGAGGGGCCCTCCGGGAGGAGGGGGAGAGGAGCGGAGGGCGATCGCCCAGCCCGCTCAGGCCTGGAGAGCCTGCTGAGCTCCCAGGCCAGTCCTGCCCTCCAAAGGCCCCTCCAGGCTGCCTGGGTCCTGGGGGCATAGGAGGGAGGCTGAGAGGAGAACAGGAGAGGCAGGCACGAGGAGCCCTCCCAGAGACACTGGAAGAGCAGGAGAGGAGAGGAGGGCGTTTGCCCTCCCCACTCGAGCCCAGGAAGCCTGCTAGGCTCCCAGGTGAGGTCCCCTGCCCTCTGAGACCAGGGGTGGGGGGCATGCCTGGACCCCTTCTGTTCCGTTGAGCCTAAGCCCCACCCCCCACAGTGCCCAGGGCCTTTTCCAGCCCTGTGGGTCCTGAGCATAGGCCCTGCCCACCACCCAAACCTCGCCCTTGCTTAGGCCACACCCTCCACAGCCAAGGCCTTTCCCCCCACTTTTTTTTTTCTTTTCCCTCCTCCTCTCTTTTACTATTGTGGTACTGTTGTACCTTCCAGTTGTTGATTCATCTATACTTTTATTTTTATATTCTTTCTAACATATATTAGTTTCCTAGTCTAATTTTATTTTTTTACTTTATTATTGTTCTCTCTCTCTCTTTTTTTTAACACCCCACACAGCTTGCGGGATCTTGGTTCATGAGCCAGAGATTGGGCTGAAGCTTCTGTGATGGAGCTTCGAGTCTGAACCACTGGACTAACAGAGAACCTCAGACCCCAGGGAATATTCATTGGAGTGAGGTCTCACAGAGGTCCTCATCTCAGCACTAAGACCCAGCTCTACCCAACAGCCTACAAACTCCAATGTTGGAAGCCTCAGGCCAAACAACTAGTAAGACAGGAACACAATCCCACTCATTAAAAAAAAAAAAAAGAGCAAAAAAATATGTCAAAAGTGAGGGAGCAAGGTAAAAACCTACAGGACCAAATAAATGAAGAGGAAATAGGCAATCTACCTGAAAAAGAATTCAGAGTAATGATAGTAAAGATGATCTAGAATCTCAAGTCAAGATGAGGCACGGATTGAGAAATAGAATGGAGGCACGGATTGAGAAATAGAAATAGAATGGAGGTACGGATTGAGAAAATAGAAGAAATGTTTAACAAAGATTGAGAAGAAATAAAGAATATACAAACAGAGATGAACAGTGCAATAACTGAAATGAAAAATACACTAGAAGGAATCACTAACAGAAAAACTGAGGCAGAAGAGCAAATAAGTGAGCTGGAAGACAAAATGGTGGAAATAACTACTGCAGAGCAGAATAAAGAAAAAGAATGAAAAGAATTGAAGACAATCTCAGAGATCTGTGGGCCAACACTAAACACACCAACATTCGAATTATAGGGGTCCCAGAAGAAGAGAAAAAGAAAGGGTCTGAAAAAATATTTGAAGAGATTATAGTCAAAAACTTCCTTAACATGGGAAAGGAGATAGTCACCCAAGTCCAGGAAGCACAGAGAGTCCCATACAGGATAAACCCTAGGAAAAAGACACCAAGACACATATTAATCAAATTAACAAAAATTAAATTCAAAGAAAAAATATTAAAAGCAGCAAGGGAAAAACAAAAATACTATACAAAGGAATCCCCATAAGGTTATCAGCTGATTTTTCAGCAGAAACTCTGCAGGCCAAAAGGGAGTGGCAGGATACACTTAAAGTGATGAAAGAGAAAAACCTACAGTCAAGATTACTCTACCCAGCAAGGATCTCATTCAGATTTGATGGAGAAATTCAAAGCTTTTCAGACAAGCAAAAGCTAAGAGAATTCAGCACCACCAAACCAACTTTACAACAAGTGCTAAAGAAACTTCTCTAGGGGGGAAACACAAGAGAAAAAGACCCACAAAAACAAACCCAAAACAATTAAGAAAATGGTAATAGGAACATACATATCAGTAATAACCTTGAATATAAATGGATTAAATGCCCCAACCAAAAGACACAGACTGGCTGAATGGATACAAAAACAAGACCCATAAATACGCTCTCTATAAGAGACCCACTTCAGACCTAGGGCCACATACAGACTGAAAGTGAAGGGATGGAAAAAGATATTCCATGCAAATGGAGATCAAAAGAAAGCTGGAGTAGCAATACTCATATCAGATAAAATAGACTTTAAAATAAAGAATTACAAGAGATAAGGAGGGACACTACATAATGATCAAAGGATAAATCCAAGAAGAAGATATAACAACTGTAAATGTTTATGCACTGAACATAGGAGCACCTCAATACATAAGGCAAATGCTAACAACCATGAAAGGAGAAATCGACAGTAACACAATAATAGTAGGGGACTTTAACATGCGACTTACACAGGTGGACAGATCATCCAAACAGAAAATAAATAAGGAAGCACAAGCTTTAAATGACACTGTAGACCAGGTAGATTTAATTGATATTTATAGAACATTCTACCCAAAAGTGGCAGAATACACTTTCTTCTCAAGTGCACATGGAACATTCTCCAGGATAGATCACATCTTGGGTCACAAATCAAACATCAGAAAATTTAAGAAAATTGAAATCATATCAAGCACTTTTCTGACCACAACACTATGAGATTGGAAATTAATTACAGGAAAAAAAAAAACTAAAAAACACAAATACATGGAGGCTAAACAGTGTGCTGCTAAATAGCCAAGAGATCATCGAATAAATCAAAGAAGAAATAAAAAAATACATAGAAACAAATAACAATGAAAACATGACGACCCAAAACCTATGGGACGCAGCAAAAGCATTTCTAAGAGGGAAGTTTATAGCAATTCAGTCTCACCTCAAGAAAAAAAAAATCTCAAATGAACAATCTAACCCTACACTTAAAACAACTAGAGAAAGAAGAACAAAGAAAACCCAAAGTGAGTAGAAGGAAAGAATCATAGAGATCAGAGCAGAAATAAAAGAAATAGAGATGAAGAAAACAGTAGCAAGGATCAATAAAACTAAAAGCTGGTTCTTTGAGAAGATAAACAACATTGATAAACCCTTAGCCAGACTCATCAAGAAAAAAAGGGAGAGGACACAAATCAATGAAATTAGAAATGAAAGAGGAGAAACCACAACTGACACTACAAAAATACAAAGGATTATAAGAGACTACTACAAACAACTGTATGCCAATAAGATGGACAACCATGAAGAAATGGACAAATTCTTGGAAAAGTACAATTTTCCAAGACTGAACCAGGAAGAATTAGAAAATATAAACAGACCTATCACAAGTAATGAAATTGAAACCATAATTAAAAATTTTCCAACAAACAAATGTCCAGGACCAGATGGCTTCACAGGAGAATTCTATCAAACATTTAGAGAAGAGTTAACATCGATCCTTCTCAAACTCTTCAAAAACATTGCAGAGGGAGAAACACTCCCAAATTCATGCTACAAAGCCAACATCACCCTGACTCATTAAAACCGGAAAAAGATATCACAAAAAAAGAAAATTATAGACCAATATCACTGATGAACATAGATGCAAAAATCCTCAACAAAATACTAGCAAACAGAATCCAGCAACATATTAAAAGGATCATACACCATGATCAGGTGGTATTTATCCCAGGGATGCAAGGATTCTTCAATATATGCAAATCAATCAATATGATATACGACATTAACAAATTAAGGAATAAAAACCATATGATCATCTCAATAGATGCAGAAAAAGCTTTTGACAAAATTCAACACCCATTTATGATAAAAACTCTCTAGAAAATGGGCATAGAGGGAACCTACCTCAACATAACAAAAGCCGTATATGACAAACACCACAGCAAGCATCATACGCAATGGTGAAAAACTGAAAGTATTTCCACTAAGATCAGGAACAAGACAAGGATGTCCACTCTCACCACTCTTATTCAACATAGTGTTGGAAGTCCTAGCCACAGTAATCAGAGAAGAAAAAGAAATAAAAGGAATACAAATTGGAAAAGAAGTAGTAAAACTGTAACTGTTTGCAGATGATATGATACTATACATAGAAAATCCTAAAGATGCCACCAGAAAACTACTAGAGGTGATGAATGAATTTGGTAAAGTTGCAGGATACAAAATTAATGCACAGAAATCTCTGGCATTCCTATACACCACCAACAAAAACTCAGAAAGAGAAATTAAGGAAACAATCCCATTTACCATCACAACAAAAAGAATACAATACCTAGGAATAAACTTGCCTAAGGTAGCGAAAGACTTGTACTCAGAAAGCTATAAAACACTGATGAAAGAAATTAAAGATGACACAAACAGTTGGAGAGATATACCATGTTCTTGGATTGGAAGAATCAATATTGTGAAAATGACTGTACTACCCAAAGCAATCTACAAATTCAATGCAATCCTTATCAAACTACCAATGGCATTCTTCACACAATTAGAATAAAAAATTTTACAATTCGTATGGAAACACAAAGGACCCTGAATAGCCAAAGCAATCTTGAGAAAGAAAAACGGAACTTTGTACCACAAAGCTATAGTAATCAAGAAAGTATGGTACTGGCACAAAAAAAGAAATATAGATCAATGGTACAGGATAGAATGCCCAGAGATAAACCCACGCACATATGGTCACCTAATTTATGACAAAGGAGTCAAGAACATACAATGGAGAAAAGACAGCCTCTTCAATACGTGGTGCTGGGAGAACTGGACAGCTCCATGTAAAAGAATGAGATTAGAACACTACTTAACACCATACACAAAAATAAACTCCACTATTAAAAAACAAAACCAAGTTCCAGATCCAAAATAATGAACCTGCTGGTAACTATTTTTCTCATGGTTCTAGCTTCCACTCCACTTATTTTTTAAATTTTACATTTGCACCTTTTCAAGAATGAGTAACAATTTTTATTTGATTAATATCTGTGAGAACTGGACTTAACTTTCTTCATATTAATTAAAAAAACAAAGCAAAACCACACACACCCTAATCAAACTCAGAGAAAATACACATTTGTTAAGTTGTGGAAGATGCTGTTAATTTTACTTTAAAATGAAAATGGGGTGTTTCTCTATTTTATTGTTTTCAGTAAAATTTCTTAAGTGTTTTGAAAAAAAACTCCAAATGGTTTAAAGACCTAAATATAAGACCAGACACTATAAAACTCTTAGAGGAAAACATAGGAAAACACTCTTTGACATAAACCACAGCAAGATCTTTTTTGGCCCACCTCCTAGAGTAAAGGAAATGAAAACAAAAATAAAAACATGGGACTTAAAAGCTTTTGCACAGCAAAGCAAAGTATAAACAATACAAAAAGAGAACCCTCAGAATGGGAGAAAGTATTTGCAAATGAAACAGCAGACAAAGGATTAATCTCCAACATATACAAACAACTCATGGAGCTCAATATCAAAAAAACAAACAATCCAATTAAAAAACGGGCAGAAGACCTAAATAGACATTTCACCAAGGAAGACATACAGATGGCCAAGAGACACATGAAAAGTTGCTCAACATCACTAATTATTAGAGAAATGCAAATCAAAACTACAATGAGATATCACCTCACACCTGTCAGAATGGCCATTATCAAAAAATCTAGAAACAATAAATGCTGGAAAGGGAGTGGTGAAAAGGGAACCCACCTGCACTGTTGGTAGGAATGTAAATTGATACAGCCACTATGGAGAACAGTACGGAGGTCCCTTAAAAAACTAAAAATAGAACTACCATATGGCCCAGCAATCCCACTACTGGGCATATACCCTGAGAAAACCATAATTCAAAAAGAGTCATGTACCACAGTGTTCATTGCAGCTCTATTTACAGTAGCCAGGACATGGAAGCAACCTAAGTGTCCATTGACAGATGAATGGGTAAAGAAGATGTGGCACATATATACAGTGGAATATTACTCAGCGATAAAAAGAAATGAAATTGAGTTATTTGTAGTAAGGTGGATGGACCTAGAGTCTCTCATACAGAGTGAAGTAAGTCAGAAAGAGAAAAACAAATACCATATGCTAACACATATATATGGAATCTAAAAAAAAAAAAAATGGTACTGATGAATATAGTTGCAGGGCAGGAATAAAGACATAGACATAGAGAATGGACTTGAGGACACGGGGTGGGAGGGGGAAGCTGGGGCGAAGTGAGAGTAACCTCAACATATATACACTACCAAACATAAAATAGATAGCTAGTGGGAAGCAGCAGCATAGTCCAGGGAGATCAGCTAGGTGCTTTGTGACCACCTGGAGGGGTGGGATAAGGAGGGTGGGAGGGAGGCTCAAGAGGGGGGAGAAATGGGGACATGTATATGCATATGGCTGATTCACTTTGTTGTGCAACAGAAACTAACACAGTATTGTGAAGCAATTATACTCCGATAAAGATCTATTAAAAAATATTGTTATGGAGAATAATACATGCACCAACAGAATTTATTGTTTCACATCTCTGGTAGCTATTTTCCTAAGTCCCTTACTTTTACTTTACTATAGATAAAATTATAAGTGGGTGCACTGAGTGTATAAAAAGTTCTACAGTTAGGAGTTTCAAGTTACTTAATATCTTGCAGAAAATCAGCTTTGAAGGAGCAAATATATAAGGGTATACCCAAGTGGAAAAGGAATGCTCAGTTCTATTTCAAGGGGCTGACTTTCCTCACTGTCCCAGATCTACAGGTCTTCACCTCAGCTTCCTGAGTCATTCCCTCTGCTCTTGATTCTTCAGCGAGGGCAAAATATCTGTCAGTTGAAGCAGGTTGGAACTTAAAAAAAACCTTTTACTAATAACATTAATTAGAAAAGCAACAACAAAGTAAATAAATAAGATATAAAAGCGTGGTCATACGTGGTGCACATAATTCTTAAAATCAACCGTTTCTTTCCTCTTTGCCACGTTTCTCCTCCCCTTTTTTCTTTATGTTTGTTCTCTGATTTGAGGAAAGGGCTGGAGTGAGAATTGGTTAGATTCTTCCTTGCTGGTGAATGCTGGATAGTAAATAAATAGATGTGTGAAGTTGCATGTATTTTATTATTACACATATTTCATTTATTCCCTTGGCTACATTGATCTTTCCTCTGGGAACATACTGACTAAAGGAATAGGTGACAACAACAGCCAGGAGAGCCATGTAACTCTGTCTTAGTTTGTTTGTCTTTCTTATTTTCTTTTTGTTGTAAGGTATTGAGTTATTGGAATGAGGTCAACACTAAACCCTGGGGGAATTTGATTGATAAAGGCCTTAAAATTCAAACATAGTTATGGTGCCTATAACTCTCCTCAAGCTCGGCAGCAGAATGAAGCAACTTCTCTTTCACCGTGTGGGTTAAAAAATGAATAAATAAACAACAACCTCTGAGATCCCTGGGTAGGTGCTCATTTGTAGTACTTTTCTTCACATGGATCCTTGGGTTTCTAATTGAGTGAGAGGGAGAGAGCTGAGAAAACAGAGAATACTCGGTGCTTATTTGTAGAAGCTTATAAAATCATAGAACGTAAAGGGACCTTTGGGTAAACAACACTAACACCCCAAACTTACGGAAAAGGAACAGGAGTGAAGTTGCAACCTTAATGTCACATTGTTAGTGGTAGAATTAGAATCAGATACAGCAAGTGAGTGGACTCCAGACTTATGCTGGTTTTTGGCAGTAATGACTAATGTGATGTTGGGTTTATATATATATATTTAAACTTTTCCATTTCCCTCTTCCTATCTCTCTGCCTTACTTCCCCCCCCACTCCTTTTTAAAAAGATTTTTTATATAGCAGGTTCTTATTAGTTATCTATTTTATACATCTTAGTGTGTATATGTCAATCCGAATCACCCACTTCATCTCACCACCACCCCCCTCCCCCACTTCCCCCCCCCTTTGTGTCCATACTCCCCCCTTTTTCCTGTTTCTTCCATTGCCTTTCAAATATGTGCAAGTCTCACAATGAAAAGGAACAACCTTTAGAAATGAACAACATAACTTCAGATTTCCCCCCTTATATTTCAAGGGTCATTGGTGAGCAATTTAACAATCCACATTGGAGTCTAGCATGAATTTCCATGTGTAGACATCCAAGTCACAAATAAAGGTAATGGAAGAGTGGAATTTTTTTTCAACAGATTTTCAAAACTGGCTTCCAACAGGTGACACCCACCACATACGGATTTCTTAGGCAGTCTGGAAAGACACAGCCTGCTGAATTAATTTACTGCTCCCCAATCTGTGGTCTTAAAAAATATTTAGCCATATTTTTCCTGTGGGCAAACTCTGTGTGGAAACCTTCTTTTGGAATTAGCCACATTCCCTCTTTCTGGTCACTAGAGTATCATTCAGTTAATTGCTTCTTTAGAGATCCTTAGTGGCTGGAAAGAATTAATGAAGTTACTAGGTAATTTCTGCACTGTGAGAATCTGGCTATAATTTGTTAAAAAGAAGACACTCCATACTGCAAGCATTTCCAAACAGTAATTCTGTTTTTAGGTTTGTTCATTCATCCAGCAAACATTTGTTGAGTACCTACTCTAGGTAGGCTAGTTATTAGGCACTGGGAAGGGGGTGTGGGACAAGATGAACAAAAGCAGTCCCTGACACCAAAAAATAAGTCTTGTGAGAGAATAGCCAGTAACCTTTAAATGTAGTGTGATATAGCCTCATAAGAGACATGCACAGGATTACCTAAGTAGATCGGGCTGTGGTGGTGGTGGTGTCTGTGAGTGGCAGAAGCAACAATGATGGTGGTGGTAGCAGTGGTGGGTGGTGTTGAGGGATACAGTGGGGATCACAGAAAGCTTCTTGAAGAAGGTAATTGCTGAGTTGAGGTCTGAAGGATAAATAGAAATTAGCAAACTGAAGGAGGAGCATATTCCCTTATTCCTGCCCCTAAGTGCCTCAAACATATATGCAATGCATTTTAATTCAAAATTCCAATTTAGTTAACGTGAGTACAATTTTGAGAGGTTCTTCAAGTTCTCACCTTACAGTTTGGCTTGGCTTTCCCGATGTGTGATACACATCTCATGTATGCATCATCACAACTCCCCACACATTTGTAACCTATTCCATTGGTGAATGTATTACATGCCATCATTTTTGGCCCTGTGTCAGTGTTTGATTCAAAGCAATACCTTCTCCATCGCCTTTACTCTAGCAAGAAGTATGCCATGCATCATCAGACTGCCTGGTAATATTGACACTTTTATGTATCCCTGAGAAATAATTTCTGCAGCTGAAAGGCCAAAAAGTTTGTAGAGTAGGATTTTGGAGAAATAAGCAAAATGAAGACAACCTGTTAAATTCTCTAGTGTTGATACACTTTACAAAAAATGGCATTCTGGGAACTAAGGTCACTGAGGTGAGAAAAATGAGGCATGAGGCTGTCACATAAATCTCATCTGTGTCCTATAATTTTTAATCTGCTCCAGATCAGTAGGGGTTTTGAATGCCTGGCCAGCAGGAATGGGGCATTCAAGATATTCCTCAAGGGACCCTCTGAAGAAATACAGGTTATTTTATATCTTTCTTGCTATGGGGACCAAGAAACAATGAGGTCCCTCTTGATACCCCAAGACATATTGTACTCTTCTTAATATACCCACACATCTATTTCTAGTCTACTGAGCCGTTGTTTTCATTTTAGCTCTCACCTTCATGTTCTCTGTTTCACTAACAAATATTATTCTCTTATAATGGCCTTCCTAAGCATCAGACTTATTTATTTATTTATCTTCCACAAAATTTATTGGTGGTAGAAAACATTACCTATTTTTAGTACTGGCTTGAATTGAAGTGATGAATAATCAGACAAGTTGTGGTGTAGTGCTTTCAAATATTGATAGCTATTATTTAGTAAGTGCTTACTCTATGCCAGGTATTGTATGTATTGATTGTCATGTATCTGTAACACCCCTATCAGGTGGGTATTATCGTTTTACAAATAAACATATATGTTCATAAAGGTAAAGGAGTTTTCAAAGATAACATACTAGAAAATAGGAAAAGTGGAATTTAAACTCAGAGCTAATGTTCCTCCTGTCATATTGAATAGATTTCAATCTTTTATAGATGTACATGACTAGAAATTTTTTAATCAGCCTTCACTGTACTTGAACTATGGGTGCTCTCTAATTATGAAACAGATACATTGGATCTTATTAAGATATTGAGACATAGGGCCTTTAGAATAGAAAGTCTGAAAAGAGTAATGCAGGAAACTTAGTAGTGGAGAGGAGGAGAATTTCACAGAGAAATGGAACTTTAACTAAAACCTCAAAGATATATGGGGCATATAGAAGAGAGAGGGGAGGATGTTTTAGGAAGTGGGATATTAGTTTGAGGAAATGTTACAGATGAGGATATACATAAAGAGTGATGATAATCTGACTTTTCAATGTGATTGTTGTCTAAGACCTGGGCAGGACCAGGATGGAAGTCAGGGCAGGTGAGTGAGTGAGTATTTATTGGTCAATGAGGAAATGGCACTGGATACTGAGATTGTACTTACTTCAGAAAGAATAAGAATCAGAGAATTTCCTTGTTATGATTGCATTTCAACTGCACGTTCCCAAATCTCTATATGCAATAACACCAATAATGATCAGTACTTTTGGAAGGCAAAGTTCTATGACCTTCATCAGAGGACTGATGTATGAATACTTTAAAAATATATATTTAATTAATTCATTAATTTATTATTCTTGGCTGCATTGGGTCTTAGTTGCATCACTCACGCTCTTCGTTGCAGCATGAGGGCTTCTCTCTAGTTGAGGTACACGGGCTCAGTAGTTGTGGCACGTGAGCTTAGTTGCCCCATGGCATGTGGGATCTTAGTTCCCAGACCAGGGATCGAACCTGTGCCCCCTGCATTGGAAGCGGATTCTTTACCACTCGACCACCAGGGAAGTCCCTGAAAACATTTTTAACTATTACCCCTTCCCTTGTCTTTAGAAAAGCATCTAATGCCCCAAGGTTCTTCTACCAGAAATCCTTCAAGGCATGAAGTTAAGAAATGAAAAATGCAACAGGTCTGACATTGGTATGGTCTCTATGGGAAATGGTAAATCAACTAATGATTTCCAGAACTTTTGCAAGCTTCTAATAGAATTTTCACTTTCATTATTTCTTGGAAATAATGTTTTTTGTTGTTATTGTTTGTTTATCTTTCAAGTTCAGAGCAAGGAATGAACAAAGATAATTTGATGAGATGGGGCAGTTTGGAGACAGTTAAGTGGGGAGAGAGAAAGCAGGACTGATGACTCAGGCCTGAGGTAGTTGAGTGTACATCAAGGGATTCTATAATGTCACATGCTTCTCTAGGAAACCGTGTCACCTCAACAGAAAGCAGCAAGGCCACTATTCAGCTGGTATGCTGCAGTTCTACATACCAATTAGCACCAATTTCTGATTGGTTGGGTACCTTTCCAATAAGCGGGACCCATGCTGTACTTACTGTTAAGTATTTTGAACATCCACCCTGGGAACAGGGCCAGCTGTACTATTTTGCACAGGGCCCTGTGCAGAATGAAAATGTGAGACCTCTTTTTCAAAAAGCAAGAAAAAGGGCTATTAAACATGCCAAAATATAAAGCTTTGTTCTTCCGTCTGTGGTCTCTATCTTGACTTGTCATGATAGGTTTTTTTTTTTTTGCGGTACGCGGGCCTCTCACTAATGTGGCCTCTCCCGTTGCGGAGCGCAGGCTCTGGACGCTCAGGCTCAGCGGCCATGGCTCACGGGCCTAGCCGCTCCGCAGCATGTGGGATCCTCCCGGACCGGGGCATGAACCCGTGTCCCCTGCATCGGCAGGCAGACTCCCAACCACTGCGCCACCAGGGAAGCCCCATCATGATATATTTTAACTTACTATTTAATGTCATTCTACCTTTAGATAAATTAAAAATTTAATAAGTAAATAAAATTGTTAAGAATTTCTAGATGGTGACAGGAGAGCATTAAACCGAGTGAGGGGCCCATCTGAGTGTGGGACTTTGCAAACACATGTCCGTGAAGCTAGCCTTGTTTAGAAAGCAATAGTCTAGAACTTTAGCAGCACCAGAATGAGCATTTGGTGATAGTGATTTCTTGTGGGTTAAAGAAAGAACTGAGGTGTAGCTTAACAGAAAAAGTCATGTTAGCAAGACACAGGAATAGAACATTGAAAATGTGGATTCATAGTTGCACATGTGAAAAAGACCTGGAAGCTTCAGTATAATAATTACAGCAAATACTATGTGAATCAGCAGCATGAAGTAGCTGGAATAAGATAGCTAATTTGCTATTGAGCTACATAAATAGAAGTATAATATCTAGGACAAGGATGGCAATAATGAAATCCAATTCTGTACTCTTCAGACCACGCCTGTGGTATTGTCTTCAGCTCTTTGCATCACATTTTAAAAGTGATATAAACAAATGAGACTATGATTAGTGGAACTGCGTAGGAAGAATGCAGGGACTCACAACAATGTAATCTAAGGAGCAGTGAGAAAATGGGGCTCTTCAGTTTTGCAGAAAGTAAAACTTGGCAGAGGAGAAGGGGTGAAATGAAAGGTGCTTCTCGATATTTGAAGAGCTTTCAAGCAGAAGAGGAATTAGATTAATTTAACAATGGGGTGAAACTAGAGCCAATGGTGACTACTAGAAGGGACTAGATTTCAGCTCAGTGTTAGAAGGAACTCTGAATTGTAAGAGCTTTTAAAAGAAAAAAGGAACTGCTTTGGGAAGTAATGAATTTCCTGTTGCTGGAGCTTGGGTGTGGTGTTATCAAGAAAGGTTAATTTTTGAAGTCAGACAATCGGGTTCACATTCAGGCCTTGACACTTACTATTGACACTTACTAGTATAACTTGGTACACTGCCTAATGTCTCCTAGCTTCAGTGGCTGATGGAGGAGATGTCTAACTTTTCTAGACGGCGTGCTTGGAGTATTAGAGAAAATCAATGTAAATCCCTTGATATATCTTCAAATGTCATGCTCACAAGGTACGGAATGTGCATCACAGGAAATATATATCGTTTGACACATGTACAAGAACATATTTCTGGCTAGTGAAGGAGCTTACTTTGACCTAGATCTCAAGATGTCCGTCTGAAAACCTTTTAAAAAAGGAACTTACTTAACATAGTTCTTATCAAACTTTTCCCTTAACTTCTTATATCATAGAAACTAAGATCATAAGAACCTGCCTAATAAATATTCTTAGAGTTTTCCTAGTGAAGTCTCAGTTTTTACATGGGGTTATAAATATGGCATTGCAAATTGTGATAGTCAAAATGAAACATTTTAAAGTAAGTGGAATTTAATCTATTGCAATTCTTGTATAAAATATCTATATTCTCATCTTATCCTCTGATCTCCGTTTCTCTGAAGTATCTTTTAAAAATCAAGGTGTTTTTCTGGACGGGGGCAAATGTATAATTAAAGGATTATGGGGATCAATACTCTCACATCCAGCCAAGTTGGATAAGATAAATTCCATTTTATAGCTGGAAAAACTGAGGCTATACCAGCGGTAAAACTTATTGTGCTCGTTCCACATGTCAAGTGTTGTGTCAGACACTTTATTTCATGCAGTACTAGTGACAACCCCAACTGAAGCAAGCATTATTATCTTTAGTCATAGGTGAAGCACCGAGGACAGAGGACAGAGACCATGCCTCTCTTATTAACTGCACTCACCCTGGGACCCAGCATAATGCCTGGCATACTAGGCATACAAGAAATATGTGTTGAATTAATGGCTAGTTGAAAGAACAAATGGAAACATGGAATCTCAGAAAGAACAAGTAAACGGACTGAGGTCATAAAGCTTTGTAAGTGGTGGAGGTCGGCTCAGACTCAGGTCATTGTGCTTGCCCTCTTCAAAGACTTGCGGAATCTACCTGTGATGACTGTTGATTTCCAGGCACTGTATCAAGTGTGTAGGTGGTAATATGCATTTTCATACTGTAAGACCACTGAATATCTGGTAATTGACATTGGGTAAACCTGAGATAAATTATTTTTATGGATTTTTATCCTCTCTAGGTGTATTGTTTTATTTGCATTTTAGGAAGCTTGTTTTATACATGTTGATTCCACTATTTTTGCTATCTCAGATACTGTTAAAAGTAACACAACAGGCCCCAAATGGAGTCACTTATGCCAAGCCACACATCACCAAACCCAGACTTAATTATAGTTTCAGCTCTCCCAGAAATGGAATCTTAAACCAGTAAATCAGGAATTGCCTGATCAACACCTGCCATCCCCTAAAGGAAAGTAACCTTGCAGGGACCAATCCTTTTTTTTTGCCTTGTATAACTTCCTTATTCCTAATCCCTTCTGCCTGTTAAAGTCTTTTATTTTGTACAACTCTTCAGAGCTCCTTCCTATCTGCTAGACTGGATGCTGCCCGATTTGTGAATTGTTGAATAAAGCTTTAAATTGTTGAATAAGATCTTTAAAGTTGAATTTTTTTTTAACAGATGCTGTTTTTAGAATAGCCCCTTTTCTCTGATTATGAAAACAATACATGGGGGACAGAATTAAATTATGTAGACCTGGATTTGAATTCAGACTCTACCATATATCAGCTAAGTGATCCTTGGCAAGTTACCTAATGGGGTTAATACTTCCTACATAGGTTCTTTTTTTTTTTTTCAGTACACGGGCCTCTCACTGTTGTGGCCTCTCCCGCTGCGGAGCACAGGCTCCGGACGCGCAGGCTCAGTGGCCATGGCTCACGGGCCCAGCCGCTCCGCGGCACGTGGGGTCTTCCCAGACCGGGGCAAGAACCTGTATCCCCTGCATCGGCAGGCAGACTCTTAACCACTGCGCCACCAGGGAAGCCCCTACATAGGTTCTTTATTCCCTCTTTCAGTCAGAATTATATAAAATAACATGTGCAATTTTCTTGGCATAGTGTCATGTATGTTATAAGCATTAAACTCATATTAAACCACTAATGATAAAATACTAACAATATATGCTCATTGTAGAAAACTTGTAAAACACAAAAATATTGAAAAGAAAGTAATAAAGCACTCATAATTGCATCCTCAAAGATGACCACAGTCAGCGTTTTGTTGTGTTTTCCTCTAAAATATTTTCTTTTCTTCTAAAAATGTTATGTACATTTTTAAATGGTTGAGATAGCACTGCATATATAATTTTGTGAACAGCTGTTTTTGTTTTTACCTCAGCAGGAGACTGATTTGGTTAAGAGCTAAATGGTGAAAAAAGTCAGGTGTGCCTTCCACACTAGAGCATTTTGATGGTATGTTCCTAGACCCTAAATGCGCACTTCTTCGTCTTTTAAATTACTTTTCTGCTCAAGGAGTGCTGAAGCTGAAGAGTTGCTTGCCAGGATATCTGGGAAGCCGTAATTACTCTGCTCTCTAATTGAAGAATAAACATCCAGTTTTTACTTTGTGCTTTTTCCAGGACTGCGCTAATCAGGATGCTGGATCTTTGCGCTCTCAGATAATTAGTGATGAACATTTCGCTCTGGTTGTTCAGTAACCTTCCCTTTCTTTTTCAATGCCTTCTCATTAGTAATCAAAAGAGAAATTGCATCAAAAAAGCTGAATGTAAGTTTATATGGCTCAAATGTCATCACTGGTTTGTGAATTACTCAAGAACCTGGGAGTATTTAATTTGGAAACCAGATGTGCTTATAATGATGAGAAAGGGATTGCCTTTTACAAGGGATGCACTCAGTTCAAGGGACTGATGGTGAAAAGGTCATGGGCTGCTTTCTTCCTGGCTGTTTGCATTTCTCAGAGTGACGGAAACAGGATTTAGCTAAGTTCAGGGACTGTGAGGGATTGATGAACTGCTACTTTTGGCTCTCACCTCATCTAGGGAAGACACTGTCATGTCAAAATTACTTTTACTATTTTCAGGAGAGAGAGGAATAGAGATCCAAGGCAGCCACTGAATTCTCAAAGCAAAAATACTATGAACTATAACTATCCTAGAAAGTAAAATAAGACACAGTTTTAAGTATAAAGAATTGGCCATGAGTTTTCTGTATATTCTAGCTGTGCCAAAAGCTATATTCCTGACTGGAGTAGATTTTTAGAATTATCATCACCACCATCATTATTTTCATCATCATCATCATCATCATCATCATCATCATTGTCGTCATCATCATCATCATATTTAATAGTATGAGTGAGTAGGGGAGTTACATCACATTTTGGAAATCCTCGGGATACTGAGGATGTTCTTCTTTAAACTCAGGTGCATCTTTTAAAGTGCCTATGTTAGACTTGATCTACATATTGGATTTCTGGATTTCTGACAACTGATTTTTCTGAGTAAGGATTTTTCTGACTTGATTTTCTGTTAAGCTGGTAGATATGGCATGTTGTGGGTTGAACTGTACCCCCCAAAAGATATTTTCAAATCCACACCTCCTGTATCTGAAAGTGATCTTATTTGGAAATAGGGTCATTATAGATGTAATCAAGTTAAGATGAAATCATACTGGACTGGGGCGGGAGCAGGGTGCTAAATCCCATGAGTGGTGTCCTTACAAGAATGCATGTGAAGATACAAGAGAGACATACACGGGAGAACTCCATGTGAAGACAGAGGCAGAGATTGGAGTGATGCAGCAGCAAGCCAACGAATGTCAAGGATTGCCAGGAGTCACCAGAAGCTAGAAGAGGCAAGGAAGGCTCCTTTCCTAGAGGCTCCAGAGGGAGCGTCTTAGACATGCATGTTTCAGAATGGTGAGCAAATACACTAAGTTTGTGGTTATTTGTTACTGTAGCCCTAGAAAACTAATACATAGTATGGATGAAGTTGACCTCCATCTATACTAAAGAGCCCCTTTTCAGAAGGACTAGAGCACTTTTATATTCTCAGACTGAGTTTTATACTGCTTCTTATTCTTCACTGCCTACCACAGTAGAAAATGGAGAAATAGGGTGTTTTTATAGTTCAGAGGGACTCACGGACACACGTATCATCTTAGGTTGGGTTTCCCCAGAAGCAGACACTGAGACAAGGATTTGTGTGAAAGTAGTTTCTTTGGAGATGATCCAAGGAAGGACTGACAAGGGAGTGGGGACATGAGGTAGGCAAGAGAAGGAAGCAAGTATAAGGTGAGTCGATCAATTTACCACTGGGATGTAATTGTATTGGCAAGCTCTGGGGTACAATGTAGAACACCCCGCAGAATACCCCCCTGGAGGAGGGGAGTTGGCAGATAAATACCTCTCTTTTTGCCACAGATGCTCTTTTATTTGCTTCAAGAATTTTCTTCCTGTATATGTCCTTAGAGTACATGGTTTGCATTCTTAGAGTTTGCTTTTTACCTCTGCGAGGTTCACCTCTTAATCTTCATAGTTGAATTCCAAAATCATAATGGGAAGGACTTTTTAAGCATAAAACCAAATCAAATTGTATGTAGTCTTAAGCTGCTTTCCGTGAAAATGCTGGACCCTTCTAGCCTGTCACTTTTTGTGCATCATTCTGGAGGAAGTTTTCCTCCTAGATGTGTCTCTTCATCATGGGCTGCGCACAGTGCCCAGGAAAGAATAGATTTGCAAAAGGTAACACTGAGGTCAAATTTCCACCTACCCTGAGTCTGCTTAAAGCATAGTAGTGTAACTCCTTTGAGTATGTGAATTTATAAACAACTGTATAGCTGTGGAAGCCTGTTTAGTTGATCTTTTTAAAAAAGAAAATTTTCAGTCTTATTCGTAGTTGTGGAGTCAGAATGCGTGCTTTAGAAATGTAGTTTTTTTTTTTTTTTACATCTTTATTGGAGTATAATTGCTTTACAATGGTGTGTTAGTTTCTGCTTTATAACAAAGTGAATCAGTTATACATATACATATGTTCCGATATCTCTTCCCTCTTGCGTCTCCCTCTCTCCCACCCTCCCTATCCCACCCCTCCAGGCGGTCACAATGCACCGAGCTGATATCCCTGTGCTATGCAGCTGCTTCCCACTAGCTATCTACCTTACGTTTGGTAGTGTATATATGTCCATGCCTCTCTCTCGCTTTGTCACAGCTTACCCTTCCCCCTCCCCATATCCTCAAGTTCATTCTCTAGTAGGTCTGTGTCTTTATTCCTGTCTTAGCCCTAGGTTCTTCATGACATTTTTTTCCCTTAAATTCCATATATATATATGTTAGCATACGGTATTTGTCTTGCTCTTTCTGACTTACTTAACTCTGTATGACAGACTCTAGGTCTATCCACCTCATTACAAATAGCTCAATTTCGTTTCTTTTCATGGGTGAGTAATATTCCATTGTATATCTGTGCCACATCTTCTTTATCCATTCATCCAATGATGGGCACTTAGGTTGTTTCCATCGCAGGGCTGTTGTAAATAGAGCTGCAATGAACATTGTGGTACATGACTCTTTTTGAATTATGGTTTTCTCAGGGTATATGCCCAGTAGTGGGATTGCTGGGTAATATGGTAGTTCTATTCGTAGTTTTTTAAGGGACCTCCATACTGTTCTCCATAGTGGCTGTACCAATTCACATTCCCACCATCAGTGCAGGAGTGTTCCCTTTTCTCCACATCCTCTCCAGCATTTATTGTTTCTAGATTTTTTGATGATGGCCATCTGACAGGTGTGAGGTGATACCTCATTGTAGTTTTGCTTTGCATTTCCCTAATGATTAATGATGTTGAGCATTTTTTCATGTGTTTGTTGGCAGTTTGTATATCTTCTTTGGAGAAATGTCTGTTTAGGTCTTCTGCCCATTTTTGGATTGGGTTGTTTGTTTTTTTGTTTTTGAGCTGCATGAGATGCTTATAAATTTTGGAGATTAATCCTTTGTCAGTTGCTTTGTTTGCAAATATTTTCTCCCATTCTGAGGGTTGTCTTTTGGTCTTGTTTATGGTTTCCTTTGCTGTGCAAAAGCTTTAAAGTTTCATTAGGTCCCATTTGTTTATTTTTGTTTTTATTTCCATTTCTCTAGGAGGTGGGTCAAAAAGGACCTTGCTGTGATTTATGTCATAGAGTGTTCTGCCTATGTTTTCCTCTAAGAGTTTGACAATTTCTGGCCTTACAATTAGGTCTTTAATCCATTTTGAGCTTATTTTTGTGTATGGTATTAGGGAGTGATCTAATCTCATACTTTTACATGTAACTGTCCAGTTTTCCTAGCACCACTTATTAAAGAGGCTGTCCTTTCTCCACTGTACATTCCTGCCTCCTTTATCAAAGATAAGGTGACCATATGTGCGTGGGTCTATCTCTGGGCTTTCTATCCTGTTCCATTGATCTATCTTTCTGTTTTTGTGCCACTGCCATACTGTCTTGATGACTGTAGCTTTGTAGTATAGTCTGAGGTCAGGGAGCCTGATTCCTCCAGCACCGTTTTTCGTTCTCAAGATTGCTTTGGCTATTCGGGGTCTTTTGTGTTTCCATACAAATTGTGAAATTTTTTGTTCTAGTTCTGTGAAAAATGCCAGTGGTAGTTCGACTACCACTACCAGGGATTGCATTGAATCTGTAGATTGCTTTGGGTAGTAGAGTCATTTTCACAATGTTGATTCTTCCAATCCAAGAACATGGTATATCTCTCCATCTATTTGTATCATCTTTAATTTCTTTCATCAGTGTCTTATAATTTTCCGCATACATTTGTCTCCTTAGGTAGGTTTATTCCTAGATATTTTATTCTTTTTGTTGCAATGGTAAATGGGAGTGTTTTCTTGATTTCACTTTCAGATTTTTCATCATTAGTGTATAGGAATGCAAGAAGTTTCTGTGCATTAATTTTGTATCCTGCAACTTTACCACATTCATTGATTAGCTCTAGTAGTTTTCTGGTAGCATCTTTAGGGTTCTCTATGTATAGTATCATGTCATCTGCAAACAGTGACAGCTTTACTTCTTCTTTTCCGATATGGATTCCTTTTATTTCCTTTTCTTCTCTGATTGCTGTGGCTAAAAGTTCCAAAAGTGTATTGAATAAGAGTGGTGAGAGTGGGCAACCTTGTCTTGTTCCTGATCTTAGTGGAAATGGTTTCACTTTTTCACCATTGAGGATGATGTTGGCTGTGGGCTTGTCATATATGGCCTTTATTATGTTGAGGAAAGTTCCCTCTATGCCTACTTTCTGCAGGGTTTTTATCATAAATGGGTTTTGAATTTTGTCAAAAGCTTTCTCTGCATCTATTGAGATGATCATATGGTTTTTCTCCTTCAATTTGTTAATATGGTGTATCATGTTGATTGATTTGCGTATATTGAAGAATCCTTGCATTCCTGGAAAAAACCCCACTTGATCATGGTGTATGGTCCTTTTAATGTGCTGTTGGATTCTGTTTGCTAGTATTTTGTTGAGGATTTTTGCATCTATGTTCATCAGTGATATTGGCCTGTAGTTTTCTTTCTTTGTGACATCCTTGTCTGGTTTTGGTATCAAGGTGATGGTGGCCTCGTAGAATGAATTTGGGAGTGTTCCTCCCTCTGCTATATTTTGGAAGAGTTTGAGAAGGATAGGTGTTAGTTCTTCTCTAAATGTTTGATAGAATTCGCCTGTGAAGCCATCTGGTCCTGGGCTTTTGTTTGTTGGAAGATTTTTAATCACAGTTTCAATTTCAGTGCTTGTGATTTGTCTGTTCATATTTTCTGTATCTTCCTGATTCAGTCTTGGCAGGTTGTGCACTTCTAAGAATTTGTCTATTTCTTCCAGGTTGTCCATTTTGTTGGCATAGAGTTGCTTGTAGTAATATCACATGATCCTTTGTATTTCTGCAGTGTCAGTTGTTACCTCTCCTTTTTCATTTCTAATTCTATTGATTTGAGTCTTCTCCCTTTTTTTCTTGATGAGTCTGGCTAATGGTTTATCAATTTTGTTTATCTTCTCAAGGAACCAGCTTTTAGTTTTATTGATCTTTGCTATCGTTTCCTTCATTTCTTTTTCATTTATTTCTGATCTGATTTTTATGATTTCTTTCCTTCTGCTAACTTTGGGGTTTTTTTGTTCTTCTTTCTCTAATTGCTTTAGGTGCAAGGTTAGGTTGTTTACTCGAGATGTTTCCTGTTTCTTAAGGTAGGATTGTATTGCAATAAACTTCCCTCTTAGAAGTGCTTTTGCTGCATCCCATAGATTTTGGTTCGTTGTGTCTCCATTGTCATTTGTTTCTAGGTATTTTTTGATTTCCTCTTTGATTTCTTCAGTGATCACTTCGTTATTAAGTAGTGTATTGTTTAGCCTCCATGTGTTTGTATTTTTTACAGATCTTTTCCTGTAATTGATATCTAGTCTCATAGCGTTCTGGTTGGAAAAGATACTTGAAACAATTTTAATTTTCTTAAGTTTACCAAGGCTTGATTTGTGACCCAAGATATGAACTATCCTGGAGAATGTTCCATGAGCACTTGAGCAAATTGTGTATTCTGTTGTTTTTGGATGGAATGTCCTATACATATCAATTAAATCCATCTTCTTTAATGTATCATTTAAAGCTTGTGTTTCCTTATTTACTTTCATTTTGGATGATCTGTCCATTGATGAATGTGGGGTGTTAAAGTCCCCTACTATGAATGTGTAGTAAGATTTCCCCTTTTATGGCTGTTAGTATTTGCCTTATGTATTGAGGTGCTTCTATGTTGGGTGCATAAATATTTACAATTGTTATATCTTCTTGTTGGATTGATCCCTTGATCATTATGTAGTGTCCTTCTTTGTGTCTTCTAATAGTCTTTGTTTTATTTTATTTTTTATTTTATTTATTTATTTTTTTTGCAGTACACGGGCCTCACCCTGCTGTGGACTCTGCCGCCGTGGAGAACAGGCTCCAGATGCGCAGGCCCAGCGGCCATGGCCCACGGGCCCAGCCGCTCCGCGGCATGTGGGATCTTCCCAGACCGGGGCACGAACCCGTGTCTCCTGCATCGGCAGGTGGAATCTCAACCACTGCGCCACCAGGGAAGCCCAATAGTCTTTATTTTAAAGTCTTATTTTGTCTGATATGAGAATTGCTACTCCAGCTTTCTTTTGGTTTCCATTTACATAAAATACCTTTTCCATCCCCTTTCTTTCAGTCTGTATGTGTCTCTAGGTCTGAAGTGGGTCTCTTGTAGACAGCAAATATATGGGTCTTAGTTTTGTATCCATTCAGCCAATCTGCGTCTTTTGGTGGGAGCATTTACATTTAAGGTAATTATCAATATGTATGTTCATATTCTCATTTTCTTAATTGTTTTGGGTTCATTATTGTAGGTCTTTTCCTTCTCTTGTGTTTCTTGCCTAGAGAAGTTCCTTTAGCAGTTGTTGTAGAGCTGGTTTGGTGGTGCTGAACTCTCTCAGCTTTTGCTTGTCTGTAAAGGTTTTAATTTCTCCATCAAATCTGAATGAGATCCTTGCTGGGTAGAGTAATCTTGGTTGCAGGTTTTTCTCCTTCATCACTTTAAATATGTCCCGCCAGTCCCTTCTGGCTTGCAGAGTTTTTGCTGGAAGATCAGCTGTTAACCTTTTGGGGATTCCCTTGTGTGTTATATGTTGTTTTTCCCTTGCTGCTTTTAATATGTTTTCTTTGTATTTAATTTTTGACAGTTTGATTAATATGTGTCTTGGCGTATTTCTCCTTGGATTTATCCTGTATGGGACTCTATGTGCTTCCTGGACTTGATTAACTATTTCCTTTCCCATATTAGGGAAGTTTTCAACTATAATCTCTTCAAATATCTTCTCACTCCCTTCCTCTTTCTCTTCTTCTTCTGGAACCCCTATAATTTGAATGTTGGTGCATTTAATGTCCCAGAGGTCTCTGAGACTGTCCTCAGTTCTTTTCATTCTTTTTTCTTTATTCTGCTCTGCAGTAGTTATTTCCACTATTTTATCTTCCAGGTCACTTTTCCGTTCTTCTGCCTCAGTTATTCTGCTATTGATACCATCTAGAGTATTTTTAATTTCATTTATTGTGTTGTTCATTGTTGTTCATTTCATCTTTAGTTCTTCTATGTCCTTGTTAAATGTTTCTTGCATTTTGTCCATTCTATTTCCAATATTGTGGATCATCTTCACTATGTTTATTCTGAATTCTTTTTTAGGCAGACTGCCTATTTCCTCTTCATTTAGGTCTGTTAGGTCTGGTGGGTTTTTATCTTGCTCCTTCATGTGCTGTGTGTTTTTCTGTCTTCTCATTTTGCTTATCTTACTGTGTTTGGGGTCTCCTTTTTGCAGGCTGCAGGTTCGTAGCTCCCGTTGTTTTTGGTGCCTGTCCCCAGTGGCTAAGTTTGGTTCAGTGGGTTGTGTAGGCTTCCTGGTGGAGGGGACTAGTGCCTGTGTTCTGGTGGATGAGGCTGGATCTTGTCTTTCTGGTGGGCAGGTCCACGTCTGGTGGTGTGTTTTGGGGTGTCTGTGGACTTATTATGATTTTAGGCAGCCTCTCTGCTAATGGGTGGGGTTGTGTTCCTGTCTTGCTAGTTGTTTGGTATAGGATATCCAACACTGTAGCTTGCTGGTCATTGAGTGAAGCTGGGTGCTGGTGTTGAGATGGAGAACTCTGGGAGATTTTTGCCATTTGATATTATGTGGAGCTGGGAGGTCTCTTTTGGACCAGTGTCCTGAAGTTGGCTCTCACACCTCAGAGGCACAGCACTGACTCCTGGCTGTAGCACCAAGAGCCTTTCATCCACATGGCTCAGAATAAAAGGGAGAAAAAGTAGAAAGAAAGAATTAGTAGAGTAGAAAGAAAGAAAGAAAGAAAGAAAGGGGGGAGGGAGGGAGGAAGGAAGGAAGGAAGGAAGGAGGGAAGGAAGGATAAGAAAGAAGATAAAGTAAAATAAAATAAAGTAAGATAAAATATAATAAAGTTATTAAAATAAAAAAATTATTATTAAGAAAAAAAATTAAAGAAAAAACAAACAAAAAAACCAACGGATAGAACCCTAGGACAAATCGTGGAAGCAAAGCTATACAGACAAAATCTCACACAGAAGCATATATATACACACTCACAAAAAGAGTAAAAGGGGAAAAAATCATAAGTCTTGCTCTCAAAGTCCACGTCCTCAATTTGGGATGATTCATTGTCTAAAGGAGGGAAGGAAGGAAAGAAAGAAAGAAAGAAAGAAGATAAAGTAAAATAAAATAATTAAGAAAAAAAATTTTAAAAAAAACAAGAAAAAGGAAGGATAGAACCCTAGGACAAATGGTGGAAGCAAAGCTATACAGACAAAATCTCACACAGATGCATACACATACACACTCACAAATAAGAGGAAAAGGGGAAAAATCATAAATCTTGCTCTCAAAGTCCACCTCCTCAATTTGGGATGATTCGTTGCCTATTCATGTGTTCCACAGATGCAGGGTACATCAAGTTGATTGTGGTGCTTTAATCCGCTGCTTCTGAGGCTGCTGGGAGAGATTTCCCTTTCTCTTCTTTGTTCTCACAGCTCCCAGGGGCTCAGCTTTGCATTTGGCCCCGCCTGTGCGTGTAGGTCGCAGGAGGGCGTCTGTTCTTCGCTCAGACAGGAAGGGGTTAAAGGAGCAGCTGATTCGGGGACTCTGGCTCACTCAGGCCGGGGGAGGGGGGAGGGAGGGGCACGCAGTGCGGGGCGGGCCTGCGGCGGTAGAGGCCGGCATGACGTTGCACCAGCCTGAGGCGCGCTGTGCGTTCTCCTGGGGAAGTTGTCCCTGGGTCCTGGGACCCTGGCAGCGGCGGGCTGGACAGGCTCCCCGGAAGGGGGGTGTGGATAGTAACCTGTGCTCGCACACAGGCTTCTTGGTGGCGGCAGCAGCAGCCTTAGCGTCTCATGCCCGTCTCTGGGGTCCGCGCTTTTAGCCGCGGCTCGCGCCTGTCTCTGGAGCTCCTTTAAGCAGCGCTCTTAATCCCTCTCCTCGCGCACCAGGAAACAAAGAGGGAAGAAAAAGTCTCTTGCCTCTTTGGCAGCTCCAGACTTTTCCCCAGACTCCCTCCCGGCTAGCCGTGGCGCACTAACCCCCTGCAGGCTGTGTTCACGCCGCCAACCCCAGGCCTCTCCAGGCGCTCCAACTGAAGCCCGAGCCTCAGCTCCCAGCCCCGCCCACCCCGGCGGGTGAGCAGACAAGCCTTTCGGTCCGGTGAGTGCCAGTCGGCCCTGATCCTCTGTGCGGGAGTCTCCCCGCTTTGCCCTCCGCACCCCTGTTGCTGTGCTCTCCTCCGCGGCTCCGAAGCTTTCCCCTTCTGCCACCTGCAGTCTCCGTCCGCGAAGGGGCTTCCTAGTGTGTGGAAATCTTTCCTCCTTCACAGCTCCTTCCCACTGGTGCAGGTCCCGTCCCTATCCTTTTGTCTCTGTTTATTCTTTTTTCTTTTGCCCTACCCAGGTACGTGGGGCGTTTCTTGCCTTTTGGGAGGTCTGAGGTCTTCTGCCAGCGTTCAGTAGGTGTTCTGTAGGAGTTGTTCCACGTGTAGATGTATTTCTGGTGTATCTATGGGGAGGAAGGTGATCTCCGCGTCTTACTCTTCCGCCACCTTCCCGGAAGCCCTCTAGAAAATGTAGTTTTAAGCCCTGGATTTGATTTGGCAAAGAGAGTATTTTTAAAGTTAGCAAAAATTATGTAATTTTCTCTCTCACCAAAGAAGTGATGGACAGGACCAGAGATTGCCTTTTTATTTTTTTTTTGGATTCATACAGAAAGACTTGCCCTACAGGAAGATGCTGTCCCAAACTCAGAGAGCGTTTTGGGTATTACAAATTTTGCAAAAAATTCAAGGCATACAGGAGAGGGAAGTTTTATATTACCTCGAACAGTAGCGAGTGCAATGGAACACCTGTCAAATGAACCTGGCTTTCCTTCCAGCAGCAGCAGCATTGAAATTTTCAAGGTGTGGTGAATTATTATCCACCATCTGTTTTGCAATATGTTAATTCTTCTTGAACCAAAATCACAATCCAGCAAATGAGCTCTTAGCAAAGCAACAAGTCATCATTCATATGAGGCTATAGAAAGAACTTGAGCCAGAAATTATTAGCACAAATGCTTTGCCAGAAACAGAGTGGAATCTTATTAAAGACCAGAGAAAATGGTCAATTAGCTAATGAGACACAAAATAAGCAGTCAGTGATGGGAAGAGGGGAAAATAGTATCTACAGAGGTTAAACTAGAGGATGTTATTCTGTTTTATCCTTCAGAAAACAATTACTGACCACCTCTATAAAAATTTTCATGTGACATTTGTCCATGGTTGCTGTGTGAGTGTGCCCCAGAGTTGTGAAGTGTAGTTGTGCTGGGTTTTTCTTTGTCCTGTGACTGTAGTAAGATTATTGTGTAGAGAACTTGTACCTAAAATCCATTCTTTATTTATATGTGATATACAATTGAACTTGAGATGAATAGCATATTTTGCGGGTATTTTATTTAAATAAATAAATATCTGTGTAGTATAATCCATAAATATATATTGTCTTTTAGGAATTGTAGAAAAGTTTTAGTTATTGATATTGACTGGGACTACTTTTTCTTATGAATTATGGATTAATCTATAGCTATTTCATAAATAATATAAACAGAGATCAACACTAATGCATTTTGTATTAAGCTATGAGATAATAGGTGATTTTTAATATAATGTGTGCTTCACAAAATTCATTTGCAAATAAAATTTTATTATTAAAATCATTTGCTGATGTATTTTAAAATTGTAGATTTTTCAAAGTAGGAAATTTAACTATCTTAAATTTATTATCTAAATTGCTAAATATAATATGCAGTATATTTAATAATTTTCCTTCAGCTATTTATTTGGCTGTAAATCTTTGGTGTTTTAAATAAAACTTATATTCTTTCTCTTAAATCTTCCTGAACTATGCACACCACCTGTTCTATTATGAATACATAACAGACATAAAAAGAAATGAAGTGAAAATTGTCTAGTGACTGGACTGTTTAATAATTCCTTCCTGAAATTTAAGATTAGGATTCTGAAAATTTGGGGGATGTGTTAAATTTGAGTTAAGGGACTAAAGAGGATATACTGGAAAATATGAGTGGGTCTCAAGTATGATTCTGAGATCTCTGATAAATGTATACGTACATCTAAGCCTATGTATACTTCATGTATATGTGTATGTTTTGTATTTACATCCCTATGTATAGCTATCTATGCCTACACATTTACAGTAATTCAAACAATAGCACATCAAATGGACTGTATATTATATTTTACATATGTAAAAATTTTTAAAAGCCTTGAATTCAATACAATTAGTTCCAATTTCTTTGCTTTTTGGACGTCTGAGATGATGTCTGCTGATGTTGCTGATGATTTTGGTGATAAATGAAGAGAAGTAGATTTTCCTGGGAAGAATTGTCCTCCCACTCTTGGGTCTCCAAGTTCTTAGGTTTTCTTTGTTCTACTCGGAACTTGAAGTTGTGAGATTATTTCTTGAGAAGGCTTACCATCTTTTGGGTGTGTTTGAATGGCACTGACTAAAGCCCAGGAGTATCTTTTCTTTTTTTTTTTTTTTTTAAATGACATTGTGTGTTTGTTTGCTAATCATATTATAATATATAATTTAATTATAGGACATTGGGGGAATTAAAAAGGATAAAGGAAGAAAATAAGTTATTCATAATCCCTATCATCCCAAAACAGCCGTTATTATCATTTTGGTACACATCCTTCCAAATATGTAGTTTAAAGCTTTTCAGACATTATAATTCTAAAGGCATAAGTAAAGTTAAAGCAACAGTAGTTATCATAAACTTCACTGGCTTGAGCTCCCTCCAGCAGATGTAAGAGTCTAAGCCCTCTTCAGTACTACACCATGTTATTTTGGCATGGCCAGGAAAGACTCTTATGGCCTCATTACATGTCCTCCACACCCTGACATCACCTGCAAAACCACTTGGATGACAGCTCTTCAGCTGCCTTGATGTCGTGGCTTGGCCTTTCGGGTAATCAGCCCCCATCCAAGAGCCCACAAAGAGTCACTGTTAGAACAAAAGCCATTTCTATTACTGAGGAAATTCCAAGGGATTTAGGAGCTCGATGTCAGACCCTCCTATCCCTCAGGAAATTATAACAGCCTTAGGAGCTCTGTGTCAGGAACAGAGGCAGATACCAACATATATATTTACTATCGTTCCACATTTATTCACACTGGTTTTGACCTATTCAGAAAACAACAATCTGTACTACCTATGAGGTTCTGAATATACCTGCCCTGCCCAATCCTACTTATTTGCACACCTCGACTATCCCCCTATGATCCTATACTTTGTGTTCAGCAGAAGCTTTCCCAAATCATGTCCTGGTCTTTTGCCAAAGTGGCATTTGAGACTCTGCCTTGATTTCTAATTACTTCATTTGCATCTGTATCTTCAAATTTTAACGTTAGCACGAGACAGGGTGCCATTGTCTAATTTCAGCTTCACTGAATTCTCCGTCCATTTTATTAGCTTCCTTTCAGCCCAAGAGCTCAGGACCACAAATGCTTTGTGGTCTCCTCCTTTTTTATTGCATTGTTTCCCCCTAAAGTCTTGTTAACTGTGCAAAACTATTGTACTTTTTATTTTGGGGGGTCATGCCACACGGCTCGTGGGATCTTAGTTCCCTGATCAGGGATTGAACCCGGGCCCTCGGCAGTGAAAGCACAGAGTCCTAACCACTGGACAGCAAGGGAATTCCCTAAAACTATTGTATTTTTACTAACTAACCATGGTATCGTTCGTTTAACATTGTGGGTTTCTCTTCTGATCCATGCTACCCAGACAAAAGAAAAAATGAATGCTCACCGAGTGATTCTCTTTGAAAGTCTCTTTGCTCCTCCTTATAAAACTGTATCAAATCACTGAAATCTCTTTCAAAGGCCCTGCCTTACTGTATGTAGTTTATGTACTAGATTCCTCTGTGTCATCACTCCTATGATGTAAAGTGAGAATGATAATAATAGTACTTATCTCATAGGGCTGTTATCAGCTTAAATGGGCTTACAGTATTACCTGGCACATACTAAGTGCTTAACAGTATCATTTAAATAACCATTACTATAATTATTGCTACACTGCTTCTCTCTAAGTGTGGGTTTTGTATTTTATTATGAATACATTGGGCTTTAGTATGAATATTAGTATGAATTAGTATGAATATTAGTATGAATATTATAATAATATATTATAATATAATAATAATATTATATTAGTATGTATTAGTATAATAATAATATTAGTATGTATAGTAATTGGTATGTAATTAGTATACTAATTAGTAGGTATACTAATTAGTGCACTAATAATATTATTAGTATAATAATAATAATATTAGTATGAATATTAGTATGAATACACTGGGCTTTAGTATGAATATTTAGTATGTATTTTAGTATGAGTACACTGGGCTTTAGTATGAATACAAATGGGAGGGGGCTAGAACTCTGCAAATAGAATCTATAGGATATCGAAGATGAATTACTGCCTTTTGTAACAACAATTAACTTAGATGGAAAATTTTCTTTGCTTCAGTATGTTCTACACAATGCTGGTTCTTGTTTTAATGATGTTGAGCTCTTCTGTATCCTAACTGTTCTGTATTTGTGTACCTTTATGGAGGCCAGCTCTCTTTCAGTCACAGTTGGTGTTCAGGCTTTCTAATGGTGAGAAGGACATTTTAAAATCCTTTCTGAGAGTCCTTATTGGGAATGGATTCCCCATTGTGTGGCATCATAAGATTTCCTGTTGTTAAAAGATAAGCTGAGGCATATTAAAACTTTTAAGAGTTTATTTCAACAAAAACTGATTAGAATCAAGCAACATCCAATCTAGCAAGTAGAAAGGACCTCTGAGGAACGGTACAAAATGAAAGACTTTTATAGGCAGAAGGGAGCAGGCACAAGGAAGTTATACTAGGCCATAAAGTGTGCTGGTTATTGCAAGTTTACTTTCCTTTAGGGGATGGCAGGGATCTATCAGGCAGATTACTAACCAGTGCTATCAGATGATTCCTGACTGATTGGCTTATGATTCCATTTCTGATAGAGCCAAAACTGTAATTAACGTAAGTCTGTTTGTTGATGTGGGGCTTAGCATAAATGGTTCCATTTTGGGTCTGATTATCTTGTTTTTAACACTGTGTAACACCATTAAGCCTGAGATCCGCAGCTGATGAGCCCTACTGTCTTGATGTTCACCATCTTTTGTCTTCCTAAAGCACTGCATAATCATAATATATTTTCACCAGGTTAGGAGGCTGTTACCAACTGTGCAGTTGGCAAGAGGCAGAAGAACAAGCCTGGAGGTCAGTGATCCAGAGTTGCATTTCACTTCATGAGGAAGTCATAAAACAAAGCAACGGATCCAACATGCACACAGTTGTGGAAGAGATACGGACACAATTCCATGTGCCCTCAGTGAAGGAATACAGGTCCCCTTCTCCTCTCAAAGGTGAGCTCCTCAAGGACAGGAGACCTGTCTTAAGCATCTTAGTATCTCTGTGCCTGTCTAAGTGTAATCAGATGCCTCCCATGGACCTGAATCTGTGGCAAGGCACCTACCTGATCTCCTCAAATTCCCATCAGCGCCTGAGGGGTAGGCAGTGATAGACTCATTGAAGACCACGTTGGGGGAGCTCTGCTTGGTTAAATAGAGAGTGGCAGAATGAGGAGCCAGATTCAGGTCTGATGACCACAGTGCTTTGACAGGTAGGTAGTGGGGTCCTGGAGCTGGGCTGCCGGGTTCAGATCCTGGCTCGGTCACTCACTAGCTGTGTGAATTTAGGCCAGTCTCTTAATCTCTTTGGTTCTCCATTCCCAAGATGTAAAATGGGGACAATAACAGTCTTCAGGGATGTTATCGGCTGAAGATTACAGCATTGCCTGGCATATACTAAGTATTCAAGAAATATCAGCTAAAGTAATATTACTACTACTACTACTACACTGCCTTTCTCTAAGTGGGCTTTATATTTTAGTCTGAGGGCACTGGACTCACTAGGGAGCTAGAACTCTGAAAACAGAATCTGCAGGATATGAAAGATAATATTACTGCCTGACCTCCTTTAGTATCTCTTAGTATCTTTCTTTCCATTATGTTTGGATTTCTGGCTCAGTTTGAGTCATTCCCTAGAAAGAGACAGAATGTACTAAAATTCCACCTGGGTAACAGTTTCAACGCTAAACAGTGTGTCTGTCCATAGGAAGTCATAAAAATTCATGGAAAATTTCATCTTAAGAGTATAACTGATCCAACAAAGGAAAAGCACAGGCAGTGATACATATTTGCTAACTTTTTCTGGGCGTTCCATTTCCCAAGATAAATACACAATTCTGAATATTTTAATCCATTAAGATTTTCATTTTATAAATTGCTGAGTAAATTATGTATTTTCTAGGCAGAAAAGCTCAAGGAATCCAATCCTTCTAATTTAATTTACTTTCCTTAAATAATGGTTGAATAAATATTAAAATGAAAATATTCTTTTCTTTTAAGCAAGGAAGGAATTTATATTTATTGCATTTCTTCCTTGACCAGATTAATTTTGTCCTTCCAGTTCACTACTCAGTGGTGAATTTAGAGACACATGGTGTTGATCATTTCTTTTAAGGTTTACAACTGTTCTGTGGGTGTGCTTGGGTATTAAGAGAATGTGGGGACAGTGGGAGAGGTTGTTGTGTTTCGCATATTTTGTTTCTTTCGTTAGAAAAACATTTTTAGAAGTGCACAGATATTCTGTACTTTTCAAAGATATGAAAGGTGATCTTTATATCCAGAAAAAAGTATGTTTGGGAAAAAAACCATAACCACCTATGGCTTTTTAAAATGAATTTTAGAAATTTCCTTGTGTATTCAGATTTCTCATGCCATAAAGTTACTCTTTTCCCCCCTTTCCATATACTGTGGAAAGGAAGGAAAGAAGGAAATCAATATTCACAGTCCACACTTAAGGGGTGGGGTGTTAGGCTCCACCTCCTTGACTGTGGCATATCTGCACAAATTATTTGGAATTCTGCTGGGGAAAGTTGTCTATTCTCCCCAATTTATTTATTTATTCAGTCACTTACATCAGCATGGATTCATGCGTGCTCATGGGTATATATTTTAAGTTATAACCTAATATTACTTTATTAATTTTGTTGCTCAAGTTTTTCCAGCTTTGTTGCTCGAAGTTCCATTGGGAGCTCTTTCATTTGGTTCCTAGATCCCTTTGACATACCTACATCATTGTTATTTATTATTAGTCTTTTTTTTTTTTTTTTTTTGCGGTACGCGGGCCTCTCACTGTTGTGGCCTCTCCCGTTGCGGAGCACAGGCTCCGGACGCGCAGGCTCAGCAGCCATGGCTCACGCGCCCAGCCGCTCGCGGCATGTGGGATCTTCCCGGACTGGGGCACGAACCCGTGTCCCCTGCATCGGCAGGCGGACTCTCAACCACTGCGCCACCAGGGAAGCCCCTTATTAGTCTTTTTTAAAGCACCTCCTTATTTTCTGATACTATAGGATGCTCCAGGCTCATCTTGTGTATTTCCTGCCGCAGTCCTAGAATCAGCCATTTCTCCCAGGAGCCCTGTTTTTTTCTGAAGGATGGTATTTAAAAGCAAGATCTGGGCACTGATTGTGCTCCTACTGGGCTCTCTCAGCTGAAAGAACAGGAGATATATGTGTGTATTCTAACCTATGTATATACACCTATCTAAAAATACTTGGATATGTAACCAACTGTATCTATATGACAAAGCTGATCCAGTGAGTTCTTACTGATGTTTCCAACTCTTATTATTTCATGGATCATTCTAGTTTTCTTCCCTTCCTTATCTCTAAGGTCCCACTCCCCCCATCTGTCATCCGTTTACTTAATTTTTCACTTCTGGCATACACATACAGTGCTTTCAGAAGTGTTAACACATAATCCAATGGGAAACAACTTTATTACAGCACTATGTCCAGTTCCTATTGCCTTTACTCTTACAGACTCCATTCATTTCCAGAGTTATTTAGGTTGCCAGCTTATTCCCCTACCCATGTCAGTGAGGGTGTTTCATATATTTATAAGACATTTAGATTCTTTTGCCACATCCTGCATTCTCTGTTGTGATCCTACCACCTCCTAGATTGATTTTTTTAAAATTTTGCATACATTGAAGTTTGCTCTTTGTGCTATAAAGTTCTATGGGTTTTGTCAAATGCTTAATAGTTTGCATTCACCATTACAGTATCACACAAAATAGTTCTACCACCCTAAAAAGTAATCCTTTGTGCTATACCTGTATAATCACCTCCTCCCCCTGAGTCCTTGGCAACGACTCATCTATTTACCATTTCTATTATTTTACCTTCTTCAGACTGTCATATGATTGGAATCATACAGTACATAGCTTTTTCAGACTGGCTTTTTTCACTTATCAATATGCATTTAAAATTCATCTATGTCTTTTTGTGGCTTGATAACTCTTTTCTTTTTATTGCTGAATAACATTCCATTTGATGTATATACCAGTTTGTTTATCTATGCTTACGGAAGGCATCTTGGTTGCTTCCAGTTCTTGTTGATTACGAATAAAGCTTCTATAAACTTTCACATGCATTTTTGCATGGACATAAAGCTTTCAAATCAGTTGGGAAAATACTTAGAAGTGCAATTGCTGAATTGGATGGTAGGGCTACATTTAGTTTTGTGAGAAACTGCTGAACTCTCTGCCAAAGTGTCTTCCAAGGCTGTACCATTTTTCATTCCCATAAACAATGAATGAGACGTCCTGTTGCTCCATATCCTCACCAGTCCTTGATATTGTCAGCTTTTGGTTTTAGTCATTCTAATATGTGTTTAGTGGTTTCATATTGTTGTTTTAATTCGAAATTGCCTAATGACAGATAATGTTGAGAGTCTTTTCATATACTTATTTGCCATCTGTATATTTTCTTTGGGGAGATGTTCAGATCTTTTGCCCATTTTTTTCATTGAGGTGTTTGCTTTTAAGAGATCTTTGTATATTTTGGATACAAATCTTTAATCAAATACATGTTTTGCAAATATTTTCTCCGTGTCTGTGGTTTGCCTTTTCATTCTCTTGAGTGTCTTTCTTAGAGAATGCAGCTTTTAATTTTAACAAAGCCCAACTTATCAATTTTTTCTTTTGTGGATCATGCTATTGGTGTTGTGTTAAAAAACTTATCACCAAACCTAACATCGTGCAAAACTTCCTGAAGAAGTTTTATAGTTTTGCATCTTACATTTAGTTTTATTATACATTTTGAGTTAATTTTTATGTAAAATGTAAGATCTGTGTCTAGGTTTATTTATTTTTTGCATAGGGGCATCCAGTTGTTCTGGCACCATTTATTGAAAGACTGTTCTTTTTCTATTGAATTGTCTTTGTTCCTTCGTCCAAGTTCAGTTGACTATATGTGTGTAGGTCTAGTCTGGGCTCTTTATTCTGTTCCATTGTGCTATGTATCCTTTTGCTGAGATGATGCTATTTTGATTACTGTGGCCTTTAAATAAGTCTTGAAATCGAGTAAGGTTAGTCCTCCAACATGGTTCCTCCTCTTCTCCTTCTTCCTCTCCTTCTCCTTTTTCTCTTTCTCCTCTTCCTCCTCCTGCATCTCTTCCCCTCCTCCCCCCTTCCCCTCCTCCTCCTGTTCCTCCTTCTCCTCTTCTTTGGTACTGGGTTGGTTGTTCTAGGTCTTTTGCCTTTCCATATAAACTTAAGAATCAGTTTGTTGACATCTACAAAATAGTTTGCTGGTATTTTGATTGGGATTGCATTATATCTGTAGATCAAGTTTGGAAGAATTGACATCCTAATTAACAATATCGAGTTTTCAATCCATGAACATTGCTCTATTTATTTAGATACGCTTTCATTTTTAAGCAATCACTGTTTTATTGTTTTCTGTATACAGGTCCTGCACATATTTTGTTAGATTTAAACCTAAGTGTTTCATTTTGGGAGGATGCTACTTTAAATGGTATTGTCTTATTAATTTCAAATTCCAGTTGTTTATTGCTGGCATGTATATAGGAAAGTAATTGACTTCTGTGCATTAACTTCATATCCTGTGACTTGCTATACTTGCTTATTAGTTCCAGAAGTGTTTTGATCATTCTTTGAGATTTTCTGCATTGTATATCTTGTCATCATGAATAGAGACAGTTTCAATCTGTACACCTTTTATTTCTTTTTCTTGTTTTATTCCACTAGCTAGTACTTATTGTATAACATTGAATTTGAGTGGTGAGAGAGAAATCCTTATCTTGTTTTTAGTGTTGGGGAGCAAGTGATCAGTATTTATTTCACCATTAAATATTATGTTAACTTTATGTTTTTTGTAGATGTTATCAAATTGGGGAAGTTCTCCTTCATTCCTAGTTGGCTGAAAAAAAATTTTTTTTTTATCATGAATGGGTTGGACTTTATCAAATGCTTTTCTGTGTCAGTTGGCATAATAATATGATTTTTCTTCTGTAGTCTGTTGATTTGGTGGATTATATTGATTGATTTTCAAGTGTTGAACCAGCTTTGCCTACTTGGAATAAATGCCACTTGGTCATGGTGTATAATTCTTTTTAAACATTGTCAGATTCAATTTGGTAATATTTTGTTGAGGATTTTTACATCTATATTCATGAGAAATAATGGGCTGTAGTTTTTGTTTCTTGTACCATCTTTCTCTGCTTTTGGTATTAGAGTAATGCTAACCTCATAGAATGAATTAAGGAACATTCCCTCTGCTTCTGTTTTCTTTAGGAGATCAGTGTCATATCTGTTTCTGACACTTGCTTCCTCTACTTAGACTATTTCTTCTTGCCTTTTGGTGTGCCTTGGAATTTTTTGTAGGAAGCTGTACATGTTGTATTGGATAATAGGACCTGGGGAAATAAGCCTTCACTGTGATGATTTATGTTAATATGCAGTTGGGCTGTATTTGCTCTTGATAAAGGTGCCAGACACTTTAAATTCCTCTTATCTCCCCTCTTGACTTGGGTGCCCTGCTCTTATCTCCCCTCTTGACTTTGGGTTTCCCTAAGTCCTTCTCCTCCAAGAGGATCTGTGTCTTGAAGTTTTTTCAGCTATAATCCACTGGTATCACACTGGAGTCTCCCTGGTGTGTGATATTTTGTGGGCCTGTGTCTATGGCCTGAGATCCTCACAAGAGTTTTTTTTCTTAATAGCTTCTCCTCTCTCCCCCACCTCCCCTAGATGAGACAGGAAGGCTGTGAGGGCTGGAGTCCCAGGGCTTGGAAACAAGCTCTGGTAGAGTCTTTTGTTCTGGAGAGTAGGTCTTTGCTATATAGAAGACTCTGGATGTATTTCACAAGGATTCCTCTTCTTTTCCTCCTACCAGAGACACCAGGGCATTTTTCTAATTATTCAAGGTTACCATTTAAGTGTTTTTACAAGTTTATAGCTCCAGTGGTTTCTGCTATAGATAGGCAGATTTTGACTGTCACTCCCTGGATTTGCCCATTTCTTCAGATTTGGGAGTGGTTGTTTCCCCTGCAAACTCAGTTCTTTCATGGGTTTAAGAAAAGTTATTCGTTTTCAGTTTCTTCAGCTTTTTCTTGTTGTAAGGATGGGGTAAAGAATTCTAAGCTTTTTGCATGTCGTAGCTGAAACTTCTAGTACATTTTTAGTGACTTATTATTTTATTCTATTAATTTGTTGCTTCTTAATAGGGCATGACATATCTCTGCCTTGTCTTACCCATTCTTTCACCCCTCACTTCCAGCTCCCCACTAACCCATGTCCACATATTGTACTTGTCCCCTGTGGATCTCTGTAAGATTTTCTTTTCTATCTTGGCTTTTATTATCTATTAGTTTTTTCTTCTTAACATTTTTGATTCATCTTGAATTTATTTTGGTTGAAGGAGTGAGTTAGCCATCCATTTTTGGTTTTGCCGAAATGCCAGACCATTTTTTTGGATAAATTTATCTTTTCCCCACTGATATAAAAAATTTTACTTTTTGTATACTAAATTAAAAATATATATGATCTATTTCTGAACTCTTAAATTTGTTCTATTGATCTGTTAGTGTACTCCTGTGCCAGTACCAACTTTTTAATGTAGGTTTCATAGTGTAGTGAGTTACTAAGAAAAATAGTATTTTACAAATAGTAATGCATTAATGATATACAGTATTTTAAGAATAACTGATGTTGGTAATATTTATTTTGCTTTTCTATGAAGAGGTATCTTTTTATTTATTCATCTTGCATTGTATCTGTTAGTAGAATTTTAAAAGTTATTTTTTTACATAGATCCAATATACTTCTTATATTTATTTTAACTATTTTATCTTTTCATTGTATTTTCTCAGCAGTAATTATTTGTATACAAGACAGCAATCGATTTGGGGACATTAATTTTATAACCAGAGATTTTGCTGAATTATCTCATTGTGTCTAATAGCTTTTTAGTTGTCTCTCTTGGGTTTACGGTTATGTAACCATATCATTTTCAAATAATGATAATTTTACATTTTCCTTTTTATTTTTGCCTCATTTATTTCTCCTGCTTAATGACAATGGCCAATCTTTTAAAGAACGATATTAACTAATAGAACACACTTCATTGTAATAAACTTTTTTTAACCACAATTATCTCATTGTTTTGTTAAACTGTAAAATCCTTGGGGTAGGGACTTTTATTCCTAATGCTTAACATAATATAGGAATAAAAAATAAGTACTCAATAGGCAGCTGTTGAATGATCTAGGGCAAGGTAAGTTGAGCTAGGCTGAGCTGAGATACCCCACTCTAATACCTTAGCCTATATGAAGTGTGTGTCCTTGAATGTCACAGAGATAGCTAAAGTGCCTCTTCATCAGACCCATGAAAGTCTGGTGTGAGTCCCATAGCTAGAACCTATGATTTTTGGCCACAATTGAACCCTCAAAGATCTGTAGCCTTTGGGCCTATCTCAGTTCAGTTGGAGTGAGGGAACACTCCTGCCCTAGGTCAATCTTTTAGGCACTCTGCCCTGGAAGACAGAACTTTGAATTTTTAAAGATGGTGTATACAGAGGAGAAGCAGAAGTCAAAGTACTTTGTAGATTCTACACACTGTCCTGCAGCACAAGTCTCATGACATACTCACAGAAGCAGCAGGAACCTTCCTGGCTCCTGAATGGGACTCCAACAGCCATCTTGTGTTGGGAGTAGGAAGATGGAGGCAGAAGCTTGGCTTTTCTATGCATAATAAGCATCAATACTTTTTGAAGGACACGAAGAGGCAGACTTTTGTACAAGGCAGCTTTGAGAGCTGTATCAGTGGGGCCTGCCTGGAAAATGGTCAGGGTAACAGAATGTCAGCAATGGGAACATGAAAAAGACAGCTCTTGGTTGGAATGAGACCAGAGTGAGAACAAGTGCAGTAAATAAACCAAAGACACCTGTATTCTTGGGTTATGAGCAGGAGCCAAAGTCGTTTAATGACCTCTCAAAATAATGGGCAGACTTGAAACTCAAAGGTTTTGGCTTGTGGCCTGATGGACAAGTGTCTCTGGCTTGGTACTGGCTCCTATAACCCTAATATGGTGGCCCAAGAATAGTGCTCTCCTTTTCAACTCTATTCCAGTAAGTTCTTTATCATGCATCCCTATTTCAGAGAAGATTGCTTCTTACTTTTCCATTAGAAAAATGAATATTATGATGGATTTCATTTTTCCATTGAAACTAATTGACCATGGACAATAATACTAAGCACTATATCTAGTCGAAAGGAAAGCAGTGGGATTTTGTTCACAAATTGCCGTGGGGAGGCAGAGATCACAGCTCATTTGAGGAATCGAGGCTTCTGATTAGCGGTGCTACTTGAGGCAGGCAGGGTGCTTCTCAGTGTCCAGCAACTTATTCCCAGAAGGAGTTTGTGCATTTGTTCTTGCATTCATTAAGCCATTCATTCTTTCATGAAACTTTTTTGAGGTATATCATGCACAGAACTGTAGATTCAAAGGTAAATAGACCATCTTCATGCTGGTGTGGATAATGTCACTTGCCTTTCTTGAGTATATAAAAATAATTTTGGTCATGAATCTCTATGGAAAACTTAAGGAAGCAAAGATCCATCTTCTCAGGGGAAGACACATAAGCCCCTAATTTTCCATACAGTTTCGGGGGATGCACAGCCATATGATGCATGTCCATGGAGCCCCTCAGGTTGAGATCTCCAGCAGGAATGCAATAGATATCAGGATCGATGGCAGAAGACTGTGAGCTTCACACATCAGAGTAGTGAAGACCATGTTCTTTGACCAAGCTCCTCTTTGACATTCCTTTCCCTTTTATAACCCGTCTGTCTCTGTTACTCTTTTAATTTGAACTCTTAAATTTTTCTCTCTCTACAGTAGTATAATATTACTGAACACTGGTGAGGGCTTGGCTAGGGATGTACACTGAGTGTTTTGTAATATTGCCAGTTGGAAGTCTGTGTTTCTACAGCAGTGTTCCATCCCCAGAGAGCTGAAGGAGATTCTGGTTGGACTGATTCACAGTCTTGCCTAGGATTCCATGGCTTATTAATGGTAGAGCCTGAACAGAGAATTCCTGATTCTCAGGTCTGCACCTTCATCACTGGCTTAGCTCTAATTCCATCCCCTATTCCATCTTTAGTTCTATCTTCTGGCCTGAAAACTCCGTGTAAGGTCTAACAGGCACTTTTTCTGAAGAGAGGTAAGAATTTGTTAGCCAGAGTTGTTAGAGACAAATATGGGGTTAGTGATGTATTTTCCTGATTACAGTGAATATGTCAATACAGTTCTCCACGCCCGCCCCATCACACATCACACACAATTTCAAAGGCCACCAAAAATGTATCTCAAAAGAAGCATTTTATCTTACTCAAGAGATAAAACAAAAACTTTTTTTGTGGTCCTAAATGAATACAGTTTTTTTTTCTGAAAAGATAGTTTTCTGAACAGAGCTTTCCTTTTTGTGATGTAGGACACTAGTGTTGCCCAAATAGAACAGGAAAAGGCAGAAGTTAGGAAATGAAATGCTCACAACCTCAGGGGCCAAATGGCATCACAGTGATTTCTCACATATTTTAACTTTCAGAAGACCCTAGAGACTGCTTTTATTGCACATTTTAAGGAGCCGTCTGTCTTTTTACCAGAACTAGTATGTGTTCAAAACTTTAAATAATTTTTTTCCTGTGTCAAAGGACCAAAGTCACCCACTGTAGTTGCTAGTAGGAAATTCACAGGGTTCACAATGGAAGAAAGAGTCTTGGCACAGCCTAGAATCCTGGTACATCTGCTGCTATGGAAACTGCACTAGGTAGGCATTGCTTGTGTTTTCCTACCTCGGCTAAGAATAATCAATGCCATAAATCATCTTAGATGATATATCCTTTTAGGGATCTTCCTTTGGGTTTGCTGATATGGTGCCATTTAGAATTCATTATATTTCAATTGAGACTTCATTAAGAGGAAGGCTTCCTCCAAATCCATATTTTGCTGCCTGAGAATAAGAGTGAGGGACAAGATACGAAGTAACAATGTTTTGCCTGGGGTAAAGCACTATGGCAACTATGTGAACGAAGTGGTTTAAGCCTCAAGAAAGTCTAAATATAACCACCAACACAGACATATATAACGCAAGTTCAAGAATAGTTGAATATAAAGTATGCAGGGCTTGATATAGGAAAAGCATTCAATACAGTCAACTATTATCTACTAGTGTTCTTACTCCTACTGCTACTACTGCTTTTCAAATCAGATTTATAAAAATTATAGCTAACGTAATGGAAAAGCTGCTGAAGCTACTTTCACGTTGTGGAAGATGCTTTAATTTCCAAATAAATATAGGTCATCCTAGCAAGAACACAAGAATAGAAGAACCTCTAATTTTAAGTAAACCTGCCGGCAACAATTTTTCAAGTTTTTTGGGCAAATTGACAGCATCTCTTTGGAGGATTGTTAGTATTCAGGATTAGAAATAAGTATACTTGTTTCTCAGAAGTTGATCTAGAGAATTAGGTTTGGATTAGAGGACAATCTAGGTGCTGCTGGTGTTTTTAGATGAGGGTAATAGTAGTGGTAGGGGAGTAGGGAGAGGGCCTGGGAATGATCAGCAGTTCTCAAATTTGTGTGTGGAAGAATCACTTGGTGTGTCTGTTAAAAATGCAGATTTCTAGAAGCGAGTCCCCAGTGATTTTGATTGAGGGGTCCCTCAGGCAGCCACCCCATAGGCACACGTCCAGGCACTTCTCCTGCCCCATGCTCCCTCGCTCTGCCTTTCACTTCCCAGCTGCCAAGATCTTGGAAGCTTTGAAGCTCACCAAAGAAGGGAAATCCATTGAGAACAGTCTGTAAACCGTCAAGCAATTTCCAGATATTACATGCAGTCTGCCTGTCCCCTGCCTCAACCTGGGTTTCTTCCATTGGGTGAGTGGTCCTGGGTCTCACATTGGCATTGCTCATTTGGTTGATGAGGACATATTGACAGAATTGTTACTGCTGACTGAGAAGTAGAGGATAAGATGGCAGAGTAGAAGGACTTGAGCTCACCTCGTCTCACGAAAACACCAAATCACCACAAACTGCTGAATAACCATCGACAAAAAAGACTGGAACCTACCAAAAAAAGATATCCTACATCCAAAAACAAAGAAGCAGACAGTAGGAGGGGTAGGAGTGTTTGAAGACATAATAGCCGAAAACTTCCCTAACATGGGAAAGGAAACACTCACTCAAGTCCAGGAAGCACAGAGTCCCATACAGGATAAACACAAGGAGGAACACACCGAGACACCTATTAATCAAATAGACAAAAATTAAAGACAAAGAAAAACTACTAAAAGCAACAAGGGAAAAGCAACAAATAACACACAAGGGAATCCCCATGAGGTTATCAGCTGATTTTTCAGCAGAAACTTTGCAGGCCGGAAAGGAGGGGCAAAATATATTTAAAGTGATGAAAGGGAAAAACCTACAACCAAGAATACTCTACCCAGCAAGTCTCTCATTCGGATTCAACAGAGAAATCAAAAGCTTTACAGACAAGCAAAAGTTAAGAGAATTCAGCACCACCAAACCAGCTTTACAACAAATGCTAAAGGAACTTCTCTCGGCAGAAAAGAAAAGGGCACAACTAGAAAGAAAATGGGAAAGTTCACCGGTAAAGGCAAACACACAGTAAAGGTAGGAAATCATCCACACACACGTATGATATCAAAACCAGCAAGCATGAGGAGAGTACAAATGCAGGATATTGGAAAAGCATTTGAAATTAAGAGACCAGCAACTTAAAAACAATCTGGTGTATGTATGTATATATATATATATATATAGAGAGAGAGAGAGAGAGAGAGAGGGAGGGAGGGAGGGAGGGAGGGAGGGAGGGAGAGAGAGAGGGAGAGAGAGAGAGAGAGAGAGAGATGTATCAAAACCCAATGATTTTTGTTTAACATCTTTATTAGAGTATAATCGCTTTACAGTGTTATGTTAGTTTCTGCTGTATAACAAAGTGAATCAGCTATATGCATACGTATATCCCCATATCCCCTCCCTCTTGCGTCTCCCTCCCACCCTCCTTATCCCACCCCTCTAGGTGGTTGCAAAGCACTGAGCTGATCTCCCTGTGCTATGCGGCTGCTTCCCACTAGCTATCTATTTTACATTTGGTAGTGTATATACGTCAATGCTGCTCTCTCACTTTGTCCCAGCTTACCCTTTCCCCTCCCCATGTCCTCAAGTCCATTCTCTATGTCTGTGTCTTTATTCCTGTCCTGCCCCTAAGTTCATCAGAACCTTTTTTTTTTAGATTCCATATATATGTGTTAGCATATGGTATTTGTTTTTCTCTTTCTGACTTCACTCTGTATGACAGACTCTAGGTCCATCCACCTCACTACAAATAACTCAATTTCATTTCTTTTTATGGCTGAGTAATATTCCATTACATATACATGCCACATCTCCTTTATCCATTCATCTGTCAATGGACACTTTGGTTGCTTCAGTATCCTGGTTATTGTAAATAGAGCTGCAATGAACATTGTGGTACATGACTCTTTTTGAATTATGGTTTTCTCAGGGTATATGCCCAGTAGTCGTATGGTAGTTCTACTTTTAGTTTTTTAAGGAACCTCCATACTGTTCTCCATAGTGGCTGTATCAATTTACATTCCCACCAACAGAGCAGGAGGGTTCCCTTTTCTCCACACCCTCTGCAGCATTTATTGTTTGTAGATATTTTGATGATGGCCATTCTGACTGGTGTGAGATGATATCTCATTGTAGTTTTGATTTGCATTTCTCTAATGATTAGTGATGTTGAGCATTCTTTCATGTGTTTGTTAGCAATCTGTATATCTTCTTTGGAGAAATGTCTGTTTAGGTCTTCTGCCCATTTTTGGATTGAAAACCCAATGATTTTGATTGAGAAGATAGAGAGTGTGGACCAAGAAGCTGCATTGTCAAGAATTTCCCCATCTGATTCTGATCAGCCAACCCATGTTCCACGCTGTGAAATGCTGGAGATCCCGTCTTGACTTTGACTTGTAGGCTAACACTTCTACATTCCATTCTGAGTAATTACAACTTACAAAGTATACTCATTCTATATCCCTGGGTAGTGGTAGTTTTCTTTTCAAATCACAATACGTCAACATATTTGGTTTAATAATAAGTGCAATGAAATATGATTTATATTAAAAATTCAGGTGATACAACTGCAGTATGACAATTTACATTACAATAAACATTTTAGTGTGGTGTACAAATACAGAAAATATTTTTATTAAAATTTAATATTATACACTACTTCCTTCCTCCCCCATAAAAATGATCAGTTTCCAACATGTACCTCATTAGTATCCAAATGAGTATCCATTATTCTCAGGTTATTTATGGGTTACAACCAGTAATCTCCTACTTTATATCATCCACTCCTCAACTACATTAGTCTGTATTACAAACCAATCTCAAAATCTACATCTTTCAATAAAACATAAGAGCATAATGCTTTTGATCAATAACAGGCTGACAGAACTTAAATACAGTTTTCGCATAGAAGTCACATAATATATTGATAGAAAAACTACTCGATTAATGGTACATTGTTTATCATGTTACCCCAGAGATGACAAATACCTTCCTTTTCACACTTAGGCAGACATTATTCATTGTTCATACCACTCTTCCCAGCTAAATCACATGCTGCCTCAGAATCCTCTCCAGCAAAGGTGGTCACTACCAATCTATCAGAGTTGGCTTGAGGATAAAATTGTATTTTCCATACCTGCTCTACACCAAACAAAAAGTAGTTCACTCTGTCATGTACTCACACATTCTCTCTCTATCCCCTCCACCCCGAAGCATTCAGAAACAAGTCATCCATATAACTCATAATAAGGTAAAGTCTTGGTAGAAGACCCTATTTCACCATACATTAAATCAAGAACAAGGTTTCCTTGTTTGTAAAAGGAAGCATGGGGTTCCATGTCTTCTTTTGCTTTTCTAGAGATTCTCCCCATAGTGGCACATTTGTTCATAAACTTGCAACAGATAGTTCGTATCTATCTATTGTTAAGAAGACAGTGATTTCAACCCACATATTGAAATTCATTAAAGTACTGAGGAATCAGGAAGCCTACCTTTCTCTTTGAAGTTCCAATTTAAAATAAACCAGCCAACAAAAAAACCCTAAATTATTTTAGGAAAGCATCATGTGTCTCAATTTAACCATTTTTAATGCTTAGCCAATGTCTTAGTCCATTCAGGCTGCTATAACAAAAATACCACAAACTGGGTAGCTTAAACAACAGAAATATATTTCTTACAGTTCTGGAGACTGGAAGTCTGAGACCAAGGCATGGATAGATTCACTGTCTGGTGAGGACCTGCTTTCTGTTTCATAGATGATCATCTTTTTCCTGTGTTCCCACAAGACAGAAGGGGCAAAGGAGCTCTTTTGGGTCTCTTTTATAAGGGCACTCATCTCATTTATGAGGACTCTGCCCTTATAACCTAATCAACCTCCTCAAAGCCTCACCTCCAAATGCCAACACATTGGGGATTAGGTTTCAACATATGAATTTTTGGAGGGACATAACATTCAGTTTATAGCAGCAAAATTTTATTTCTTGTATTTTTCTATAAAATCTATATTTTGTTAAATTATAATGCTTATATCATGTTTTAAATTTAAAAATAAAATAATCATTTAGATAACAACATTCAGAAAAATCCATAAAATAAAATTAAGACCATCTATAAAAACACTATCCTGAAATAACCATTTTTGACACTTTGGTATATTTATCTCCATTCTATTTTCTATGTATCTTCATTTGAATGTGTCTTTTTCTTTTATTTTCCCACAATAACTGGCTAATTTGGGGCATAGAGTTTGTATCTTGCTTTTAAAAAGATAATATTTCATGAAACATTTAATTTAAAATTAGAGTATAAAATTAAATTATCTTTTCAAAACATGTTTTTAATGTGCCTTAGTCTGGGTCCTCTGAGGAGCAAATGCCAAGAAATGATTAAACCTGCAAGGATTTTATTAGAAGTGCTTGTGTGAGAGAAAATAGAAAGGGAGTCAGATAAGACTGGGATAGCCATCATACCTCCATGCAAGTCTGACCAGGAATGAGTCTGTCCTAGTATTATATTTTGTCTCTTTGGTCATTAGCTGGGAGCAGGCCTTGGGAGGTATAGCTTCAGTGCAGGTGGAACAATGGATTTCAAAATGCGGCAGCCAAGTAGGCCCTTGGTCAATTATATTTTCTATAGTCGGAGGTCTATGAGGGACATTTTCATGGTCCCCACATTAAGGTCACATGATTGTCCATCATATGGATAGATTTTTTTTTCCTCCAGTCTTTTCCAACAATTCTGCATTAGTGATTATTTTCTTAGTTGGGTTCCTAGAAATGAAGTTGCCGGATCACAGTATGAAATTTATGTCTAAATATTTTATAATATACTTAATATTTCTAAATAGTTTTTCCAAATGAATTTCTATATAAACTATGATGTTTTTACTTGAATCTCTGCAGTTATTTTGAAGGTACACATCATTCAACTAGTGGCTATTTTAAGTTTTCAAAATAATTTTTTTAGTCTCTGTTTGACACCAGCCTGTAAAAGTTATTGAAGACATTGTCATGCCCTCCTTCTCTTTAATTTTTCTTATACTAACTTCTCCATCTTCATGAATATCATACAGAGTTTGAGGCTAAGATTCTTGCTATTAAATTATGTTATTAAATTTCAAAAATACTTTCTTTAAGGTGTATATATATTTTACATTAGTGATTAGTATAAAATTAGAAAGAATAGAGTGTTACTACCATAAATAAGCTGAAATAAACAAGTAAAAACCTTTTTCTAAGAACCATACTTTGAAAGAGAATCACCTATTCTGGTTAACTGTGTCTTTTGATACCGGATTTTATGTTAGCAGCAACATCGCAGGGGAAAGAGCTATGTTCACTGAAACACAATTTTCTTTAAAATTGATTTTGAACCAAGGAAACTTGGAGCTGATTTAACATGTCGTGCTGTACTACTGTGAGTTGGCCACAAAGAGCTTCTTCCTCCCACTCATCAATGAAGTTCACTACTGGGTAGGAAGGCTGCCTTCTGTCTCCAGCCGTAGGGTGGTATCATCATTCTAATGAGGGTCAGTTTCCATTTCTCCCACCTCTGTGCTGCATAATGTTTCACAGCAGAAATACTGTAACACAATTCTTGTGGCCACTTTGATGATAAAATGCTGATTCCCTGCTGAAAATATAATTCCACATCCATCGCTCTCCTGAGAAGAGAAAGTTTTAATCATCTCACGTGAGGTATTAGCAGTGTGAGTAGACCCAAAACCGCAACAACCTGCATATGTTTACAACACTGGGAAATGAATTCTTCTGTAAATGTTAATTTTCTTATTTACCTACTGACATTTTTTTACTCCTTGTCAGGGAAATATGTCTCATTGTATCTATATCCTAAGGGCTAACCTACAAAATCCCAAAGAGGAGGCAAAGCAGGGGAACTGGCAGGGGTGTGGTGGCTGATTAGTATCCTGTTAAAAGGATAACAGAATTGTCCTGTGCAATATTAACCACCCATAACACCATTTAGTCTGATAACAGCCAGCCCTGTGAATATTTAACTTTCACAATATTTGCTTTACTGATAGTGGGTCACTTTCATATATGAAATATAGCCTATTGCTTATTATTAATTAGACCCGAGTTGACCTTCAGAATTTAATATTCTTTCAACAGTGATATGTGTAATTTACTATGGTAGCATACATTCAAAATGTGAGAACGTTAGGATTTAAGACATCATAGGCTTGGAAAGAATCTTGATGGGTCATCTTATTTATTCATCCAACTGTCTATTGAAAATCATTTACATGCTAGGTGCTGGAGGGCATTCAGTGAAATATAAGATGCCTTCTACCCCTTATGTACTCAGGCTCTACTTTCAGGGGCAAATGAAATGACCTTGTATAAGAATACAAGGCAGTGCTGGTTGACAGACAATGAGACTCTTGAGTTCAGAGCAGAGTAAGGGTGATGTGAGAAGCAGGCAAAGACCTCGTAGAGGAAGGAACAGTTGGAGTGGCCGTGGAAGGGAGGGCAGGGCATAGATAGGCAGGCAAAGGGAACAGCAGGAAACCAGACAGCACCTGCTGGTGATTGCAAGGACTTCGTGGACAGGTCTGCAGGTCAGCCAGCCTCGCAGCTGGCTCAGGCCATGGTGTGAGTTTGAAAGTCCTGACCGCTTTTTAGAACTGCTGATGGCTGAGGCAGGTGGTTACCTTTTGGAGGGACATACAGCTTCTTTGATCTAGTGATTTATAGAAGGCCTCTGTGATATGAACACAGGCTTATCATCTATGACTCTTCTCAAAGCACCCCATATTTTAGTCAAACACACTGCTTCCTGTTCCTTGTGGCTCAAATTTATTAACTAACATGATGTGAGTGCAGGTGCCGAAAGATAAGATAGACCCTGAGGGCAGTATGCGATGCGGTGTCACGTCATGCTTAAAAGTTAGGACTTTGATCATTAAAGTGTTGGAAAGCCATTGGGCTAGGGCTGGGCTTTTAATTGGGGGAATGCCGTAATTAGATTTGCGCTGTATACAGATGACTGAGTACAGTGGCGATATCCACATCGTACGGTTGTTAATCACCAGAGTTCTGGAGGCAGACTGCCTGGGTTTGGATTCCTTCTCTGATCTTATGAACTCTGACTTTATTAACTTCTCTAAGTCTCAGTGACCTCATCGGTAGAATGGGGATAAAAACCATTGCCTGTCTTATAAATTTGTTGCGTGGATTAAGTGAGATAATGCATGTAACGTACTTAGTCTAGTACCTGGCATAGAGAGAGCATTTAGCATTTTTGGCTGTTATTATTATTCTTATCTCTCCAGGAATAGTATAAAAGATGGATGACTCTGCTGGCAGCTGGCAGCTGGAGGACAAAGACCAGATAGAAATCCATTCATGGCAATATTTTAAGAAAGGCATCACACACTTAATTAAGGCAATAGCATAAGGATTGAGAAGGGCAAACAAAGTTAACACCATAATGGGAGTAAAATCAACGGGACTTGGTGTCTAAGTAAAAGTGGGGGACAAAGAAGAGGGAGAAATCATGGATGATTGTAAGATTTCTAGCTGGGGTCACTGGTGGTGTGGCGCCATTGACCAAAACGCAGAACACAGCCTGAAAGCTGCAGTGCGCTTCCAACGCCTGAGGGCTTTCCCTGGTGGCAGAGGCAAAGGACATGGGAAGTGCTGGAGAATTAATGTCCTGGTAACACCCTCAACCAGTGTTTGATGGGAGTTGTGGGTAAATGCCTTGGCACCTTTGCACCACAGGTGGGATTACTCTGAGTTTTGTATTCTATTCGCAGAGTTCCCCAGTGGGATATGGCTCTAGGTTCCCATAGTGGTAACTTGTTTGATAACTAAGCCTTTTTGGCTGCCTTTTCTCCCTGGTCTCACTGCTCCAATCCCTGAGTAGTCTTTCTTGGATCACCATTCAGATAAACTATTTGCACCGACATTCTTGTCTGGGGGTTTGCCTCTGGAAGAAGTAAACCTAAGAGATTAGGAAAGGGTAAAGGAAAAAGGGAAACAGGAAAATAAATTCTGTTTTAGACATTTGAGGGGGACATGCCTTTGGGATATTCACCTGGAGGTGGTCCAGAATGCAACTGAAATAGGAAATGGAATTTTAATAAATAGCTGGGCTCTGGTATTCTAGATTGGTGAGTAAACTGTAAAAAAGTGGTAGTTGAAATCTTGGAAGAAGGCATTTCCTCAAGAATAGTTTGTAATTTATGGAATTTGAAAAAGCTAATGAAAAATGCAAAATGGACACAAAAATAATGTTCTTAGGGCTTCCCTGGTGGCGCAGTGGTTGAGAGTCCGCCTGCCGATGCAGGGGACGCGGGTTCGTGCCCTGGTCCGGGAAGATCCCACATGCCACGGAGCGGCTGGGCCCGTGAGCCGTGGCCACTGAGCCTGCGCGTCCGGAGCCTGTGCTCCGCAACGGGAGAGGCCACAACAGTGAGAGGCCCAAGTACCGCCAAAAAAAAAAATTGTTCTTGGAAAGGTGAGAGCAGAGCAAGAGGGTGATGTTATGGAAGCCAGAAGACAAAATTGTTCAGGAAGGAAGGAATTTTTTTATTAAAGTACAAATCCTTTTAGGGAAGTCCATGTTTTATCTTGGTAATGGCCAAGGTGTCTCACAGTAATAATAATAATAGTAATAAAATATTTGTTGAATAAATATCACTTTTCTCCATCCCATTCTGAAGATACAGGAAAAACAGAGGTGGTGAAATTGAGGGACCAGGAGTAACTTGACAAAAATTCTCATCTTAACACAATCTTTTTCTGTTCCTTGGTTAGTTCTCTGCCCTTGTTTGCTACACAGTGGATTCATATTGTGAAGAAATGGGTCCTATCATGTTCCCTTTACTAGCAGTTTTTATTCTACATGAGTTTATTCCCAGTATAACTAAGATCAGTTAATTTCTTCATGGAGTAAAAGTTCAAGGGGGAGAGGTCTTGAAGGAGGCTGAGGGAGAAAGGATAGGGAACTCCATGCTACATAGCTCCAGTTCTTGTTCACCCTCTTCTGCCATTACTGTTTCTCCAAAATTCTCCTTCACTACTTTATTATTGCTTCTTAGGTTGGAATAGGAAGCTGTAACATAATGTTATTCATGATGTCATTACTTTCTGGCACTGAGTTTTGATATCACCTCATTTCTTTTCTTTCTCTGTGTTTTGAGACAGTACAGAGCAGTCAGAGCTTTCAGTGCCTCATATTACAACAAGCTCTTCTAAATTATGAAATATTTCCAGTCTGTTGTCAATGACCTATTTATTGTAGGTAGACTTAGATGCAATGAAATTCCTAAATGTATTCAAAATTTTCCACTGTCTTTTGGAGTTATAGGGGATTTAATTTGTAGGGCAAAGGGGCATTTACATTGTTTATGAAGGGAGGGGGAGTGCAAACACTTGTCTTAAGTTTCAGGCCTTTCCTTATTTCCTGCTCTCCTTTAATACTTTGCATCTAGTTTTGTAAGATTGTCCAGAGAAACTTTCTTCAGTCTTTTCTAGAATGAAGAAAAAGTGGCTTCTTGTTGGAAATAGAAGAGATGGACTCAGTTGTTTGCTAACAGTTCAGCCAATTTTATAAACTCCAGAAAAATCAATGTTGTTTTTAAATACATACATCATCTAAAGAATAATTTCTGACCAACTCTTTATACTTTTCAGTGTTCAGCGCCCTTAAGATTTCAGTATCCCTGAGATTGTACTTAATGCCCTGTTGCCTCCTGAAGTATCTTTTCTACATTGTCTACTGTTATACTAAGTCAATTACCAAGTTGTCTTTTCCCATTTATGTAAAGCCATTAAACCAATGTCCTGTCCTATACAGATACAATAAGCAATCACTGACGGTTTTCCACTTGATTACATGCTTCACTGGGTGCTTCATGATTGAAAATATTCTCTCATGATTTCCTTTGTTTTATGCTCATGATCTTACCCCTGTAACATAAGGAATGATAAAGAAAGATCTGATTCAACGAGATGGCTTTTCTAGGTAGTAGCTGTACCTGTCACTCCAGTGAAATACATAACATCTTGCCCTTTACATTCAGGCTGGAATATTGGATCTGGGTTCTCCCCTGGGGGTTACTGAGTCTTTCATTTTACAAGAGGTATTACTCAGCCCTTGGGTTATGACTTCTCTGGAAGCTGCTCTTCAAAGGCCAAACATCTGCTTCCGCTGGCCTTTTCTTGTGCTTGGAAGAAGCAAAATGGCTGTTACATTTCTATTCAGGATTGTTTTTTCAACTTCCTGACCTCTTGGTTATTGGACCAGTAATTAGTGAGCTCCTACAACCCCTATGACATGGAAGCACTCAAACAGTTTTTGAAAAAATCACAGAAATGCCTTTTCTCCACCAGGAGTGTTATTTATTGGACCCAGAAATATAGTGAGACCAATGGATGCTTTGAAATGAAGGTTTTTCTTGAATTCTTGTTCTTATGTGTTTGAACTATCAACCCTTTTAAAAATCTTATAGTCGTGTTATTGCCATGGAGTGATAATCATGCCAGCCAAGTTGACCTCATGAGGAAGAAGGTACCTGCTGGGTTCAGCATTCACCTTTTTTTCCCTCTCCCAAATTCTTTCTCCAGAAGAGCAGGAGAAAATATAATTGTTAGATTAATTTATTTTGCTTAAAGTGTTTGGTCTGCTAAAATAAAATTACTTCAAGAAGAAGTAACAACTTAGGACTCATTTATTAATCACTGGTTAATTAATCACCCTGTATACAGTACCATGTGTATAAAAATGTCAGAACTGGGAGGATTGAATGCAGAGTTCAATCTTGTTCAAGTTCCTTATTTCATAGACAAAGAAAATGAAGCACAGAGTAGGTGAAGTGACTTCTCTTGATGTTGACTCCTTCTCTTAGAACTGGCACCAGAACACAGATCTTAGTACAGCTCTCTTTCTTGCTCATGAGGTCCTTGCATGAGAGCAAGTTTTGTTAGAAAAGGTAAAATCTTAAAGGTGGAAGGGAAAAAGGTCAGCCTGAGGGGCAAATGTGGCAGGGGAAGGGAAGGCTGAGATTATTACTGTAATACTTTTTCTGGGAGCTGGCTTGGTAAGGCAGTGAGTTCTTGATTCCATTTGGAACCTGGGAGGTACCTGATACTGTCTCAAATATCTCACTTTCAAAAAAGTTTGTCTTTTTAAGACTGAGTCATTTTTCCTTCTTTTGTTACTCTATTTTGGAAATCCAAAATTTACTAACAGAATTTATACAATAGAAAAGATAAAAGGACATTGGTTGGCTTTTCACCTCTGCAACGTAGAAGACAGAACCATTTCTAAGCAGATTCCTTGGGCCTTGGGTGACCGGGGGAACCTGGCTCATTCCTGTTGACATCAGAGAAGGAACACTTAGGTTGAGTCACAATGGTCAGGAAAAGAGGTGGAACCTGAGCTTGTCCTTTAAGGCCAGGCAGAATTTGAGTAGATTTTCAATCGCTGGCAGGGTAGGGGTGCTTATTAAATGCACACATTTGGAAATGAGCCTTGGTTCTCACTTTGAGTAGAGTGTTAAAGATTAGTGGGAGATGAGCTTGGTGAGCTAGAGTGGGCCTTCACTGGGGACCCCCTGAAGGTCCCCCACAGTTGTGGATAGGATCCAGTCCACAGCAGGTTCCTGAGTAGGGGAATGGCTTTGGGAATGTAACACTGTAGGAAATTCAGCCTGATGTTCTGGATGTATTGGAAGAAGTGGAAGCAATAAAAGGAAGATGCTAGAGTACACAAGACAGGGCGTGATGACCTGGCAGCCTTGCAAAGAAGAGGAATGAACCTGTGAGACAAAACCAAAGAAGCTCGGATCGTACTTGGAGTGACTGAATGCAGGAAAACATGGGAAAGACAACTTCAAGGTTTCAAAGTGGAGAGAAGGCTGGTGTCAGTGATGAATCTTATAAACATTGGGTTAAAATATAGCAGCACTTGGTGAAAAGTTGAATATCAAGGATGAAGGAAAGAGAAAAGTAAACTGTGATCGATCACAGTGTGACACTTTTCAGACTTTGGCACCTACCCTCTGGTTTATTTGTCACTATCCCTGGCGGGACTGGGGACATGTTGGGGGTGAGGATTATACCCCATTTCTCTGGGCCCAGCACATATCATAGAGACACATACTAGGTGCTCAGTAGGATAACTTGAACCCTGGTATCTGGGAGAATGATAATGTTATAAACAAACAATAGGGGCTTTAGATGTGGAAGGAATACCATTTAGAAATTCTATGTTTATAGAAATGGCAGGAACCTCATATAGAAAGATCTTAACTATGGTTGGGAATACTGGATCACTGGGTGAAGTGTCAGGCCCAACGATAGAGTTGTGAATTGGCAGGATGGAATTTAGAGTTGAGTTTTGAGATTGAACGAAGTCTCTGAGAATGGGGAATTAGGGAGGAAAGCATACAAGGTTTGACTATAAACTGTCAGTTCCCACAAGAGTGATGTCTGAAAAAAATTATATGTAAATTCACTGTTCATTGTTGAGTTTAGGAGCTTCTGTTTGCCCAGCAATGTTAATTCCCTAGTTTATTTGATATATTTTTTCTCTTTATTTCTATTCTCGAAAAGCAGAGGACAGCATCTCAACTAGGTCAAGAGGAGGACAGGAAGGGCCAGGCAGCTCAGTCCCCTTGCTGTCCTCAGTGAGGCTCATTAACCTTGAGGCATCAGCACTAAGGGGAGGACTTGGAGATTAATGGAACAATGATGAAAGAGGAAAAAATACAAAACCTAAGAAAATAAGACAAAGTTGCAAAAGAAGCCTTCTCAGACAGAATAATGTACAATTGTACATGAAGGATGAAATTTTTATTATAATTTTTTGTTCCTAATATATGAAGAGAGAGTAAGCCCAGTAGAGAGCCTGAGAGAGCAGATTATGGAAAAATGTCATCGGAATGTCTGAAAGATCAAATTATCTTTTCATTACTACATTTTAAAAAGAGGAACATTTCAGAGACTGAAATATGTTCTGTTTTTCTGGGGAATTATATTGTTAAAAGCCCATTATAGCTTCTTTCTTGATATTAATGTACTTGGTAGGCCTGGTGAATCATGGCCAAAGACGTTGCTGCACAAATCAAAAAACATTTAATGAAGATTACAGTTGAGTAGTGCAAGAGGGTAGAAGTGTGATGGCCTTGAGCTGTATGAACATCTCTCAAAACCATGAGTGCTTGACTCATCTGGAACCCAGATCAGCCTCAGGGTCTGTAGTATGACTAGTACTACATAATGAAAAATGAGGCTGGATGGAGTGGTGAGAAATGTGACTGGGGAGATCACCAGTGACCTGGTTATGTAGTCCTTGCCTGTAAGTCTGTTTAAGGAGTTTGGACTTTCTTGAAGAAGTAAAATGATCCATTCTCCGTTTTAGACATCTCTGTCTGGCTGAAGTTTGGTGATTGTATTGTTACAAACATTGGTGGGAGACAAATAGTGTAGGTGAGAGAACTAAGATAAAAGCAGTGGGGCTGGAGAGAAGTTGGCAGATTTGGGAGTTATCTAGAATTACAGGGATGATGGATTGGGTGTAAAGTGGGAGTGTCAAGAATGACTTCCTAGACCCCTCCTTGGCTTGAGCCGCTGGGTAGATAAAGGTGCTGCTCACTGAGAGAGGGAATACTGCAGAATATACCAGCTCTGGGATATTAAAGAATTTTAAAAGATTTTTTAAAGTTGGAAAACACCATCTTAATGTAGGTATACAGTTCAGTAGTGTTAAGTACATTCACATTGTTGTACAACCAATCTGCAGAACTTTTTTCATCTTGCAAAACTGAAACTCTATGTCCATTAGACAGCTCTCCATTCTTTCCTCACCCAGCCCCCGGAAACAACTATTCTGCTTTCTGCCTCTATGAATTTAACGACTCTAGGTAGGTACCTCATATAAGTGGAATCAAACAGTATTTGTCTTTTTCTGACTGGTTCAATTAGCATAATGTCCTCAAGATTCATCCATGTTGTAGTGTGTGTCAGAACTTCCTTCCTTTGTAGGAAGACTTTGCAAAAAAATCCTCTGTTACTACATAGGAATATATTCTATTCCATTTCATTAAAAATCAATTTATTTCATGGCCCATTAAATAAATTGATTTTATGACTTACAAGTAATTTACAATGTAGAATTTGAAAAATGCTCTTCTAAAATGCCTTTCTGCCTGGTAAAACTACTAGAATGCTAAAATTTTCATTTCCTGGACTCCTTTGATAAGGGCTCAGATGTGATTAGATTTTGCCAATCAAATGCACTTGCATGAAATTAGAGGCCACGTTTCAACTTTTCTTCCTCTTGTTTTCTCCTGGAAAACAGAGTTGTGGAGACCCTGGGTTTACCTATAGTGGAATTCTTGTGTCCAATTATTAGATTTGTAGGCGTTGAGAGGTAGGGCTTGGAGCATCACTAAGATGTACGTTCCCGAAGTCAGAATTCCAGTGGCAGCTTCCTGATTGCCCTATTTCCTGATTGTGGTCTTGGCAGGTCAGTTCTGAAGTGGTTTGACAGGAGTCATTCCACAAAGCCCAACCTAGAGCTCTACCGTTGATTTTGTAAGTACCCAAAGCTCTTTTTTTAAACTTCTTTCTTTGGAAAGTAATTTCCATTTTCTGCAAATCAACCCTGACTGGGATGGTATTATAACCCTATGGATATAATCAGTGAGAAGATCTCTTTTAAAATACATGGGCAAATCACAGCTACAGATCTGGATGGGACTGGGCCTGAGGGTAAACATAATGTACAGTTATATCAGAGATGCAGAATCTTTCTCTTTTGAGCAATTCTGACATCAAGTGACTATAGAGCTCTTGGAGATGACAATGAAGTCTTAATGATCTTCATTGCTTTATTGAGTACTTAAAAATCACAGATATTACAGGCCATTAAAAAAATAGGTACTTTGTATGATATATTTGTTTGAATATAGTTGGGATACATATTTTCAGTTTGAGGGTAATATTCTTTGCATTCTTTAGTCTTTGAGAACCCTAAGGAACAAAGAGTTTTAAAAGCGCAGGTTGACTGTATGTGTAAGCATATATACATGTGTATACTTATATGTAGGTAAAGTATGAAAAATATTTAACTATTGGTGTGACCCAGTCACTGACAAATTAGACAGTGAGAATTGATGCTAACCATAAACACCCTAGTCAGCTGAGCTGGTGCCCCAGAGGCTGATCATCAGCCATGTTTATTAATGATAATTTAGTCCAGAAAGAAGTTTGTTTACAAAACTACAAAAAGATGAAATAATATAAACATAGAAAGGTAAATAAATTTGGCCAAAGGAAAAAAGAAAGTAGGAAAGACAAGATGAAGCAGTGGAAAAAATAGATATACTATAATATGCGTATTGTAAGATCAGAGACATTTTAAGGACAGAAGGAAAAGGAGGGTGCCTTTCATCATACTCCACCAGGGGGCACTGAACCTGTGATGTCTACTGCTTCCTTCTGCAGCATTTGAGGTCACCCACATTCTCCATAAGTGCAGATTGACCATGTATATGTTAACCATGGGTTAAAGAATTATCTTTCAATCCTTAGGAAAATTCAGAGCATTTTTCATTTCCTGACACAGAAATTCTCCTGATCTCTCTCTTTTTCCAGAGGGCAGAGGGAAGAATAAATGAGAAATGGCTCCTCAGAACAGAAAGAGCAAATTTGAGTTCATCTTCATTATGGCAGATTGGATCTGAGTCATGGTGACCACTTAGGCATCATGCAATTGAGTGATAAAAGCAGGGTCTGTTTTCCAGCTTCAGCCTCTTAACTAGCTATGAACAATCCCTAATAATCACCAGGTTGACTCTTTCATGCACTGTTTCTCTTATCAGCCTAGTTCACAGATTTGCTACGTGGAATTGTGTTTATCCTCTATATTCTTTGAAATACTTGGCCTCAAACACTTGCTGAGGGGAGAAATTCTAATAAGTGAATAAAGTTAGTGCCTCTAAATCAGTAGCTCTGAATAGTACATAGTTAATGTACAAAGAACAGTGCTGGCATATAGCAAGTGCTATAAAAGTACAGTAGTCCCCTCTCATCCCTGGCTTTGTTTTCCACAGTTTCAGTTACTCTTGGTCAACCACAATCCGAAAATAGTAAATGGAAAATACCAGAAATTAACAATTCATAGGTTTTAAATTGCACGCCATTCTGAGTAGTGTGATGGAATCTTTCACCTTCCGGTTTCAACCCACACAGGACGTGAATCATCCTTTTGTCCAGCATATCCCGCCAGTTAGTCACTTAAAAGCTCTCTCGGTTATCAGATTGACTGTGGTGGTATTACAGTGCTTGCGTTCAAGTAACCCTTATTTTACTTAATAATAGACCCAAAGCACAAGAGTAGTAATGCTGGCCATTTGGATATGCCAAAGAGAAATTGTGAAGTGCTTCCTTTAAGTGAAAATGTGATAGTTCTCGACTTAATAAGGAAAGAAAAAAAAATCATAGGCTGAGGTGCTAAGATGTATGTTAAGAATGAATCTTCGGTCCATGAAATTGTGAAAAAGGAAAAAGAAATTCATGCTACTTTTACTGTCACACCTCAAACGGCAAAAATTACAGCCACAGTGTATAAGTTGCTCAGTTAAGATGGAAAAGTCATTAAATTTGTATAATAAGATATCTTGAGAGAGAGAGAAGTTATAAAATAACTTTTATTACAGTATATTGTTATACTTATTCTATTTTATTATTAGTTATTGTTAATTTCTTACTGTGCCTGATTTATAAATTAAAGTTTATCATAGGTATGTATGTATAGGAAAAATCATAGTATATATAGCATTCAGCACTATCCACTGGGGGTCTTGGAATGTATCCCTTGTGGATAAGGGGGGGACTACTGTAATTGCTATTATGCTGTTCACAATGAACTATTAGAAATACTTCTCATTCCCCATATTAGTCCTTACATCCAAAAGCCATATAGTTAAAGAGATAGGATCACCTACAGTCCCAGCAGTCTTTATAGCTGTTTTTACTCCTCAGACAAAGGTCAAAAAACAGTAAGATTTTAGTGTGTTAACTGCTAATCTCCCATGTGGTTGAAACAAGAGAATCTGCAGGGCTTTAGGATTTAAACCTGAAACCAGAGATTAACGTCAAATGCTTTTTTCCTTTTTTTTTTTTTGAAGCAGGTATTTTCCTCAGGCTAAATCATTACCCTGAGGCTACTGGAAAGTCATAGAAATTGAAATACAGAAAGATATATTTAGAAGTCTCCCAAATAGAGGGCTTCATGATAAATTTTGACAAATAACCGCTTAAACCTCTTTGAGAACATCTAAGTGAAATTGACATCCTTAACCCTTTCTTGCTAATGATAATAATAATAATTAACAGCAACGACAGCCAACATTTATTGAACACCTAATTATGCGTCGGGGCTGTGCTAAGTACATCAAATCTGTTGCATTTTGTAAACCTCACAACTACCTTTTGAAGTAAGTACAGGTTTTACAAGTGATGAGTACAGGTTTTACAAGTGATGAAACAGTACAGAGAAGTGAAGTAACTTGCTAGAAGTCTCATGTATAGTGTGTGGTGGAGCAGGTTTAAAATCCAGGTCATCTAACTCGAGAGGCACTCATAATTTCTATGTCCTGCTTTTCTATATCCATACAGCTAAAGAAACACGAATCAAGCAACTCCACACTGTGGCTTCTGGGATGACTCAATGGTTCATGATCATTGGATCATATATGAAACCTATTTACCGTAATCAGAACTGGTAGTGGATAGGTTAATCTGAAAAGTCCGTGTGTGTGGAGGAATCATGACAAATGATAAATACAGATTATTTTGGTGTCCTTGAAAACAGCTTTTTATACATAATAAAGATTGTTTAGGGGTTACTTTGGATTTTTAAATTAACCTTTGAGGTATTAAAGTAATAATATGATGAATCTAATTTTTTCTTAAATATTTCAATTTAATTTAAAATATTATTATTATACATATAAATCTAGGAAATTTCAACAGTTACTTTTAAGGGAGGTTTTAAACTTCTTTTACAACTTATAGATGAAAATTCTCCTAAGCATTTAAAATATAAATGTGATAATAATAGTATAATAAAAACGTCACTAATAAATTCTTTTTAAAGAATTTTGACAAAATTCCACTTCAAGTACTCAAATAACTCTCATACGGTAATGAAATGAAGTACAAATATGGTAATTCTGAGTTCTCTTAACACTCCAATAGTATTATCAAACTTAAAAAATTTTTATATATTATACTAAAAATCAGACAAATCAATCAATTAATTATACATTTTTTACTGTGGTAAAATACAAAACAAAATTCAGCACCAGCCATTTTAAAGTGTACAGTTCAGTGGTATGAAATATATTCACGTTGTTGTACAACCATCAACACCATCCATCTCCATTAACTCTTTTCGTCTTGTGAAACTGAAACTTTATACCTTTAAACAATAACTCCCCATTCCCCTGCTAACCCCCAGCTCCTGGAAACTACTATTATATTTTCTGTCTTTATGATTTTGACTATCAAAGTACCTCCTATAAGTGGAATCATACAGTATTTGTCTTTTTGTGACTGGCTTATTTCACTTGGCATAATGCCCTCAAGGTTCATCCATGTCATAGCATGTGTCAGGACTTCCTTCTTTTGTAAGGGCTGAATACTATTACATTGTATGTATGTATATACCACATTTTGTTTATCTATTTATCTGTTGAAGGACTCTGGGCTTGCTTCCATGATTTAGTTATTGTGCATAACTGCTATGAACAGAGGTTTACAAATATCTCTTCAAAACTCTGCTTTTAATTCTTCTGGGTATATACCCAGAAGTGAAATTGCTGGATTATATGGGAATTCTATTTTCAATGTTTTTGAGGAATTGCCATACTGTTTTCCACAGAGGGTGTACCGTTTTACGTACATTTCCACCAATAGTGCACAAGGTTTCCAATTTCTCCACATCTTTGCTAACACCTGTTGTTTTCTGTTTTTTTGATAGTAGCCATTCTAATGGGTGTGAGGTGGTATCTCATTGTAATTTTGATTTGCGTTTCCCTAATAATTAGTGATGTTGAGCATCTTTTTATGTGCTTATTGGCCATTCATATATCTTCTTTGGAGAAATGTCTATTCAGGTCCTTTGCTCCTTTTTGAATAAGGTTGTTTCTTTTTTCATCGTTGAGTTTTAGTGATTCTTTATGCATTCTGGATATTAATTCTTAGTCAAATATATGATCTGCAAATATTTTCTCCCATTCTGTAAGATGCCTTTTTACTCTGTAGATAGTGTCTTTTGATGCACAAAATTTTTCAGTTTTCATGCAGTCCAGTTGGTCTATTTTTTCTTGTGCTACCTTTGCCTTTGGTATCATATCCAGTAAATCATTGCCAAATACAATGTCGTGAATCCTTTTCCTGTGTTTTATCCTAAGACTTTTATTGTTTTAAGTCTTTAAGTCCTTGATTCATTTTTACTAAATTTTTGTGTATGGCATTAGGTGAGTCCAACTTCATTCTTTTGTATGTGGCTATCCAGTTTTCCCAGCATCATCTGTTGAAAACACTTTCCCCAATTAATGGTCTTGGTGTCCTTATCCAAAATAATTTGAAATATATAAAAGGATTTATTTCTGGCCTCTCTATTTCATTGGTCTACATGTCTCTCTTTATGCCAACATCACATTGTTTTGATTACTGTAGACTTGTAGTAAGTTTTGAAATTGTAAAGTGAGAATCCTCAAGTTTTGTTCTTCTTTTTTAAGATTGTTTTGGCTATTCAGGTTCCCTTGAGATTCCATATGAACTTTAGGATGGGTTTTTCTGTTTCTGCAAAAAAAACATCATTGGGATTTTGATAGAGATTACATTGAATCTGTAGATCGCTTTGGGTAGTATTGATATTTTAACAATATTAAATCTTCCAATCCATGAACATGGGGTGTCTTTCCATTTATTTTATGGCTTCTTCAGTTTCTCTCAGCAGTGTTTTGTAGTTTTCACTGTACAAGTCTTTCATCTGCTTTGTTAATTCCTAAGTATTTATTCTTTTTCATGCTATTATAAGTGAAATTGTTTTTGCAATTTTCTTTTCAAATTGTTCATAGTTTGTGTATAGAAATGCAACTGATTTTTGTATGTTGACTGTGTATCCTGCTACCTTGCTGAATTCATTTATTAGTGCTAAAAGCTTTTTTTGTGTGAAATCTTTAGGACTTTATACATATAAGATCATATCATCCGCAAACAGAGGTAATTTTACTTCTCCCCTTTCAAATTGGATTTCTTTTTTTTTTTTTCTTTTTTGCCTAATTGCTCTGGCTATTACAATGTTCAAGTACGATGTTGAATAGCAGTGTTGAAAACAGGCATTCTTGCCTTGTTCTTGATCTTAGAGGAAAAGCTTTCTGTCTTTCACCATTGAGTATGATGTTTGCTATTGGTTTTTCTTATATACATTTTATTATGTTGAGGTAGTTTCCATCTAGTCCTAGTTTACTGGTGTTTTATCATGAAAGGGTGTTGAATTTTGTCAAATTGAGATGATGATATTTTTTCCCCCTTCATTGTGTTGATGTGGCATATTACATTGTTTTTTTTTTATATGTTGAACAATTCCTGCATTCCAGGAATAAATCTCACTTGGTTATGGTGTATAATCCTTTTTATATACTACTGAATTCTGTTTGCTAGTATTTTGTTGTAGATTTTTGTATCAGTGTTCATAAGTGTTGTTGGTCTGTAGTTTTATTTTCTTGTAGTGTATTCATCTGGCTTTGGAATCAGGGTAATGCTGGCCTCAGAGAATGAGGATGTCTTCCCTCCTCTTTAATTTTTGGGAAATGTTTGAGAAATAGGCATTAGTTATTCTTTAGATGTTTGGTTGAATTCACCAGTGAAGTTATCAGGTCCAGGGCTTTTCTTTGTTGGGAGAGTTTTGATTACTGATTCCATCTCCTTACTAGTTATATATAGGTCTATTTAGATTTTCTATTTCTCATGATTTAGTCTTGTGTTTCTAGTAGGTTTTGTGTTTCTAGAAATTTGTCCATTTCATCTAGGTTATCCAACTTGTTGGTTCACAGTTTTTCATAGTGTTCCCTTATAATCCTTTTTATTTCTGTAGAATCTGTAGTAATGTCTACACTTTCTTTTCTGATTTTAATAATTTGAGTCTTCTCTCTTTTTTTATTAGTCCATGTAGTAAAGTTCGTCAGTTTTGTTGATTCTTTTTTTTTTTTCTTTGCGGTACGTGGGCCTCTCACTGTTGTGGCCTCTCCCATTGCGGAGCACGGGCTCCGGACGCGCAGGCTCAGTGGCCATGGCTCATGGGCCTAGCCGCTCCGTGGCATGTGGGATCTTCCCGGACCGGGGCACAAACCCGTGTGCCCTGCGTCGGCAGGTGGACTCTCAACCACTGCGCCACCAGGGAAGCCCTTGTTGATTCTTTTGGGGAACCAACTTTTGATTTCGTTGATTTTCTATTTTTAAAAATTCTTTATTTTATTTATCTCTGCTTTAGTCTTTAATATTTCCTTCCTTCTGCTAGCTTTGTGTTTCTATTTCTATTTCCTTAGGGGGTTGATTGATGCTATATTTGGAGACAGCAGAAGTTAGGAAAAGCAAAGGGTATTGGGTGTATATGTGTGTGTGTGGGATCCTTATTACTCAAACAACCCTCACCTTCCATCATCCCAACCATGGGTCACTCTCAAGGGAATAACTGTTAGTGCAGTTATTTGTCTAATGTGTGTGTGGTGGGGAGAGGAGTGGGAGCACAGAGATAGTTGGCACTTTAATATACATTTTATGGAACATAAAGAATAACAATTTCCTGCCTTGAAATCCAAATGTGGTTACAAGCCCAGAACCTCTGAGTAGATAAATTAGGCATCTGGAGCCCAAAACCAAACCCAAAACCAAACCCAAAACCAAACAAACAATCAAAGAAGCAAAACAAAAACAAAACAAAAAAACCTACAAATTTATGTGAAAGATGTCCAGAATCTATGAGGTTGAGCCAACAAAAGATTCAGAGGAATTAAATTCTGATTCTTTTCTTTTTTTTTTTTTAACATCTTTAATTGCTTTATAGTATAATTGCTTTACAGTGGTATGTTAGTTTCTGCTCTATAACAAAGTGAATCAGCTATACATATATCCCCATATCTCTTCCCTCTTGCGTCTGCCTCCCATCCTCCCTATCCCACCCCTCTAAGTGGACACAAAGCACCAAGCTGATCTCCCTGTGCTATGCAGCTGCTTCCCACTATCTATTTTACATTTGGTAGTGTATATATGTCAATGCTACTCTCTCACTTCATCCCAGGTTACCCTTCCTCCTCCCTGTGTCCTCAAGTCCATTCTCTATGTCTGCATCTTTATTCCTGTCCTGCTCCTAGGTTCTTCAGAACCATTTTTTTTTTTTTAGATTCCATATATATGTGTTAGCATATGGTATTTGTTTTTCTCTTTCTGACTTACTTCACTCTGATTGTTTTCTTTATCACCATATACTCTTCACAATAATCGTATGGAGTAGGTACTATTTTGCAAATGAGAAAATTAAGACTCAAATGTATAAAATAATGTAATGGATTGCACAGAAAGAAAATTAGAAACTCAGCCCAGGTTCCCTTACTTCAAATCCAGTACTTCCACTCTGCCAAGATCTCGTACTTTTTGGCAAATGAGAGCCAGGAAAGAGAATTTCATGTTACTTAGCTGCATAGAATTTGGAAATGGTGCTTTGAGCACTGGCTGGACATAGAGCGTGGCACCCTAGCGAGAATGTGTCTTCTGGGATTCCCTGTTATGCTCATGAATAAGACTCTATATTTTGGACAAAATAGAAAGCTCTGAGCCTCAATTTCCTCTTGCAAGTGAAGATAAATTATATTTCACATTTATTTATTTTCTGTCTCCTCACTAGAATGTCACCTCTGTGAGGGCAGGGACCGTTATCCTCCCTAAGTAGAGGCAGTTATTAAATATTTGTTGAATGTGGGAAATGAATGACTATACCCTGTTCTTGTCACCTCTGTTAGTTTCTTTAGGGCTGCTGTAACAAAGGAACACAGATCAGGTGGCTTAGAACAACAGAAAGTTATTGTCTCACAGTTCTGGAAGTCCGAGATCAAGACGTCGGCAGTGTTGGTTCCTTCTGAGGGCTGTGAAGGAGAATCTGTTCCATGCCTCTTTCCTTGATTCTGGTGGTTTCCTGGCAGTCTTTGGTGTTCCTTGACTTCTGCTGCACAACCCCCATCTCTACCTTCATCTTCAAGTGGTGTTCTCCTTGTGTGTGGGTCTATGTCAAATTTCTCTTTTATAAGGACACCAGTCATATTGGATTAGGAGCCCATTCTACTCCAGTATGACCTCATCCTAACAATGACCCTACTTCAAAATAAGGTCACATTCTGAGGTATTGGGTGTTAGGACTTCAACATATGAATGGAGGGGGGCAACAGTTCAACCCATAACATCACCCAAACACACACTTGAATAAAATATAGTCCTTGCTTTGAGGAGCTCATAAAATCCCAAATATGACTTAAGAGGCAATTCCAGAGGATGCTCATAAAGTTTGAGCAACAAATGGGTTTTATGCACAATAGGTTAAGGAACTTTTGAGTTAAAACATTTAAGGAGCATTCTTTATTTCAGACTTTCTCAAGACTTTAGAATGTGAATGCATGTTGTGTAACACCCTTTTCATGGAGGATCTCACATGATCAATTCTGAGAAATGCTGTCAGAGTTAGAAAAACACTGAGTTGGGAAGTTGGTCTTGGAAAATATTTGGTGTTTTCTCCTCAGCTTCTTCATTTATAAAACATACCAACCTTCTGCAGAAACTGCTACTGAGGGTTGTTTCAAGGATCAAATAAGATCAGGTTTCTAAAAGTGATTAAAATTAGTAAAGGATTATAGATATATTTAGAGCACACCTAAAATCATAATCAGGAATGTACAACTTGAATCAGGTGGATAAAGATATTAGCTTTAGTGTCTAGATTTAGAAATTGGTATAGCAGGAAATTTAAAAATGTATCTTAATTGCTTATTTGGAATAAACATGTAGCTTTTCTACTTCTTTGCTCATCTGCTATGTTTTGCTTCCTGGTCATTGTTGCCTGCAGCATGGACTGACACACTTGCTATGTGGGCTCCACGACAACACATTTCCATAGCTCATCCTGCCATTGCTGCACTGTAGCCAATTTGGTAAAGGACCCCTGACTTCTATGGTGAGGGAAAAAGTGCAAATGGGAGGAAAGCTAAATGTCTTGATTTGGGGAGAGCAGCACCTTATTTATCTCAGAGCTACATTCTAATCTGCCACTCTTTTCTACTTACATCCCAGGAAATAGCTGAAGGTTACTCAGCTTTCTAGGAGCTTGGAGAAAACTGGTCTGAGTTTTAGTCTCTCTCATCAATAGGGATATGAAAATGCGTATGTGTGTTCCCAGTTGTTAATCCTGCCTGGCCAGAGTAGGAGAGAAAGCAAGTGGCAGATTATGAGATGAAAAGTACATCAATGCCTGTTTTTAGAATAGGTGTTGTTGGATTAAAAATGAAATGCAGGCATGAAAGTGAATGCTCTTCAGTCCTTTTCCTTAACAAAGGAGATGTGCATCTAATTCAGACTGATGGAATTTTTGGTGATAACCATGGTTACTAAAAATGGATCACTTTATACTCATTGAGAGAAAGCAGCATGACAACAGTTGCTCATTTCACAATAGTAAAACTCGTCATGGCAACTAAAAATGGAAGAGACATCTTATGTTTGAGAGCAACTTATTTCAGCCTGAGATTATCCATTTAAGCTAAACAACATGATGAGATGCTTAAACTCAACAACATGATGGGATGCTAAAATTTGGTAAACACTGAGACATGTACTTGAATGAGGAAACATCATGATGTAAGCATGGCAAAAATGGTTTGGGGAGGGCTTCCCTGGTGGTGCAGTGGTTGAGAGTCCGCCTGCCGATGCAAGGGACACGGGTTTGTGCCCCGGTCCGGGAAGATCCCACATGCCACGGAGCGGCTGGGCCCGTGAGCCGTGGCCGCTGAGCCTGCGCGTCCAGAGCCTGTGCTCCGCAACAGGAGAGCCCACAACAGTGAGAGGCCCGCGTACCGCAAAAAAAAAAAAAAAAAAAAAAATCATTTGGGGAAGTGGAACAAGATGCTTTTTTCTTTAGTACATTTATTAGGCATAGACTGGATCCAGATAATGGGACAATAGCACTAATCCCACATATAGACAGTAACAGAAATTCTATTTACTAAATTGTTCTCCAGTATTACGACAAGAGTTTTTATTTTGAGAATATCCACACACAAATACATCTGATGAAAGAAAATTGATGTTTAGATTCCTTCCACATTTTGATAATATAGAATACTGATTTGTATTATTTGACCTACTCCCTGAAAAGGAGAAAGCACTTACCTCTCAGTATTCAATACATTTATACTTGAATTTGATGTAACCAGGAGGAATTTATCTAGTAGCCACTGGAAACAGAACTCTTGGGTTTTAGGAGCTTCCCTGCTCTTGAGCAAAGCTTGCTCAGGATCCATAAAATATCTGCCCATTTTATAAAGCCCTTAGAAAGTTCCTTCCAATAGGATGCAAATACAAAGTGTAGTTTGAGTTTTTTGTCTTTATTCAATAACTTTTTCCATAAATATTTATTGAATGTCAGTTATGTGATAGGCAGTTTTAACCCCCCCTCCTTATTTAAATGTAAGGAACTCTCCTTCCAACTGATAAACGAATGTATTAAAAAAATTTTTTTCCGTGTTTACATAGTTTTATTTATTTATTTTTAATTTTTTATGAAGTGTGATTGATTTACAATGTTGTGTTAGTTTCAGGTGTACAGCAAAGTGATTCAGTTATACGTATACATACATCTAAAGAATCTTTTTCAGATTCTTTTCCCATTTAGGTTATAACAGAATATTGAGCAGAGTTCCCTGTGGTATGCAGTAGGTCCTTGTTGATTATTTTATGTATAGTAGTGTGTATATGTTATGTATGAATGTATTTTAAATAGTGGTCACAATGCACAAACCTTAGAATATTTAGGTTGAACCGTATGGAATTTCCATATTTGACCACTATTTACTTATAAAATTCCATAAATTTTGACATACACACACACACACACACACACACACACACACGGACACACACACACATACACACACACACTTCAGCTAAAGCAAAGTTTGCTTTTATAGCCCTGGCTTTATTATATATTCTTTTCATTGCTTATTTCTATTAATTTCACTAATGTATGGAATATGGCTGAATTAACTTGCTGCATAACAAACAAGTGCAGAATCTCAGTGACACATAACAGTAAACACAGGAGGCACTCTGCTTATGCTCCAGATCTTCTGGTCTGCTTGATATATCTCTTAACCTCCTTGGCCCAGCAGACTCCCAATGCATGTCTGTGTCATGGCAGTGTTAGAGGTGCAAGAGGGCGAGCAAAACGTGCAAGGCTTCTTAAGGCCTGGATGTGGAACTGGCACAATGTCACTTCCAACACGCCATTCCATTGGCCAAAATAAGTAAGTAAGACATGAATACAGAGAGGAGGTGAAGAATTGAGGTCAATAGTACAAATCTACACAATGACCTAGCATTGAAAAGCAACACGTTTTCTCTTTATGTCACTGAAGGTTGCTAGGACAGTACCTTCCTATAAAAAAGGAAAACGTCATCATAGTTGTCATCATCATCAACACCTTGATCTCAAACACATATCATGCTTTCTACATGTCAACACCTCTTCTAAAAGCTTTACATTTCATTTTTGCAACAACTCTATGAGGTCGTCACTACTACCATTTCCTCCATTTACAGCTAAGGAAACAAGGCACGGAGAAATTAGTAAAGATGTTCATTGTTTTCCAAGAAATCGAGAATATTGGATGTTTCAAACGGCACTGTTGTAGCATAGAATCATCTATTGGAGGATGTGACTATGTTTAAGAGATTTTAACTTCTTGTCAGGGCACTTATCTGCCCTCTAAGTCACAGAGAGGAGGAACATCTCCACAGTTGGTGGGGTGACGGCAGCCCAAACGTACGTTCTGTTGGTTACTCTCCAATTCAGTGGCTTAGTCAAACAGGTATTTTTCTGGAATGTTTAGCCCATTTTTCTACCTGGGAACAAGAGTCAGGACTACCATTCACCATTGTTCTTTTCTTTCTTAGTGATTGTTTTGTTCATCCAGTGTAGTTCTCCTTTTAGCACACTGGTTAAGATTCCACTTAAACGTATCGTCAAAAGGCTTTTATGTACTTTTACATCCAATAAATTAATACATCCACCAATTCTATCTGTGATACTTACCCCTTTGCTCTATAGAACATGATGACTTTCCCTTTGGCTACAGGACTAACTTGACACAGAGAGAACCAGAGAGCCAGGACCAGGGTAGAGCAGGAAAAAAAATGGACTCCGGAAGCATTCATTTCCACTTAGAACCTAGATAAGAAACTACAAGCTAGTCTGGTCCAGAAATCACTCTCAGTATTTTACATAAAGAAGAATCAAGGCTTCAAAGGAATGTGTGATAACATATATAGTCACATAATTTTTGGTAAGTCCTTATACATGATTAATTCTTACAGGATTTTAAAAAATCCTTGAATTTAATTTTTTAGATGTGCTCCCCCAATTTTTTGACTCAATGTTTTTCTTGCCACAAATACTTTGTATTAAAAACTTTTTACTGAATATATTAAATTGTAGCTTTTCCCTATACTATTTTCATTTCTAGACATTTAAGAATTATTTACATATTCAAGAATTAGGAAAATTCTTCCTAATTTTGTTCAATAGTCAAGTTTCCCAGGATGCCTTACCTCCTGGGTGCTGGACTGGATTCTAGAGCCTTGAGTAAACAAGGCTAAGGGCTCCTTGCTTCAGTGCAGTGCTTTAGGGTTTACCTTGGAAATCGGACCTTGACATCCCAGCATCTGCAGGGTGGATGACCCAGGTTCTATTTGGAAACGAATGCTGTGAGTTTTAGAGTAGTACCCAAGAGCTGCTCTTTCCAGGCTCTTCCCAAACCGTCAAAGAATTGCCACTAGCTAGAAACGTTTAAGAAGTGCATTTGGTAATGTTATCCTTTTGAGGAATCATTCCTGTCAGAAACTTTCTGGCTTCTCAGCTTTCACTGCAATGATATTACTGGATTACAAGCAAGCATCTCATTAGGGAGTAGAGGTGGTGTCTGTCTCATTTTTCAGAGACCCCAACACCAAGTGTGGGTCTTGGCCAGCAGGGGGAGCGAGACAAAGGCAATGTGAGGTTGGGGGTACAGCCTCACCGCCTCAGCATTGATTTGCTTTGGCAAAACATTCATTCATTTTTTAATTCAAAAAATGTTTATTAACTGCTATTATGGGCTTGGAACTGTGCTCGGCACTGGAAATAAAACAGGAAACTAGAGAAGTGTGATCCCTAACTTCCTAGAGTTTTGGGGATGGAGGATGATAATCGCTAATAAATTACAAACAAACCGACACATAAGTAAAATAGTTTCAAATTGTGAACTCTGCTAAGCAGAAGCCAAGGGGACCGAGATAGGGAATAATTGGCAGGGGGAGAACTGAGAGAGTCACACTTGCGCCTCATGTTTCCTTCTCAGGGGTCTGTGAACAAGGCCCCCCTCCTCATGCTCAGATAGGAAATCATCTAAAAGAGTTGCTTTAAAAAATGATGGATGAAACGATGGTTCATGTACAACAAGGTTCTCTGGAGACTTTGACATTCTGCTCTCTAACTCCCAGAATCTTGACTTTCTTGAATGCCAGGACCCTGTTGAGCTGAAAAATCTTTCCTTCAATTTAAATGACTTATGGTACAGAGACAATGCCTTCTGTGGAAATGTTCTGGAAGGCTCAATTATTAAAAGAAAAATGACTCTCAACTAGAATGTGTTATGCTTTTAGGTTTTAGTATTTGTATGTGCTCCATACTGAACTAGTTTTATACAGAGGGATTCCTATACTGATCAAATAATAACATACAATTAACATAGCTAATTAATTCTTTCTTTCCAGAAGGATTATGAGGGTTTGCGTTAACTAGCAGGGTGCTAGACTCCTAGAAGATATTTGAAAATATTTGTTGAGTGCTATGAAACCTGAAGAACTTGAAGAATTAAACCAATGAGCTGTAGCCTGTATATACACCATTGCTGGTTGAGTTACTAGCAAACTTATATTTTTACAAACTCTTCTCTGAGAGATTTCTTCAGACGAGGAGTGTGTGTACACACACATGCTATTTTTCAAGAATATCTGTATTATCTACAAAAACAGAGGATGTAGAGGAAAATGTAAGAAATTTTTAAACAACGTGAGCTGATTTCATAACCTGTTTCTTCTAAAGAGCGGATTTTAGCATTTTCCTTACAGTAAGAGCCACTGGGCTGTGTTACTGGCAGGTCACATGCTGTGTAGTCTGTTGAGAGTATTCACTGATATGCAGCCATGCTGACAGGACAGTGAGAGAATCATCAGGGAACGGAAACCAGACTGTGGCCCAACACCCACCTCTTCCTTGCCTGAACATATAAGGCTGGAAGTGAACAGCCTTATAAATGAATAGTGTCTGCCTGCCTAGGATTTACACAGGAGGAGGAATAAGCGTGGCTGAATTCTCTTACATATGAGGTGTGTCTCCAGCTCATAAATAAAGCCCTGTGTCTCTCCTCACTTACTTCCAAGAGGTTCTTTGGCAGAATGCCTCTCTTCCTTTATGATTAGTCCAGGATGGATTATAGAAGCACTGACTTTTCAACAGCTAGAAAAAAAGAGAATGATGGAAATGGGAGAGGCAAGTAAATATCCTGACAATGATTTTTATTTCCTTTCTTCCTTCATTCCTTCCCCCTCCTTCTCATCCTCTTTTCCCCTCATTCCTTCCTTCATTTTTGAAAAAATATGACTTATCTACTTGTTTCTGTCATCCCTTAGGAATGAGCAAGGCTGTCAGTGATATTTCTGGGCAAATTGAGCTTAGCACCTTGCTCTGATTTTGTTGCCACACCAACAAAACATTGTAGTCACTTTCTCTCCTTGGAGGGATTAACAGCAGGTCCCAGCAGCCAGGCTGAAGGATGTCAATATCCCAGCCAGAGTCTCAGCTTAAAGCGACTCCCAGCAAATTGGGCCTGAGTCTACAATAAACCTTTAGGTTTCCTTGGAATGTTTGGAATCGTTAGATGTCTATAATTGAACAGATGGTGAGGGCTGGCTTTTGACATTTTTTTGTTCCTCGAGTGGGTTATCAAACAGCAAAAACCCTGTAATTTTGAAGGTGAAATTCTTCTATCTTCCTTCCTATCCCTTTCCCTGATCACACACAAATTCTAGGACATTATAGGGATAACTTACTTAATTGTGTTTCTCAACTTTTATTGTGCACATGGATCCCCTGGGAGTGAACATTCTACCTCAGTAGGTCTTGGTGAGGCCCAAGATTCTGTGTTTCTAACAAGTTCCCAGAAAATGCAGATGCTGCCCCGCCAGCACCACACTTTGAGAAATAAAGGGCTATTATGTTTGAACACCCATGCTTTAGAATGGACTCTCAAGTGTGGATTCCTATTTTTTCAAGGGTTTTCACTTTAGCTAGATCCAATTTACAAATGTGTCCTTAAGTGGTACTGAGTGCGATGTCTATAGTGAAACTCTGCAGATCAGCTTGAAAGATAACAAACTGAATACCGCAACTAAAGATTGCTTAACAGGCTGAGGTTGTTCATTGTCTTAACAAACCTTGTCTTTTTGACATGGAGAACCACGAGGAAAACTTATGAGTCATAGCAGAGGTCATCCCAGTTAAGTGTATCCTGAGACAACCAGACTCTCCCTGCTCCTTCCAATGACTCTCTGTGAACCTGAACAACAAATTGTCTCCTTTCTGACTCAGTTGCTACAGTCACACATTGTGAAAGTGAGTGGATGGCTCTTTTCCAACACAGCTTGAGAGGATTTTTATTGAGATTATACAATCAAACATGGGACTTATGACTTACATACTATATATTTCATTCAGAAGGATCTAGGAAAATGTGTTAAAATATAATTTTGAATAACAATACTTATTATGTGCCAAATAGTCCAAGTGCTTACCACGTAGTAAGTAATACATTTAATCCTCCAAACACTCCCATTAGGAAGGTATTATCTCCATTTTATGGTTAGAGAAATAGAGGTACTGAGACAATAAATAACTTTATCCTGTGTCAAGTCAAGCACATGGACCTTTTATGGTAAGAGGTTGCAAGTTGAGGGCCTACAACTCAACTTCTGATTGTTTTTTTATCTGCCTAAAGATTTTAAAAAATTAAATTAGTTGTCAATATTTACAGGCTATTTCCTGCTTCTTAAAAAAACCCTGGAGTTATCTGGCAGCTTTAGGCTTGCATTCTTGCACAGGAAGCATCAGTTGGTGCAGAGTAGCAACGCTGCCCTTAGATGGGGTGTGAGCACTCCATCTTGTCACAGTTCTCACCTTAGTACCCAAGCCCTATGGAGTCCAGCAGGGTGATTTCCACGCTGTGAAAGATCAACAAAATACTAACAAGGGTGGTGATTCCTACCCTTGTTAGTATGTAGGTCTTTGATGATGAGGATGCAAAGGGATTTCAGATCTTTGATTTCAGAGATCCTTGATGATGAATATGCAAAGAGATTTCAAACTGAAATGGTTACTGGAGTCAGGAAATAACAAAGACCCAACACAGCCAAAAATAAATAAATAAATATTTTAAAAATCTATCTTTTTAGGAAAAAAAGAGAAGTGAGTAGGTTGTTGCTGAGGGCAAGGTTATAGGGAGATTTTAAGGGAACTGGTGCAGAAGAGAGGAGCAAGAAAAGAAGGATTTCACAAAGTGGATGATCCAGTCAACTAGTGCTTATTAGGCATGAGAGGGGAAAGAAATATAACTATAGTAGCAATTTTTACTGAGCTCTCACTATGGGACTGGCTTTAAATGCTGCTTTAAGTACTATGCGGTACTAATATTCTCATTTTATAGAGGAGGAAGCAGAAACACAGTGAGATTAACTAATTTGTCTAATGTCACATAGGTAATAAGTGGTATGTATAGATACCACTTTTTTTTGTTCACTGCACAAATGCAGATTCATTGTTCTTTCCTTTATCCATAGTAGGAAAAAGGTTGGAAATTGTTAGAAAACCAGCTTATATACAAAGCACTTCTGAAATTATGCGTTTCTTTGGAAAACAACTTATAAAAAATAATAAACACTTAAAAAATTCAAGTCCGTAAGTATTTTACACTTCTGAAGGCTAAAACTCCATGTGTTTCCTAAAATATAGAACAATTTAAAAAAAAAACTCATAAAGTGACATTGATTTGAATTCCACAGAATCCCTGACCATTAGAAATATGTTCTTCCTTGTAAAGTGAATTTGTTCTTCACAGGCAAAGTTATAGTTAAAGTGTGTTTCTCTGACTAATTCATTGAGATTGAATTTACTCTCCAGCTAATGTCTACAGGAGACTAATGGTAATTTATAGTTTCTTCAAATAAGTTAACAAAACATATCCAAAATGTTAATCACCACATGCATTATTCTGGGAGAGTGACAATATCTATACATACCAAGGCATCCTGATTCTAGCCCAAGCTCATAAAAACACCCTGCTAGGGTGGTTATGAAACAGAGGAGAGGAAAAGAAACAGGGCCAGGGATGAACTGGGTAGAAGAGGGGCCAAGTGAGCAGGAAAGTGGAGAGTTCACCACCCTGTTTGGTCACATTGAAGACTTGAAAGAAGAGAACCAAAAGAGTTTATCAACACTAACTGGCCTTACAAGAAAAGTTAAAGAAACTTCTTTAAATGAAAAAGAAAAGGCCGTAACTGGAAATAAGAAAATTATGAAGGAAAAAATCTCACAGGTAAAAGCAAACATATGTTAAGTGTACTGGACCAACCACCTATAAGGCTCATAGGAAGTTTACAAGACAAAAGTAGTAAAATCATCTATATATAAAATAATAAGTTAAGTATTGCACAAAATAAAAAGGTGTAAAATATGACATCAAAAACATAAAACATAGGGGTGGGATAAAAATGTAGTGCTTTTAGAATGGGCTCAAACTTAAGCAACCATCAACTTAAAATAGACTGCTATCTACATAGGTTGTTATATATAAACCTCATGGTAACAATAAACCAAAAGCCTATAACAGATACAGAAAAAATAAAGAGAAAGGAATACAAACATAACACTAAAGAAAGTCATCAAATCAAAAGGAAAGAGGACAAGAGAAGAAGAACAGAGAACTACAAAAACAACCAGAACAATGAACGAAATGGCAAAAAGTATATACCTATCAATAATTACTTTAAATGGACTGAATGCTCCAATTAAAAGACATAGGATGGCTGAATGGATAAAAATACAAGACCCATTTATATGAGATAAGAGTCTCACTTCAGATCTAACTACACATACAGATTGAAAGTGAAAGGAAGTAAAAAGGCATTCCATGCAAATGGAAACAAAAAGAGAGCTGGGGTGGCAATACTTATGTCAGATAATATAGACTTTAAAACAAAGACAATAGCAAGAAACAAAGAAGGGCATTACATAATGATAAAAGGATCAATCCAACAAGAGGAAATAACACTTGTAAATATCTATGCACTCAACATAGGAACACCTAAATACATAAAGCAAATATTAACAAACATAGAGGGAGATATTAACAGTAATACAATAATAGTAGGGGAACTTAACACCCACTTACATCAATGGATAGATTATGCAGACAGAAAATCAATAAGTAAACATTGGCCTTAAACACACTAGACCAAATGGACTTAAAAGATATATGTAGAACATTCCACCCCAAAATAGCAGAATAGACATTCTTTTCAAGTGCACATGGAATATTCTCCAGAATAGAACACATGTTGTATCACGTAAAAAGTCCCAATAAATTTAGGAAGGTTAAAGTGATATCAAGCATCTTTTCTTTTCTTTTTTTTTTTTTAACATCTTTATTGGGGTATAATTGCTTTTCAAGCATCTTTTCTGACCACAACGATATGAAACTAGAAATCAGTTACAAAAAAGAAAACTGGAACAAACAGAAACATGTGGAGGCTAAACAAAATGCTACTAAACAACCAATGGGTCACTGAAGAAATCAAGGGGGAGATTAAAAAAAAAAAGTGGAAAAAACAGCATTCCAAAATCCATGGGACGTGGCAGAAGCAGTTCTAAGCGGAAAGTTTATAGTGATACAGGCCTACTTCAGGAAACAAGAAAAGTATCAAATAACCTAACCTTACACCTAAAGAAACCAGAAAGAAAGAACAAACAAAGCCCAAGATTAGAAGAAGGAAGGAAATAACAAAGATCAGCGTGGAGATAAATAAAATAGAGACTAAAAAAAATCAATAGACAAGATCAATAAAACTAAGAGCTGATTCTTTGAAAAGATAAGCAAAATTGATAAGCCCTTAGCCAGACTTATCAAGAAAAAAAGAGAGAGGACCCAAATAAATAAAAGACTTATTGTGGCAATCAATTGGTAATGTATATTAATGTCGAATCACTATGTTGTACACTTGAAACTAATATAATATTGTATATCAACTCTATGTCGATTTAAAAAAAAAAGAACCTTTGCTCCACCACTTGTGAATGTGGCTCTGAGCCTCAGTTTCCTTATGTACAAACTATGCATGATAGAGTAAGAGCTTGTCACGATTAAATGCAATGAGGTAGACAGAATGCACTTTGGGCATAATACTTTGTATTGGTGGAACACTAGGTGTTGAGGGTGTTTCTGTTAACAGAATGAATAGAAAGCTTAATCTGACCGTTGCACCTGTGTGCGCAGTAAGTTACTTTCCTCCCGTGACACATATTCCTGGCTGATGTCCCTGCATCTCTGCTGTTGGGTAGAGCTGTTGACTTCTTTATTTGGCTTTTGCTGCTCTGTTGATTTTTCCAAGTGTCTGAAAGAACATCAGATTTTCTTCTTTTTACAGGATCAGTGATCTTGGCCCCCTGAGCCTGTATTATTGACCATTCTGTTAGTTACTGCCACTGCTAAGAGGTATCAGTGGCAAAGTCACTGCTATGAACCTAACAGCCCCTTGGACTCCTAAGGGCCACATTTTTCTCTCTTGCCATAGCAGGGTCATTTGCTCAAAGTCAAACAAAATTGATTCTTCTATTTTCTTTACAGTGACTGATGGCCCCTCAGAGTTTACCCGTCCCTGCTGTCACCGACCCTGGTTGTTTAGAGGGTGCAAAGTGAGTGGAGGAGACAGGCTGTGCACACCTGGGAGAGGAGGCAGTGCCGCCTTGTTTCCCTCTCACCTGTACATAGTTTATCTCAACATGGCACATCTCTGTCCAGGATCAGGGTAGGTACAGAATGACACAGGCAAGGCTTAGCGCCCTCTGGTCTTTCCTTTCAGGGATCTGCTCTGCAATTCACTTCCCCCTTCTACTCTTGTTTCATTCGCTGCAGATGGTTAATTAATCTTTACTCGAAATGTCACCGCTTCTAGCAGTGTTTGGTTTTTAATAGAAAAATGGTGAAGAAAAGCCTGTAGGACCCCAAAGGATATGTCTTTCTGGAGGTAGAATTTCAGGTTTTGGCGCAAGAATTCCTAGTTCCTGAAATTCCCAAATCCTGGGTCTTTTCACTGTTGGCTCCTTGTGCTCAACCTGCTCTTCTTCCTAATTAACAACTGGCTTGTCACCTCTCGTCATTCAGGTCCTAGCTAAAATGTCACCTCCCCAGAGACGCTTACACTCGCTCCCTTATGTAGTCTATTATTCCCCACCAACACTGATCTTGCCTTAATTTTTTTCATAACATGTATCACTACTTGATACTATATTCTGTATTTTAATTGTCTGTCAGCCCTAAATAGAATGCAAGCCATGTGAGCTCAGAGACGTTGTCTGTTTCAATCATCACCCTGTGCCCTAAAATAGTGTCTTATTAGGCACTATAAGATTCTTTTTAAATTTAAGTGAGTCATTGGAAAACGTTTTTCTGGTGCTTCTTAATTTTATCAGATATGATATCTTTATACTTGTATATAATATAACTATGTCTTTAGCACATGGTTTACATGTATTCATTGGTTAATTAACCAAAAATTTTAACGTCTACTAAGTTGCAGTCATTAGGCTGGTGATCAGAATAGAAGGATAAATAAGGCAGAATCTCAGCCTTTGAGCTGCTCATGTCTAGTGGAGGAAGCATGTGAGTAACAGACAAGTGCAATAGAGTGTTAGGTTTGGCAAGACAGTATACATCTGTAGTATTTCAGCACGGTTATCAAGATGAATGAGAACTACCGGAAGACCTGGGGGATGAAGATGTCTCTCCAGGCAGAGGAGATTAGTATCTGTAAGGTCAAGAAGGTGTAAGTGTTCATGGCGAATTCATTGAGGTGCAGGCAGCTGATAATGTCCATGCTGGATGGTACGGGCAAATACTGAGTGAAATAAAGATGGACGTAAGTGAGATAAGGTGGGAAGTTATAAACAGTTATGAATGTCATTTTAAAAAACTTGAATTTTTTCTTCAAAGAGCTAACAAAGAATTTTTAACAAGAATGAGATGTAATTAGATATGTGTTGATTTACCCTCCCTGCTTCCTCTCAGATTTCCTTTTACACCCAGAATTAGCATCGCCCACAATAGGAGAGCAGTACAGGTGTATGTAGAAAAAGATTGTTTATTTATATTAAGTATGACCAGTGTCAGTGAGAGATAAAGGAAGTCTATAGTACTCAAACAGTTCTCTGGTTGGCCTATCTCTTTTTAAAACTCTTTTAAATGGAAAATTTCGAACATATACAAAATAAGCAAATGGTATAATTAACCTCCATGAACTCATCACCCAGTTTCAAAACTTGTCAATATTGTGTCATTCTTGTTTCATCTGTACCTCTATCCACTTTTGACCCTAGCCAGTAAAAAGCAAGAGGTTTATAATGTGCAATCAGATGGAGTCATAAACAAGGGAGTGAGGGAAGGATATAATTCAGAGTCCTGGGTGAAGGATTGGTCTCAGGCAAGCTCAGAATGAAGGGAAGAGGAAAGAAAGGCATGGATGTGAGTAAATGTGTAGGTGGAAGAAATGGAGGGTGTGGGAAAGCAAGCTTCTTAAACGCAGGGACTGTGTCCTACGTCTTTGAATTGCTTGCAGTCAACACAGTACTGCGTATCATAAACATGCCATAAGCATTTGTCCAATTGAATTGAGCTCATGTCCAGGGGTACCTGTCTTCTTTATGAAGCCTAGGCCTGGTCACTGATGGGAATGAGACAGACATAGAGAAAAGACTAGGGGAGGATAAAGCTATGAACTAGTTTCAGTGGTGCATGGAGTACATGCCACTGGCCCACACATGAAGATGCTTCTTTTTACGTGCCCTGTATAGTATGTGCAATATCAAGAGAGGATGTTTTCTTCCTCAGTGTTTAAAAGAAGAGGGTAATGAGTGATTTAAGAGCAGGCTTTTTTAGTCTTTGTGTTCCCTTTGACAGATACACCCTTAGATACACCCTTACAGGGGTTCAAAAAGTTTGTAGAAAAGATTTTGGACTTTAGTTTTCTTATCTGTTTTTCCTTTATTTCTTATTTCTCATGATCTATCATGAGTGCCGCTGGTCCTTCTCTAGTCTAACAGAAGTATCTTTACTCAGTTTTCTGAAGTGCCCGAGACTGAAACTCAATGAGTCAGAGATTCTACTCTATGTGCCACCTCTGTTCCAGAGAATAGAAGACAGGATAAAATAAGATAAAGCAACAGATTTAACTTGGAGTTTATAAAATGTGATTGTGTGGAGCGAATGTAACACATTCAGTGCTAAAGGTGCAAGCAAGTTGATCTGCTAGATAATGCAGCAGACTGGGTAAAATGCATGTTTCATGTTGCATATTTGTAATTATTCATCTAAAAACATATTCTGAAATTCAGTAACTATTCAAATATATTACTCTGAATGTCAAGGATGATGTATAGATGTTCCAGTTACTGGGCATTGTCATTTGATATTGAAGAAATGAGGGAAAAAAGGTTATTAGAATTTTTAAAGCTATTTTGCAAATGTTTTCATCACCATCATTCTGCCAAAGTTTAAAATCTTTAGGACTCAAATTTTTATTACACAAAGTTTATGTCCTTCACATGCTGGTAAGTTTTATGGTCATGAGGTATCCTACCCTTCCTTCCTTCCTATTTTCTGCAAATATCATTAAATTCTAGAAAACTTATTAAACAGTGATCATGAGAAAGCATGATTGCCACACTCAAGGAACTCACAGACTGGTTAACAGCACCCAACTCAAAATCGCCTAGTGTGTAAACGCTTTCCCGGAATTAACCAGTCACTGGTGTCTTCTGTACATTCCTGTTGCTTCCTAGTCTTACCCCTATTATAGAAATTCTCATAGTGTTTTATAATTATATTTTGGTTCTGTTTTTCTCGCTAGATGCATGGAGGGCCAAAATGATGCCACTTTATCTTTTGGGAGACAGTTTTCAATGGCATTTCCCTGTGTCTCATATCAACTTTTGTCATGGACTGTCTTTTCAAGGATGTTTGTATAGCAAACAGCCTGAGAACGTGTTGTGTCTCACATCCCTTAAGGGGCAGAAGGTGTTTTTCTAAGCAGGATAATAAAAATATCTCCCTTGGGGGAAAGGGTGAGTAGATTTTCTAGCAACCCCTTTTGAAAGATGGGATTTCCTAAACTCCAGGTTCCTCAGCTGTGACACAAACCAGCCGTGTGTGCAGCCTCCACTTGAGACTCCTTCCACATCACCTGCAATCAACCTGGGTGGAGGAAGGGAGAAAGATTGGTGTGAACGTGAAGCTCATCCTGCCTGCTGTGCTGTGAGTAGTCAGGTCTTTTTCTCGGAGCCCAGGGTCTTGTATCTTCTGCCAACAACCATGAAATGGGGTAGGCTAATTTGTTAGCTTGCAAATAGGGCACAATTGCAGACCCTTCACTGTTTTTGAGTTTCTCCAATATTGCGCATTTTGCCTGGCACAGTGTAGATGAGTGAACTAGCTGTTCAGTGCGAGTACACTTAATTTAATTATAATTTTAACTATAGAGTGAATGTTGTCATCAATATTTTTCAGTTACCAGCTGCATTATCTTGGTAAGTTTCTTAACCCGCCTCACTTCAGTTTCCTTATGTGTAAAATGGAAAGAGTAAAAGTGTCAGCCTTATAGCTTTGCAGCAGATGTGGAACAGATATGGAGATGTGCTGTCCAGAACCCCTTTGGGAAGCACTTGTGGCCCAGGTGCAGGGACTGCTTTTAGGATCTGCCTCAGCTGCGGAGTCACCTCACCTGAGGTCACACCCTTCCCTGGGCAGTCTGCGTCCAGTGTCTGAGCAGTGTGTGTATAGGTTGTATAAAGTTCAGCCATTTGGCCCCATAAGAGATAACTTTGCTAACTTTGCTGGGCAATAGTTGCTTCAAAGTCCCCTGCTGGATAGGCTGAGGCTTCGTCAGGCCTGCATAACGATTCAATCTTTCTCTCTGTGCAGTTGTGTGTCCTTTTGCAGATTTCCCTTTTACGGGTTTTGATCCCTAATAAACATCTTACTCCCCTGCTGCCTCCTCCCCTCAAACTTTGTCCCAACATCTGCTTCCGGAGAACTCAAACTGTGTCAGGATTACTGAGGTGGTAAGAGAGTTAGGGAATGTAAATCACTCAAAGCAGTCCGTGTATACATTTGGTACCTATAGTTGTTCTCTTTAACATTATTATTATGATCAACATATGGAATACCCTAGAAGCATAGTTCTTGCAACTAAGGCTCTAATGGCAGGGTGACTTATGTAAGCAAATCAAAATCTCGGCCTGTAAATGTCTCAAAGTTACAAAATCAAAACACTAAGGACAACCAATCACAAATAGCCAAGTAGGCTTTAAGCTACAGCCAATCAAATAATTTCTTTGCTTTGCTTCTGCCGTTTCTCTGTATAAGTATTTCCCCTGGCTCCTGTGCTTCTAACCACTTCCAGTTTGGTGCTGCCTTATTTGAATTAATCTTTGCTCAAATACACTCTTAAAAATTTTAATACACCTCAGTTATCTTTTAACACTGGTAAAGCGTAAAAAATAGTGGTAAAGTCACTCAAAACCATATGATAAGATGATTTGTTGAAACAATCAGAGATTTTCAACCTGGAGGAGGAAAACTTTTGAAGAACCTGGGAGCTGCCGGCCAATACTCAAATGGCTGTGGACTGAGAGTGAGATTAGACTTACTTTGGGTGAACCCCAAAGTGAAGACAAGGACCAATGTAGATATCGATAAGGGGCATATTTGGGCTCAAGGTAAGAGAAGCTTTTGAACATGGATGCTTACAATGATTCAGGCTCTCACTGGCGGGACTCTTGTTGGAGATGCTACCCAGGGGACTCAGGGTCTTGATGAGGATTAGCAGGAGGGGAATATACCTGATGACTGAGATTACTGGTCAGAAGAAAATTGAGAAATCCATTATTTAAATTTTCCATAGAAAGCAGAAAGCATATATTTACTCTCTCAGTCTTTCCAAAACAAATACCTTAGAGTTGTTAGCTGTGTACTGTTGACTCAATATGAATGATGAACCAACTCAGTGGTAGAAATTTTAGTTTCTGCTCTGCTAGCTTAATTCGTGTATTATAAGGTATGTGCTCAAATAGATAACTAAATATCTACACTACTTCATTGTGTAATGGGATATCCGGAGATGTGGAACTTTAAATATATGTATGTATTTAATAAGAGATCTTGTCATAAAAGTTCCTAGAGAGCAAGACATTCAGGGCACTCTGGAGAAGACCTTTTTTGTTGGGGGGAGACCACTTCAGTGGGTCCTTTTGATAATGTAGCTGTAAGGTAAGGATGCTACCTCTGACAGTTCTGGACTTTTTATTTCCTATCCCCATTTTAAAAGTTGCTGGGGAAGAGATGGGCAACTTTGTCAAGGGATCAAAGAGCCTTCCAGGGACATGGTACTCTAGGTTTTGATAATTTTCCTGTAAGTTTGAAAGTTATTAAACTCTATCTGGTGTACTGGAGTGGCCCTGCCTGGACTAGCCCTGAGATGAAACTGACTGGAAGGAAAGCCATGTTCTGGATTCTGAACTGATAATGTAGGCCTTCAAGGGGTTCTAGAGAGCCAGTCCAAATTACAGCATTCCTGGCATCATAAAGAGATCTGGTGTGCGTGTGTGTGTGTGTGTGTGTGTGTGTGTGTGTCACAGAGTGAGGCAAAAATAGCATCCTTTCACCCCAGGTTACCTTAGTCAAATATTTTTATCTTTCCTGAAGCCTGGCAATGCCTGCGTCCCTCGATGTCCCTGAGGGTGATATGCTGTTGTCAACACCTTGATTATGGGCTCTCCCCTATGGCAGTGGGCAGGCTGTGTGGACAGCAGCTGGAAAGGATGGCTTCATCACCTGCAGCCAGTTTCAGCTGACATCAGGGTCAGCTGCTTTGTGACAATTTGTGTGGAGCAAAGTTATATATAATAAACAGTGATTTCTCTGTGTGTGTGTATTCATTGTCAAACTAGATGTTTCCAGTCCAAATCCAAAACTGATTTCTTGGGTCAACATAGGGACTTATCCAAAAAGCCCTTCTGTGGTTTTCTGAAGAAGCTCGTATGTGTTTTTAGCTGCAGGTACTGCTAGCAAAGTCTGACTGCAAGCTCATCAGGGTGTCTGCTCCAGGCGATACACACTGGCCCACCCTCTTTTTGTTTTTTGGTTATGTTAACCTGACAGACACATTTTACTCCCCCCACCCCCATATCTGCTTGATTTCTTCTGGGTGACAGTCGCAAGATTTTAACATAAAAGGTCCATCCCCTAGGGAGACTTTCTCCAGTTTCCTGTAATGCTTTGTGTGGGGAGACCAGAGGTAGTTAAAGCACCGGGAAAAGAAACATTGCCTTTTTCTGGTCTCTTCTGAGAAACTGCCCCCAGAAAACCTAGTTTCTGTGTAGCTCATGCCTGGATCACTAAAGTACTGCCGGACTCCGTGATTTTTGGTAGCAACGGTAGCAAATACAATTAAGGGGACTGATGAGACTTTCTGATGTTTTTTCTCTGAATCACTCGTAACCAGGACTGACCTTCTTTGTTTGAATAAACACCCCTGGGCTTCATAAACTTACTATGAAACGGGAGTGAGACACTAGCGAGAAAAGGCAGACGTTCTCCAGATAGGTGGGAGGGACTCAGAGTGGATGAATACTAAAAGGGGTTTTAACCTTCTTTCATAGGTGAGATGTGTCGGATAACACTGGTTAGGATAAGTTAGTTCATTACAAAAGGCACAACCATGCACACCATGACATTGCCTGAATCAAATGAATCTGACTGGATTTAATTTTTCAAGCTAAATTTCAGACCCAGGTTAATATTAACTGTCATATCAGTACTAAATCTTTATGGGTCATTTGGGACCTTCTTCAGATGGTGAGTGTTCCCTTCTATTGGTGAGGCATTTAGTTATAAACTCAATAAATTTTAAGCAAAAAGATATTTGTTCAAAAACCTCAGCCTAAAAGTCTGATGGGATGATGGTGAATAAAGGACACAAGGACTTCATTTTTTCAAGCTGTAGTGAAAAGGGAAAAGAAAAGTGCTCTAGCTAGTAATGACATCCCCTATGAGCCCTTCAGGGATAAAGGAAGCAAAAATGAGTTAAAAGTCATATGTCTGCAGGGGCTGATCATGAGACCATTTGTAGAGGAGCAAGAACAGAGGCTCCTGTTTAACTCTACCTGAAAGTGTCTTGCCAGGCATCATATAAATGTTTAACTCAAGGAACTGGAAAAAATTGTGCCCACTATCCTCTGTGATAACATATGATCTGATGTTCTGATGTTTTCCCACATACCCTGTAGTTGAAAGTGTTAACTTGTCTATCCTTTGAAGTAGCTGATAGAAATGTCTTTGAGGTCTTTAATTAAATGCTAAAAGCTGATTCCAGAAACTTCCTATTGTCTGGAACTATTCTGATTAAAGCTCAAGTAGCCACAGAGTCTCGGAAAAAGAAAAAGAAGAAGAAGAAGAGGAAGAAAAAACAGTTAAAGAGGCAGAAAGTAAAAAGTAAAGAAAAAGACAGGTATTTCATTCAAAAGACAGGTGTTTCCCTTTACGTGTAACCTTTAAGTTAGACAGTTCTCTCCCAAAGGGATAATATTCTGTCACTAGTCTCCACAGAACACAAACCAGGGGAAAGAAGCAATAGTTACAATAATAGATTTGAGTCTCTGGATTTTTCACTTAACCATTATTAGGGTAGGCCAGATCAAAAAATAAAAGGGCCCAGACAAGAAAAACATCCATTTGTCCATAGAGAGACCATATGGACTTGATGGAAAGAAGTGCAGAATATACAAGATAGTCTTCTCATTTTTAAAGCAGTATTTTAAATATTCTGTAGTGGACTCATTCTACCTTGACCAAGCAAGCATATATGCATTATAGAGCTTCATATCAGCAGTGTTCATAACAGCAACAAGCAGGAAATAACCATATCCACCACTCCGTGGCTGACTGTACAAATCAGGGGTCAGCAAACTATGACCTGCAGGCCAAAGTCTGCCTGCAGCCTGTTTCTGTAAAGTGTAGTTGGAGTACAACTACACTCATCAATCAGGTATTGCCTTTGGCAGAGTTGAGTAGCTGTGAAAGAGACCGCATAGCTCACAAAGACTGAAATAGCTCACAAAGACTGAAATATTTACAATATGACCCTTTGCAGAAAAAATTTGCCAACCACTGATTACATGGTTGTACACATTCAATGGAACACTCAGCTACCATTAAAAGAATACAAAAGATTTGTATAGATGGTATGAAAAGATATCTGATATCAAGAAAAAATGAATCAAAATAGTGTAGATATAAATATTTCAGATGGTATTTGCCTAAAAACAAAGAATATAAATATACTTCAAATTTTCCTGGAAGGTATACAAGGAAGTTAACAGTGATTATCTCTGGGGTGCAGAAATAGAAAGTGGGACTGGGGAGAGGGAGGGAGGGAGGGAGAAATATTTATTTTATACTCTTGTCTATCATTAAAAATTTTAAATTCCCTTTATGACATGTATATTTATAAATAAACTAAATTAAATTTTAGAAGTAATGGGCGTTTGTTAAGAGCACATTTATTTGTAGAATGGATTAGTGTACTGTTCAATGGCACAATAATAATGACAGTCTTCTTTTTCTTATGGATATTTTTGTTTGAACATCTATGTAATATCTTCTGTTTCTTTTGACTAGTAAGTAGGGTAGCTGTTGTCTCATGTTTAAATATCTATCTGAAATTTTAGGTTCACTATTTGCTTTATTATTTTTTTTTCATTTTAACATCTTTATTGGAGTATAATTGCTTTACAATGGTATGTTAGTTTCAGCTTCACAACAAAATGAATCAGTTATATATATACATATGTTCCCATATCTCTTCCAGCTTGCGTCTCCCTCCCACCCTCCCTATCCCAACCCTCCAGGCGGTCACAAAGCACCGAGCTGATCTCCCTGTGCTATGCGGCTGCTTCCCACTAGCTATCTACCTTATGTTTGGTAGTGTATATGTGTCCATGCCTCTCTCTCGCTTTGTCACAGTTTACCCTTCCCCCTCCCCATAGCCTCAAGTCCATTCTCTAGTAAGTCTGTGTCTTTATTCCTGTTTCACCCCTAGGATTTTCATGACTTTTTTTTTTCTTACATTCCATATATATGTGTTAGCATACGGTATTTGTCTCTCTCTTTCTCACTTACTTCACTCTGTATGACAGACTCTAGGTCTATCCACCTCATTACAAATAGCTCAATTTCGTTTCTTTTTATGGCTGAGTAATATTCCATTGTATATATGTGCCACATCTTCTTTATCCATTCATCTGATGATGGACACTTAGGTTGTTTCCATCTCTGGGCTATTGTAAACAGAGCTGCAATGAACATTTTGGTACATGACTCTTTTTGAATTATGGTTTTCTCAGGGTATATGCCCAGTAGTGGGATTGCTGGGTCATATGGTAGTTCTATTTGTAGTTTTTTAAGGAACCTCCATACTGTTCTCCATAGTGGCTGTATCAATTTACATTCCCACCAACAGTGTAAGAGGGTTCCCTTTTCTCCACACCCTCTCCAGCATTTATTGTTTCTAGATTTTTTGATGATGGCCATTCTGACTGGTGTGAGATGATATCTCATTGTAGTTTTGATTTGCATTTCTCTAATGATTAGTGATGTTGAGCATTCTTTCATGTGTTTGTTGGCAGTCTGTATATCTTCTTTGGAGAAATGTCTATTTAGGTCTTCTGCCCATTTTTGGATTGGGTTGTTTTTTTCTTATTAAGCTGCATGAGCTGCTTATAAATTTTGGAGATTAATCCTTTGTCAGTTGCTTCATTTGCAAATATTTTCTCCCATTCTGAGGGTTGTCTTTTGGTCTTGTTTATGGTTTCTTTTGCTGTGCAAAAGCTTTAAAGTTTCATTAGGTCCCATTTGTTTATTTTTATTTCCATTTCTCTAGGAGGTAGGTCAAAAAGGACCTTGCAGTGATTTATGTCCTAGAGTGTTCTGCCTATGTTTTCCTCTAAGAGTTTGATAGTTTCTGGCCTTACATTTAGGTCTTTAATCCATTTTGAGCTTATTTTTGTGTATGGTGTTAGGGAGTGATCTAATCTCATACTTTTACATGTAGCTGTACAGTTTTCCCAGCATCACTTATTGAAGAGGCTGTCCTTTCTCCACTGTACATTCCTGCCTCCTTTATCAAAGATAAGGTGACCGTATGTGCGTGGGTTTATCTCTGGGCTTTCTATCCTGTTCCATTGATCTATATTTCCGTTTTTGTGCCAGTACCATACTGTCTTGATTACTGTAGCTTTGTAGTATAGTCTGAGGTTAGGGAGCCTGATTCCTCCAGCTCCGTTTTTCGTTCTCAAGATTGCTTTGGCTATTCGGGGTCTTTTGTGTTTCCATACAAATTGTGAAATTCTTTGTTCTAGTTCTGTGAAAAATGCCAGTGGTAGTTTGATAGGGATTGCATTGAATCTGTAGATTGCTTTGGGTAGTAGAGTCATTTTCACAATGTTGATTCTTCCAATCCAAGAACATGGTATATCTCTCCATCTATTTGTATCATCTTTAATTTCTTTCATCAGTGTCTTATAATTTTCTGCATACAGGTCTTTTGTCTCCTTAGGTAGGTTTATTCCTAGATATTTTATTCTTTTTGTTGCAATGGTAAATGGGAGTGTTTTCTTGATTTCACTTTCAGATATTTCATCCTTAGTGTATAGGAATGCCAGAGATTTCTGTGCATTAATTTTGTATCCTGCTACTTTACCAAATTCATTGATTAGCTCTAGTAGTTTTCTGGTGGCATCTTGAGGATTCTCTATGTATAGTATCATGTCATCTGCAAAGAGTGACAGCTTTACTTCTTCTTTTCCGATTTGGATTCCTTTTATTTCCTTTTCTTCTCTGATTGCTGTGGCTAAAACTTCCAAAACTATGTTGAATAATAGTGGTGAGAGTGGGCAACCTTGTCTTGTTCCTGATCTTAGTGGAAATGCTTTCAGTTTTTCACCATTGAGGACGATGTTGGCTGTGGGTTTGTCATATATGGCCTTTATTATGTTGGGGAAAGTTCCCTCTATGCCTACTTTCTGGAGGGTTTTTATCATAAATGGGTGTTGAATTTTGTCAAAAGCTTTCTCTGCATCTATTGAGATGATCATATGGTGTTTCTCCTTCAATTTGTTAATATGGTGTATCACGTTGATTGATTTGCGTATATTGAAGAATCCTTGCATTCCTGGAGTAAACCCCACTTGGTCATGGTGTATGATCCGTTTAATGTGCTGTTGGATTCTGTTTGCTAGTATTTTGTTGAGGATTTTTGCATCTATGTTCATCAGTGATATTGGCCTGTAGTTTTCTTTCTTTGTGACATCCTTGTCTGGTTTTGGTATCAGGGTGATGGTGGCCTCATAGAATGAGTTGGGGAGTGTTCCTCCCTCTGCTATATTTTGGAAGAGTTTGAGAAGGATAAGTGATAGCTCTTCTCTAAATGTTTGATAGAATTCGCCTGTGAAGCCATCTGGTCCTGGGCTTTTGCTTGTTGGAAGATTTTTAATCACAGTTTCAATTTCAGTGCTTGTGATTGGTCTGTTCATATTTTCTATTTCTTCCTGATTCAGTCTTGGCAGGTTGTGCTGTTCTAAGAATTTGTCCATTTCTTCCAGGTTGTCCATTTTATTGGCATAGAGTTGCTTGTAGTAATCTCTCATGATCTTTTGTATTTCTGCAGTGTCAGTTGTTACTTCTCCTTTTTCATTTCTAATTCTATTGATTTGAGTCTTCTCCCTTTTTTTCTTGATGAGTTTGGCTAATGGTTTATCAATTTTGTTTATCCTTTCAAAGAACCAGCTTTTAGTTTTATTGATGTTTACTATCATTTCCTTCATTTCCATTTATTTCTGATCTGATTTTTATGATTTCTTTCCTTCTGCTAACTTTGGGGTTTTTTGTTCTTCTTTCTAATTGCTTTAGGTGCAAGGTTAGGTTGTTTATTCGAGATGTTTCCTCTTTCTTAAGGTAGGATTGTATTGCTATAAACTTCCCTCTTAGAACTGCTTTTGCTGCATCCCATAGATTTTGAGTCGTCGTGTCTCCTTTGTCATTGTTTCTAGGTATATTTTGATTTCCTGTTTGATTTCTTCAGTGATCACTTCGTTATTAAGTAGTGTATTGTTTAGCCTCCATGTGTTTGTATTTTTTACAGATCTTTTCCTGTAATTGATATCTAGTCTCATAGCGTTGTGGTCGGAAAACATACTTGATACATTTTCAATTTTCTTAAATTTACCAAGGCTTGATTTGTGACCCAAGATATGATCTCTCCTGGAGAATATTCCATGAGCACTTGAGAAAAATGTGTATTCTGCTGTTTTTGGATGGAATGTCCTATAAATATCAATTAAGTCCATCTTGTTTAATGTATCATTTAAAGCTTGTGTTTCCTTATTTATTTTCATTTTGGATGATCTGTCCATTGGTGAAAGTGGGGTGTTAAAGTCCCCTACTATGAATGTGTTACTGTCGATTTCCCCTTTTATGGCTGTTAGTATTTGCCTTATGTATTGAGGTGCTCCTATGTTGGGTGCATAAATATTTACAATTGTTATATCTTCTTCTTGGATCGATCCCTTGATCATTATGTAGTGTCCTTCTTTGTCTCTTCTAATAATCTTTATTTTAAAGTCTATTTTGTCTGATATGAGTATTGCTACTCCAGCTTTCTTTTGGTTTCCATTTGCATGAAATACCTTTTTCCATCCCCTGACTTTCAGTCTGTATGTGTCTCTAGGTCTGAAGTGGGTCTCTTGTAGACAGCAAATATATGCGTCTTGTTTTTGTATCCATTCAGCCAATCTGTGTCTTTTGGTGGGAGCATTTAGTCCATTTACATTTAAGGTAATTATTGATATGTGTGTTCCCATTCCCATTTTCTTAATTGTTTTGGGTTCGTTATTGTAGGTCTTTTCCTTCTTTTGTGTTTCTTGCCTAGAGAAGTTCCTTTAGCAGTTGTTGTAGAGCTGGTTTGGTGGTGCTGAACTCTCTCAGCTTTTGCTTGTCTGTAAAGGTTTTAATTTCTCCATCAAATCTGAATGAGATCCTTGCTGGGTAGAGTAATCTTGGTTGCAGGTTTTTCTCCTTCAACACTTTCAATATGTCCTGCCACTCCCTTCTGGCTTGCAGAGTTTCTGCTGAAAGATCAGCTGTTAACCTTATGGGGATTCCCTTGTGTGTTATTTGTTGTTTTTCCGTTGCTGCTTTTAATATGTTTTCTTTGTATTTAATTTTTGACAGTTTGATTAATATGTGTCTTGGCGTATTTCTCCTTGGATTTATCCTGTATGGGACTCTCTGTGCTTCCTGGACTTGATTAACTATTTCCTTTCCCATATTAGGGAAGTTTTCAACTATAATCTCTTCAAATATTTTCTCAGTCCCTTTCTTTTTCTCTTCTTCTTCTGGAAGCCCTATAATTCGAATGTTGGTGCGTTTAATGTTGTCCCAGAGGTCTCTGAGACTGTCCTCAGTTCTTTTCATTCTTTTTTCTTTATTCTGCTCTGCATTAGTTATTTCCACTCTTTTATCTTCCAGGTCACTTATCCATTCTTCTGCCTCACTTATTCTGCTATTGATCCCATCTAGAGTATTTTTCATTTCATTTATTGTGTTGTTCATCATTGTTTGTTTCATCTTTAGTTCTTCTAGGTCCTTGTTAACTGTTTCTTGTATTTTGTCTATTCTATTTCCAAGATTTTGGATCATCTTTACTATGATTATTCTGAATTCTTTTTCAGGTAGACTGCCTATTTCCTCTTCATTTGTTAGGTCTGGTGGGTTTTTATCTTGCTCCTTCATCTGCTGTGTGTTTTTCTGTCTTTTCATTTTGCTTATCTTATTTTGTTTGGGGTCTCCTTTTTGCAGGCTGAAGGTTCGTAGTTCCTGTTGTTTTTTGTGTCTGTCCCCAGTGGCTAAGGTTGGTTCAGTGGGTTGTGTAGGCTTCCTGGTGGAGGGTACTAGTGCCTGTGTTGTGGTGGATGAAGCTGGATCTTGTCTTTCTGGTGGGCAGGTCCACGTCTGGTGGTGTGTTTTGGGGTGTCTGTGGACTTATTATGATTTTGGGCAGCCTCTCTGCTAATGGGGGGGGTTGTGTTCCTCTCTTGCTAGTTGTTTGGTATAGGATGTCCAACACTGTAGCTTGCTGGTCGTTGAGTGAAGCTGGGTGCTGGCATTGAGATGGAGATCTCTGGGAGATTTTCGCCGTTTGATATTATATGCAGCTGGGAGGCCTCTTGTGGACCAGTGTCCTGAAGTTGGCTCTCCCACCTCAGAGGCACAGCACTAACTCCTGGCTGTAGCACCAAGAGCCTTTCATCCACACGGCTCCCTAATTTGGGATGATTCGTTGTCTATTCATGTATTCCACAGATGCAGGGTACATCAAGTTGATTGTGGATCTTTAATCCGCTGCTTCTGAGGCTGCTGGGAGAGATTTCCCTTTCTCTTCTTTGTTCTCATAGCTCCCAGGGGCTCAGCTTTGGATTTGGCCCCGCCTCTGCGTGTAGGTCGCCGGAGGGCGTCTGTTCTTTGCTCAGACAGGACGGGGTTAAAGGAGCCGCTGATTCGGAGGCTCTGGCTCACTCAGGCCGGGGGTAGGGAGGGTCACGGAGTGCGGGGCGGGCCTGCGGCGGCAGAGGCCAGCGTGATGTTGCCAGGCTGAGGCGCGCCGTGCGTGCGTTCTCCTGGGGGAGTTGTCCCTGGATCCCGGGATCCTGGCAGTGGCGGGCTGCACAGGCTCCCCGGAAGGGGGGTGTGGATAGTGAGTGACCTGTGTTCGCACACAGGCTTCTTGGTGGTGGCAGCAGCGGCCCTAGCGTCTCATGTCTGTCTCTGGGGTCCGCACTCCTAGCCGCGGCTCGCGCCCGTCTCTGGAGCTCCCCCAAGCAGCGTTCTTAATCCCCTCTCCTCGCGCACCAGGAAACAAAGAGGGAAGAAAAAGTCTCTTGCCTCTTCGGTAGGTCCAGACTTTGTCCCGAACTCCCTCCCGGCTAGCCGCGGTGCACTAACGCCTTGCAGGCTGTGTTCACGCTGCCAACCCCAGTCCTCTCCCGGCGCTCCAACCGAAGCCGGAGCCTCAGCTCCCAGCCCCGCCCGTCCCGGCGGGCGAGCAGACAAGCCTCTCGGCTGGTGAGTGCCGGTCGGCCCCGATCCTCTGCGCTGGAATCTCTCCGCTTTGCCCTCCGCACCCCTGTTGCTGTGCTCTCCTCTGCGGCTCCGAAGCTCCTCCACTTCGCCACCCGCAGTCTCCGCCCGTGAAGGGGCTTCCTAGTGTGTGGACACTTTTCCTCCTTCACAGCTCCCTCCCGCTGGTGCAGGACCCGTCCCTATCCTTTTGTCTCTGTTTATTTTCTTCTTTTGCCCTAACCAGGTACGTGGGGGGTTCCTTGCCTTTTGGGAGGTCTGAGGTCTTCTGCCAGCGTTCAGTAGGTGCTCCGTAGGAGTTGTTCCACGCGTAGATGTATTTCTGGTGTATCTGTGGGGAGGAAGGTGATCTCCGCGTCTTACTCTTCCGCCATCTTCCCAGAAGTCCCACTATTTGCTTTAGATGATTAGCATTTACCTCTTCATTAACTTAGTGAAGAAATCATTAAGGCATTTTATACCAATTAAATAGTTTAGATTTTTAGTATGAGGAATTTCACACAGAGGTCCTATTTTCCAATGTAATTTATAAAACACAATTTAAACTCCATTTGGGTCTTTTAAAATTTTTAACTTTTTTTGTTTCTAATTTGAGAAAAAAAAATTTGATTTTGGGCAAATTATTTAAATACTTCTTGATTTGTTTTAATCTGAAAAATGGAATGAAAAATGCCACCTGCCTCACCAAATAAAATTTTGGTGTTATGAAGAACTTTTCAGTGTTCAGTCAATTATCAGTTGTTTCAACTATATCATTTTGGCAGAGTTTTGGTGCATTCAAAACGTGGATAGTCACAAGAAGGTTTTTGGTGTTTTTTTATGGTATGCATGGAACAAATTCAGAGAGGCATTTTTTTTTTAAAATCTACAGTCTGGAATCTTAGGCTCAGACCACAGATGATCCTGGGAAAGCCACACATCAACTGTGAGAAATTAGAAAACTTGGGCTTCAAATAAAAACAGTGGCAAGGTCTCTTTTAGCATGAAAACTCTCTTTTTTGAAGCCAGTGCCCATTTCTCATCTTCAAACTGGGGATGGTTGTACCTACTTAGCCAATTTCATAAGATTTTTGTGAAAATTTAATGAATTAATGTATACTAGAGAAATTAGTAAATTGTAAGTTTGCATACCAGAATTTTCCAAAACCTGTTGCTTTGCAAGATGATTTTCAGGGGAATGAAAAATTTTGTATTCTAGTGATTATGTGTTTATTTCATATTTACTTTTTATTTATGGTGAGTGTTATACTTATGGTAGCCTCCTTTGAAATTAATTTTCAGAAGTAAAACTGTGAGTCAACTTAGTGAAAAATCTCAAATAACTCACACTACAAGTGGAAGATATGACAAAAATCAGGATGACACTTTGTGCAAGTCCACAGTTCAGGAAACACTGCATTATAGAGATATAAATTTCACTTGAGTTTTCATATTTTGCCATGTGGATCTCAATTGGCATTGTTTAATCTGTGTGGCTGCAAACATACTGTGATAAAGCAAGACACATGGAGCCCTTTTGCAGTAAAGGAAGAAAGAAAAGCCACAGATGCCTAAAGCATTTAGGAAAGGAACCCCACTGTAGCTGAAATACTGGCCAGCATGCGGTCCCTAGTCCCAAGTTAGTGTGGGGTGGGCTGAGTCCACTGAAAGAAGAAGAAGAAAAACAACCACCACCAAAGAACTGAAAAGTATATCTCTAAAAAGGACTTACAACATTTCTGAGAGATTAATTTTAGGCAGATTACAGTAGGAGAAGTGTGACTCTCATGCTGAGCAGACCCAACTGTATGTCTGATCTGAATCTCACAGAACTGTCAGCCCAGTGAGTCCACATCATTAAAGCTGCTAGAATTTGGAAAGGGCAACAAATATGGGAGAGGAGTGGTGTTGGGAAACCCACCTCTGTGTTCACAGCCTAATGCTACTGGACTCTGCCTGAATATGCTTTCGTGACTCTAGGTGACAGAGGCATGCCAAGCTCAGGCTGGGAGGAAGTAAGGGTGGGGTCAAGGTACCTGTCTTCCTCTGTGACTTAGACAGCAAAAATGTCTTGTCATGACACAGTCACAAACCCACTCAGGCCTTTCCCCCCAGGCCCTTCCTATTCTGCCCAGCAGACAGCTCCAAGGGCAGAGGGTCCTTCTCCTGGGTACCTGTACATTCCTCCCTCTCTGTTCCTCAAATCTGCCTGAGAAGAGTACATTTTGTTCCCTCATCCAATTTCATGCTCTTAATTTAGGACTAGAGAAGCAAGCTATGACATTGAAAGTTGAGGACTCCCATGTAAGAAATGGGAACATCTTGGTTTCTAGTACCTGCCTGTGTAACTACTGATTTTTTTGTCCCTGCAAATTCAGATGAGTAAGGAAATGCTTATGCAGCAGTTCAGAGGCAAGATGGAGTATCTATCTTGATTATTTATTTAAAAAATTCTTTGAAGCCTACCATTTAACCCCAATAGAGGAGTTTGGACTTTTCAGCCACACGCAGTGATTTTGTTCCTCTGGAGCCTTGTATGAATTATTAAGGTATTCAGAAAAAAGAGCAAATAGAGTTCTGCAAGGTAATCAAAAGTAAATATGCTAATGTGGGCCTATAGGACAGTATTTTTATCCGAAAGGACATTAAACTTAGATCAGTTATTCATCTAAATTAAGGAAATTGAAAAAGAGGACAAGACTAGCAAATTACCTTTGCTGATGGTCGAAATCAGCCTTATCTTGGACTCTTTCTTAATCGCTTTTCTCACTGTAAAACCTAGTTACTAGGATACGGCTGTGTGGCAGCATCTTTATTAGAAATAGTGTGGGAGAAAAAAAGGTCAGAAGCTCATTTCCAATAACGGTTTGACAAGTAACACGGAGAAAAGGGCAGAAGGAATTGAAGTTTGTGGGGTTTCCCTACATCAAGATTTTGAGAGAATAGCAATTATGTCAATGGGAAGTTTCCAGGAGTATATTTTATTAATCTCAGGGCTGAAAGAAAGAGACATGATATCATATTATCTTCAATTAAAACCAGGAAGCCTAAAAAGATACATAAATATCTTTTTAAAGGATCAGGTAAATATCAAGATATCAAGTAAAGAACAAAAATCCCACCATCGGTCACTGATAAAAATTTGCTTACCTTAACTCTGGCTAAATCCAGACCTCTACAATATATAGATAGAAGTCACAGATCCAATTATCACGATTTGAAAATAGCCAGTAGCTTAAGGGTTTAAGCACTGTAGAAAACTTTACAAGACCCAGGAGGCTCTCTTTGAACCAAAGTCTTCAAAGAGGTCATTATTCCTCTCTGCACTAGTATATCCTTATATCAGAATAGGGATATATTAGTAAAATTACACTAATGAAAATTTCTTTGAATTAAACCCTATCTTACCATTGTCTTCTAACAAGATCAGAGCTGTACTAATAAATTACCAAAATTTATATAAAGATGAAAAAGCTCTACAGTAAAACATGTCTGAATTATTAACAATACGATTTGCAGAGAGATAAGAAAGCCAAGAAAAGAAAAACACCTAACACCTCAGACACTCTGCCTTTTTGTGCCTTCCCTGCTCTTCTCCCCCACCGTCACCACACACAGAGGCAGTCTGGGCTAGGATAGAGCTTCTATGTTTTGGCTTCCAATAAACCTGATATTGAAACTCAGGTCTATCAATTTATTAGCTGTGTGACCTCGAGAGGATCCCATAGCTCATCTGAGGCTTAGTTTCTTCAGCTATAAAATGGACTTAATTTTCAGTCTTATTATGATCATTAAATGAGGTCATATATTTAAGCTGTAGGTATTTAACAAATATTAGCTTAATTACTAGAGTTTTGAGGGGAAGTCAATAAAGAACACTCTTCTACCCTGCCTAAGAATGGAACAAGTGAGAAATGGACATAGAAGGCTGACAGATGGACCTCAAATTACTCATAACAGCTGGATTGAAGTCATGACTAGGGCTACAGTGGGCTTACTAATAATTCCCCTCTAAATAAAATCTACCCATCTAGTCACTGGCACAGCTGGACAGGGACAGGTGTCTTGCATCATGGAAGAGGATAGACTAGAATATACTCTCCCACTAGGAGAGTGCTTCAAAAGAGAGAGCCCAGAGTACCTGAGTGTGATTCCCAGACACTTTTAAATGCACCTATCATTCCTTCTCCTGGGAGGAGTAAATGAGGTGTTTGAGAGAGACTGGAAGTCCCTCCATGTGAAAACATAAGAGGGAGGGACATTGAGATTTCTCCCCAAATATTATTATACTTTTGATGGCTATAATTTTAGAAAATTGATTTTTTTTAACCAGCTGAAAAATGGACTACTACAATACTTATAAATTTATATGAGTATATGTGTGTGTATATAAATATATATATATATGTTTTTTCTCTTCCTTCTTCTCTGATATTTTCTCCTTCTGAAGAAAGTTGAACTATTGTTCCCAATGATTACCTTTCTCCCACTAGGAAGGATTTTACATGCTTGCCCTTTGCCACAATTTTCTCAGTATCTTTCCTATAGGTGGACCATTTGCCCCTGTCCCATTAACTTTGGCCATGGTCACGTGACATCCTTTGGTCACTGGAATATGTGTGGATAGGAGGTAAACCATGTCTGAGCAGAAGCTTTAAATGATCTTGTGTGATTTGTCTCTGTCCACCCTTGACCATCTGCTCTCCATCACGAGGACACCAGGCCCGAGGCAGTGGCTGCTTCTTTAGACTAGATCCCAAGAAGAGTAGACATATGAAGCCTGGCCCAATGGAACCAGCTTAGCCTAGGTAAGCCCAAACCTGGTTACCTATGTAATCAATACACCTGCAGCTGACCTGAACTCCTTAGGAATAAATATTATTGTAAGCCACAAAGATTTTAGGGTTGTTAATATCACAAAACAGTTTATTAAACAGCGCACAATTTGTTCTTAGTAGATGCTTGACCAGACAGCTTGCAGGGTCATATCTCAGGTGAGAGGTAAGGACAGCAGTCAAAGCTCAGGACAAGCCTCTCTGAAACCTGTGGAATTGTGTTGAGTCAGCCCAACACCCATTCACCTGTTACTAACATAATAGCGACAGTCAGGATTCTCACCAATACTGTTAGCACTTTTTGAGCTTGGCAAGGAATAGGACATGGTCAGACACTGGCTAGGTGCTGAAGCGTTCTGTGAACGCCAGAGGCAGTGCCATCCGTACTGGAGGAATCCTATGTCTCCCAATCTGTATAGTCAGAGGGAGAATTATAAAAAAATGAACCTCTTTTAAATGCATGACCACCAGGAGTATACTAAATTGTCTTAGCCCTTCTGCCTAGTATAATTTAACTTGTGAACTTTCCAAGTGTGCAGTTGGTTCTGTGAAAGTGAATTATGGCAAATACTTAAATCTTATTACAATAAAACATTGTAATGGACCGCTGGTGACCCAAAAGATTTCCAAAATCTAGTAATCGCCAATTTTTGGGGGGAAAAATGTTAAAGTAAAATTTGATGTTTCCTCACTTTGTATGATAGAATTTGACTTATAAACGTTTTTCTTTTGGGGGGCAGTATACTACAAGTGACTAAGGGTAAAGGCTCAAAATGAACTAACAGGACTCATTTCAAATGCCTAGTCACCACAAGTCCTAACTTTATATTCTTTGGCAAGTCACACTGAGCTGTTTCCAGGCAGGAAGGGTAATATGCCTACATAACAAGGTTGAATAAGGATTATGTGAGATTATATATTTAAGGCACTTAGTACATTGCTAGCATACTGTAAGCACTTGATATTTGTTAGACATATTTTTAATTCTTTGCCATAAATAATTATGTACAAAGCACAAACACTCAATATTTTTCAAAGTTTCAGTTGTTGATACTTCCAAATCATTAAAATATGGGTGAAATTTTATCAAAAAATGAGATTCTATCATGATAGAGATGATAACAGGAGAAAAAGGAAATTCTGTTTTGTTTGGACAAAAGACAAGGCAGCCATTTCCATAAATATTCAACAGCTAACACCAAGAGTTTGAACATTTCAAAATGTCACTGTCTTTTAGTAATAGTACTTTGCTAGCTTTTTTTTCTTAATCTTTTTCGTAATCTTCCCAGCTATTTTACTATAAAAGTTATTTACATATGCACACAATTCTTCTCTACCAAAGTCAATGACATTTCTAAAAACAATAAATATTGAAAACTTCCACACCACTCTCAAGGTTTTATTTTTTTGCACTACTAATTCATTCCCTTTTTCTAGAGGTTTGCTCCTCTGACAAGACCAACCCAGATTTATAGATTGACTCATTTCTTTAAATCTATTTTATTATGAAATTTCAAATACACAAAGAAATATATGAAAATATTAACATGAATACACATGCAACCACACACAGATTTTTCATTACATAACATTTTCTCTTTTTTTTTTAAAAAAAAAAAACAAGAGACTAGAGATAAAGTTGTGGTCCTCTGTGTAATTTTCCTTCCTTTGTTCTGTAAATGCACCTGCTATTTCTGAATTTGCTACAGTTTTGCATTCTTTTAAGCTTCACATAAATGTTGCATATTGTAATTGCCATGATAAAAATTCCACTTTTCCTCAATATCATGTATTTAAATGTATACATCTTGACTAATGTAGATCTATACTATTCATTTGAACTGATATGTAATACTCCTTTGTATGAGCAAACAGCAAGTGATTCATTTTCAGGTTCATGTTTATAAATTTTGCTATTTAGCATATGCTGTAGTTTTTGCCCTTACAACCTTGGCATTCACTTCTTCAGGCTGAAGGCTGCTTCCAGTGACACTCTGCTGGAGGGTTTTTGTTCTGATACACTAAGAGCACACTCAGCCTGCTTGCAGAGCAAGTTGAAATGCCAGAGAGCCTGAAGCAGTCTTCATTCAATGATAGACAGGAATTTAGTGGATAAATACCCCAGCTCTTTTCATACCGCTTATGAGAGAACTCTGAGGTGTGTCTCCCACCAGTATTTGCCTCAATTGCCCACGGTTGCAATTTGTTGATCATGCACCCTTTGTTTTCCTGCCTGTCCCTGTGTCACATCTCCACTTCCTCACTTGTTTTTCCTGGGATCACCTCCCAGATAAACTATGTGAATGCAAATCCTTGTTTCCAGATCTATTCTTGGGAACCTAAACTAAGGCTGCTATTCAAAACACGCTTGCAAGAGACATACTCTAGTTGTACATTTCTCCTTATCCACATGCAAGTGAATTTCTCTAGGGCAGAATCAGCAAAAAAACCAGTCCAGGAGTCCAAATCCAGCCTGCCACTTGTTTTGTATAGCTCGGGAGCTAAGAAAGGATTTTACATTTTTTAAAGGTTGAGAAAAATCAAAAGAAGAATGATATTTCAGGACATGTAATTGTATGAAATTCAAATTTTAGTGTCTATAAAAAGGTTTTGTTGGAGTTCAGTAATGCTCATTTGTTTACTTATTGTCTATGGCTATTTTCACACTACCACAGCAGAGATGAGTGGTTGCTTCAGAAACTCGATGGTCTGCAAAACTAAAAATATTTACTGTCTGGCCCTTTATAGAAAAAAACTCATGAACCCCTGCTCTAGGGCAGCGGCCCCCAACTTTCTGGCACCAGGGACCGGTTTCGTGGAAGACAATTTTTCCACAGACCGGGGGCAGGGCAGGGGACGGTTTCAGGATGATTCAAGCACATTACATTTATTGTGCACTTTATTTCTATTATTTTTACATTGTAATATATAATGAAATAATTATACAATTCACCATAATGCAGAATCAGTGGGAGCCCTGAGCTTGTTTTCCTGCAACTAGATGATCCCATCTGGGGGTGATGGGAGACAGTGACACCCGAAGTGTGTTGCTTATGTCCAGTCTAGTCCATAAGAGGCAGCTTAATTGTCACTTGCCACTCACTGATAGGGTTTTGAAATGAGTCTGCAAGCAATTGATTTATTATGGTCTCTGTGCAGTCAAACCTCTCTGCTAGTGATAATCTTAATTTGCAGCTGCTCTCCCGTGCTAACATCACTGCCTCAGCTCCACCTCAGATCATCAGTCATTAGATTCTCATACAGGGCGCACAACCTAGATCCCTCGCATGCACAGTTCACAGTAGGGTTTGCACTCCTATGAGAATCTAATGCTGCAGATATGACAGGAGGCGGAGCCCAGGCGGTAATGTGAGCGATGGTGAGTGGCTGTAAATACAGATGAGGCTTCACCTGCTCTCCCATACTCACCTCCTGCTGTGTGGCCTGGTTCCTAACAGGCCACGGACTTGTACCAGTCCATGGCCCGGGGGTTGGGGACCCCTGCTCTAGGGTATGCATCTAGAAGTAGAATTTCTGTGTTCAAAATAATGCATATATATATGTATGTATACACATACATATATTTATATATATACATATATAAATATATTTTATGTATTTATATACATTATATATGTGTGTGTGTATATACAGACACACACATGCACACATACTGTAAATACTGCCAAATTACTCTCATAGTGGTTGTTCCCATTTATACTCCCATCCACCAAGGGTATTTGAGTGTTTCCATTTCTCCGTGTCCTTACCAGCATGTTTTTCTTAACGCCTTTATAATACTGGCTAATCTCTCTTTTTAACAAAGGAATGTTTGTGTCTCAGGCTCTTTTAAAGACAATAATATCTAAAGAAATGTTTTGTATTAAAAGTCTTTATGGTTATCTTTAAGTTGTGACAGATGATATTGGTTTTTCATTTAAGGGAGTGATATAAAATTTCCCTTTAAAAATTTTCTTAAGGAAAAAGAATAAGTTATTGAGAGAGAAACAGTTAAGTGTATAACAGAAAAGTGATGTGCAGATGTGGCAAAATCATAAAGATGGATTCTGAATGAATGAAATTTGTGAATCAGTGAAGGAGTGGAAACTCGAGGCCTGTGTTTTAATCCTGGGTCAATCACTTGCTCATTGTGTGTTCTTGGACAAATGATTTATCCTTTCTAGATTTCAGTAAAATGGGAACAATGGCTGACGCTTCCTATAGATTCTCTCATAGTATTATTTTGAGGATTCATTGAGATTAAGAGTTTAATAAAGGTGTAGAGCGTTATGTAAGTGTAAGACATTTGCTGTGTTGCACCATCTCCACGCACAACCTCTATCACAACCTAACTGGAGTTTCTACCATTTTTCCTAAAGATGAAGAACATGGTCTACTTTTGGTGTTTGGTTTTTTGCTCACATTGATACCTTTGTTGATAGTACCAACACCAGGCCCTCTGTATCTTATGGTGGAAATTCTATTGACTGTTCATCAAACTTTTTCCATGAAGTTTTTTGCAGATTCCATTTTCTCTTGTCATCTTCTATGATCTCTTCCTCTCATAAATCTTTATATTATTTAAAGATGTTCTCTCACAACATGGGGCACAGTCCACTGTCTATTAGTTGGGCTGCTTATGTATTATGGACACAGACAGTTGTACTCCTTTGGCATCTTTTTCAGAATCTAGCATTGTTCCTTGCAGATAGCACTAGCAAATGAATATATGTTGACTTTAATTTTTTTTATATGTACCTGTTACCTCTTTTTAAACTACGTTTGCACAAATTTTGTCTGTATGGCTGAGAATATGAGCCCTTGGTAGGGTTTACAAGGCTTCCTTATGGTGGGCCTCTTCCTACCTCTTCAGGCTCATCTTAAAACAGCCTGTCCTCGGGGCTTCCCTGGTGGCACAGTGGTTGAGAGTCCGCCTGCCGATGCAGGGGACACGGGTTCATGCTCTGGTCCAGGAAGATCCCACTTGCCGTGGAGCGCCTGGGCCCATGAGCCATGGCCGCTGGGCCTGCGTGTCCGGAGCCTGTGCTCTGCAATGGGAGAGGCCACAACAGTGAGAGGCCCTGTGTATCGCAAAAAAACCCAAACAAACAAACAAAAAAAAACCCAGCCTGTCCTTGATCGCTCTGTGTCAGCCACACTGATCTGCCAGTCCCCCAAATGTATGTGCTCCTTCTGCCTCAGGGCCTTTGCACATATTATTCCAAGTGTATGAATGATCTCCCTCTCCCTTCACTTAAGAATTCTACTCATTTTTCAGACTTGAAAATCGCCTCCTCTCCAGGGATACCCTGTCTTACCTTCTTGGCTATGTCAAATTTCCCTCCTGTCTGCACTGATAGTATCATAGACTTTTCATTGACAGCATTTTTCACATAGAAATTTTATATTTATTTGTATGATTATTTGACTAATGTTAATATTATCCATTAAGCCTTATGCTTCATGAAGACATGGGAATATTTGTTTTCCCTTACTGTTATATATATAGCATCTAATACAATGCTAGGTACATAGTAAATGCTCAATGCACATCTGTTGGATAACTTGCTGAATGAATAAAGTGTTGCTCTGTTCCCTGCAAAATCAAATACAAGGTACTGTTCTCCCTTGTTCCTGTCTTCCATTATCAACAAGGAAATACATATGAGCAAGGGCATACATTGCGCTTTATCTGCTTTAGCCAAGTAGTCTTGGAAAACTTCCAGGGTGTCAAGACCCCAGTCACAACTTCCAGGAATCAGTGACTTCCTACAGCAGTTCTTAGCGACCTGTGGCTGCTGACCCCTGCCTTTTGAAAATTATATTTTCCTCAAGCAAATGCCGTCTGTGATAGTTAGATTCCAGCTTGCAGGCCACTCTCAATATATCCAGGTGCCATTTTACTTTAAATTCCTATCTAAAAATAATCAGGTTTTTGAACCTGATGAATAATACACAATTTAAATTCAGGTGCCAAGTGCCACGTTGATGTCTAAAGGAACAGGTAATCTCGCGTTTGGTTTCTGACATAAAAAGACCTGCCTTGCTGTGAGGCATGAATTACAGACAACCCTGCAACCTCACACATCAAACCTGACACTAAGGGCAGCCTCCATATATATGTAAACAAATGTGTGTAATTATTATTCAAACTCTATATTTTAAAACCTACTTTTATGGTCAACAACACTAGGCTTTCACCACTTATTAGTCTTCATACTGTGGCAATAAATTATGGCATAGAGGATTTTGAAAAGTACTTATCTGTTTGCCACTTTACTAAAGCAGGTTCTTCGAACTCCATCCCCATCTCTTTTTATTTTTAGATTTCTAAAATGACCTGTGAGGTTATGTTTCAGTGGAGATAAAAAAATTTGGCTTCAGAGTACCATGTTTACATATCTTTATTATAAATGCCTTCATACTATAGCTCTGGCAAGGACATGGTCCATGAACAGATGCCAGCAGACGTACAGTGGCACTGCATCTATGTAACTGGGCCAAGGCCCCCTTCAGCAGCATTGTCTGTTGTCTCTCCACAACCCATTAGCATTTATGTGCTGCTCAGGGCCACACATTTGGACCATAAGGAATTGTATTCTCGCAGATTTCGGTGTGAACTGAGCATTACTTGTCTGAATCTAAACTTACCTCTTTACCTTTTCTACCCTGAGAGTGAAAAAACAAATGCTTGCTTTTAACCACAGGAGGTGATCAAAGCTAATGGTCTGGATAATGTGGCTGTGAGTACTGGTTTAGTCAGTGATTTAATCTGGGAGAGAAATTATTGCAGAAAATGTTCCTACGCAGTCCTGGATTTTCTAAATTAAAGAAGACTCTCATTTCCATTTTCAAAGAGTGCTCCTGGGTATCATTCCTGTTTAATGTTGCGTTGCTGGGTTGGTAGTGGATTGGCCTACAAGTGGGGTAGAGAGAAGGTGCCAGTCAATACTAGAGTGGCCCAGGATGAAAGAGCGCCAACAGAACATCTGGGTTAGAGATCCAGCTGCTTTGGGGAAGGCTCTGATCCAAACTTATCATGAATTTCATAATGACTTTCTAGCACAGGGTCAGAGTAGTGCCAGGACTGCTATTTACAGAGGAACCATTTGTGTTTCATTTTATTTTGCTTGGTTTCCTCCATTGCATTTGTGATGAAACCTATGCAGAAATTTTGATAAAGAAGACATTTAAACATTTTTAGTAGTGAAGTTTAGAAAATATATTGAAAATTGAGTATGTGGCAATGTAAAAATCTGTGTTTTGAGTTAATTTTCTTTGATGGCATAAACAAACATTGATGTGAAAAGGAGTTTTTAACTACAAAATAGTATAATCCTATATCAGCAGTGGTTATTTCTGGCTGGAGGGCTTTGGATGATTTAAAATTCTTCCTTTTTTGTTTGTCTTCATTTTCTAAATGATTTATTTGTATTATAAAAGCACACACACGTATACATGAACATACATGTGTGTACATTTGTGCATACATATACAACATGTATACTTAGGTGGATGTTTTCCTTATGAGGAGCTGCTATTTCAAAGAAACATCTGTTTTCACCTCCCAGGATTCTATGTCAGAAGTGTGTGTTTATGGGGTAGGAAAAGTAAAAAGGGGATGAGAAAGGGTGGGCTAGAGACAAGCAGGAAACTCTAGCTCTTCCCTTGTCTGGGGATGGGTCTCTGAGCTCCCATTTTCCTCTGAATCATACCTGGTTTGGCTGTAGGACTGTCACTTTAGCTTTGCAACTGTGATGTTCAGGTCAGGAGAAATGAATCACTTGGCTTGCTAATGACTTATGCTCCACTAAGACCTTCAGTTGTGCGCATTATGAAATTTCCTTAGGGAAGTTTGTGGTTTGTTGGTGTTATAGACCACTGTTTGCTTACAGAGCAGTCATCTGCTCTACCTCAACTATTTCCTTGTTAAAGAAACCCAGTGTATTGGGTGGCCATGTTTCATGTGCTCTTCTCCAGTTTCAAGCGGTGAGGATAGTGCAGGTTTTCTAGTCTAAGTCAGTTGTACTAATTCTTTTCCTCTTGCCAGTGATGGGTGTCAGCGTGGACATGTGACACAGTCCTCGTTGATTAGATACAAATGACAGTTCATTGGGGAGATTTGGGGAAATGTCTCTAGAAAGGGATATAAAGCAGTGGCATGGGGTTTTTTTTCTCTCTTTTTTTTTTTGGATTTGAATGTTGTTGCATTAGAACTGCTGCAGCCATGTTGCTCTCATGGCAGAATGAAAGACAAAGTCGTTCTGAAAGTGTTGAGGAAGGCAGGTAACTTGGGTCCCTGTTGATATTGCCCTGTTGCTGAAAAATCTACCTCTGAATTTCTTGTTGTGAGGCAATAAACTCCTTAAGCATTTTAGCTACTTTGTTTTTCTTGTTGTTGGAACTCTGTGACTTACAGCTCAAATCATCCTAACTGATTCAACCTATAATCAAATTTCAAAATGAATCTTTTTTTCGCCTTCCTATAGGAGATAAATAGCTCAGCAACATGATAGCTGCTACTTGGATAAGTAGAGCTTTGATATCACTCCTGCCCCATATAATGGTTCATTTTAAGGAGAAGGAGTACACACACAGACATGCACACATTCTGCCAAGTGCTTTAAAATAACTGTTTAGTGTTTCACTCACATTTGAATTAAAAGTTTGGAATGAATTTAAATATCTACCAATACGGCACTAGTTGAATATGGTATATAATGGACAATGGAATACTAGGCAATAGTTAAAAAGAATAAGATAGATCTATATGGATTTATCTGGATAGATCTTCAATATATATTTTATGTAAAAAAAGTTACATATTTATATATACAATATATTATTTCACATTTGTGTATATGTATAAATGTATGTATATACAAATTATATTTTCACTGAAATATATTTATAAATAGAAAAGTTCCAGAAAATTTAACAACAAATGGATGGTGGTGGTTACCTTTGGGAAAAGGAGCTATACTGGGGGAATTGAAAGGTATATTATAATTTTTGCTCTATGTATTTAAGTAATATTTGAATAAATTTACTGAATTTATTCCTGTGTTACTTATGTAATTAAACATAAAAAAATCTACAAATCATGTTAAAATACTTACAGTTGCTTTTAACTCTGTGATTATTACTTCCCACCTAATCCATTAAACAAAAGTATGCATGTATTTGCTTACTTTTATTGATATATTGAACAATATATAGAGTTTTTTTTGACTGTTGTGCACCTACTTTTCTCCCCCTTCCCCCTCCAAAAACACAGCTATTAGGCCCACATGTCCATTTTGTGAAACTTTTCTATTACGGGTAGTCCAAGAAGGGTGGATATTCCCTGGCTTCAGACTTCTGCTCTGGCCTCTAATCTGAGGGACCAATTCCCTGGTTTAGCCAAGAGTAGGAGGCGCTTGCTCCTGGAACTTTTACGTGAGTGATTCAAGGTGAAAATAGTGTTTGGGGGTCGGACTGGTCACAGAGAGTGGCCCGGTAACCAGATTTTTCCTGCCGTAGGGCATGGATCCTTTTGTGGCCCAAACTATGAGAGCTTCAGACCTCTTTGGGTTTCTGCCTGCTCTCCAAACCTTGCCTTGGGAACCCCCAATGTCCTTCCCACCTTTATGATTAGATAGCTGAGTGCACTTTTCTTGTATGCAGCCAAGAACTGACTGATACAACTAATATTAACTAAAATAGACCCGTCTCTTTTTCTACATGAAATGATCAATAATCACTAGAACCATCCTATGGGAAAAGACTATTTTTGGAATATGAATGTCCATAACAAAGTTTTAATTTGTGATTTATACAGCAGCAAGCCAGCTCTGGGGCTTTTTCTGTTTAATCATAGTAATGATGATGCATTATTCTTTTATATCCCTCAGGCTGCATTTACTTTTGATAACATGAAGAAGGAACAGAATTCCTAAAGACCTAATGAATCGAGATGTCTTTCACCTGGAGATTGACTCTTTTAAAACATCCTATTTGTAACTTGCTTTATAGTTGTAAATTGTGGACCTACAGAATGGTTGTCATTGAATTTAGTCCCTGAAAGAAACTCAGTAATTATCTAGGAACATGCTCTTATTTTATAGCTAAGAAACCAAAGTCCTCAGTAAAAAGACTTACCCCAAATCACATAGCTATTTAAAAGCAGAGTTGGGCTTAAAATTCAAGTCTTCTGACTCCCAAGTCCAAAGTTCCTTCTCTACATGCCATTCTCCAGAGATTTCATGATAAAACAAAGAAAGATGGAGTTAAAACGTCACTTTGCTTTGAAAACAATAGTAAATATATTCATAATAATGCTTTTTAGACTATGGTAAACATTTACATTGTTTTGATTAACAAGTTTTAGGAAAATATGCCTTTAGATAAGAAATTGGAACAAGTAAAAACCATTTTTAAATGTTTTTCTTTTCCGCCCTTTTCCTTAATTCTACATGTCAAATACAGTCATTTCCCTAGAATATTCAAGGTGTAAATAAGCAGAAAACCCATATTTCACCTTTCTTTCTAAAAGTGTGACTGTAGCCTGGGGTTCTGCAGGACGCAGCTAACTGGGACAGCTTTAGTACTCTGGGGACAGTCTCCACATCTCCAGGCTTTACTACTTCATATTATTTTTCTTTTATGTGTGTGTCCTGACCCCTGAGTGAGATTACCTTCTCAGAGGGCCTTCAGCAAATATGTTTTGATGGTTTAACTTTCATTTGACAAACATGCACTGGGCATCTACAATGTGTCCTGCATTATGATGGGGATTAGTGACACAAGGATGAGAAATAACAACCTTTACCCTCAGGGAACTCTTTCTACTCAGCAACCTGAATTTTAAAGTGACAGATGGTAAGAAATGATATACAATCAAAGTAGGGTACTGTCATTCTTAAAAATCTATCATTATATCCTTAAGAACCCAGATTAAGAACCTCTGTTACAAACTTCTAACTAGGTTTTACTTTGAGCAGTCTGCAGAGGGCTGTATAATAGTCTGTGAAGGCAATTATAGTGGTAATTAAGACAAAATACATTTATTCCTATGGATAATAATGAGATTATCTCAAATACTACAAATCGGTAATTTAATTTCTGTTTTTTCCAGGACAAGAATACATGTTTTTAGCAAATATGGGCAAGAAAATGCTTAGAACAGATCAACGTGAGCCAAATGGGTAGAAAATGGGCTGAAACTTCTGTGAAGATTAAGGGAGAATGGGCAACATAAAAATTGTAGAGTGACAGGGCTGGCATGCTATGGACTTAGCATCAGCTTTGTCTTGGCAATGATATTGGGAGGTTCCATGTTTGTTACTGATGTATAGATACATTCATTCATTCAGCACATCTCTTTTGAGCATAACTTTGTGTCAGACACTGTTCAGACACCTGAGATACATCAAAACAAAGATGCCTGATCTTGTGAAGCTACATTTTTGTCTTTCTTGCTTACGACATTTCAAATTATTCTCTATACGTTCAGGATAAAATCCAACAACATTAGTGCAGCATACAAGGCCCTGCTGATTTCTGCAACTCTCGACACTCCTCTTACTCTAAGCTCCAGTCATGCAGAGCCACTTCCAAATTCTGAAAACAAGGAAAAGAAGTTCTGTCCAACCTTCACATTTCACACATACTCTTCCTTCTACTGAAATGATCTTCCCAACACTTTTAACCGCCTACTCAACCTTCAGGTCTCAGCCAGCTCAAATGTCATTTCCTCCAGAAGCTGCTTCTGACTTCCAGAATAGGTCTGGGCGTCTCTTCTGTGTTCTCATAACATCCTGTGCTTAACACACATCACACGCCATGGAATTTGCCTCTTTATCTCTTTGTCTCTCCAGAGAGTCCTTGAGATCAGGTACTGTGTCCTGTACACTAGCACATCCCTAGTGCCTCACATGGTGCCTGACACCTAGATATTTGTTTAAAATTGACAACACATGGGGAGCCAATGAGATGTTACCAGCCAAACGATTACACCAGCCATAGGATTTTTCTTCAAAGAATTCACAGTTGGTTGGCTGTCTACTACCTGAATCAAATAACAAATCTTTATCAAAATTTTCTCACCAATGGATTAGATACATTGTGAATTCCAGTCATATGCCTAGCTAGAGTTAGATGCTCTTTTGTTTTTAGGGGGAGAATCCTGGAGTTGAAGAGAGAAAACTAATACAGTTAGGGAGAAAGCTTGAAAACAAAACAATTAGAGAAAAAGCAGTACAAGGTAGATACGGACTGTCTGACTATGTGTGGCAGGTTATGCTCATTGTTGGCACTCAGAGGAAACAGAGACCACTGAAAACTGAAACAGTCATAGAAGAATTCATTGAGGAGGTTAAACTTGAGTAATCGCTGTAAGCTCTCCATGTGTAACATTTCGTCTAAATCTTACAGTTACTCTTCTTTGTGGTCATTATTGTTACCACTGTTATAGAGAAGAGGAGACATAAGCACAGAGAGGGTAAAGGTCTTGTTCAAGATCATGCAACTTATAAATAGTGGAACCAGAGTTGAATCCCAGACTTGTTCAACTCTAACCTCATGCTTCGTCTTGAACACTTCACTGGGGATGAGGACATACATCCAGCTTTTGAACTGTGGCACTATTCTAAGCACCTACTTTAAAAAGGAACATACTCAGAACATTTGCTTCTGCACATGTTAGAGTAACTGGGATGAGACTTTACCATCAACAACAAGAAAACCAGAAGAAATAAATGAAACTTCTGTAAACATTGGACATCAGTAAATGTGGGGAAATGATCACTATGAGAGAGGCAGTTAAGTGAGGCGAACCCTACATTTTCCTTGGATTTCAGCCTGGAGGCATTTCTGGACTAAAGTACAGGGAAGAGACCCAGCCAGAACACAGTGGTCTCACTGAGTTGAGAAGAAATTGAGGAGTTGAGGGAGGCTGAGGTGGTTGGCATTTGCAGGGAAAATAGCAGAGAAATAACTCAGGAAATTTGCACAGGGATACTTTTGATTCTTTTGCTGAATATTCAGCCACAAATGATGCTAGAAAAGGAACAAATAGAAAACTCTAAGCTGAAGCAATTCTCATAGCTTATGCCAGGCTAGAAGACACTCGAGTTCTAATTAGCCAGAATAGAGGGTCCTCAATGAACACTTGGGACATTCAGTAAAGACCCTAGAAAGCTCATGTATAAGTGGTATGTTTAAACTAAACCCACCTCAGCAGAACTTTAAAAAAAAAACCTGACAATAATCAAGCTGAACAAGTAACTTAACAACCTGACAGAAAAATGTTTAACCCTTTTTAAGAAAGAAAACAAAATCTGGCGCTCAAGAACATAAAATTCAAAATGTCCAGCATATGATAAATACAAAGAAATGAGAAAATGTAACCCATTGCCAGGAGAAAAAAAGTCAAGTCTACAAACAGACAAAGAAATAAATGAGATATAAAATTAAAAGAGTGACGCTTTAAAAAATAAAAGATAGGTAGACTGAAGTTTTTTAAAGATAGATAGACTTTGAAGGAAAACATAACATAATGAGAGAAATGGAAAAAAGACCCAAATGGAAATTGTAGAGCTGAAAAATACAGTGCCATAAATGACAAATTCATTGGATTGGATTAAAAGAGGTAAACTTTGCAGGAAAAAAAAAAGATCAGTAAACTTGATGACATAGCAGTATGTATTATATATTATACTGTGTGAAGCACAGAGAGCAAAATGTCTGAAAAAAAAATGAACAGAACTTCAGTGACCTATGGGACAAAATTAAGTAGACTAGAATATGAGTAATTGGAATCCCAGAAGGACAGGAGTGGGGAGAGCAAAAAAAAATTGAATAAATTAAGGCCTAAAATTTTTTCAAGCTATTTTGAAATTTTTCACTGATGAAAATTATAAATTGACTGATTCAGTAAGACCAGTGAGCTACAAGGAGGATAACACAAATAGAATCACACCAAGGTATACTAAAATCAAAATGATGAAAATCTGTGATGAAGATAAAATCCTTAAACTATTTATAAGGAAAAAAAAACCACATTACATATAGAAAATCAGCGAATTACTGTAGCCATTCCATCAGAAATAATACAAGCCATAGGACACTAAAAACACCTTTGAAGTTTTCAAAGTAGAAATCGTTCTATCTGTATTTCTATATCCAATAAAAAGATTCTTGGAAATAAAGGGGAAATAAAGACATTTTCAGACAGACAAACGTTGAAAGGAATATGTCACCAACAGACCTGTTTGAAGATAAAGGTAAAAATGTTTCTCAGACAGTGCATGCAAAGAGGTGATTATAATGATTGGTCATGAAATTTAAGTTGAGTAAGGGAAGGAGAGAAGTCAAAGGGACAGGGTAAGGGTGTATAGTCAATATACTGGCTATCAAGTTGGTATCATGAGAATGTTGAAACTGAGGTTCTAGAGGGAATGAGGTGGGAAAATAGGGTTATCAAAAAACCAAAATGTATAAAATTAAGACTATTAAAGGATTTGTAGTTACTGGTAATGATGACAGGTTCATGGTAAGGACCATGGGGGTGGAAATTCTGTTAAAAATGGATGCTTGCAGAAATGATACATAACAGAGATATATCCACAAAGATGACATTTTAGCCACCATGACAGAAAAGAGGGGCCCTACATCTTTTTTCACCTACACAACTGCTGATTATCCCTGCAGGTACTTCATTCCAGCCGTGGTCTCCTACCTGACTTCTACTCGCTGTCTCAGGCTCAAGGGTGGTGGTGGACCCAGTTCTGACTTCATGGTAACTATTTTTTCGTGAGTGATGAGCTTGACAATATAAGATAAGGGCAGAATTCTATATCATTAACTGAAGTGTTGTTGTTAAAATTAAAAAAAATAATAGGAAGACACGGAGACAGAGATGGAAGCAGCCTTTACAAGCTCTTTAGGGGGAAATTGCCATTCCAGTTAGACCCATGGGCTGTCACCTCAGGAAACCCATGGCCAACCATTCAAACATTGTGTCACTAGGGACATGCTTGTCATTTTGACTAAGTCGTGCAACGTGAGTCTTCAACTGCAGGTCACTGTGACTTTTTGTCTGAGAAACTGATGGGCTGCTAACATTGGCTGAAACAGGCAAATGCTGGCTGCATGGACAGCTCTGTTGAGTGTTGCTGAAATTCTCCACTTTCAGAATAATTATCCTTAGACTTCCTCAGGATTTATATAGGTTTTTTCCTAAGCTAAATAACAACATAATGCAGGAGGAATAGAAAGACTATGATGGGGTGAGAAGAGAGAAGAATGAATCTGCTTGAGAATTTAACTAAGAGTAGATTTCAAATTAATTGGGTTATTCCATTTCCCAAAGACTATGATTCTGATCTTTCTGAAAAAGATTTTTTATCCACCAAGATATGGTAAACTGAATAAAATGACAGATGGCCCTCTTTTTGGTAGCTCACAAGAGTCCCTCCGAAATGTGACCAGTCTAAGTTCTGTGCTTTGTTCTAGAGATTGCTCAAGATTATCTTCCTCAATGAATCCTTCTATGACTGTTCCAGTTTTCAGTGGTCTCTCTTTCCTCTGAGTGCCAACAATGAGTATATCTGCCACACATAACTAGGCACTTCTACACTATCCTGTATTGCTTTTTCTCTAATTGTTTTGTTTTCAAGCTTGCTCCCTAATTGTATTAGTTTTCTCTCTCCAACTCCAGGATGGTCTCCCTAAAAACACAACAGCATCTAACTCTAGCTGGACATATGATTGGAATTCACGATATATTTAATCCATTGATGAAAAACATTTTTTTAAGGATTTTTTTTGGATGTGGACCATTTTAAAAGTCTTTATTGAACTTGTTACAATATTGCTTCTGTTTTATATTTTGGTTTTTTGGCCACGAGGCATGTGGGATCTTAGCTCCCTGACCAGGGATCAAACCCACACCCCCTGCATTGGAAGGTGAAGTCTTAACCACTGGACTGCCAGGGAAGTCCTGATAAGAAACTTTTGATAGAGATTTGATATTTGATTCAGGTAGCAGATACAGCTAACCAACTTTGAAATCTTTGAAGAAAAATCCTATGGCTGGTGTAATTGTTTGGTTGGTAACTTCTCATTGGCTCCCCATGTGTTGTCAATTTTAAACAAATATCTAGGTATCAGGCACCATGTGAGGCACTAGGGATGTGCTAGTGTACAGGACACAGTACCTGATCTCAAGGACTCTCTGGAGAGACAAAGAGATAAAGAGGCAAATTCCATGGCATGTGATGTGTGTTAAGCACAGGATATTATGAGAACACAGGAGACGCCCAGACCTATTCTGGAAGTCAGAAGCAGCTTCTGGAGGAAATGACATTTGAGCTGGCTGAGACCTGAAGGTTGAGTAGGGGGTTAAAAGGGTTGAGAAAATAATTTCAGTAGAAGGAAGAGTATGTGTGAAATGTGAAGGTTGGACAGAACTTCTTTTCCTTGTTTTCAGAATTTGGAAGTGGCTCTGCATGACTGGAGCTTAGAGTAAGAGAAGGAGTTGTCGAGAGTTGGAGAAATTAGCAGGGCCTTTGTATGTTGCACTAATGTTGGATTTTATCCTGAACGTATAGAGAATAATTTGAAATGTGGTAAGCAAGAAACCACCGTGGTCCCATCATTGAAAGAACACTCTAAATGGAATGTGAATGGAATGGAGGGCAGGAATAGATGAGAGGAGAGAAACTGGAGGTGAAAAAGTACAGAATTTTTTTAGTGCTATAATATATTATTTTTTCCCCACATTTTATTATTTCTGAAGTCTGCATTTATCTTACCATTGGTGGCATGTTTTAGATTAACCTGAAGCTTTTATTTTCTTTCTCAGTGATACAATAAATAATAGTGCAGTTTACATAGTATGGAGGCTTAGATTCCAGTAAACGAAGCCAGGAATTATTGCCCTCTTAACTAAAATAGTAGTAGCATGATGAAGAAAAGCGGATGTGAAATCAAGGGGTATTTTAGAATTTAGATCATCAGGATCTGATGATTGATTGCATTTGGAAACGTGAAATTGAGGAAGAAGTTGATTAGTTCTCCTATTTTCATTTTAATTTTCTCATTTGGGCAGTTGGGGGTGTGATAAAGAACTCAACAGGGTTTGTGGTGGTGAGGAAGGGAAAGTAATGGGATAGAGGAGATAAAAAGTACAGTTCTGTACATAATGAGTGTGAGGACTCTGGGGACCATCCAAGTTAGAATGCTCCATTATGGTCTGTATCCACATCTCTGTTGATGAAACGAACCTGAACGAGAGATGTAGGCTCTTCTGAGATGGTTTTTAATCAGCAAACCCATTAAATAACCACAGATGCCATGCACTACGAGGGAAACAGTTTCCATTCAAAGACTACTCATGTCATTAGGTCTCATTCCAGAACAAAGCGTCTCTAAAGCATGAACTCTGATATTGAGTTCTCCATCTTCTGCATGTTGGGTAGATTTCCCTTAAGAAAAGTCTTATCTTCTCTTTCCTGGATCCTCCACATCTTCTAGCTTGTGTTTATTTTCACATTAATGTCACACTTTGTAGAAAAGTCAAATGTATACTCATCCTGAGTCCAGGAACCTAAATTTGAGAGAAATTAGCTGTTAAGTCTTATCTTCATAACTTCAAAGACCAGGAAGGAGGTGTATAATTGTCTGTAGGAATAGTAAAAAGATAAGAGAACGAATAGAGTCTGTATTCTGATCATGTCCCTACCTGCTCTCTCTCCATAAATTCTTCCTAGACTACCAGCATCATCCACCTCCTGCTTAGGCATCTGACAAGAACTTTGCCAGGCACTGGTCCTCCTTTCCCTGTGGTAGGGCTCAGAACCTTTGCAGGTACTGCTGGGTACATGGGTTTGCCTGATGGGTATGATCAGGAGACTCTGGGCTGAGCTCCTGGATCTCAAGTGCTTTCTGGATCCTGAATGGGGCTTTGGAGTAAGGACTGAAAAATCGCATATGACCTTTTTCATTCTTATGGTATTTACATTTTATCAGAAGTTTTCTTATGCATTATCTTATTTGCTCATCATAAGTACTCAAATAGATTAGTTTGATATTTTTACAGTCATTATATTTCCATCAAGAACCTTGAGTTTCAGAAGAGGGAAAGTTCAAAGACAGGCAGTCTTTGGCGTATTAGAACCCGAGTCTCCTGAATTCCAGTTCAGTTCTCTTCTTACTGGGAAGCTCTTGAGAAGAGAGGGAAGGTCTTAAGGTGTTTTATGTTACCTTAGCTGGTCTGGAGTGGAGGTCCCTGAGTTAGGCCTAATATCCAGGTGTCTCCCATGTGTTCAGGGTCATTTCATCAAACCTGACACCCCTTAAGTTAGTTATGATACTGAGGGTGTCTTTGCCACTATTTAATTTAGACCAGTAGATCAGGGAAGCCTGTTGAGGCTCCCGAAAGGCAGGAGCCATGCAGAGAGGATTTGTTTGCTCCCAGATGCTAGCAGATACCCTGTGATTGGGTCCTTTGGTTTTGACAATGAACCTGGAATGTGGTTTCCCTGATTATTCCTGGGCTCAGAAAAATATCCAGCTGAAAGGAATAGAATACTGGTCATTGCCCTAAATACTGGTCATTGTGCATAAAGTGGGGGACTTTCTGGTTTGGTACCCCAAAACTGTTGCTCCAATGCACCATTCAGATCTGGAGTTTCACCTTAAGACAGGCAGCTCTGTGGGGTGAGATCACAGAGTTCAGCAATGAAATATGTTAGAAAGGGAAACACTTTCTTGTGTGTAGAAACATGCCCTTCAACAAATCTGTTAACTTCATTTTAACCTGGACCTTTTTCTTCTTGAATGTAATAAAACCTCTGAAATGACTGCACTTGGCAAGAGGGTCTCTTCTGTCATTTACAGCAGTGGAGAATTCACAGAGTAAGTGAATTACTTTGGTTTTCAATAAAAATGTTAGTATCTACCTTAGATATGAACAAAAGACACTGCATTTCAATAATGAGATGATCAAATCCATAGGGGTTGAGGAAGAGAGGTATGGAGTTTATGGAGCTGCTGCCACTCAGCTCCAGACAACAAAGGAGAAAGAGAGACAGAGAAACAAAGAGAGACAGAGACAGAGAGGGAGAGAGAGAGGGAAAGAGAGGAGGGGGTGGGGAGAGGAGGGGGTGGGGAGGGGAGGGAGAGGGAGATATTAAGAGTGCACAAGATCTCAAGAGAGGAAGAAACAGAGAGGAGATAGGCAGGCCTTTAGAGGAACTCAATGTGCAAAATGGGGTTAAGAAAACAGCAAATCAAACTACTCTCATTTGACAAGAGCACAGCAGTTTTCTCACCAGGAGTAAGAGGTGGCTGCATGTGTCTTTCTTCTCTGACTCAAGATTGTTGCCCCCTGAAAATTCTCTTTGGGCTTTTTCAGCAGTCTTGAAACAGAAACTTTAGAAAATAATTTTTTTTCAATTGTGTAAAGTGCAGGTACCGTTTAAAGAAGAGCAGCATAATTTTATCACATAGAGAAATGTTTACATCTATCAGCATTGTTATTTTGTATTTCAAGACTCAAACCGTCTCCCTTCAAAACCCACAAATGAGATAGCAGAGACTTGTCCACACAAGATTCTGACTTAATCTTTTTTCTATATAGTGTTATTTTAATAGCATTTAATGAGCACTTACTGTGTACATACAAGGCACTGTGTTAAAAACAATTGCATTACAATATCTCTTCAAATTTGGAGAACTTTATAGGTTGTACAGTTACCCCTATTTTACAGATTGTAAGTAACCTGCCTAAGTTCAAAAAGCTACTGTGGAAGAGTTGAGTTTTAACTCAGGTAGTATGAGCAGGAATCTATGAGGAAAATTCACTGTAAATGGCATTTTCAGGATGTGTGCTTCCATTTATCTAAGACTTTATCTAAGAATAGGCAATCCTAGCATTTGAATTTTATTTAAGGATTATTTAAAGATAATCTAGGTACCGATAATGTCTTAGCTTTATCTTGGAATTTCACTCAAATGTCAACTTCATTTCTAAGTAGTGCGATCATTGTTTTGTATGTGACAGCTTAGCATTTGTATAGATTGGATCCTCTGATCTCAGATGTTATGGGGCCTTCAAAGTACCTCCCAGACTTTGTCCAATCTTGCAAAAACAGGAAGGAAAGCCACATATGGAAGTGTTCTCATTTACTGAAGTCTATATGTATTTCCTTCATATCTCTGTTGGAAATGTTTGGCCTATTTAAGCCTGTGCTTTCTGTAGTTCTCAAGGGTAAGCTATGCACATACTTAAATTGTGCTTATAAATAAATACAAATTATTAACCAGCCTATAATAATTTCCTACAGAAAGTGAATTTAATCATTACTTTTTTAACCATCTTCTAAGCAAAAAGTGATACTTACTCTGGGAAGGTGACTAATCAGTTCCTCCAGGGCTCAATTGAACTTGATAATTCTAATCTCTCTCAAATAAATTCAGTGACTGGAGAAAAGAGCATGTCTCCAGAGGTGACTGCAAAGGAAATAAGGAAGCGATAAGGAGGCCCAGTAGCCTATAAGCACCTATGCCCTTGGATATCATCTCCTGACCTATTTCTGAACAGGTGGCTGCCATCTTCTGAATGTCAGGGTTTGAAGAAATAACATTTTGAAAAAACACCAAAAATTTCCCAGAGAGATTATATCCAAATGTCAGGTGTGAGTTGTAGTAGAAAATAGATACTTTCTGGAAGCATGGCCTTTTTGTATGTGTGTGTTTATTTAAAAATGTATCTGCTGGCATACAAGGCAAAAATCAAAACGGTTTATGGAACTGTTTATGGAACATGGCCATCCAAGTATTTTTCATCCACTAAAATATTTACTCACCATTTTCTAACTACCACATAGCGTATCAACCAACATCATCACACTGTAGGCTCTGCCAGATGTTGGTACTGTCCTCATCTGTAAGTATATCACATTAAATTATTTTACTTTACCCCTTATATCTTTAACAATAATAATTCTCAGACTTTCCTGACTGGCCTTACAGGTAGAATGCCAAGGCAGACACACCCTAAGATCACCCCAGGGAAGCACACCTTTGTGTAATCCTTTCCCTTGAATGCAGGATGGACGTGTAGTTACTTCTGGCCAATAGAATATGGTAAAGGGATGTCACTCCCTTGATTAGGTTACGTTATATGGCAGAGGTGCTGGGATGTCACTCCTGTGATTATGTGAGGTTATATAAGCCTCCTTCTTAGCAGACCAGAGTGAGAGCTTCTTCTGCTGGCCTGGAAGAAGTAAGCCAAATACAGTGGGACAGTATATGGAGGGGGACCTGTGGCAGGGACCTAGGGAGTCCTATAGGAGCTGGGAGCAGTATACAGCCAACTGCTAGCAAGACCTTAATCACACAGCCACTAGGAAAGACATTTTTCCAACAATCTGAATCAGCTTAGAAAAGGAGCACAGGCTCCAGATGAGAACTTGGTCCAGTTGACACCTTGATTGCAGCCTTGTGAGATCCTGAGTAGAGGACCCAGCTGTGTCCAGAATCCTGACCTATGGAAACTGTGAAATAATAAGTGTGTATTGTTTTTTTTTGGGGGGGGGGGGTCCATTTGTTACACAGCGATAGGAATGAATATAGATGCTATGTCCTGCCTATCCTATTCATTTTCATTTCCCTATTGAAAGAACTGAGTGCTAACAGAATTGTAGAGTATTAATATAATTTTAAATGATTTCAGCTTTTAATAAACTTTAATAGCTCACTTAAGGTTACTAGTAAATAGTCAGCCTTTTAATTGTATGCAAAAATGGAAGCCTAAGGAAAGGCAAGTCATTTGTGCACTCAGAGGGATTCCGTATGGGAACCAATTGTGGGATGCTTGAGTGAGCTGAGGATTTGTGCTTTCTATTATTGCTTTCTATTTTAAAGCTTGGAATTTTTTTGGATATCTCAGCTGCTAAGCATTGTAAACACATAGGTGTTTTCATGACACTAATTGCTCTGTTTTCTGGAGTTATGATGGGTAATGTAATCAGAGGGGCATCCAATAGAAAAAGGAAATTGTAGACTGTGACATTATTCCTGAATAAGGCTGAGAACTATAATTTAATGTGAGGACCTCTCTAACTTGCTCTTTGTTTCAGTTTCTTTAAAAAAAAATAACAACCTAGATTTTTAAATTACAAAATTAATGTAGTTCCAAGGTAAAAATGTCAAGCCATGCAAAAGTACACACTAAAATATCTGCTTCTGACCTCAGATCTTGAACTCTTTCCCCACGGGCAACAACCATCAGCAGTTCCTTATGCATTCTGTGAGGAGTGTGGGATGCATTTAGATGTTCACATATCATTTTGGAGATTTACGTGAACATATCTTTTTGGACATACTTAGGAGCACAAGACCCACTCTGTTTTCTCTTATTTTTTTGAGTGTAACAATATATCCTGGAGATTTTTTCATATCAACAATGAGCTTACAGTGTTTTAAAATAATTTAAAAATATGACAATTTAAAATAATTCAAAAATATAACAATTTTAAAATATCACAATATTGCAAATATAATTTTTAAAATATAACAATATTTTAAAATATTTTTAAAAATATTTTTAAAAAATATTTTTAATTTAAAATATCATATATACCTTTATATATGTATGATACAAATTGTGTCATAAGAACCTTATATGTATTAACTCATTTCTTCTCAACAACAATTCTATGATATAGAGACTTCTTTTAGCACCACCTTACAGGTGAGGACACTAAGGCACAAGAGCTTAAGGCCCTTGTTTGGGGTCACAGAGCTATACCAGCCCAGGCAGTAGAGTCCCAGGGCTCATGCCCACTTAACCCTCTAACTGTACTGATACTTAGATTGTTCCCAGTTGTTTTTATTTTTTTTAATATGTCAAACTGTGCTTCAAAGCCTTTTTCGGGGTACATTTACAGTTGCACAAATATGAAAGTCTATCTGTAGGATAAATTCCTCAAGATCAAATTTCTGAGTTGGCGGATATGCACACTTCTAGCTTTCATAGATACTGTCAAACTGCCTTCCAAGGAAGTTATGACACTGTGTACACCCACTGCCAGTGTGTGATAATGCCTTTTTCCTCACAACCTTGCCAAGACTGTATACTATCAAACTATTGCCAATCTGGCAGCTAAAAACTGCTATCTTTATTTTGCTTTAATTTGCATTTATTTATGAAAAGGATTGGGCATCCTTCCATCTACTTATAAGCCATATGTGTTTATTTTTTCAGTGAAATGCTTATTAATCTATATTTTCCTAAAGGATTTTGGGTATTTTCCTTATAGATTTTTAGGACAGTTTTATATTTTGAGGAGAATAGCCTTTTATTTTCGAATATATTACAAATATTCTCCCTCAATTTGATTTTTTGGCTTTTGTCTTCTATACTATTTGGTTTTAACCACACAAAAGTTTCAAATTTTCATGAGGGCAGTTTACCAACATATTCTTTTATGGCTTCTGGATTTTCTAGTCTTGATTTAAAAAGTTTTTTAACTTCAGAATTTTGAAAAATTGGGATATATTCTTTATTATGGTTATAATCTCATTATTTTTCCTTCCAAGTTTAAACCAGTTGAATTTATTTTTGTATCAAGAGTGAAGGAAGAATTTGACTTTACTCTTACTTTAAATAGCTAACTAGTTTATATTTCTGTACTCTTTGTAATCAGTACATAATCTGGCTACCTAGGCTTCCCTCTGCTCCCCACCCCTGCCTCTTCATTACTGGGGTTTTTTTTTCAGAATTTTCTGGCTATTCTCACATATTTATTCTTCCAACTAAACTTTATTTAAAATTTTATTTTTAAAATAAAAATTGTATATATTTGAGGTATACAGCATGATGTCTTGATATACGTGTACATAGTGAAGTGATTACTACAGTCAGGCTAATTAATATATCCATCTCCTCACATGGTTATCATTTGTGTGTGTGTATATGTGGTGAAAGCACCTGATAGCTACTCTTTTAGCAAATTTCCAGTATGCAATATGGTATTATTAACTATAGGCACTATGCTGCACATTAGATCTCTAGAATTTATTCATCCTACACAGCTGCAACTCTGTACCCTTTGATCAACATCTCCCCATTTTCCCCATCTCCCTGCTTCTGGAAACCATTGTTATACTCTGCTTCTATGAATCACCTTTTTTAGATTCCACATGTAAGGGAGATCATACAGTATTTTTTTTAGTGTCTGGCTTACTTCACTTAGCATAATGTCCTCCAGCAATTAAAGTTGAAAAATAATTTGTCTCTTTACAAAAATATGTTGTTATTGATATCACACCAAATATTTAGATTAATTTATAGGAAACTGTAATATTTATTATTGAATATTTTAAACCAAGAATAGATATATATTTCCAGTAGTTCATATGACTAAGAAAATTTTGAGGTTCTCTACCCATTTCTTTTTTTATTATCAAGTCATACATGAATGTGTGTACATGAGTGTTGTTGTTGGTAAATAGGATCTTCCCTTACACTGTGCTATTTTTCAAATGGTTATAGTTGTTTCTTTTTTAAAATTTTATTTTTGGCTGTGTTGGGTCTTCGTTGCTGTGCTCAGGCTTTCTCTAGTTGCGGCGAGCGAGGGCTACTCTTTGTTGCGGTGCGCGGGCTTCTCATTGCGGTAGCTTCTCTTGTTGCAGAGCACGGGCTCTAGGCAGACGGCTTCAGTAGTTGCAGCACGTGGGCTCAGTAGTTGAGGCGTGTGGGCTCTAGGGTGTGTGGGCTTCAGTAGTTGTGGCACACAGGCTCAGTAGTTGTGGCGCACAGGCTTAGTTTCTCCGTGGCATGTGGGATCTTCCCGGACCAGGGATCGAACCCATGTCCCCTGCATTGGCAGGTGGATTCTTAACCATTGTGCCACCAGGGAAGTCCCGGTTATAGTTTTCGTACAGGAAAGCAATTGGATTTTTAGGATACCAATTTTGTAACAACTAACAAATATTTTGTTGTTTCTTTCCTTTCTTCCTCCCTCCCTTCCTTTCTTCCTTCCCTCTCATCTTCCTTTTCCCCTCCCTCCCCCGCTTTCTTTCCCTCTTTCTCTCATTCTCTTTCTTTTCTTCCCCTCCCCTCTCTCTTTCATTCATTCATTCTTTCTTCCTTTTGATTCTCTAGTGTTGTTCAGATAACAGTTATATCATCTGTAGATAATTTTGCCACTCTTTTCCTCTAAAACTCTTATTTTTTTCCTCTTAGATAATTGAATTGATTGGTACTTTCAGAACAATGTTGAATAATACATTAAAAAAAATTTTTACCTTGTTCTTGACTTAATGGGTAAACTGTTGATTTTTAACCACTAAAAGGCTCTTTGCTGTAGGCTTCTAGTAAATCTGTTATCAATTGTATACCAGTTGTTAAAGGATATCTTCCAAATTTAGCCAGGAATTTTTGAATTTTACTAAACAGTATTTTTTATTATGTACAGAAATGATAACATGTTTTTTTACTTTACCTATTATGATGAATTATATTAACTGTTTTCCTATTATTACTTGTTTATGGTGCATTGATCTTTAAATGTGCTACTGAAATGTAGTTGCTAAGTTTTATTTTGAATATTTTTCATTGTTATTCATTGTAAATGAGATTGGTCTGTTGTCCTTTTTGTGGGCTATTTTGTCTAGTTTGGGTGTTAATATTATGCTGCCTTAGGAGAAAGTATTTTGAGACGTTCTTTCACTAGTTATGTTCTGGAACAATGTAAATAACACTGAAATAATCTGTCCCATTCACAAATATATTCAACTTTTCTTATTTTTTAAAACATTCTGGACTTTTCTCATTAGAGGGCAAGTTCTTATCAGACTCACCAGAATCTGATCAGATTCTCAAATGTAACTAGTCAATTTTAGCTTTCTGGAATTACTTTTAGCAATATTTCTCTAAAATTGTTTAGAAATGACATTTAGTTTTTCCAGATATTTCAAATTTATATGAAGAGTTTTACAAAATATTTTTGCTAATTTGTGCTTTTTTCCTTTTTTTTTTTTTTTTTTAGATTTGCTGGCAGTTTATATACTTTCATGTTGTTTTCTCCACTGCTCCAAGAACCGCCTCTTGTTTTGTTCATTATTTCTCTTATTTTATTTACATTATAGAAATAATTTTTACTTTTATCTTACCTTTGATATTTTTTCTGTATTGTTTTTTAACTTTATTAATATATTTTTAGTATTTATTCTTGAATAACATGGTATAAATTTCCACTGAGTATTGCTTTAGGTATATTACAAAAATTCTGATTAGTGGCATTATAAATATCATAATTTTGCAAAGTAATTTGGGGGTATTAGCAATGCTTTTTTTTTCTTCTATATTTTTTTTTTTTTGCTTTTCCTGGGAGTATATTTATACATTTGAACATCCTTAAGTTACTATTACTTTATCATCCACAGATAGAAGCTAGTGACTCTACCCTATGAAAGATAAAGAAATCTCAGTCTTTTTCTCCTATCTTCTGGAGCTCATTTCCTAAATTTTGTTAGTTAAATTATAACTTTTAATTTTACTTCATAATACTGGTATAATTATATTCTGTATCTATAATTTATTTAACATCTGTTTTCAAAATAATTCAATGCTTAGCATCTCTCATTTTTAAGTGGCTTGTCCAATTATTTCTTGGGGTTTTTTGGATTTTGTAATTCTATTTTTCTCCTCAAAATACATGAATGTCTATTTAAAAATCAAACTGTTTTATTCATATAATTTTCTTGTGTCTTTTCTTTTCGAGTGTGCTCCACTATCTTCTTCTTATCTGTTTTTTATGATTTTGCTATTTTATTTTCATTTTTAATGACATTTTATTTCTACAAAGCAATACATACACATTGCAGTAGATTAGAAAATAAAAATAAGCAAAAACAAAATCACAAGATCACATTCCAACCCCCAAACATCACCTGTACAATACCACTAAATGGGTACAGTACATATCCTTTAGATGTTTTCCACACATACGTAAATATACACATACATAATAGTTTCCTTATCATCTAAAATATGAAAGTTCTTTATTAATAATCCAAGGCCATCCTGTTTGTATTCAGCCTTTAGTAGCTTGCTTTTTGGCCTGGATCATAGTACATTCTCAAACTTGAAGTCTAATAGTTTTACCAAATTGTGTTACTGTATTGGTTATTCTATAGTTTTCCCACCAGGGTGTGTATTCCCTTTTAACTTGCAGATTCTGGATTTTCTTTATTTCATTGTTCTGATATTAGAGTCAGAAAACAGAGCAGTTAAAAGCTTCAGGTATCTCTGAAAATAATCTTAAAATACAGGCATCCCTCGGTATCTGCCAGGGATTTTTTCCAGGACACTCCCATGGATACCAAAATCCTCAGTGCTCAAGTCCTTTATATATAATGGCTTAGTATTTGCATATAACCTACACACATCCTCCCACATACTTTAAATCATTTCTAGATTACTTATAATACCTAATACAATATAAATGCTGTATATATAGGTGCGGGCTTGTAGCAAGCTCAAGTTTTGCTTTTTGGAACTTTCTGGAATTATTTTTTTTAATATATTTGATCCACAGTTGGTTGAATCCTTGGAAACAGAACTGGGGATACAGAGCACCAACTACCTTGGACCATGGAAGGAGAACACACTGAAACCCTCCACAATGTTGGCAGTGTTGGCATTCCAAACCATATTTAAAGATGATCTCTCAGACCACTTTATTCATAGAATTTTAACTTTATTGATACTTTTACAACTATTTCCATGTTAAGAAGAACTACCAGTTCTTTTTCAGTTCATTTCATTTATTTAAAAAAGAAGTCATTTCCAGGTCTTTCTCTTTTTACCTCATGGTGAATTTCTACCATAAATTTCAATTGGTGTAGAGTAATTCAAGAAGGATTTTTGCTGTACTATTTTTTTCGTATAGTTTCCCCCTTACTTCTTATTTTCCTATTTCTTTTTCTCTTTTTTTTCTGTCTCTCTCTACACGTGTGGCATGGAAACACATATGATAACACACTCATGCACACCCACACAGGCACATACATTTTCAGTCTTCCACTGTTTTTGTCATAAGTGTGGTGACAGTCTGAAAATTAATACCATCATATGGTACTGCATATGGACCCATATGGTCATTGTACAACTATAGAAAGTATGCTTCTGAGGTAAGAGGAGGTTGGAGTTTCTGTTGAAATTTCCTAGGGAAAGTAAGTGAAAGGTCCAATATAATCCATTATATTTAACAATAGTCCAAAACAATGTTTCAGGTTTCCTTTTTCTCTCTTCTCATAAAGATTCCAAAACAATCATGGAACACGGATAGCAACATGAGGTTACATGACAGAGGGTGGAGGAAAAGGATTAAAACAAAGCAAACTAGTTTTATAACCTAACCATCCTTGGAAAACCAGGCTAATGAAATGCATTTCCTTTCTAATGGTTTTCATTTCAGGGTACTGTTCGTTTTTTCCCCAAAATGTGATGAATTCTTGCTTTACAAATCATTTCAATTTCCTCTTATTGTCACATTCTGTGTAATTTTGCTGAGTTACTGGCTGTAATTGACTACAGTGATGGAGAATTATCACCACCAGTATTACCAGGGATCAGAAAATAGGACTGAAATCATATCTTCCACTAAGAGTTCTGTGACTTAATTTTCCTGCAGCTTAACTGATAAGGAAAACAGAAAATGACATGTTGCTTTATAATCTCATAGGCTCGACTGTGAAATGCCCTGTATAGAATCTTCTCAGGGTAGGTGCTCAGTAAATATTGATTTGTTATTGAACGAAAGAATGATGGACAAATAAAAGAAAGAAATTTAAAGAAATAATCATGAGGTTTAGACTCATTAGAAAGGACAATTTATGACTAGGATAATTCAGTAATTTCTTCCCTGATTATTTGGCCCAAATCCAAAACACTGTCCATATTGTGGGACTTGCAAACCTCTGCTACTGAGAAGGAGCAATTCTGAGTCCTTGGATGGATAACTTTTTGCACAATGGTACACATACACATACTCATTCACACATATGCAATCACACCCAGTGCAGAAACATTGTAGATTAAATTAATGTTGCTCTTGGTATTGTACTGTAATGATGGGAAAGACTGGGAAATGGATCAGCTCTCTATTTTATTGTTCATTATTGGCCAACTCAAGCTCAAAGCTGAAAAGTTTAACTCCCAGGCAGTCCCTTCAAAGTTTGGAGATTTATTCAGGATAAACATCTGGAAGACTGGAGGCTTATCTACATTATTCAGTCCCATCCAGCCCCAGATGTGGTTAGAAACATAACAAGATTCTTTCCTGTGGGAGAAAGTTGGACTTTTCTCTTGTCAGCAAAACTAGAACTGTTGGATTTTTTTTTTTAATTTAAGCAATTTCACAGTTTCTCGTAATCCAGCTGTGTCCAGGAAGTGACAATTATAATCAAAGTATAATTCATATGTTTTACACTCTTTCCAAAACCTTGGGAAATTAGGAGATGATGGAGATTTATGTGTATTTTTCATTCCTAATAAATTCAAATGTGATTGGATGGGTTTTTTGGGAAAGAGGGAATTGAATACCTTGAACCTATCTCTGTCAAAACAGAGACTTTTATTATATCAGCTAGAAACACTCAGTAGAGTGCAAACCATTTTTGTTCTTTCGAGGAGATACAGATAAATGATTTGAAGGATATTTTCCAGAACCGAAATAATGGCACTATCTTGTTGTAAAGGGACAGAACTTTGGGTGGCCTGAGGACTTTCCTGGGCCACAGGCATCAATGAGTCTTGCTTCAGGGATGGTGGCTTTGGTATGTCATATACAGAATTCATCTTACAGGAGTTGCTAGTGTAGGTTAATTTTTAAAGCCCAGGATCTTACGAATCACTCATGATTTAGGGATTACTCCTGTACCCATTAGAATCACAGATTTTAATATAATAAGAAATTGAGATAATCTAGTCCAGTGGTTTTCTTAAAATAAAATTTTAGTGTTCAAATTTGAAATTCTTCAAACACACTGAAAATTATAGAAAATAACAACCTGCATTCACTACCAGTATTAAGCAAATGGTAACATTTTGCTATATCTGCTTCACATCTCTTTTTAAAAAATAGGAGAAAATATGCCTGATACAGCAAACCACCCCTCTTCCACTCCCCAATCCTTTTGCATATTTTTTCCGCAGAAGTAACCTCAACCTTGAAATGCATACAGGGTTTTTAATCTTTTCTACATATGTCTTTATTCAGGAACACTATATGGTATTGTTTTACATGTTGTAAAATTTACATAAATTGAATCACATTATGAATTCCATTTTGCAAATTGGCACTTATTATTGATTTTTGAGATTTTTACTAACATGGTACATTTGCCATGTTGGTAAATGGAGATCTAGTTCAGTTATTTTAACTGCTGTATTGTATTCCATTTTACATTTGAGAAATGGTTAAGTTATTTCCCGGTTCTTATTATTCTGAACAGTACTTCAGTGAGCATCCTCACGCATGTCTCCTTGTGCACATATCCCCTGTGCTTCTCCAAGGTCAGGAAGGTGGAAATAAAAGTGGAATTTCTGGGTCATAGACTACTTACATTTTAAATTTTATTGGCTCTAGTTCAGTTGCTCTCCATCATGCTTGTACCAATTTATATTCAATTTACATTCACAGCTATTCAGTAATAGCTACCTGGCAAAGAGTTTGTACTCTTAGATTGATTAATTTTTGCTAATGTGACAAGTGTGAAATAGTATCGCGTTGTAGCTTACTTTGCATCTCCCTCGTTTATTAGTGACATTGAAAGTCCTTCATCTCCCCTTCTGTGACTTGTCTTACTGTATGCATTGTTTATTTATTTTTACTGGTCTGTTATTTTTCCTCATGGTTTTCTATGACTTCTGTATATACCCTGGATTCTTTGCTAATTACATGGGTTGCGTTTGTCCTCTTCTAATTTGTGTCTTACCTTTCACTTTGTTGGCTATGTCTTTTGTTGAAGAGAAATTTTATCTTTATATTTACTGTGTCTTAAGAAATTCTTATCTTCTCCAATGTCATAAAATATTATAAACTTTCTTTGAAAGTTTTCATGTTACTGATTTTTTTCTTCTTTAATTCATCTGCATTTTATTTTTGTGAATGACATAAAGTAAGAATGGTTTATCTTTTTCTGTATAAATAGCCAATTTTCCAGAAGTATTTATGGAGTAGTCTACTCACAACCCATTGGCCAGATCTAGTCACATGGCCCCATCTAACATGAGGGGGCAGGAAATTCACTTCTACAGTGTGCCCAGAGTCAGGGAGAATTGCACACATTGATGAACAGCAATGATTACTTACATGGATGCAATGGTTTTAACATACATTCACAGATTCTTTGACACTCCACTTTTCAGAAGGTGGAGTCTAATTTCTCTCCTTTTGAATGTGAGCTAGACTTAGTGATGCACTTATAATGAATAAAATGTGGTAGAAGTGATGGTGTATGGCTTCCAGGATAAAGTCATAAAAAGCATTGTGGATTCCTCCCTGTTTTCTTTTGGATGACTTGCCCTCCAGGAAGCCAGCTGTCACACCCAAAGGATGCTCAAGCAGCCCTATGGAAAACACATGTGGTGAGGAACTGAGGCCTCTTGGCAACAGACAACACTAACTTGCCAACCATGTAAACAAGCCACCATAAAAGCAGATCCTCCCATCCCGGTCAAGCCTAAAGTGGACTGCAGCCTTGGTCAAAATCTTGACTGCAGATTGATGAGAAGTCCTGAGCCAAAACCACTCAGCTAAGATTTTCCTGAATTCCTGATGGACTGAAGTCGTATGAGATAATGAATGCTTATTGTTGTTCTAAGCCAATATATTTTGGAGTAATTTGTTACACAGCAATAGATAATTAATAAATTGAGTTTTTCCGAATTTGAGAATTACGTTTGGTTCAGTATGACTTAAAATACAAGCTATGTGACATGAATTATATCTAATTTAGTAGTTCTACGAGATCATCTCAGAGAAACTTAACAACCAGAGCAGATTAAACTGATGGACAACCAGAGGCCTGGAAACACACCCATGCCTGTTAAGGTGCTATGGACAGAAAAAAACAAAAAACAAAAGAGTAAACACTAAGAGGAACCTCAAATAGAAAGTTGTAACTGTGAGTGCTCCAGATTGCAGTGACTAACTTGCTATTCATCTGCTTTTTACACAGGCAACTCCATGGAACTATGCTTCAAATTGACTAGAGATTTGTTTATTTAATGTCATGTTATTGGGGAACAAGAGAAGGATCCAGCTAGTCTTTAGCATAGAAATATCACCACTGGCCTCCACACTTCATATCGTTTTGGGATGGTTAAAGTAAATAATGTGAGACAAGGTTTTGGGAGCACAAAAAAACTGTGCAAATGTATCACTGGAATTACAGATCAGCCAGAAAAGGTTAGGTTTTGCTGTGGTAATGGAAACTCCAAAATCTTAAAGCCTCATGTTAGTCAGTTTCAGGTTGGCTCTGGCTTTGTCATGTCATCTTCACTCTGAGACCCGGAAGGCAGAGCAGCCTCTAGCTGGAGCAGTGACACTTATCATGAGAGAGGAGAAAAAGCTGTGAAGGACTTCCTGGAAGTGACACTGTGTCAGGGGTCCCCAAGCTCACCCCTAGATATGGTGACTCACTAGAAGGACTCACTAAACTCACAGCATATACTCATACGGTGGTGATTTATTACAGTGAAAAGATACGAAGCAAAATCAGCAAAGGAAAAGGTGCATGATGCAAAGTCTGGAGAAAACCAGGCACAAGTTTCCAAGAGTCCTCTCCCAGTGGAGTCACACAGGATGGGCTTAGTTCTTCCAGCATCAAATTGTGAAAACATGTCTGAAGTGTTATTTGCTAGGGAAGTTCATTAGAGACTCACCACCCAAGAGTTTTACTGGAGGATAGTCACATGGGTACCCTCTGCCTAGCACATACCACAGTTCTGGACTCCAAGAAGGGGGCCCTGTGTTCAGCATAAGCCACACTGTTTGTGCAAACAGTTTGGGTACAGTGAGCTCGTCTTACCAGAGAATGATGGGAACATTCTGAAACCAAACTCCCCAACACCAGCCAAGGGCCAGCCTTGAAAGTGGGCCTTTCTAAGCCTAACCACCTCAGGTCTGCTATGTTTACTCACTTCTGCACAGATACATATCACTTCTGCTCACATTTCATTGGACATAGCAGGTCATATGGCCAAACCTGAAATCAGTGCAATGAGAAAGTATAATCTTCCTGCAGGGAGTGGCAGGCAGTCCATAGTTTTGAACAATAATATAATCTACTACAGATTATTGCATATAGATCTTCTAACAAAAAAACAACAAGAAGAAGGAATTTATACCTCCTATACATGTGTATATGTACACCTTATACATATTTTCACGGCCTGGGTTCAAGTAATTTAAATATTTTTGTTGAAATGAATTGAACTACATAATGACATGAAGGAAAAATGTAGCAACAGATATTAGAGAGACACTGAGTACTGATAAATAAAAAAGCAATCATTCTTTCTACATTATAATTTTCTTTTTTTTTTCCAGATCAGATGGGTCTCTGATTCCTTTTGGAGGCAAGCACTTTCATTTTGTTTTTGACTTTCTCTGAAGCAGTGCTATATTTGTTAAAGCTCTAATTGTTTTGGGCACTTGTGATTAGACCCTGAAGGGCTGTTGCATGCCCTTTACTATGTTTTCTTATTGCTCTATCTTTTGAGCTTTCACCTGTATTTTCCAGTTCTGGCCTGCCTATGGGCTTCAGCATAAATTCCATCTGCAAAATGGTTTGCTCCAATGCTTTCCTCATCTCTCCTCTCAATTGTTTTTATGCTTCTTTTTATTATCTTTCCTCAGCTCTTTGACCTTTTATTCATTAGCTTAAACTACATGAAATACATTTTTTTTTTGGTTAAGGGTTAAGTCAGAAAAATGGAAAAGTGGTTGGCTTTTGGCATATGTATATTACATTTTTAACTTTTCTATTTTTGTATTTCTTGTATAGTTTGTTTTCATTAAAAAAAAATCTTGTTCCTCCTTCAAAAGAGAAGCAAGTTTAATTATCTAGAAATAGAAATAAAAATCCCAGTTTTAAAAACTGCAGCTTTTAACCTCTGCCTCTGCCACCAAAACAGTTATTTAATAGGAACTCACAATGTATGGAGGCAACGATATTTTGCAGCTTAGTTTTAGAAGATAACATCTCCCTTTTCAATGAAGGGAGGACTTTATGTGAGTCTCTTCTTTATGGTTAGATGGCAGAATGTTTTATTGCTATTCATAAAAGCCTGCATTAAAAGATTGCAATTGATTCTCCCAGAGTGGGATCTGTTTGGAAAACTAATTATCTCCAAAAGGCTGCAAATTGTAAAGAATCTGCCAAGAAGACAAATCAAGAATACCATCTAAATGACTTACTGCAGTAAGGGATACTTTGGAGCTCTTGGGACCTCCCCAGCAGCTATTTAAAGCCCTCCTGCTCCCTTCCTCTCCTCCTCCATTCCAACCTCTGCAAACTACCTCAGCTCGTATTTCACAGAGAAAATAAGCACCAACAAGGGAGACCTTGCTCAGCTCACTCTCCTCCCCTGCCTACATATTTATCTGCTTTAATGGCGTTCTAATGCTCTTTCCTTCCACCTCAGTGGAGGACTGTGCTCTGCTCCATCAGAGGCTGATCCTGCCTCGTGAGTTCCTGCAATTTCAAGGTTCTTGTTCCATCAAACACCTCAACTTCAACAACAACAGTAACACCACACACACACACACACACACACACACACACACACACACACACACACACACACACACACACACACACACACACACTTGCTCCAGCTACTCTTTCTGTTTCTCTTAGAGAGGTTGTTACTGTACCATCCAACACTCTGTGCCGTGGCAGGCGAGGCAGTGCGCGAGGGATGCTGCTGCAATCTGAGTGCAGTTTGATGAGGGCTTCATCACGACCACTTCTACTTGCTTTTCATTTCTCATTCCACAATATATGCAGCACAGCTTGGTTGAGCATGTATTTTTGGTAAATACCTCAGCTAGTAAATACTTAAAAGGCAAAGAAATGATCTCCTTCCTTTCTCCCAATGGGGTAGATAACATGTACTGAGAACTTATTATGTGCTAGACACTGAGCGACACTGTTTATGTGGATGATCTCATTTTATCCTAATGATAACCTCATGAGACAGATAGTATTATCATTTCCTTTCTTCAGATGGCAAAACTGAGACACCAACTGTTAAGTAACTTGCTCAAGCTCAGACAACAAGCAGGCAGAACAGCCAATTGTTTCCTTTCCAAGACTTCAAGATCATCATTATCTGTCTTTGGGGGTTGGACACCATGTCCCTAGAATAATGCCAGCCCTCAGATGACAGGAGCGTCCATTCTCTGCAGTTCTCCCAAGGTCATTGAGATACCTCATGTGCCGTCACGTCTGCTTGTTCATTCTCTTATCATAGTGGTTTTCAACCTAGGCTGTGCATGAGATTCATGCCTGGCCCCAATCCAGACTAATTTAATCAGAAGCCCTGGGTGGAGTGTGGGTACCTGTGTTTTAGAAAAGCTTCCTCCCCCGACAAATGATTGTGATGTGCAGAGTGGGTTGCCAGCTCTCTCTTCCCTCCATCATCCTACTTCCTGTTGCCTTTCTTCTTCTGTTTTATGCTTTTCTGTGTGGAGAAAAACATTGTATTTTGAACAACAAAATCGTTTGATAATCAGCTTCCTGTGGATAGTGTTACTGGGAATAATTTTATAATTGTGTTTATTTCACTAAAAATAAGTGCAGCTCATACTTGATTGAGTAAATACTTATGGTATTGTTAAAAGATTTTTAAAAGCGCAATTTTTCCCCTGGACACTAGAAAAAACATGAATCAGATGTCCTCAGGCTGTTTCTAGTCCAAGGTTCTACTAAGTCTTGGAAACATTCAGTGAATCAATGTTACCTTTTAGTTCCTCTACTCATACCACAGTTTCACACCAAGTATTCCATCGAATCACCAAGCTACTGAATGTGCTATATTGCAAGGAGGTAGAAAAGAGTTATGAGGTGACTGGCTTCTCTTCTTTGCCAATTTCAATTTAACTCTGATGATAGTCTATGAAACAAAACACCAAAACTAAATTTGAAAAAAAAACTAAAATAATAATTTAAAAAATTCTATACCACTTTGTAGAGGGAAAATAATTATTTTCAAAAAACATTTCTTACTTTGCTAATTTTGAGGATAATCTGTGGCTCTCCGCTGAGATTCGATTTTTTGTCCTGGTGGAGGTATCGATCACCAGAAAATTGCTGTACTGCCTTCTAAATATTGCACTTCATCCTCAGAATATGTACAGTACTTCTAAGATTTATGACACTAATGGAACTCTCCTGGCAGCAGTGTGATCCATTTTGCTGATGTACAGGAAGCAGACACAACTCTAATCTACTGTTGCACATATCCAAAGACTGAAGAAATCAGCATCCTAATTAGCGTGGAAACAAGAGATGTGGAAGCCTTCAGTCCCTTAATTAGTGTGGAAACAAAAGATGTGGAAGTCCTGTAGTAGAGCAATATAGAAAAGAATTAGTCTTGATCGTGTTTAAAAAAAAATTGAAACAAGCTTTGGCCATTACCTGCTACATCACTTTAATCAGAGGGCATCAGAAAATAAATTCAATTGGGATTTTAAAGGGCAACCTCTATTTCATAAGATAAAGTTTGTGACCTGCAAAATAACTGTATTTATAGATTTTAACAAGGAATAACTTGTACATTAAAAAATATAACTCTGAAATAGAGTGTGTCAGAATTAAAGAACACTAAACTAAAGTCAAATTGAATTTCAATCCCTGTTTTTCCATTAACTAGCTGCGTGATCTTGGGTCAATTACTCTGTCTTTCAGGGCCTCACTTCCTTTGCTGGACTAGATAATCTCCAAAGACCTTTCCAGCTGAATCATTTTATGATTTCATTAGATTTCCCATAGTAGAAGCTACCAAGTGAGCGGGAATTGTAATAAACAAGACTACTCTTCTCTAGTGAAAAGGATTACATGACTATAAGTCAAAAGAACTGCATTCTACTCTCTGCAGCACCACTTAAAAACCACCTGACCTGGGCAAGTTCTTAATTTCCTCATCTGTAAATTAGAGATAATGGTACCTCAATGCATTGATAGGAGTTTTAAATGAAATGCCGTATCTATTATTCCGCTTGGGTTGGCATAAATAAACATAAGTTGCGCTACTTAAATACCAGAGATTTATTTTCTTACAGTTCTGGAGGCTAGAAAATCCAAGACCAAGGACCAGCGGGGTTGGTTTCTGGTGAAAGCTCTCTTCCTGGCTTGCCAGAGGGCTGCCTTCTCACTGTATCCTCACATGGCTGAGAAAGAGCCCTGGTGACAACAGCCCTATCAGATCAGGGCCCCACCCTTATGACCTCATTTAACTTTTATCACCTCTTCATATGCCCTGTCTTCAAATACAATCACATTGAGGGGTAGGTTTTCAATATATGAATTTTGGGGGACACAACGGAATTCCTAGCATCATATATGAAAATTCTTTGTAGATACATACTATTAATGTCTAATAAGAATAAGGATCTGTGGCTAAATGGTCCTTCTAATGTTTGTGGGACTACCCAAAGTTATAACGTTTTTGAAGGACTATTTAGCAATATCCATTAAAATGTAAAGTGTTCATACCTTTTGAACCAGTATTTGCACTTTAAAAATTTCTACTCCCGAAGCACTCTTAGAATTACACAAAGATATATGTATGGAATAGTCATTTAAATATTGTTGAAAAATGGAAACGATCAATAAACAAATAATTTAATATGTTATAGTAGATCATACAATGAACATTTTATGTGTGATATATACCCAGAATATGAAATATTGTATATCCGTTAAAACTATAAACACTGACATGAAAGGATGTTCAAGATCTGTTAGAGAATAAAGAAGTGCAAGTTGCAAATTTTCTATAGTATGATTGCTTTTTTGGGTAAAAAAAATATTTTGGAGGTATTATACATTAAACTGTTTATACTGGCTTTCTTTGAGTGGTTTGGAATTCCAGGAGACTTTCACTTTCCAAGTTATACTTTTCTCTAATTTTTAATTTCATTTTAAGGACATATATTACCTTTGTTTTAAGAACATAAAAGATTAAGAGACTGTAAACTATCTCTAGCTCAGACTCTATCAAATCTTCAGTTTATATTTGAAATACGTTTAAAATTATTTTTTATTTTTATTGACAAATAAATGTATGTAGTTTAAACAATTACAAAGCTTATTACGAAAAACAGAAGTCCCTGCCTTTGCCCCTTCCTACTCCTGGTCACCTGGGGAAAATTTATTCTACTGTGTCAGCAGTTTCACTGCATATTTACCTATGTGTTATGAAATAACATGCATATATTGATATTTGTTGATGGCTTCATTTTGGACATTATCTGCTGATTTTCATCCACAGAAATTTTAAACTTCCGTCTTTGCTTTTTGCCTCCCCCTCCCCCAAAATTACTCCCCAGCCTGTCACTTTATGGATATCACAACTTTGGTTTAATTAATATTCAGGGTTTACATTAGTATTACTATGTCAATATTGTTCATAGTTGAGCTACATACTCTTGTATTCCTGTAGTTACTAATTACCTTATATTTTGTCTGTTTAGTTTCCTATGCAAGTATCATTATTTCATTCCCAAATTTTTCCTTCAGAGTTCTAAAATTCCTATCAATATGGTCAAACACAACAGATAATGTATTAGTTTTATTTTAAGTGATGTCATCTCTCCTGGTGTGTCATACAGAAAGCCAGTAGATAGCAGTGTTTGGAGAGCTAATTCTCACGAAATGGTAACAAATTTCCCCCTTGCCTTTTTCTTTAACTTTCGGTCCTTTCCTCTGGGCACCTAGATCATTCTGTTCTTATTTTCTCAGGTAAAAAAATGACAGCAAAAAGGTAGAAGAGGAAGAGGAGTCTTTTCCTGACTTTGAATTCCAAAGTTTATACCCTGAGGAAATGAAAAGGGCTTATGGTATGTAAATCAAAATATTTTGGATAAAACCCCAAGAGTAAGAGACAAATGTCCCCAACTCCACTCCTCCTGCCAGACTAAAAGTCAGAGGAGAAATGATGGAAGAGAGGAGTCTGGGGTGACTGGGACTGAGGACGTAGCAGAGTCAGTGTTGACTGATGGCCTATTGTCCACTCCTATGGGCACTTCAGACCCCCACACATCAGGCTTAAGTTAACAATTCTTTTATCAGTTCCTGGTGAGAACATTCCTCAACAGCAGCCAGCATATCTTCCACAGAACACCCCAGGTGTGAGATGCCTGTGACTTTGTAAACATCCCCCCCCCCCGCCCCCAACCCCCAATGACACAGGACACTTGCAAACCTCAGAAGAGCTTGGGATCTGGATTCCTAGCACTTGGTGGTGCTGAACAAAACCAGCTTGATCTTCTTCATGACTTGGGTCAGTGCAAAAGCACAGTCGTATTATAAGTGCAAATGCTTTAGGACAAATCGAACTGTTATATAGGCTGTCTGTTAAAATTGTTGAACCAATGAGTTAGAGAATAAATGTAATGAAAAGCTCCCATAATGGCCCAGTGGAAGGAACAAGAAGCCTAAATTCAGGCAAGTCAATTAATTACTGTACCTGATTTCTCATCTGTAAAAGGAGGCGAGCAATAGCTTTCTACTTCTTAGAATGGTTCTTTAGCTGTGGTGTAAGTAAAAACATATTGAAACTTTAAATGCATAACACTAGATATTATTTTATATATATGCCAAATATTTGACCCATTCACTGATTTCATAATTCAGCAAACATAAGTAGGGTATAGACACTAAATTTGAGCAGAACAGCAAGAGCATATTTTCACAAGTAAGCCCATTATTAGTATTGCAGCATTTCATTTTGCAGCAGTATTTCATATTGCCTCTCCAAGTGATTACACCTGAGAAAGGTCACTCAAATGTTACATATTAATTCTAAATACTTCTCTAGGCTATTTAATCTGTATTTCAAACTCAGTGCCTACTTGTCAAATATAATCTGTAAACACTGATTAAGCCTCTGTGAGTACCACTGCATGCTTGTCACCCACAAAGCAAGTTATGAGACCTTGTCCTGTCACCTGAAAGCATTCAATCTGACCATGACTGAGTGCCAATTTTAATAGTAGAGGATCTCTAAGAGTCTAAACTTAAATAATATCATGGTGCCTCACGAAAAGCAAACAGTAAATTTTTAGGGATAATTGTTTTCATCCACCGTAGCTCTCTTCTTTGACAATGGGAAAGAAAGCAGAGAAGCGAAATCTACTTACAGAAGAATTCCAATTAATAAATATAGGAGGAATGAGGAAAATAGAAAGTCATCACTAGGCAAACATAACTGTTGCAGGGAAGGTCCACAGATGGATGCCAAATGGAAGTTTGAGGAGAAACTATATTTGCATAATCTCTAAGGGCAAGCTGGGTGAAGGGTATATGGGGACTCTCTGAACTGTTTTTTGGGGGTTTTTTTGCAACTTTTATGTAAGTCTGAAATCTTTTCAAAGTAAAAATAATTAAAAATATGGAAGAAATTTGTATTATAAATTTCCGTACCCCAAACATCTTTTTTTGGTTTCTTAATTTTACTTTAAAACTCATGCTTCATATCTTGTTGACCTACAACAGCATTCACCTTCCTTACACAAATCTTCCATATTGTTTCCATAGTTGCTCTGAAGTCCTCCCCACTTACCTTCTAGTACCAGTAGAGGACTGTAAACATTCAAGAAAGACTTCTTCAGGTATGTCTTGAATATCTACTATTTTCATGGAAGTGTGCTAACAGCTGCAAGGGACTAAAACTCAATCTATAATCCAGTCCTCCCTCGAGGAGGTAATAAACATGTTGGGAAGATAATAGTATGCACGTGAAAGAATAAAATAGCAACTTGTGAAATTATGTATGGTCATGCTTTATTTTCATGGTATTAGTTACAGGAGTTGATAGAGACAGAGAAAAGTGACACATTCATGAATAAGAGCAAGCTGGACCTAAAAAATATGTAGATCTTGTATGGTGAGTGGATACAGAGAGTGTGTACAGTCTTTGTGGGAAGCAGTCATAAGACCCATCTGAATGGGGTGGAAAATTTGAGGTGATGAGAAGAGGAATGGGCCCAGATAGAGCTGAGCCAGATCACAGAGGGTTGTGAAAGCTAGACTGAAGAGTTTTTGGTCCAGACAGAAAAGGGAGGCTATTTCAAGGGCTTTGTTAGGGTCAAATTACTTTTCGAGCACAAATGTAAACATGTATGATGGATCTCAAGCCAGAACCAGCTCCATTTTGAAAATCGTATATCTAATAATGGAACTTTGAGAAATCTTTTCTGAAATGCAAATTAAATTGTCCTCGTCTTCTCCACCCTACCCCACCCTCTTTCTCCCTAAAACATTCTAGAGGTTTCCTTTTACTTTTAGGATAAAGACCAAAATCCTGAACATGGCTCTAGGAGATTGGACCCCTCCCCATATGCCTAGATTTCTCTGTACCCTATTCCCCTCAAGGCTTGCCTTCTTTTGCTTCCTTCAGAGCTCTCTTCTGTTACAGTTTGCATACGCTCTTCCCTTTGATTCATCCTTATCTCTTGACTAGTTTACTCCTTTTCATCCTTCAGATATCAGTTCAACACCCCAGTGATCACCTCCAATGCAGAAACCTTACTTTCTGCTCTGAATGGAATTATTCATAATACCAAGTATCTCAGTCTGTAAAACTGTCAACATTTGTGTATTTACAATATGGATTATTTGATTTAATTATGTGATTATTTGATTAATGCCTTTTTCCCTCATCAGACTGCAGACTTCTGAAGGCAGAGACTATTTTCATCTGTGTTTCCCATTGTATCTCCTGTCTCTTGCATATAATAGGTACTCAATAAGAATTTGCTGACTAAATAAGGAAACAAAAATATTAAAATACATTCATTTTCTCCATTCCTAAGACACTATTCTATTCCAATGATATGATCTTCTGAATCATGAGAAAAATGTCCTATCTCAACTTTGAAATTATAAAACAGGGAACTGTGCTCAATATTATGTAACAACCTAAATGGGAAAAGAATTTGAAAAAGAATAGATACATGTATATGTATAACTGAATCACTTTGCTGTACACCTGAAACAAACACAACAGTGTTAATCAACCATACTCCAATATAAAATAAAAAGTTAAAAAAAAGAAATTGTAGTATACTCCCAGTATTTTAACACTTTTGGAATGTGGGCTCTAAAAGTGTTATTCAGATGATTACACTGGATTGAATTACTAGAGCTTAAATAGAACTTGTTGATCAACAGATCGATATCCATGTTCAGGGCACTTTACTGAGCACTGTGAATTATTCCAAGCTAAATAATATATGGTTTCTTCCTAGCTTATAATCAAGTAGGGGATAAAGCTACCTATATTATATGATAGACAGTGAGGGTGCTAAGTACTATAGAAAGATGGAAAGGGGAAGAGTTATTCTGACTGAAGGAATCTGACAAGGCAATAGTGAAAAATAACATTTGAGTCAGGTCTGGAAGGATAGATGTGCTTTTGACAGCCACACTTTGGGAAGATAAAAATTCCAGGCAGAAGGAAAATAATAACTAAAACTACAAAGCACAAAAAGTGTAGAGCACTGTAGCAGAAAGGCAAGAGGGGATAGAGCAGAGGGTGAGTGGGCTGCAAGTACGTTGTGATAGGGAATAGATTAGGAAAGTGAGGTTTGAACTAATAATATGCTACACAGTTGGTACATATTTGATGGGTAATGAGCAGTGACCAAGGATAATGAACAGGGAAGTGCCACAATCACATGTGTGGTGTCCAGTGGTAATGTGATATGATAGATTAGAAGAGAGCTCTACAGATTAAAGAGGGTGGGAGACCAGTGGCAAGGAGAAGAGAAATTTACAATGGCCTGGGGGAAGCTAAGCAGGACCTGACTGGGTTAAGTAGCCGTGGAAAAAGAGAGGATAGTTGACGGAAGCATTCAGAATGTGGAAAGAATAAGATTCAGCAAACATTTAATATGAAAATTGAAGAATAGAAAGTTGGAAAGTTTTGATCTCATGGCTTAACTGATAATTTAACTAAATGCAAAACTAGTAGTGAGAACAGGTTGGTAAGAGTAACCTGTTCTTGCTGCCTTAAATCTTCTTGTAATAGTAATATTTTTAATATTATCCAAATCTCTTGATGGTGAGTAATTACATCATTCACATTTTTACATTATATAATAATGTATTTGTCTGTAACTTTTGTTCATACTTGTCAGCTGTTGAGTCTTTTCTGATTTAAAATCCTGCAGAATTTATTGGTATTTATTCCTTTGCATGACTCCTTTTCACTGCCTCATTTTTCTAGTTGTCTGATTTTATTTTTAGCAAAACATGATTATGCTTTACATGTGGATCAGAGGATAACACCTTCTTTCTGCTGTCTGAAACCCTCTCACTTCCATTATTCTTTGAGCAATTCAACCCAATGGATGCTGAGTTTTTTAAAATATGTATTTATTTATTTACTTATTATTGAAGTATAATTGACTACAATATTATATTACTTTCAGGTATAAAGCATAGTGATTCAATGTTTATATAGATTATACTTCATTTAAAGTTATTACAAAATAATGGCTCTATTTCCCTGTGCTGTACAATATCCTTGTTGCTTATCTGTTTTATACATGGTAGTTTGTATCTCTTAGTCCCCTCCCCCTATTGTGCCCTTCCCCCCTTCCCTCTCCCCACTGGTAATTGCTAGTTTGTTCTCTGTGTCTGTGAGCCTGTTTCTGTTTTGTTATATACTTTTTTTTTTTTTTTTAGATTCCATGTATAAGTGAAAGCATAGAGTATTTGTCTTTGTCTGACTTGTTTCACTAGGCATAATGCCCTTTAGGTCCATCCGTGTTACTGCAAATAGTGGACACTGATTAAGTAAGTAACTATCTGCCCAACATCCTGGGAGTCTCAGATGATTAAGGCACTACCTTCAAGGAACCCGTATAGATGTAGAACTTCAATCCCAGTTAAATATAACATGATATAGAATATTATAGCACTAGTACAAATAATTATTATAATTATTCAATAATCATAATAATAATACAAACAACAAAAGCTACCCCTTACATCTCCTTTCCTTTCATTCATTCCTTCCTTTAACAACTGTTCTGAGAGCCTCTGCCCAGTCTTTAGCCAGGAACACGATTTAGAGCAGTGAACAAACCTGAGCCAAAATGCGCTCCTGTGGAGCTTATTATAGTGAAGGAAGCTTACACTAAAAGGTAATATGCAAATAAATAAATATAACGACTGTGTAAATACAAGCTGAGGACATCTTGTGAAGCACTGGTAATAATAATAGCTATCATAGGACTAATAGCAATATTTGGTTAGATCTTAGTTCTAAGTGCAGGTACTCTGGTTCCAGAGCTAATCACTTTATATTACATTATCTACAATGACAGAAAATATATTTTCTCAGGTGGGAGTATTTACTTATATAGTGTGATAAGCAAAGGCTTGTCTAAGAAGATAATGTTTAGGCTAAGACAAGGTGGATAAAAAGGCAAAATCTACACAAAGATTCAGGGCAGAGCATTTCAGGCAGAAGAAATAGGATGTAAAAAACCAGAAAAGAGCTTCGTATTTTCTAGGAATAAAAAATAGGTTAGTTGGCCTTCCCTGGTGGCGCAGTGGTTGAGAGTCTGCCTGCCGATGCAGCAGGGGACACGGGTTCATGCCCCGGTCTTCGAGGATCCGACATGCGGCGAAGCGGCTCGGCCCGTGAGCCATGACCGCTGAGCCTGCGCGTCCAGAGCCTGTGCTCCGCAACGGGAGAGGACACAGTAGTGACAGGCCCGCGTACCACAAAAAAAAAAAAAAAAAAAAAAAAATAGGTTAGTTTGAGTTGAAGATAGTGAGCCATGGGAGAAAGGATTTGGATGGGATTGAAGAAATAAACAGGAACCAGATCATTCAGTAGGTCTTGTCGTATACAGAAGAGAGTTTGGCTTTTATTTTAAGAGAAATGAGAAAACATCATTTGCTATTTATATTTTTAAAGTATCCTTCTGGCTCCTATATGAAAAATGAATTAGAAAGTGCAAAAGGGGAAGTTAAAATATAAGTGGCAAAATCAGGATTTGAATTCAAATTGTGACTATAAAGTCAAGACTTATACCTACCACATTACTCTATTCCCTAAGCTGTAGTAGATTTGCAACCTGGCGGGGGGCATTGTCCTACCAGGTATCAGAGATCCATAAATTGTACCCTTTCTTGAACTCTCCTTGCCTCTGTGACCCCCCACTCTGTCTTTTTTAGGTCTTGGGGCAGGGACATATTTAAAGGTTTCCTTGAGAAAAGAAGAAATGATGGATGTGAATGACTTTTTAGCTCATCCTTACTCTCTTCTTGTTTGAACATAACTTCCCATCTCAGCCACACTGGCATACAGTAGTGGTTTTTAGAGTATATAATTTAAAGTAGCTTTTATAGTACATAATTAGTTGCCTGGTGGGGTGCCGGTGGTCAAAATGCAAATATGTGACTCACACCCCCAGAGATTCTGATTCAGTATAACTGAATTGGGGCATTTTAAATAAGCACTCCAGTTAATTCTGAGCCAGATGATCCAAAGACTACATTGTAAGGCACCGGTTTACGGTGAATAGGTTTAATTTTATCCCAAGCATAGAATGATGACATGGACATATTGATTCTGTTAATATTATCAACATTAGAAGCCATCAATTGCAAGTAACCCCAGAATTTAGTAGCCTATATATTTTTGGTAGACATCACTCCCCAGTGCAATATAATACAATACACGGATCATCAATTTGATCCCTTTCTTCAAGCAAGAGACCAAAAAATTTATATAAACAATTTCCTGACTGGTCAGTCCCCATGTGGGCTAAATATATCATGCAGATTAATGATAGAAGGGTTTTTCCAGCTGGGTAGAAACAGAATATTGCCTTCCCAATATTAATACAGGGTTACATACAAGATTCAAGTAATTATTGCCCAATAACTCTTTTGGAGGTAGTTTTGTAATATAGACAGGACAAAGAAGTAAATAAAAAATGAAAGTGAATCAAACTTCTTCACTACACATCTTGTACAAAATAATTACTAACCTATATAAGTGGTTATTTAAAAGGCAATAATAATAGCCAATAAGATGAATCACAATTATAAGTCATTCTAAAAATCAGCACCCTAATTATATTTTGGAGTCATATTCTGAAGAACACTCTTTACTGTAGGAATCACCCAGCTTGCTCCTTATAGCTGTGCCTTTTGTAAAAATGGAGTACATCATTAGTGATTTTCCTGCCATCTTAAATCTTTTCCATGGTTAATATCATGCATAATTAGGCCTTAGGACATCTAAAATATACTGACTTTTTATCTTTTACATTGGTCTTAACTAGTCTGCATTTTACATTCTCTAAATGAATGAGGTAAAGAATCAGGACACATGTCTGTTCTATGATGCTCAAAATTGCTAATTATTAGAGAAATGCAATCAAAACTTCAGTGAAGTATCACCTCACACTGGTCAGAATGGCCATCATGAAAAAGCCTAAAAACAATAAATGCTGGAGAGGGTGTGGAGAAAAGGGAACTCTCCTACACTGTTGGGAATGTAAATTGGTACAGCAACTATGGAGAACAGTAGGGAGGTTCCTTAAAATACCAAAAGTAGAGCTACCATATGATCCAGCAATCCCACTCCAAGACATATATCCAGAGAAAACCATAATTTGAAAAAATACATGCACCCCAATGTTCATAGCAGCACTATTTACAATAGCCAAGACATGGAAGCAACCTAAATGTCCATCAACAGAGGAATGGATAAAGAAGATGTGGTGCATATATACAATGGAATATTACTCAGCCATAAAAAAGAATGAAATAATGCCATTTGCAGCAATATGGATGGGCCTAGAGATTATCATACTAAGTGAAGTAAGTCAGAGAAAGACAAATATCATATGATATCACTTATATGTGGAATCTAAAAAGATGATACAAGTGAACTTATTTACAAAACAGAAACAGACTCATGGACTTTGAAAACAAACTTATGGTTACCACAGAGGAAAGGTTGGAGGGGAGGGATAAATTAGGAGTTTGGGATTAACATATATACACCACTATATATAATATCGATAATCAACAAGGACCTACTGTATAGCCCAGGGAACTCTACTCAGTATTCTGTAATAACCTATATGGGAAAAGAATCTGAAAAAGAATAGATATATGTATAAATGAATCACTTTGCTGTACACCTAAACCTAACACAACATTGTAAATCAGCTATACCCCAATATAAAATAAAAATTAAAAACAAAAAAAGAATCAGGACATGTGTCTGTTCAGGACCAGTTCTGATTTTGTGTCAGCTCCAAACTGGTCTCTTGAGAACAGCAATATTACTCCCAAATCTTAATAGTCTCAGTTACAACAAATATATAATAACTGAAAGATATCTCAGTATATGCTCTATAGAGGCAGGATTTTATTAACCAAATTTACAGATGGTTTTAAGAATTACTCATATATTTCATGAAAAAAGTATTCATTGAGCACCTAGTAAGTATCAGGCACTATTCTACGCTCTGGGGCAACAGAGATAAAAAAAAAGAAAGTGTTTCTGCTCCTGGAAATTACACACTAGGCAGTGAGATATACAATATATAGAAAAACAAGTATAATATGATAGATAAGTACAATGCAGGAAAATGAAGGTTAGGGGAATGGAATGTGACAAAAGTGGTCAAGGATGACCTCTCTAGAGATGACAACATGTATGCAGACACTTGAATGAAGTAGACAGTGAGCTATTCAATTATCTGGGGGTGAGAAATCTAGGCAGAGGAAATAGCAAATGAAGAGGCCCTAGATAGGAACATAACTGGTACATCTGAGAAACAGATAGGAGGATAACAAGGGGAAGATTAATAGAAGATGGGATTGGAGAAGTAGCAGGAACCAGGTTGTATAGGGCCTCAAATTGCCTTGGTAAGTAAGGACTCTGAGTAATATGAAAAGTGTGGTCGATTAAAAATGGCCAAATATTATTTGCTAATCCCTCCATTGAGAGGTGGAGTCTAATTCCCTCCCCTTGAATCTGGGCTGGCCGTAGTGACTTGTTTAACTAATAGAATGCAGCAGAAGTGATATTTGGAAACAAAAATGGGTCATAATAAGTCTTGAAACTTCCACCCAGGTATCTTGGAACCTACCAGCTGCCATATAAGGAGTCTGACAACTCTGAGATCACCAGGCTGTGAGGAAGTCCAAGCTAATCATGCAGAGAGCTCTGTAGGGAGAGAAACATAAGATGATGTCCAGCCAGCCCAGCTGTTCCATCCATTCCAGCCTAGCTACCAGATATGAGTAAGGAAGTCATCTGCGTCAATCCGACCTCAACAGATGTCAGATGAAGAAGAACCAAGGCCCCAGACATATGGCCCTAGCAGAGCTGTTCTAGCCACTTCCAGCCATTCAAATGGCCACAGCTGCGGCTCACTAGGGAGCAAAGGTGAACAATCTCCACTGTGCCTTTTACCATTTCTTGACTTACAGATCATGAACATAATAAAATGGTAGCTATTTTATACCTCTGATGCTTGGATGATCGATTTTGCAGCAATAGATGACTGGCACAGGATAGATGAGAACAGGAAAATGTAAACTTGATCTATACTCTAAAAGGATGCCTCTAGCCACTGAGTGGGATCTAGACTTTCAGGAGAACAAGAACGAAAACAGGATGATCAGTTAATTCAACTAAAATTGAAGCAAGAGAAAATAGTGATTTGGATTAAAATAGTGGCATAGGAAACAGTAAGAAGTGTTTGAACTTGAGATACATTGTGAAGATACTTGACAAGGGCTTCCCTGGTGGTGCAGTGGTAGAGAGTCTGCCTGCTGATACAGGGGACACGGGTTCGTGCCCTGGTCTGGGAAGATCCCACATGCCGAGGGGCGGCTGGGCCCGTGAGCGATGGCTGCTGAGCCTGCGCGTCCGGAGCCTGTGCTCCGCAACGGGAGAGGCCACAACAGTGAGAGGCTTACGTACCACAAGAAAAAAATAAAAAAGATAAGCTGACAATATTTGTTCAAATTACAGACAATATCTTTTTTTTTAACATCTTTATTGAAGGATAATTGCTTTACAATGGTGTGTTAGTTTCTGCTTTATAACAAAGTGAATCAGTTATACATATACATTTGTTCCCATATCTCTTCTCCCTTGCGTCTCCCTCCCTCCCACACTCCCTATCCCACCCCTGTAGGTGGTCATGAACCACCGAGCTGATCTCCCTGTGCTATGCAGCTGCTTCCCACTAGCTATCTATTTTACGTTTGGTAGTGTATATATGTCCATGCCACTCTCTCACTTTGTCATAGCTTACACTTCCCACTCCCCATGTCCTCAAGTCCGTTCTCCAGTAGGTCTGTGCTTTATTCCCATCTTACCCCTAGGTTCTTCATGACCCCCTTTTTTTTTTCTTAGATTCCATATATATGTGTTAGCATACGGTATTTGTTTTTCTCTTTCTGACTTACTTCACTCTGTATGACAGACTCTAGGTCCATCCACCTCACTACAAATAAATCAATTTCGTTTCTTTTTATGGCTGAGTAATATTCCATTGTATATATGTGCCACATCTTCTTTATCCATTCATCTGATGATGGACACTTAGGTTGCTTCCATGTCCTGGCTATTGTAAATAGAGCTGCAATGAACATTTTGGTACATGACTCTTTTTGAATTATGGTTCTCTCAGGGTATATGCCCAGTAGTGGGATTGCTGGTTCGTATGGTAGTTCTATTTTCAGTTTTTTAAGGAACCTCCATACTGTTCTCCATAGTGGCTGTATCAATTTACATTCCCACCAACAGTGCAAGAGGGTTTCCTTTTCTCCACACCCTCTCCAGTATTTATTGTTTCTAGATTTTTTGATGATGGCCATTCTGACCGGTGTGGGATGATATCTCATTGTAGTTTTGATTTGCATTTCTCTAATAATTAATGATGTTGAGCATCCTTTCATGTGTTTGTTGGCAATCTGTATATCTTCTTTGGAGAAATGTCATTTTAGGTCTTCTGCCCATTTTTGGATTGGGTTGTTTGTTTTTCTGTTATTGAGCTGCATGAGCTGCTTATAAATTTTGGAGATTAATACTTTGTCAGTTGCTTCCTTTGCAAATATTTTCTCCCATTCTGAGAGTTGTCTTTTGGTCTTGTTTATGGTTTCCTTTGCTGTGAAAAAGGTTTTAAGTTTCATTAGGTCCCATTTGTTTATTTTTGTTTTTATTTCCATTTCTCTAGGAGATGGGGCAAAAAGGATCTTGCTGTGATATGTCATAGAGTGTTCTGCTTATGTTTTCCACTAAGGGTCTGATAATGTCTGGACTTACATTTAGGTCTTTAATCCATTTTGAGTTTATTTTTGTGTATGGTGTTAGGGAGTGTTCTAATTTCATACTTTTACATGTACCTGTACAGTTTTCCCAGCATCACTTATTGAAGAGGCTGCCTTTTCTCCACTGTATATTCTTGCCTCCTTTATCAAAGATAAGGTGACCATATGTGCATGGGTTTATCTCTGGGCTTTCTATCCTGTTCCATTGATCCATATTTCTGTTTTTGTGCCAGTGCCATACTGTCTTGATGACTGTAGCTCTCTATATAGTCTGAAGTCAGGGAGCCTGATTCCTCCAGCTCCGTTCTACTTTCTCAAGATTGTTTTGGCTCTTCGTGGTCTTTTGTGTTTCCATACAAATTGTGAAATTTTTTTGTTCTAGTTCTGTGAAAAATGCCAGTGGTAGTTTGATAGGGATTGCACTGAATCTGTAGATTGCTTTGGGTAGTAGAGTCATTTTCACAATGTTGATTCTTCCAATCCAAGAACATGGTATATCTCTCCGTCTATTTGTATCATCTTTAATTTCTTTCATCAGTGTCTTATAATTTTCTGCATACAGGTCTTTTGTCTCCTTCGGTAGGTTTATTACTAGATATTTTGTTCTTTTTGTTGCAATGGTAAATGGCAGTGTTTTCTTAATTTCACTTTCAGATTTTTCATCTTCAGTGTATAGGAATGCAAGAGATTTCTGTGCATTAATTTTGTATCCTGCTGCTTTACCAAATTCATTGATTAGCTCTAGCAGTTTTCTGGTAGTGTCTGTAGGATTCTGTATGTATAGCATCATGTCATCTGCAAACAGTGACAGCTTTACTTCTTCTTTTCTGATTTGGATTCCTTTTATTTCCTTTTCTTCTCTGATTGCTGTGGCTAAAACTTCCAAAACTATGTTGAATAAGAGCGGTGATAGTGGGCAACCTTGTCTTGTTCCTGATCTTAGTGGAAGTGCTTTCAGTTTTTCACCATTGAGGATGATGTTGGCTGTGGGTTTGTCATATGTGGCCTTTATTATGTTGAGGAAAGTTCCCTCTATGCCTACTTTCTGGAGGGTTTTTATCATAAATGGGTGTTGAATTTTGTCAAAAGCTTTCTCTGCATCTATTGAAATGATCATATGGTGTTTCTCCTTCAGTTTGTTAATATGGTGTATCACGTTGATTGATTTGCATATATTGAAGAATCCTTGCATTCCTGGAATAAACCCCACTTGGTCATGGTGTATGATCCTTTTAATGTGCTGTTGGATTCTGTTTGCTAGTATTTTATTGAGGATTTTTGCATATATGTTCATCAGTGATATTGGCCTGCAGTTTTCTTTCTTTGTGACATCTTTGTCTGGTTTTGGTATCAGGATGATGGTAGCCTCATAGAATGAGTTGGGGAGTGTTACTCCCTCTGCTATATTTTGGAAGAGTTTGAGAAGGATAGGTGTTAGCTCTTCTCTAAATGTTTCATAGAATTCGCCTGTGAAGCCATCTGGTCCAGGGCTTTTGTTTGTTTGAAAATTCTTAATCACAGTTTCAATTTCAGTGCTTGTGATTGGTCTGTTCATATTTTCTATTTCTTCCTGGTTCAGTCTCAGCATGTTGTGCATTTCTAAGAGTTTGTCCATTTTTTCCAGGTTGTCCATTTTATTGGCATAGAGTTGCTTGTGGTAACTCTACAAGCTTGATCCTTTGTATTTCTGCAGTGTCATTTGTTACTTCTCCTTTTTCATTGGAGAGTCTTGATTTGAGTCTTCTCCCTTTTTTTCTTGATTTGAGTCTTCTCCCTTTTTTTCTTGATGAGTCTGTCTAATGGTTTATCAATTTTGTTTATCTTCTCAAAGAACCAGGTTTTAGGTTTATTGATCTTTGCTATCGTTTCCTTCACTTCTTTTTCATTTATTTCTATTCTGATCTTCATGATTTCTTTCCTTCTGCTAACTGTGGGGTTTTTTTGTTCTTCTCTCTCTAATTGCTTTAGGTGCAAGGTTAGGTTGTTTATTTGAGATGTTTCCTGTTTCTTAAGGTAGAATTGTAATGCTATAAACTTCCCTCTTAGAACTGCTTTTGCTGCATCCCATAAGTTTTGGGTCCTCGTGTCTCCATTGTCATTTGTTTCTAGGTTTTTTTTGATTTCCTCTTTGATTTCTTCAGTGATCACTTGGTTATTAAGTAGTGTATTTTTTAGCCTCCATGTGTTTTTATTTTTTAAAGATCTTTTCCTGTAATTGATATCTAGTCTCATAGCGTTGTGGTCGGAAAAGATACTCGATATGATTTCAATTTTCTTAATTTTACCAAAGCTTGATTTGTGACCCAAGATATGATCTCTCCTGGAGAATGTTCCATGAACACTTGAGAAAAATGTCTATTCTGTTGTTTTTGGATGGAACGTCCCATTAATATCAATTAAGTCCATCTTGTTTAATGTATCATTTAAAGCTTGTGTTTCCTTATTTATTTTTATTTTAGATGATCTGTCCATTGGTGAAAGTGGGGTGTTAAAGTCCCCTACTATGATTGTGTTACTGTCAATTTCCCCTTTTATGGCTGTTAGCAGTTGCCTTATGTATTGAGGTGCTCCTATGTTGGGTGCATAAATATTTACAATTGTTATATCTTCTTCTTGGATTGATCCCTTGATCATTATGTAGTGTCCTTCTTTGTCTCTTGCAATAGTCTTTATTTTAAAGTCTATTTTTTCTGATATGAGAATTGCTACCCCAGCTTTCTTTTGATTTCCATTTGCATGGAATATCTTTTTCCATCCCCTCACTTTCAGTCTGTATGCGTCCCCAGGTCTGAAGTGGGTCTCTCATAGACAGCATATATATGGGTCTTGGTTTTGTATCCATTCAGCCATTCTGTGTGTTTTGGTGAGAGCATTTAATCCATTTACATTTAAGGTAATTATCAGTATGTATGTTCCTATTCCCATTTTCTTAGTTGTTTTGGGTTTGTTATTGTAGGTCTTTTCCTTCTCTTGTGTTTCTTGCCTAGAGAAGTTCCGTTAGCATATGTTGTAAAGCTTATTTGGTAGTGCTGAACTCTCTCAGCTTTTGCTTGTCTGTAAAGGTTTTAATTTCTCCATCAAATCTGAATGAGATCCTTGCTGGGTAAAGTAATCTTGGTAGTAGGTTTTTGTCCTTCCTCACTTAAAGTATGTCCTGCCACTCCCTTCTGGCTTGCAGAGTTTTTGCTGAAAGACCAGCTGTTAACCTTATGGGGATTCCCTTGTGTGTTATTTGTTGTTTTTCCCTTGCTGCTTTTAATATGCTTTCTTTGTATTTAATTTTTGATAGTTTGATTAATATGTGTCTTGTCATATTTCTCCTTGGATTTATCCTGTATGGGACTCTCTGTGCTTCCTGTACTTGAACTATTTCCTTTCCCATATTAGGGAAGTTTTCAACTATAATCTCTTCAAATATTTTCTCAATCCCTTTCTTTTTCTCTTCTTCTTCTGGGACTCCTATAATTCAAATGTTGTTGCGCTTAATGTCATCCCAGAGGTTTCTGAGACTGTCCTCAGTTCTTTTCATTCTTTTTTCTTTATTCTGCTCTGCAGTAGTTATTTCCATTATTTTATCTTCCAGGTCACTTATCCGTTCTTCTGCCTCTGTTATTCTGCTATTGATCCCTTCTAGAGTATTTTTAATTTCATTTACTGTGTTGTTCATCGTTATTTGTTTCCTCTTTAATTCTTCTAGGTCCTTGTTAAATGTTTCTTCCATTTTGTCTTTTCTATTTCCAAGATTTTGGATCATCTTTACTATCATTATTCTGAATTCTTTTTCAGGTAGACTGCCTATTTCCTCTTCATTTTTTAGGTCTGGTGCATTTTTATCTTGCTCCTTCGTCTGCTGTGTGTTTTTCTGTCTTCTCATTTTGCTTATCTTACTGTGTTTGGGGTCTCCTTTTCACAGGCTGCAGGTTCGTAGTTCCTGTTGTTTTTGGTCTGTCCCCAGTGGCTAAGGTTGGTTCAGTGGGTTGTGTAGGCTTACTGGTGCAGGGGACTGGTGCCTGTGTTCTGGTGGATGAGGCTGGATCTTGTCTTTCTGGTGGGAAAGTCCATGTCTGGTGGTTGTTTTGGGGTGTCTGTGGACTAATGATTTTAGGCAGCCTCTCTGCTAATGGATGGAGCTGTGTTCCTGTCTTGCTAGTTGTTTGGCATAGGGTGTCCAGCACTGTAGCTTGCTGGTCGTTGAGTGAAGCTGGGTCGTGGTGTTGAGATGGAGATCTCTGGGAGATTTTCAGTGTTTGGTATTACGTGGAGCTGGGAGGTCTCTTGTGGACCAGTGTTGTAAACTTGGCTCTCCTCCCTCAGAGGCACAGCAGTGACTCCTGGCTGGAGCACCAAGAGCCTTTCATCCACACTGCTCAGAATAAGAGGGAGAAAAAATAGAAAGAAAGAAAGAGGATAAAATAAATTAAAATAAAATAAAGTATTTAAAATAAAAAATAATTATTAAGAAAAAAAATTAAAAAAAAAAAACAACGGACGGACAGAACGCTAGGAGAGATCATGAAAGCAAAGCTATACAGACAAAGTCTCACACCGAGGCATACACATACACGCTCACAAAAAGAGGAAAAGGGGAAAAAATAATATATCTTGCTCCCAAAGTCCACCTCCTCAATTTGGGATGATTCGTTGTCTATTCAGGTATTCCACAGATGCAGGGTACATCAAGTTGATTGTGGAGATTTAATGCGCTGCTTCTGAGATTTAATGCGCTGCTTCTGAGACCCGATGTCTCCGCCCGCAAAGGGGCATCCTAGTGTGTGGAAACCTTTCCTCCTTCACAGCTCCCTCCCACTGGTGCAGGTCCCATCCCTATTCTTTTGTCTCTGTTTATTCTTTTTTCTTTTGCCCTACCCAGGTACGTGGGGAGTTTCTTGCCTTTTGGGAGGTCTGAGGTTTTCTGCCAGCGTTCATTAGGTGTTCTGTAGAAGTTGTTCCACGTGTAGATGTATTTTTTATGTATCCGTGGGGAGGAAGGTGATCTCCGTGTCTTACTCTTCCGCCATCTTCTCAAATCCACTCCTACAGACAATATCTTTATGTCAATTTCAATCTTGAAAACATTTAAAAAATATACTAATATTTCATGTATTACACTTACTTAGAAATACCCGGAGCATATGACCAATCTAAGGTCTGTTAAATAAATGAAAATATATTGAATCTTTCTTTGACTCAGAATCTGTCTGTAGGTCTGGTTAATCATTTGAAGCATCAAATAATATCATATTTTCATTGTAGAAAGTTTTATTCACCCAGGGCTTGCCCTAGAAGCTTTTGGTGTGTGCCTTTTTTTTCTCCACAGAACTCATTTGTTAACTTTTTTTAGTTCTTTCAACAACTATTTATGAAGAGCCATCTATGGATACATTGCTAGGTATTCAAGATACAGTTGTGAACAAGAGTAGGCATAGTTTCTTTTGATGGAAGGTAGACTTTTTTTGAAGGTGGATTTTAAACAAATAACCATCCAAATAACTATGACAAATTCTGTATCCACTGTCAGGGTGATAATAGGAAGTTTTGACTTAGCAAGGTGAACAAAGGTTTTCCTCAGGAAATTGAAGAATAAGTTGAGATCTTGAAGCAAAGTCAGAGTTAATTACTGTAAAGTAATTAACTTCACAGTGCAAGAGTACTCTAGACAGACAGAAAACCAGTGCAAATGCTGTATTGTCCAGAGCATGATATACTAATGAAACTCAAAGAAGAACTCTCCAACCTCTGCAATTTGGTCTTCTCACTGAAACTAGAATGATCTTTCTGAAATCTAAACATGGAATCTCCTACTTGTCTCTTAAAATGCTAGATGGCTTATCCTCCTAAGTGCAACACAGATGGTGATTCCATTTACTGCTTTCAGAAGCTTTGGAAGAGACAAAATAAGTTAAGTTTTGGGGAGAAGAAAATGAGTTAAGTTTTGGACATATTGGATTTAAGATGCTTTTGAGACATGCTAATGGATATGTCAAAAGTGAATTAGATATATGGGTAGGAAGGCCTGTCTGGAGATGTGTAAGTTATCAGTCTATAAGAGATACTCAAATGGCATGGACGAGCACTCTCACAGAGAGATCATGAAAAAAGAGGAGACTGAGGACCACACTTTAAGAAACCCCAGTGGAGAAAAATATACATCTAAGAAAGAGACAAATAGAAGTTGCCAAAGAGGTAAGAGAAAAACCTGGGGACTATAGTACCATAAAGGCCGAGGGAAGACAATCTTTCAAGCAGATGTGCATGGTTGACTACATGGGACACAGCTGAGGGTCAAGAAAGCTAAACAATTTTTTGGATTTAGGACACATAGGGAGTAACGGGTGGTATAAGGAAAGAACATTGTTCTTGAAATACAAGAACTGATATCTGTCACCTGTACCACTAGGCAGACCTGTTGGCCTGTTTATCCATCTTCTCTGTGCTTCATTTTTTCATGTAGAGCCTCTTGAGCCCTTTCCCAGATTTACTTACAGATCCAGCAACAACTTATTGAACTCCATGAATTATAAAACATATGCTGATCTCCTTAAAGTTTTCAACTATAACTTCCTTAAGAAACATAGTTAAGCAAGTAAACACATGAAAATATATTCAACATAATTGGCATTAAGGAATACAAATTATAAACACAATGGGATACCACTACACACCTATAAGAATGGCTAAAATTAAAAATAGCAATAGGGCTTCCCTGGTGGCGCAGTGGTTGAGAGTCCGCCTGCCGATGCAGGGGACACGGGTTAATGCCCCGGTCCGGGAAGATCCCACATGCCGCGGAGCGGCTGGGCCCGTGAGCCATGGCCACTGAGCCTGTGCGTCCGGAGCCTGTGCTCCACAACGGGAGAGGCCACAACAGTGAGAGGCCCGTGTACCGCAAAAAAAAAAAAAAAAAAAAGCAATAACACCAAATGCTGGTGAGGATGCAGAGCAACTGAATTACTCATGTATGTTGCTGGGAATATAAAATGGTACAGTCTCTGTGGAAGAAGTTTGGCAGTTTCTTAAAAAGCTAAACATGTAACTATCTTGCAACCCAGAAATTGCACTCCTGGGCATTTATACCAGAGAAAAGATGATTTATGTTCATATGAGAACCTGTACATGAATGTTTATAGCACCTTAATCTATATTTGCCCCAAACTTGAAACAACCCAGGTATTCTCCAGTGAGTGAATGATTAAACAAACCATGGTGCATTCATACCATGGGAGTATTATTCAGAAATAAAAGCAGTGAACAGTTGATACAGTCAACAACTTGGATGAATATCCAGATAATTATACTGAATCAAGCTAGTGGGAAGCAGCCACACAGCACAGGGAGATCAGCTCCGTACTTTGTGACCACTTAGAGCGGTGGGATAGGGAGGGCGGGAGGGAGATGCAAGAGGGAGGAGATATGGAGATATATGTATATGTATAGCTGATTCACTTTGTTATAAAGCAGAAACTAACACACCATTGTAAAGCAATTATACTCCAATAAAGATGTTAAAAAAAATTCAATCACAAGTGGTTACATACTATATGATCCCATTTATACCACCTTCTTGAAGTGACAAAATTATAGAAATGGAGAACAGATTAGCAGTATCCAGGGGTTAAGGAGGGGGTGAAGGCAGGAGTGAAGTGAGTATGGCTATAAAAGGGCAATATGAGGGATCCTTGCAATGATGGAAATGTTCTATATCTTGACTATATCAATGTCAATATCCTTCTTGTGATATTGTACTTTAGTTTTGCAAGATACTATCATTGGGAAAACTATGTAAGAGGTTAACAGGATCGTTTTATATTATTTCTTACAATTGCATTTGAATCTACAATTATCTCAAAATAAAATTTTTAATTAAAAAATAAACATGTTCAGGAAAGAAACTGTGACATAAACCAACATGTCTATAAAAGAGAAACATAGATGAAATGTTACAGTATAGGGAGGGAGAACTTATTTAGATGGGGAACTTGGGAATGATTTCATGTAACAGATGGGTAGGATCTGAACATTCAAATCTAGGGGAGGACGTTCCAAGCAGAGAAAATAGTATAAGATATGAGGCCAGAAAGCTTGTGACATATTCGGAAGCCATGTTTAATTTCACTGGCGTCCCATGTTATTGTAGGACAGCAGTGAAATAAGATTGGAAAAATAGATTGCAGAGAGACTGTGGAAAGTTCCAAATGTTGTACTAAGGGATTTGTTTTTGTGTGTGTGTGTGGACCCTCTAGAGGATTTAAGGTGGGAAACAATAGCTGACATTTTGTTTTGGCATCAGAATGTTGGAAATGGTTGGGGGCAGGTAAAGATATGGGAGGCAGGAAAACCAGTTGAAAAGGATGGTGATCATTTAGGAGTTTAGGTAAAGGAGTACAGTGGCAGTGGGAAGAAAGAGGTGGTTCAGACCCAAAGCTGTTTCACAGTTGTGTCTTTACCTGTACTAAGCACAGCACCTGACCCACAATGTTTAATAAATATTTGTTAAACACAAACATGAAAGGATATATAAAGAAGCATCTTTATGGATATAATAGAAGCATCCTGGGCTTCTATTTGTGGCAGTTTTACTACCTGGGACACTTGCTGTTTGAAGCCTCCAGCCTATGTAGTAGACATTTTACCTTTTCCAAAACTCTCACATCTGCCGTGAGAGTTTCAGAAATTTACTGTTTGCTCAGAATAATCCCATGTGCCCTGTTGAAGTCCATGGTGTATGACTTACTTTTTTCAAGTTGTTGATAATATATCCTGTCATTCCTGTCTACACCTTCATGGCACATGTTGAAGATCTCTTAAGTTCAGTCTCACAGTTCCTCATCTTTGAATTTAACTTCCAGTGCTCTCTAGCCAAAGACCTCCGTAAACACATTTGTTGTATGTTATGTTCATTATTACATTGATTATTATGAACTAACAATTTAGGTTAATTACCATAGCAGCAAGGGAAATGAAGGTGTTAGAAAAGGATTTGGGCTATGATTGAATATCTTAATAAATCTTATCTAGGAGGAAGGCAAACTAGATCCAGGCTAGCACTGTTAATTGGTAAAGCAGCAGCAGTCACTCTTTATAGGGCAACTAGCATGGGAAGCTGTACAGGACAAACCACTCAGCTTCTTTAACAAACAAATTACAAAAGAAAGAAGGGCAGGGGGAAGCCACAGTCACTCATATTGGCCAGACACGGAACGTGTTGTCACTTTTGCGGCTTGGACGATGTTCATGTTTTGCTTGTGTTCAGACATGCTGGCAGAGTGGTCTTGGTTTTTGCCTTGATCTATCACAGCCTTGTGGAGTGGCCTTGTCTGACGTTAATGTTCTGTGAAATTGTTTATGCTTGTCAGGAGGACATCAAAGTCTTACTGTGACTGCAAATACAACTTATAACAGCACCAAAGCATGATAATACCAGGCAAGCTCCTGGGTGCCAGGGGATACTTTTATCTTTCTCACACTAAATACGCATTAATTTCTTCTCCAAATTACTGTAGTACTACATCTTACTGTGAGATTTCATTAGATGCAGCTTCCTTAGTATTAGACTACAAGTGTACTGTCTCTCCTCACAGAGAGGATAAGCATTATAGGGTAGTGACCACAGCTTAGAGCTTTTGGTCTCAATCTTGGTATTTAAAATCCTCTAGATCCAATTCCAGTAATAGATGTTTACTGTTAAGTTTTTAAATGAATGAATGAATGAATGATTTGGGCTCAAATAAAACTCATTTCAGAGTTTTTCAATTCTAAAGAATTAAAGGAAAAGAAATCAATTCTTGTTTAAATCAAATAAAAAGATGTTTTCCCTTCATATGATAAATCAAAGAAGAATTGAGGTGAAAGTAAAGTTGATCAAGTTGATGCAAATATTTGAGTGAAGAAAAGTCTTGCTAGTGCAGTTGAGACATCAGTAATAAAAATCTTCAGCTAGATATGAGGCATTATTCAATAAAAAATGGAAATTGCTTTTTTTTTTTTTTTTTAACCGTGCGCGGGCCTCTCACTGTTGTGGCCTCTCCCGTCGCGGAGCACAGGCTCCGGACGCGCAGGCTCAGCAGCCATGACTCACAGGCTTAGCCGCTCCGCGGCATGTGGGATCTTCCTGGACCGGGGCATGAACCTGTGTCCCCTGCATCAGCAGGTGGACTCTCAACCACTGCACCACCAGGGAAGCCCGGAAATTGCTTTTTATTTCAAAACTTGATGGAATATTTCACCTGCCAAAAAGAAAATTTATTCATTTGGATATTATCTTCTAATACACGACTAAATCTTCTCCCTTCCTCTAAATGCTAAAGTATTCACTATCTCCATGAGTTTCTGTGAATTTCAAATTTAATTCATAGATGCATAAAAATTGATGTTCCATTTTCATTTACATGTTTTTATTTACTTTCTTTTGAACTAGGTATATTCCTAACAGTTGGTAATCACTAAAATAAATACCATAAATAGAGCACTTAATAAAATCAGGGGGAAAATATATTAACATTTTTAGAGTACTGTGACTTAAAAATCTCTCTGCAAATAACTCAAAATATGGAGGTAATATCACTAGGATAATAAGTTATATCTATATATGTGTTTATACCTAGAGAGATTTTAAGGAAGTGGATCACATGATTATGGCAACTGGCAAGTCTCAAATCCATAGGGCAAGCTGGCAGACTGGAAATTGAAGTAAAATTCGATGTTGTAGTCCTAACTTTGAAGGGTGAAAACTCAGGCAGTCTGGAAGCAGAATTCTTTCTTCTTCAGGAAACAGTCTTTGCTCTTAAGGCTTTCAACTGATTGGATGAGACCCACCCATATTATGCTTTACTTAAAGCAATTTACTGTAAATGTTGAAGTTATTCATGCATTAAAAACACTTTTGCAGCAACATCTAGAGTTTGACTAAGCAACTATTTTCTATAGTCTAGGCAAATTGATACATAAGATTAAACATCACAATATATTTTTGACTACTCATTGACGTGATGCAAAAAGCTTATATTGAAAGTTTCCCTCTTGTAAAACAGTCAATTTTTTAAAAAATCAACTTTTCAGTGATATTTTAGTAGCAGATATAATCATTCTGTTGTATAGATGAGGACACAATATTTGGGGAGTTGAATGATTTGCTTGAGATCATTAGTAAGTCTGTGATGTAGCTTTTTAATAAAGAATCCAACCTTCTGTTCTCAATCCAGCATATCAAGGCCACCCTATTTCTGTGAAATCTTGGTGTGCATGACAATTCCTTACACATTTTAAATGTCTCCTTTGGTTACCCACTGAGGCATTAACACCAGCCATCCGTAGATGCTTTCATTATAGTCCCCAACTAATGGCAGTTTTTCTCCAAGATAACAAATGTCTTCCTACTTCTAGATAATGTAAGGGTAACCCCCATTCCCACTCTGTTAGAACATTGGACAGTCATCGTTGCTTCTTGTCTCTACTTTGGCTCCTTTGATTTATGATAGTCACAATTCCTATTTTAAAGAAGAGTCAGAGAGCTAGATAGAGGGCTCTAGCAATTGGTACTTTCTCTCCTCAACTTCTACCTACCCAAATCTAGTTTCTTACTTTAATACTGTACTTTCCAAGGTTCAGATTCAGACTTCTAATGCTGTCACATGCCACGCCCCTCAATTTTGTACTTGCCGCTTATTCAATATTCCCATTGATTCTGAATCCTGTATTGGCCATTTAATAGCTTCGTGATTTTCTGAGATTCAATTTTCATCTTTTGTTAAAATATAGGCGCAAATTCTAACCTCACAAGATTTTTTTTTTTTTTTTTTTTTTTGCGGTATGCGGGCCTCTCACTGTTGTGGTCTCGCCCGTTGCGGAGCACAGGCTCTGGACGCGCAGCCTCAGCGGCCATGGCTCATGGGCCCAGCCGCTCCGCGGCATGTGGGATGTTCCCGGACCGGGGCACGAACCCGTGTCCGCTGCATTGGCAGGCGGACTCTCAACCACTGTGCCACCAGGGAAGACCCTCACAAGATTTTTTTAACATGATGTGTGCTATATACATACCTCCCCACAGTGTCTGGCACCTATTTGCTGTTTGATAAATGCTAATTACCTTACCACCCACTTACGATTTTCTAAATCTGCTTACATAACTCTTAATCTGCCTCTAGCCCCATATTCTCTCTTCCCTGATCAAATTGAGAAATGCCATTTTCTACAGTAGTTAGGATCACGATAATAAAGAGTGACAGGGTGAGAGTGAAAATATTATTTTGCCCCATTGTAAAGCTTTCAAGCTAATCCTGAGTGATAATGACAAGCTCTGAATGGATCCCCAATCAAATTCTACCACTTGGAGTTAGAGCAGCAGGTTGCTGTTGGGAGGTAGAGGGTTGGCTTGAAAGAAAAGTGAAATAATGAGGAATCCAAAATTGAACTCTGAAAAATTATTGAGTCAAAGTGGAATCAAACTTCCTCCAGGGCAATTACTTGTACTATTTAAACTTCAGTTGCTAAAAATGTGATAGATGGAAATGATCGGTGACTATTTCATGTACCACTCTCATAGGTAAAACCTGAAATGAGGAATAGTCATAATTTTTCTATTTGTCAGGATAAATATTCTGTGAAATGGTGCATTGTTTAGAGTACATGACATCTGCCATCATGAGATTGAGTATTAAATGACGCCTAGTCACCTATCTTCCTAACAGTTGTCACAACCGTATCTTCCACAATTATTTGTCAAGAGGTGCATGAAGAGAGCGTTCAGTGCCATGTAAAATAGTATACACACTGGTGTGTTTAAACATGCATGCAGACCTTCATATTGTAAGTATCAGAAAAGCTATAAAGTTACATTCTAATCTTATAATACTTGAGATAATTTTTACTTCTAAATGTAGAACATGGATAGTGATGTTGGTAGTGATGATGATGATGATGATGATAAAATACGTTGCTATTGTACTCGGGTACCTACAGCAATTTATACCTCCTCCTCTTAGAGCACATAGCGCATATTTGTAGTTAATTTATTTATATGCCTGTCGCTTTCACTAAACTGTGAACCCTTTGATGGCAAACTCTATGTCATCCATCTTATCTTGGTGCTGGGCATCTGCCTGACACATAGTAGACGGTAACCATACATTTGATGGATTACATTTTGTTAAATGATAGAAGGAAAGAACTCCATCATATCATGATTTTAGCGTTTACTGCACTCAAGGCACTATATGAAGTCTTATGTTTAGCTAAAGCCGTTTAGACACAGACTCTATCCTCATGCTTCTTATAGTGGCTGATTTAGAGAGTTTGAGTATTTACTGCCACTTGACTCTGAGCTTCCCTTTCCTGATGGTCTGGGTGTTTTGAGGAGCTGTTTCCCATTAGGCATGGACCTGAAAGCTCACCCATGATTTTGAGCTTGGGAAAGCTAACTGTAACCTAGTCATAAAGCCAGCTAAGATATCCAGATTGCTTCTAAAACATGTATCAGCTTGTATACAGTCTCTTGAGAATTTGATTTCCAGGTGTAGTTTTATAGACCAAATATCCACTGTGCTAAAGAATTTAGTCATCCAATTTGAGATTATAGGAGGGAAAGAAGGAACATTATTAAATTGTGCACCCAGCTATATGCTTTAATTACACAGCAAAAAAAAAAAATAAAATGAAGTTAAAAGCTATACTGTGTCCCAAAATATTCGTAAAGTCATGTCCATTAAATGTTAGAAAATGATGTGATATACTGTACTGCAGAGAACTCTCAAATCATCTTATTCATTTTTTCTGTTTGCTATAAAAAAATCACAAGCAAGTCAATTAAATGACAGAGTGCTGGGATTTTAAAACGACATATGCTTTAGTTTCATTTGGCTTTTAAAATCTTAGGCATCAAAAATAATTTTAAAATATCATGGACTATAAAAAAGTAATTGATTTCACTCAATTCCAAGTGTCAAATTATGGACAGTAGTAAGATATTCATGAATTGTGGCCATTCTGCAGCAAATATGCAGAGTTGGCAACATTTCTACCAAAGACAGCTCAACTAATGGTCTCCATGCTGATCAACAGAAAACTATTTGAACTGTGATAAGGATCTTCTAGAAGTAGTTTTGCATTTTTAAATTTTAATAACTTAGGTTATATGTATATTAGAAGGAAAGATCTATTAATGACACCTAAAAGCAATTATTGTAAAGTTCAGGACCATTATAATATGTACCTTTACACAATATATTTTCATTTCTGGCCTGGAAACTAACAACAATAATAACAAAATAGCTGACACAAAGCCCAAGGCTACCAGAATATCAACTCTCAGGAAAAAAGGAAAAAGACAAAGAACTACAAAACCAAATATAGACTTTTTTTTTTTTTTTTTTTGCAGTACACGGGCCTCACTGCTGTGGCCTCTCCTGCTGTGGAGCACAGGCTCCGGACGTGCAGGCCCAGCGGCCACGGCCCACGGCCCATGGGCCCGCGGCATGCGGGATCCTCCCAGACCGAGGCATGAACCCGTGTCCCCTGCATCGGCAGGCGGACCCCCAACCACTGCGCCACAAGGGGAGCCCCAAATATAGACTTTTTATTAGATTTTTTAAGTAAAAATTTTAAACTACTACTGACTTATTTTTCAAAATAAGATTTACTAGATGTAGAGTCAAATAAAGCATGGGTGGGAGGGGTAAAGGTGAAAAAAATTAAAAAGAACTGACTTGTAGATATCACTGTGCTATTTCCAAGTGTTATTGTGGAAACAATTGTTTAAATACAACCCAATCTCTAAATGTACGCTTGTCTTATTTCCCTCCCTCTCACTTTAGACTGTAAGCTCTGGAAGAGCAAGAATTGTGTAATTAATAATACAGACTGTATAATAATATACGTGTGTATATCATTAGGGCCATTTGCTAAACTGAATTGTGGGTACAAAAAGCCTTCCACAGTTTTATAAGGAAAGACCTGTGGCCACAAATCAACACCTTCAGTCTCATGCACACACTTAAAGTGAGCTATATTCGTTGGTTGCATTTTTAAAATAAAACAGAGAGGGTGCTTAAAACTATTTGTACATTATGTGAAGGAAATGTTATTCTGTTGTTCATCAGCATACTTACTAGACTTAGTTGCTCATATATTCTTTGGTATTTAATGAACTCTTATCTAATACAAGAGGTCCTGTGTTAATTGGAAGAAGATCTTCAGCATGAGAGAAATGTTTTTCAGTGGCTGATGAATCACTCATTTTACAAACAAGTAAAAATAAATGGAAAGACATCCCATGTTAGTGGATTGGAAGACTTAATATTGTTAAGATGTCAGTAATACCCAAAGTCATCTATAGATTCAAGGCAATTTCTATCAAAATCCCAGTGACTTTTTTGGGGGGCAAAAATAAGAAAAAGTCCATTTTACAATTTGTATGGAATCTCAGAGGACTCCAAATTGCCCAAACAATCTTGAAAAAGAAAAACAAAGTTAAGCACCTCACATTTTCTGATTTCAAAACTTACTGCAACGTTACAGTAATAAAAACAGTGTAGTACTGGCATAAAGACAGACATATAGACCAATGGAATAGAATAGTGATCCCAGAAATAAACCCTCACATATACTGTCAGCTGATTTTTTTTTAAACAACTTTATTGGAGTATAATTCCTTTACAATGTTGTCTTAGTTTCTGATGTATAAAAAAGTGAATCAGCTATATGTATACATATATCCCCATATCCCCTCCCTCTTGCGTCTCTCTCCCACCCTCCTTATCCCACCCCTCTAGGTGGTCACAAAGCACCAAGCTGATCTCCCTGTGCTATGCGGCTGCTTCCCACTAGCTATCTATTTTACATTTGGTAGTATATAAGTCCTTGCCATTCTTTCACTTCATCCCAGCTTACCCTTCCCCCCCCCCGTGTCCTCAAGTCCATTCTCTACCTCTGCTTTCTTATTCCTCTCCTGCCCCTAGGTTCTTCAGAACCATTTTTTTTTTTTTTTTAGATTCCATATATATGGGTTAGCATATGTTATTTGTTTTTCTCTTTCTGACTTGCTTCTTTCTGTATGACAGACTCTAGGTCCATCCACCTCACTACAAATAGCTCAACTTCATTTCTTTTTATGGCTGAGTAATATTCCATTGTATATATGTGCCACATCTTCTTTATCAGTTCTTCTGTCGATGGACACTTAGGTTGCTCCCATTTCCTAGCTATTGTAAATAGTGCTGCAGTGAACATTGTGTTACATGACTCTTTCTGAATTATGGTTTTTCAGGGTATATGCCCAGTAGTGGCATTGCTGGGTCCTATGGTAGTTCTATTTTTATAAGGAAAGTCCTTACTATTCTCCATAGTGGTTGTATCAATTTACATTCCCACCAACAGTGCAAGAGGATTCCCTTTTCATGACACACTTCCCAGCATTTATTGTTTGTAGATTTTTTAATAATAGCCACTCTGACTGGCGTGAGGTGATACCTCATTGTAGTTTTGATTTGCATTTCTCTAATGATTAGTGATGTTGAGGATCGTTTCATGTGTTTGTTGGCAATTTATATATCTTCTTTGGAGAAATGTCTATTTAGGTCTTCTGCGCAATTTTGGATTGGGTTGTTTGTTTTTCTGATATTGAGCTGCATGAGTGGTTTGTATATTTTGGAGATTAATCCTTTGTCAGTTGCTTCATTTGCAAATATTTTCTCTCATTCTGAGGGCTGCCTTTTCAACTTATATATAATTTCCTTTGCTGTGCAAAAGCTTTTAAGTTTCATTAGGTTCCATTTGTTTATTTTTGTTTTTATTTCCATTTCTCTAGGAGGTGGGTCAGAAAGGATCTTACTGTGATTTATATCATAGAGTGTTCTGCCTATGATTTCCTCTAAGAGTTTTATAGTGTCTGGCCTTACAATTAGGTCTTTAAAAAATTTTGAGCTTATTATTGTGTATGGTGTTAGGAAGTGTTCTAATTTCATTCTTTTCCATGCAGCTGTCCAGTTTTCCCAGCACCACGTATTGAAGAAACTGTCTTTTCTCCATTGTATATTCTTGCCTGCTTTATCAAAGATAAGGTGACCATATGTGCATGCGTTTATACCTGGGCTTTCTATCCTGTTCCATTGATCTATATTTCTGTTTTTGTGCCAGTACCGTACTGTCTTGATTACTCTAGCTTTGTAGTATAGTCTGAAGTCAGGGAGCCTGAAACCTCCAGCTCCATTTTTCTTTCTCAAGATTACTTTGGCTCTTCGTGGTCTTTTGGATTTCCATACTAATTGTGAAATTTTTGTTCTAGTTCTGTGAAAATGCCATTGGTAGTTTGATAGGGATTGCAATGAATCTGTAGATTGCTTTGGTCAGTATAGTCATTTTCACAATGTTGATTCTTCCAATCCAAGAACATGGTATATCTCTCCATTGTTTTTATCATCTTTAAGTTCTTTCATCAGTATCTTATAGTTTTCTGCATACAGTTTTTTTCTCCTTAGGTAGGTTTATTCCTAGGTATTTTATTCTTTTTGTTGCAATGGTAAATGGCAGTGTTTCCTTAATTTCTCTTTCAGATTTTTTGTCATTAGTGTATAGGAAGGCAAGAGATTTCTGTGAATTAATTTTATATCCTGCTACTTTACCAAATTCATTGATTAGCTCTATAGTTTTCTGGTAGTGTCTTTAGGATTCTCTATGTATAGTATCAGGTAATCTGCAAACAGTGACAGTTTTACTTCTTCTTTTCCAATTTGTATTCCTTTTATTTCTTTTTCTTATCTGATTGCTGTGGCTAGGACTTCCAAAACTATGTTGAATAATAGTGGTGAGAGTGGGCAACCTTGTCTTGTTCCTGATCTTAGAGGAAATGGTTTCATTTTTTCACGATTGAGAATGATGTTGGCTGTGGGTTTGTCATATATGGCCTTTATTATGTTGCGGTAGGGTCCCTTTATGCCTACTTTCCAGAGAGTTTTTATCATAAATGGGTGTTGAATTTTGTTGAAAGCTTTTTCTGCATTTGTTGAGATGATCATATGGTTTTTCTCCTTCAGTTTTTAATATGGTGTATCACATTGATTTATTTGCATATATTGAAGAATCCTTGCATTCTTGAGATAAACCTCACTAGATCATGGTGTATGGTCCTTTTAATGTGCTGTTGGATTCTGTTTGCCAGTATTTTGTTGGGGATTTTTGCATCTATGTTGATCAGTGATATCGGTCTGTAGTTTTCTTTTTGTGTGACTTCTTTGTCTGGTTTTGTTATCAGGGTGATGGTGGCTTTGTAGAATTAGTTTTGGGAGTGTTCCTCCCTCTGCTATATTTTGGAAGATTTTGAGAAGGATAGGTGTGAGGTCTTCTCTACATGTTTGATAGAATTCACCTGTGAAGCCATCTGGTCTTGGGCTTTTGTTTGTTGGAAGATTTTTTAATCACAGTTTCAGTTTCAGTGCCTGTGATTGGTCTGTTCGTATTTTCTATTTCTTCCTGGTTCAGTCTTGGCAGGTTGTGCTTTTCTAAGAATTTGTCCATTTCTTCCAGGTTGTCCATTTTATTGGCCTATAGCTGCTTGCAGTAATCTCTCATGATCCTTTGTATTTCTGCAGTGTCAGTTTTTACTTCACCTTTTTCATTTCTAATTCTGTTGATTTGAGTCTTCTCCCTTTTTGTCTTGATGAGTCTGGCTAATCAATTTTGTTTATCTTCTCAAAGAACAAGCTTTTAGTTTTATTCATCTTAGCTATTGTTTCCTTTGTTTCTTTTTCATTTATTTCTGATCTGATATTTATGATTTCTTTCCTTCTGCTAACTTTGGGGGTATTTTTGTTCTTCTTTCTCTAATTGCTTTAGTTGTAAGGGTAGGTTGTTCATTTGAGCAGTTTCTTCTTTCTTTAGGTAGGACAGTATTGCTATAAACTTCCCTCTTAGAACTGCTTTTGTGGCATCCCATAGGTTTTGGGTCATTGTGTTTTTATTGTTATTTGTTTCTAGGTATTTTTTAATTTTCTCTTTGATTTCTTCAGTGATGTCTTGGTTATTTAGTAGCGTATTGTTTAGCCTCCATGTGTTTGTATTTTTTGCAGTTTTTTTCCTGTAACTGGTATCTAGTCTCAGCGTTTTGGTTGGAAAAGAAATTTGATATGATTTCAATTTTCATAAATTTACTGAGGCTTGATTTGTGACCCAAGATATGATCTATCCTGGAGAATGTTCCTTGAGCAGTTGAGAAGAAAGTGTATTCTGTTGATTTTGAATGGAACGTCCTATAAATATCAATTAAGTCCATCTTGTTTAATGTATCATTTAAAGTTTGTGTTTCCTTATTTATTTTCCTTTTGGATGATCTGTCCATTGGTGAAAGTAGGGTGTTAAAAGTCCCCTACTATGATTGTATTACTGTTGGTTTCCCCTTTTATGGCTGTTAGCATCTGCCTAATGTATTGAGGTGTTCCTATGTTGGGTGCATAAATATTTACAATTATTAAATCTTCTTGGATTGATCCCTTGATCATTATGTAGTGTCCTTCCTTGTCTCTTATAACATTATTTTAAAGTCTATTTTATCTGATATGAGAATTGCTACTCCAGCTTTCTTTTGTTTTCCATTTGTGTGGGATATCTTTTTCCGTCCCCTCACTTTCAGTCTGTATGTGTTCCCAGGTCTGAAGTGGGTCTCTTGTAGACAGCTTATATATGGGTCTTGTTTTTGTATCCATTCAGCCAGGTTATACCTTTTGGTTGGAACATTTACTCCATTTACATTTAAGGTAATTATTGATATGTATGTTGCTATTACTATTTTCTTAATTGTTTGGGTTTGTTTTTGTGGGTCTTTTTCTTCTCTTGTGTTTCCTACCTAGAGAAGTTCCTTTAGCATTTATTGTACAGCTGGTTTGGTGGTGCTGAATTCTCTTAATTTTTGCTTATCTGTAAAGGTTTTAATTTCTGTGTTGAATCTGAATGAGATTCTTGCTGGGTAGAGTAATCTTGGTTGTAGTTTTTTCCCTTTCATCACTTTAAATATGTCCTGTCACTCCCTTCTGGCTTGCAGAGTCCTGTGATCCAGGAACTCTGGATCCTAGGAGAAACAACCCAAGACACAAAAATTAAATACAAAGTAAAAAAAAAGGAGCAAGAGAAAATCAACAAATAACATACAAGGGAATCCCCATAAGGTTAAAAGCTGATCTTTCAACAGAAACTCTGCAAGAGATAAAGCTCTTAAAGGAAACAGGGGAGAAGCTTCATCACATTGGATTTGGCAATGATTTCCTGGATTTGAGATTAAAAGCACAGGAAACCTAAGAAAAAGTAGTAAGCTGGACCTCATCAAAACTGAAAAATTTTGTACATCAAAGAACAATATTAAAAGAGTGAAAAGGCAACCCACAGAATGGAGTAAATATTTACAAATCCTATATCTGATAAGGAGTTAATATTCAGAATATATAAAGAGCTTCAGTTCAACAACAGAAAATCAAACAACCCAGTTGAAAAAGTGGGTAAAGAACTGAATATATATTTCTTCAAAGAATATATACAGATGGTCAATAAGCACATGAAAAGACGTTCAACATCATTAGCCATTAGGAAAATGCAAAAAATTAACATAGAATTATTGTAAGATTCAGCAATTCTGCTTCAGCAATATATGCCTAAAGTAATTTAAAGCAGAGACTCAAACAGATATTTGTACATCAATGTACACAGCAGCTTTATTCACAACAGCCAAAATGTAGAAACAATTCAAATGTATATTGATGGATGAATGGATAAACAAAATGTGGTATCAACATATGATAAAATGTTATTCAAACTTAAAAAGGAATGGAATTTTCACACATGCTACAACATGGAGGAAAATTGAAGACATTAAGCTAACCGAAAGAAGCCAGACACTATAAAGTACAAACACAGTACGATTCCACTTACATGACGTACCTACAGCAATCAAATTCATAGAGGCAGAAAGTAGAATGGTGGTTGGCCAGGGGCTGCAGGGAGGGGAGAATAAAAGTTATTGTTTAATGGGTACAGAGTTTCAATTTGGGGAGATGAAAAACGTTCTGGAGATGGAGGACAGTGATGTTTATACAACACTGAACTGTACACTTAAAATGGTTAAGATGGTAAATTTTATGTTATGCGTATTTTACCAAAACAAGCAAACAGGCAAACCATCAATAGCCTAATGGATGAAATAAAGATTTAAAATCTCATGGAGTTTCTCAGAAGAAAAGGTCTCCACAATAGTAAGTGAAAAGGCAAGACATTGTTCAGATTCTACCATTTATCAATTAAGAAGGAGGTATCATCACTGAAAAGACAATATTTCACAGGTTTGGCTTGAAACACCAGGATTGTCGATTTAAATACAAAAGTCCCCATTCTAATGTATGTCCGGTAATGCTGCTGAAAAAAAAAGGAAATCAGCAAAAGCTTATTTTTTTCTCTCTATTTTAGTTGCATGCAATTTTCAGAGCTCTTACGGATTCCCATGAGAAATAGCTTTTGAATTTATAGATTTACATCTATACTCTTCTTCCATGTTCTTTTAAGAAAGCAATCAAAGCTGTTGCTGAGAAGTGAAAAATGACAGATATCACTAGGAGAGGTTTTTTCAAGGACAGGGAACTGGTTTTTATTGAAGGGTAAGCTGTGTGTGTGACCCAGAACACAGTTGGAAATCTTTGGGTACCACTAATCTAAACTACTAACACCTTGAAAGCTTCCTGCTGTAGTAATTAGCTAACCCGAGAACTCAGAGGTGACTTAATCAAATAGAATATAATGCTTGTATAATGTATGTTATAAAATTAGATTTTAATAAACATTTGCAATGGTTCCCACTTCCGCAGAAATGTAAAGCAAACTGTAGAAAGGTCAGTCTGTTAGCACAAACAGCTTTTCTTAGCAACCCAGCATTGAACTTGGAAGGCAAAAAGGAGCTCTGCCTGAAATCAAGGCAGAGACAGACTTTTCCTAAGGAGAAGCCTTGGAACTCTACTCCACCGGACCAAAACACCATTGTTCTGTAGTTCAATCCAAGTCTGTTTTCCTCCCACTTGCAACATTGCTGTAGCTACTTTGGGGAGAATAAACCATAGGAGAGGAAAATTAGTTTTTTTTGTTTTAAATTTTAATTAAATGTATATTTCTATGTGAGTGTGTTTGTTTTGCTCTTTATTTTCCCCCTAGTATTCCTAGCTATTTTCAGCTAAATTATGTGATGAGTAGGAAAGATTTTAAAAGTCTTTTGCTATATCTATCTATCTATCTATCTATCTATCTATCTATCTATCTATCTATCTATCTATAGTACCCTGTGCCCTGTGGGGTGGAAGAAGAGACACTAGAGTTATATAGATTCTTTATTAATTTTTTTCCCAAAGAATAGTTTTGTTTTCAAAAGCAATAATGAGCCCTGAAAACCCTCAGATCCTGAGGGGAAGACACTACCATTCTAAGCGTACTCTTTATTTTCTGGAAATAAATTCATTACATAAATCACTACTTATCATTTAGAATAGTGCTTCTCAATTTTTCTTAATGTATTAGGATCACCTAGGAAGCTTGAAAAATACTGGTGTCCTGGCCCTTAAATGTGAATCAGCATCTATGGGTTCCTGACATTCATGTTTTTAATAATTTCTCTAGTGATTCTGATCTGACCCAACGCCTCAGAACTATCAACACTCTGGAAGACAGGTAGTTAGCATCATTGTGCAAATTTCCCACTCTAAAGCTAAATGGAGTTTTTCTGGTCCCCACTCTTTCTGTTGACATCAGTTAGTGGCTCCTTGCGTTGACCAAAGTTCATGAGTTTGTAATAATACCAACTAGTGAGCTCTTGAACTACCTAAAGAAATTATATAAGCATCATATACTTTTATTTGGAAGCTGTGGACAAACTAAGCAACGAGAACAAAGAAGCCGATAACAATTTACTTGCTGTGGTAGTAGAGAAACCCACTACGTCATACGGTAAATGGAGAACCTGCCATATTCGACCTCCATATGCAGATCCTAAGGGCTTTTCAGTAAGCCTAAGTAAAGAGGGAAACTCTTGGTTATGGAAGTTTTCTTGAAACAGGTTGAAAATTTCTGGCAACATCTAAACTATTGACTTTCCCGAGATTAATTAGTACTTTTGAGGTAATTGGGAAGCATAGAATCTAAACTTTATCTTATGTTATCTATCACGAAGACATAGATTTTTCTTTAGACTAATAGCATTTCCACATAAGCACATATGAAATTAACTCTCATTCTCTATTGCCTTAACTCTTGCTCTTCAAGAAGTTACCAAGTTGCACGGCATCTCCACAATTACAGATTTATAACAGGGAGAGAAGGAACATGTTAACACACAAAACCCAACCTCTAAAAAAAAGTAAGGCAAGTTTATTCCCATTTTCCAAGCAAGGCCTATGGCAGAGTCTTAGAGTAAACAAAGAAACAGGATTATTTTATTTTTCCAAATGTTAAAAAGCACAAGATCAAAGTTATTGCATTTCTTTGCTTTTGCTTTTCTATTTATAAAATGTTTGCAAAATGCCAAATTTAGGCTCTTGATTTTTTGCACAGGGCATGGGCTCAATTCAGCCATCATGGTGCTTCTGAGATGGCAATGTTAATTCTACAGTAGCAATAACAACAGTTGGAGCTCCTGGGAATGCCTTCAGCATCAGTTCCTTCTTTCCTGCTACAGTTACCATTTTGATTCTGTCTTAATGACTCCACGTTCCTCAGTGGCAGAGTCAGGGTACATTGCTGACTCCACCCAACAGAGCAGATTAGGACTGTAAATCTCAGGGCACAAACTGCTTACAGACATCTTCTGTTGAGTTGTTTCTCTGTTGTAATTACAGATGAGCATGCACTCTAGGCTCTTTTATGCTCTGGGGAAATCACATGTGTGTCTGAAAGGCATTGTCACTCTAGGTTTACATTCACTTCCTATCAAGGCTTTTTTTTTTTTTTTTCAGATTGTAGTAAATTCAGCTCTTTACTAGAGAATTCATTAGTTTGATGATGTCAAATGGAAAGTGTGATCCCTGGACTCCACACTTTCCATTTACTAAAGAGCAAGTGAACAGGAAGAGGGAAGTCCAGAGTACTTTACTAATATGACTAGATTCTTGGTTAAAGTGGATGCAATATTAATATGGGATCTAACTGTTCGACTACTAAGAGATTAAGCAGTTATGTATAGATTATTATAAATTTCTCTCTTAGCAGTGTGTTATTTTATCACACATACATGAAAAGTAATCTTTTTATTGGGCTATTTTATATTATGTTAGGCTGTTAAAATTATTTTTACTTCTTCCTTCCTTTTCTCTCTTTCTCTCTCCCTTCCTTTCTTTCTTCTCTTCCTTTCTTCTTTCTTTCTTTCTTTCTTTCTTTCTTTCTTTCTTTCTTTCTTTCTTTCTTTCTTTCTTCTTCCTTCCTTCCTTCCTTCCTTCCTTCCTTCCTTCCTTCCTTCCTTCCTTTCTTCCTTTCTTCCTTTCTTCTTTTCTTCCTTTCTTCCTTTTTCTTCTCAACTTCAAATACTCCAGCTTTGGGAGTGTACTGATATCCAGAATTACACAAGAGATGTTTCCTCCAAATTAGGGACACCATCAGGATGAACATTTTATCCAGCATTAAAAGTCAAGTTCAAATACATATACAGTTCTTAAAAACTTAGCTCAATCAAATAATTAAGTAAGAAGAAAATTTTCCACATATATTAAATAGGATATATGTCTGACAATACATTTCCAATAAATATTTTCAATTATTATTTTTATTTATAACCTGAATTACCTAGTCCTTGACTCCAAATATTACTCAGCTTCAGTTTTCTTCCAAACTTGGAAACTTCATTGTTTTTTTCTTCTTCTTATTTTTTTATACAGCAGGTTCTTATTAGTCATCAATTTTATACACATTAGTGTATACATGTCAATCCCAATCGCCCAGTTCATCACACGACCACCACCACCACCCCACGGCTTTCCCCCTTGGTGTCCATACGTTTGTTCTCTACATCTGTGTCTTAATATCTGCCCTGCAAACCAGTTCATCTGTACCATTTTTCTGGGCTCCACATATATGTGTTAATATACGATATTTGTTTTTCTCTTTCTGACTTACTTCACTCTGTATGACAGTCTCTAGATCCATCCATGTCTCAACAAATGAATCAATTTTGTTCTTTTATATGGCTGAGTAATATTCCATTGTATATATGTACCACATCTTCTTTATCCATTCGTCTGTTGATGGGCATTTAGGGTGCTTCCATGACCTGGCTATTGTAAATAGTGCTGCAATGAACATTGGGGTGCATGTATCTTTTTTGAATTGTGGTTTTTCTCTGGGTATATGCCCAGTAGTGGGATTGCTAAATCATATGGTAATTCTATTTTTAGTTTGTTTTTTAAGGAACCTCCATACTGTTCTCCATAGTGGCTGTATCAGTTTACATTCCCACCAACAGTGCAAGAGGGTTCCCTTTTCTCCACACCTTCTCCAGCATTTGTTGTTTGTAGATTTTCTGATGAAGCCTGTTCTAACTGGTGTGAGGTGATACCTCATTGTAGTTTTGATTTGCATTTCTCTAATAATTAGTGATGTTGAGCAGCTTTTCATGTGCTTCTTGGCCATCTGTATGTCTTCTTTGGAGAAATGTCTATTTAGGTCTTCTGCCCATTTTTGGATTGGGTTGTTTGTTTTTTTAATATTGAGCTGCATGAGTTTTTTATGTGTTTTGGAGATTAATCCTTTGTCCATTGATTTGTTTGCAAATATTTTCTCCCATTCTGAGGGTTATCTTTTGGTCTTTTTTTTTTTTTTAACATCTTTATTGGGGTATAATTGCTTTACAATAGTGTCTTAGTTTCTGCTTTATAACAAAGTGAATCAGTTATACATATACATATGTTCCCATATCTCTTCCCTCTTGTGTCTCCATCCCTCCCACCCTCCCTATCCCACCCCTCCAGGCAGTTACAAAGCACCGAGCTGATCTCCTTGTGCTATGCGGCTGCTTCCCACTAGCTATCTACCTTACGTTTGGTAGTGTATATGTGTCCATGCCTCTCTCTCGCTTTGTCACAGCTCACCCTTCCCCCTCCCCATATCCTCAAGTCCGTTCTCTAGTAGGTCTGTGTCTTTATTCCTGTCTTACCCCTAGGTTCTTCATGACATTTTTTTTAAATTCCATATATATGTGTTAGCATACAGTATTTGTGTTTCTCTTTCTGACTTACTTCACTCTGTATGACAGACTCTAGGTCTATCCACCTCATTACAAATAGCTCAATTTCGTTTCTTTTCATGGCTGAGTAATATTCCATTGTATATATGTGCCACATCTTCTTTATCAGTTCTTCTGTCGATGGACACTTAGGTTGTTTCCATCTCCGGGCTATTGTAATTAGAGCTGCAATGAATATTTTGGTACATGACTCTTTTTGAATTATGGTTTTCTCAGGGTATATGCCCAGTATTGGGATTGCTGGGTCATATGGTAGTTCTATTTGTAGTTTTTTAAGGAACCTCCATACTCTTCTCCATAGTGGCTGTACCAATTCACATTCCCACCAGCAGTGCAAGAGGGTTCCCTTTTCTCCACACCCTCTCCAGCATTTATTGTTTCTAGATTTTTTGATGATGGCCATTCTGACTGGTGTGAGATGATATCTCATTGTAGTTTTGATTTGCATTTCTCTAATGATTAATGACGTTGAGCATTCTTTCATGTGTTTGTTGGCAATCTGTGTATCTTCTTTGGAGAAATGTCTAGTTCATCTGCCCATTTTTGGATTGGGTTGTTTGTTTTTTTGATATTGAGCTGCATGAGGTGCTTGTAAATTTTGGAGATTAATCCTTTGTCAGTTGCTTCATTTGCAAATATTTTCTCCCATTCTAAGGGTTGCCTTTTGGTCTTGTTTATGGTTTCCTTTGCTGTGCAAAAGCTTTTAAGTTTCATTAGGTCCCATTGTTTATTTTTGTTTTTATTTCCATTACTCTAGGAGGTGGATCAAAAAAGATCTTGCTGTGATTTATGTCAAAGAGTGTTCTTCCTATGTTTTCCTCTAAGAATTTTATAGTGTCGGGTCTTACATTTAGGTCTCTAATCCATTTTGAGTTTATTTTTGTGTATGGTGTTAGGGAGTGTTCTAATTTCATCCTTTTATATGTAGCTGTCCAGTTTTCCCAGCACCACTTATTAAAGAGACTGTCTTTTCTCCATTGTATATCCTTGCCTCCTCTGTCAGAGATTAGTTGACCATAGGTGCATGGGTTTACATCTGGGCTTTCTATCTTGTTCTGTTGATCTATGTTTCTGTTTCTGTGCCAGTACCATATTGTCTTGATTACTCTAGCTTTGTAGAATAGTCTGAAGTCTGGGAGTCTGATTCCTCCAGCTCCTTTTTTTTACCCTCAAGACTGCTTTGGCTATTCGGGGTCTTTTGTGTCTCCATACAAAAGATTTTTAGATTTTTTGTTCTAGTTCTGTAAAAAATGCCATTGGTAATTTGATAGGGATTGCATTTAATCTGTAGATTTCTTTGGGTAGTATAGTCATTTTCACAATATTGATTCTTCCAATCCAAGAACATGGTATATCTCTCCATCTGTTGGTGTCATCTTTAATTTCTTTCATCAGTGTCTTATAATTTTCTGCATACAGATCTTTTGTCTCCTTAGGGAGGTTTATTCCTAGGTATTTTATTCTTTTTGTTGCAATGGTAAATGGCAGTGTTTCCTTAATTTCTCTTTCAGATTTTTTGTCATTAGTGTATAGGAAGGCAAGAGATTTCGGTGCATTAATTTTGTATCCTGCTACTTTACCAAATGTGATTAGCTCTAGTAGTTTTCTGGTGGCATTATTTAGGATTCTCTATGTATAGCATCAGGTAATCTGCAAACAGTGACAGTTTTACTTCTTCTTTTCCAATTTGTATTCTTTTTATTTCTTTTTCTTCTCTGATTGCTGAGGCTAGGACTTCCAAGACTATGTTGAATAATAGCGGTGAGAGTGGACATCCTTGTCTCGTTCCTGATCTTAGAGGAAATGCTTTCAGCTTTTCACCATTGAGAATGATGTTTGCTGTGAGTTTGTCTCATATGGCCTTTATTATGTTGAGGTAGTTTCCCTCTATGCCCACTTTCTGGAGAGTTTTTATCATAAATAGGTGTTGAATTTTGTCAAAAGCTTTTTCTGCATCTATTGAGATGATCATATGATTTTTATTCCTCAGTTTGTTAATATGGTGTATCACATTGATTGATTTGCATATATTGAGGAATCCTTGCATCCCTGGGATAAATGGCACTTGATCATTGTGTATGATCCTTTTAATGTGTTGTTGGATTCTGTTTCCTAGTATTTTGTTGAGGATTTCTGCATCTATATCCATCAGTGATATTGGTCTGTAATTTTCTTTTTTTGTAGTATCTTTGTCTGATTGTGGTATCAGGGTGATGGTGGCCTCATACAATGTGTTTCAGAGTGTTCTTTCCTCTGCAACTTTTTGGAAGAGTTTGTGAAAGATGGGTGTTAGCTCTTCTCTAAATGTTTGATAGAATTCACCTGTGAAGCCATCTGGTCCTGGACTTTTGTTTTTTGTAAGTTTTTTTTTTTTTTTTTTTTTGCGATATGCGGGCCTCTCACTGTTGTGGCCTCTCCCATTGCGGAGCACAGGCTCCGGACGCGCAGGCTCAGCGGCCATGGCTCACGGGCCCAGCTGCTCTGTGGCATGTGGGATCTTCCCAGACCAAGGCACAAACCCATGTCCCCTGCATCGGCAGGCGGACTCTCAACCACTGCACCACCAGGGAAGCCCTGTTTTTTGTAAGAATTTTAGTCACAGTTTCTATTTCATTACTTGTGATTGGTCTGTTCATATTTTCTATTTCTTCTTGGTTCAGTCTTGGCAGGTTATATCTCTCTACGAATTTGTCCATTTCTTCCAGGTTGTCCATTATATTGGCATAAAGTTGCTTGTAGTAGTCTCTTAGGATGCTTTGTATTTCTGCGGTGTCTGTTGTAACTTCTTTTTCATTTCTAATTTTATTGATTTGAGTCCTCTCCCTCTTTTTCTTGATGAGTCTGGCTAATGGTTTATCAATTTTGTTTATCTTCTAGAAGAACCAGGTTTTAGTTTTATTGATCTTTGCTATTGTTTTTTTGTTTCTATTTCATTTATTTCTGCTCTGATCTTTATGATTTCTTTCCTTGTTCAACTTTGGGTTTTGTTTTTTCTTCTTTCTCTAGTTCCTTTTGGTGTAAGGTTAAATTGTTTATTTGAGATATTTCTTGTTTCTTGTGGTAGGCTTGTTTAGCTATAAACTTCCTGCTTAGAACTGCTTTTGCTGCATCCCTTAGGTTTTGGATCACCAAGTTTTCATTGTCATTTGTCTTTAGGTATTTTTTGACTTCCTCTTTTATTTCTTCAGTGATGTCTTGGTTATTTAGTATGTATTGTTTAGCCTCCACATGTTTGTGTTTTTTTATGTTTTTTTCTCTGTAAATGATTTCTAATCTCATAGCGTTGTGGCCCTTCTCCATTGAATCTGAATGAGATCCTTGCCGAGTAGAGTAATCTTGGTTGTACATTCTTCCCTTTAAGGGAAGTGTCCGACTATAGTCTCTTCAGATCATCTCTTTAAGTATATCGTGACACTCCCTTCTGGCTTGTAGAGTTTCTGCTGAAAAATCAGCTGTTAACCTTATGGGAGTTCCCGTGTACGTTATTTGTCATTTTTCCCTTGCTGCTTTCAATAATTTTTCTTTGTCTTTAATTTTTGCCAATTTGATTCCTGTGTGTCTTGGCGTGTTTCTCCTTGTGTTTTTCCTGTATGGGACTCGCTGTGCTTCCTGGACTTGGGTGGCTATTTCCTTTCCCATGTTAGGGAAGTGTTTGACTATAATCTCTTCAACTATTTTCTCGGGTCCTTTCTCTCTCTCTTCTCCCTACTGGGACCCCTATAATGCAAATGTTATTGTATTTAATGTTGTCCCAGAGGTATTTTAGGCTGTCTTCATTTCTTTTCATTCTTTTTTCTTTATTCTGTTCTGCAGCAGTGAATTCCACCATTCTTTCTTTCAGGTCACTTATCCGTTCTTCTGCCTCAGTTATTCTGCTATTTGTTCCTTCTAGTGTAGTTTTCATTTCAGTTATTGTATTGTTCATCTCTGTTTGTTTGTTCTTTAATTCTTCCAGGTCTTTGTTAAACATTTCTTTCATCTACTCGGTCTTTGCCTCCATTCTTTTTCCGAGGTCCTGTATCATCTTCACTATCATTTTTCTGAATTCTTTTTCTGGAAGGTTGCCTATCTCCACTTCAGTTAGTTGTTTTTCTGGGGTTTTATCTTATTCCTTCATCTGGTACATAGCCCACTGCCTTTTCATCCTGTCTATCTTTCTGTGAATGTGGTTTTTGTTCCACAAGCTGCAGGATTGTAGTTCTTCTTGCTTCTGCTGTCTGCCCTCTGTTGGATGAGGCTATCTAGGAAATTTCATTGTTATCCACAGGGTTTGGCTGAAATCTTTTTCTTCAGATATTATCTATCAGTAAATAGGCATAGGTCTATCCTTAAGCAAAATAAAAACACTCTACATGTATGGAGTTGAGAAGTATTATGATCTCAGTTTTAAAGACTAGAAAAGGGTGTCTTGAGGTAGATAGAGGCACAGAGGCAAACCTGCAAGGGGCTCAGATCTGTGGCTGCCTAAACTAGGGAGCTTCACACCATACTCTCTACTCCAGTGGTTCCAGGGGTTCATGGAACATTAAAATAGGTATATTTGGGGAACCAAACTAGAATTGGAATTTTTTTTCTTTCCCAAGTATGTTGATTAGACAGTACTGTCCACCATCTGCTGTCACCTTATTTCATTAAATCGAGTAAATTTATTGCCAAAAACATAGGAAGGGCATGATTTCAAAATAAATGGCAGTCTTTAAGTTAAATAAATTCAGTGCTATGAAAAATGAACTCCATTGCTCTTATTCTCCCCACTGTCTTGGGGATGGTAATGCTGCTCTGTCCTCAGCTCTGAGATCTGGTGTAGTTTTGGAAAGAATATAGACTTTTTGACCCAATACTGTCCTGAGGTTAAATTTTTGTTTTCTTATTCAGTAGCTAAATGGCCATGTGCAAACCAGCTTAACTATTCTGAATGTCTGCTTCTTTGCTTCTATAAAAGAATATAATAAATCTAGCTCTCAGTTAAGTTGTCCTGAATAAAATAGATAGAATATTTAAAATATCTAGAACTTTGGCATGAATAAAATAAAACCTAGAAAACTTTACAACATTGCATGCATTTCCAAAGAAAATAAAACAGAGTGTGGACACTGCAAATAACTTGAATTCCATCAATAGGAACATTTATGTAAGTTATGATACACACAAACTATGAAAAATTATGTAGTTATTAAAAAGAATGAACTAGATCTATATGTATTGACCCAGAGAGGTGTCAATGATTTACTTTTCAGGTGAAAACATAGGTTGCAAAGTAATGTATATAGTATAATATAATCCCATTGTGTAAAAAGCATTTAGGCAAACAATATGCAAGCATTTATATTTGGAATACTTATGAGAACAGAGAAAATTACCGAAAGATGTTTTCACTCACTTCTCCAACATCATATACTCATTCAAGTGCCAACTTCTCAGCAAGGTATTTCCTGATGGCACTATTCAAAACTGTTCACCTACCCTGTACCCCTGCTCCTTCTATCCCCTTCCCTGTTCTATTTTTCTCCATAGCTCTTATCATCTCTGATATAATATTTATTTTACTTATTTAGTTTAAACTGTCTGTCTTCCTCCACTAGAATGTAAGCTCCAGGAAAGCAGGTATTTCTTTCTGTTTAGTTCACACACCAAAAACACACCTCTGTCATAATAGGGCCTCATAAAAAGCGAATAGTCAACACATATTTGTTGAATCAATACACAACAAAACTATTGTGGATGCTGATTTTAGAAGAAGAGGGTGGTGTTGGGGGGGTGATAAGAATACAGTTGACTTTATTTTATGCACTGGTTGTGTTTGCATTCTGTGAAAATGTACGCATTGCTTTTGAAATCTAAAAGAACAATATAATAATTTATTAAAGAGCAGTACACCTAGTATACTTCCTGACATTACCTGATGCTCAGTGAATGACTGTTCCTTTCCTCCCTCACAATCTCCTCCTCATCCCCAGCTCTGCAACACATATGCTTTTCCCTGTGTGCCCAGGAAAGGATTTTCTTTGTCTTTTAAAATTTAGTGTGAATTTATAATAACCTGTTAACTACTTGAAGGTGGTTTGCATTTAACTGTACAGCAAATTTGTTTCGTTTTCTTCTGGAAAAGAAGATAGAAAACAATGACAAAATGGATCTCTGGGGCAGGCTGGGGATAAATTTGGGTTACAGGGTAGCAAAGTGATGAGAGAGCAAACCAGGGAAGCAGTGAGGAGGTGGAGGAGGAGGATAAGGTGGCTATGGGCTGGAGACAGCAGATGCTGGGGGCTGGACCCTAAACAAGACGAGGAGAAGGGGCTTCCCCCTGAAAATGGCTTGTTACTCGGGGCAAGGAGATTGGTGTGGAGAAATGAGGGAGAATAATGGGCTCCTGGTGCCTATTCATGAGACCTTTTGGTTATCACAAATCATGGTCTAGGAGGTTTGTGAGATCATCTATTTTACTGCCCTCAAGTTACAAATGAGAGAATCGAGACCTCGGGAGCTCATCTTCCTAGCTCTTGCACAGACATTTCAAACAGTGGTTATACTTGTGGGAAGTATGGCTCTCTATCCCTTCTTTGCAGGGCAACAGGTGTGAGGTTTTCAGAGCCTGGGGTAATGCACAGTTCTATGCCCCTGAGCTGCTAAGAAAGTAGCCACTTCTATAGAGTAACTAGTATTTTAATGATTCTGAACCCACCAGGGAGACATAGGTGGTACATGAAATACCCTTTTCTGATGAAAGAACTGAAACATCATTGCAGATCAGAGGGTTATTCCTGTTAGGTCTGAGTTGAGAGATCCTGTGAGATGCCACAAGATGTCATATCCGACGCCAGGTTTATGGACTTGAACCTGAGTTAAGTGGTCAGTAGGGAATAATCTCAGCGTGACATGAAAGGTACTTTCACAAATCTCTTTCTCCTTATCCACTTGAAAAAGTTGTCTTGCTACTGAATCCCCTGACAACTGGTATTTCTTACCAACATAAACTTTTGGAGCTTTTGCACTTTATTTAAATCTGTTTGTGTTTCTTTGTGGGCCTTATGAATGCCAGGCTGGAAAGGACGGGTAGCTTAAAAATGATATTCTCTAAATCTTCACCACCAGGCTGAAAACGAAGTGAATGTCAAGATCTGCGGTATAGGATAATAAATTTGATTAGCAGAAAACGCTCATGGGTGAGAACATTGGAACAGGAAGCAGCAGTATACCATGGCTGGTGTGGCACAACTGAATGTCAGCGCTTAATTGCAAAGCAGGAGGCCATTATCCACTGGCAGCAATTCCCCCGGTGATGTTGTTTGTTTTACAACAAAATATTAAAGCAGTGGGAGAGCAGTGCACTCAGTAGCAAGGCACTGCCTCTAACAGGGGCTCTCTCCTGCACCACCCCCAACCCCAGGGTGCCACAGCTTCACGATGCCTGCCTGCCTTTGTGGACTGGGGAGTCTGGAGTGAGAGGCAGAACACGGAAGGGGGCTGTGCCCGGCATAGGGCACCTCTAGACTTCTGATCATATATGTCTGGATGTGTGGCGTTAGGACTTGGATTGACAAGTCTTATTCCTTTGCCACTAGCTAGCTGTGAGATCTGGAGCAAAGTAAGTTGACTGACCTATTGGGCAGCCATGAGAAGGAGTCTTGCAGACGTCCTACCTCAAGGAGAGTAATGGACACAGGGTCCCAGCACCTGAAATCCATCACAAGGCTATTAAGGCAGCCACATCCCTGGGAGATAAGGGGCAGCTTGGTGACCTTGGCTCAAGGAGCTCCCTGGTTGAACATCCTTAGTTCGGGGCTGAGACAGTGGCAGAAGACACATTCCCCCACCTACCTCATGGGCTCTGACATATTGAGAAGTCAAATACACATTTGACTCATTTCTAGTATTCTGGGCAGTTGTGTTTTATTCCAGGATGATATAGAAATATTCAAAAAAGGTTAGAATCTCTTCTGTGAAGTATGGAAGAGGGGATTAGTTCTCTGGCTCTTTGAATTCCCGTGAACACATCACCTCTCTCAGTGATACCTGAATTTAAGCTGTACTTCTAGTTGTGTTCCCTGTTAAAGTAATCAACGAGCAAGCAGAAGAAATTGGAGAAGGAAGGGCTTCCCTGTTCATGGACTGAGTGCATGCTAGTGCAGACCACCATCCAAGTGCTCGTCCTACTAATAAGCAAAACAGAACAGTCTCAGCCTGGCACAGGGATCAGGAGTCTTGTTTTTAATCAGATTTATTCCAGACACATGGGAGCCATAGAAATCTATAATTAAGGAAAAGTAATCAAATTCAGAGGTGAGAGTTTATCTCTGAAGCATAAATATATGATGAATATATATAACAAGGGCTATACTTCTCCAGGCAAGCAGACATTTTCCAAAGGCCAACTGGCAAAAATTGAATCTAGTGATGGTGACCAGCAGTGTTAATATGATCATATCAGGGATGAGGAACATTTTTGAAGTCATCTCTTACCAGCAATTCTGAAGGAAGATGGATTTTCGAAAGGACAGTTAAACCTTCACCATAGTTATGCTTTTAAATCTAAGCTAAAGACTTTCTTTATTGAAGTCTAACCTATGTACTTTCCTACTTCAGCCATTTAGCTTCACAGACATAATTTTCATCAGAAAAAGCGTTTATTTTGTTGTTCTCAGAGTCCAAGTGTTTTTCAAAGTTCTTTGGCTTTTGACCTTGGACCAATCACAGTATCTTTTTATGCATGCGCCTGCCCAGGAGGATGTTAATAAAAATGTTCTCCGTGCCCAGGTGGGGAGCAGCACTTTGCATAACTGTCCCAGGGCAAGATGGTTGGGTGACTTACCATTCAGTCTAAATGTGTCAGAAAATTTAAACCCACTTATACACGCATTAGGAAAAGACTCACAGATGCTGTTTTTTTTTTTTTAACGTCTTTATTGGGGTATAATTTCTTTACAATGGTGTCTTAGTTTCTGCTTTATAACAAAGTGAATCAGTTATACATATACATATGTCCCCATATCTCTTCCCTCTTGCATCTTCCTCCCTCCCACCCTCCCTATCCCACCCCTCTAAGAGGTCACAAAGCACTGAGCTGATCTCCCTGTGCTATGCGGCTGCTTCCCACTAGCTATTTTACGTTTGGTAGTGTATATATGTCCATGCCACTCTCTCACTTTGTCACAGCTTACCCTTCCCCCTCCCCGTGTCCACAAGTCGATTCTCTAGTAGGTCTGCATCTTTATTCCCATCTTCCCCTAGGTTCTTCATGGCCTTTTTTTTAAATTTCAAATATATGTGTTGCCATACAGTATTTGTTTTTCTCCTTCTGACTTAGTTCACTCCGTATGACAGACTCCAGATCCATCCACCTCACTACAAATAACTCAATTTCCTTTCTTTTTATGGCTGAGTAATATTCCATTGTATATATGTGCCGCATTTCTTTATTCATTCATCTGTTGATGGACACTTAGGTTGCTTCCATGTCCTGCCTATTGTAAATAGAGCTGCAATGAACATTTTGGTACATGACTCTTTTTGAATTATGGTTTTCTCAGGATATATGCCCAGTATTGGGATTGCTGGGTCGCATGGTAGTTCTATTTTTGGTTTTTTAAGGAACCTCCATACTGTTCTCCATAGTGGTTGTATTAATTTACATTCCCACCAACAGTGCAAGAGGGTCCCCTTTTCTCCACACCCTCTCCAGCATTTATTGTTTCTAGATTTTTTGATGATGGACAGTCTGACTGGTGTAAGATGATGTCTCATTGTAGTTTTGATTTGCATTTCTCTAATGATTAATGATGTTGAGCATTCTTTCATGTGTTTGTTGGCAATCTGTATATCTTCTTTGGAGAAATGTCTATTTAGTTTGTCTGCCCATTTTTGGATTGGGTTGTTTGTTGTTTTGACATTGAGCTGCATGAGGTGCTTGTAAATTTTGGAGATTAATGCTTTGTCAGTTGCTTCATTTGCAAATATTTTATCCCATTCCAAGGGTTATCTTTTGTTTATGGTTTCCTTTGCTGTGCAAAAGCTTTTAAGTTTCATTAGGTCCCATTGTTTATTTTTGTTTTTATTTCCATTACTCTAGGAGGTGGGTCAAAAAGGATCTTGCTGTGATTTATGTCATAGAGTGTTCTGCCTATGTTTTCCGCTAAGAGTTTGATAGTGTCTGGCCTTACATTTAGTTCTTTAATCCATTTTGAGTTTATTTTTGTGTCTGGTGTTAGGGAGTGTTCTAATTTCATTCTTTTACATGTAGCTGTCCAATTTTCCCAGCACCACTTATTGAAGGGGCTGTCTTTTCTCCACTGTATATTCTTCCACCTTTATCAAAGAAGAGGTGACCATATGTGTGTGGGTTTATCTATGGGATTTTAATCCTGTTCCATTGATCTATATGTCTGTTTTTGTGCCAGTACAGTACTGTTTTGTTTTTTTTAAAATATATTTATTTATTTTTGTTTGTGTTGGGTCTTCATTTCTGTGCGAGGGCTTTCTCTAGTTGCGGCGAGAGGGGGCCACTCTTCATCGCAGTGCGCGAGCCTCTCACTATCGTGGCCTCTCTTGTTGCAAAGTACAGGCTCCAGACGTGCAGGCTCAGTAGCTGTGGCTCACAGGCCCAGTTGCTCCGAAGCATGTGGGATCTTCCCAGACCAGGGCTCGAACCTGTGTCCCCTGCGTTGGCAGGCAGATCCTCAACCACTGCACCACCAGGGAAGCCCCATACTGTCTTGATTACTGTAGCTTTGTAGTATAGTCTGAAGTCAGGGAGCCTGATTCCTCCAGCTCTCTTCTACTTTCTCAAGATTGTTTTGGCTATTCGTGGTCTTTCGTGTTTCCATAAAAATTGTGAAATTTTTTGTTCTAGTTCTCTGAAAAATGCCAGTGGTAGTTTGATATGGATTGCATTGAATCTGTAGATTGCTTTGGGTAGTAGAGTCATTTTCACAATGTTGATTCTTCCAATCCAAGAACATGGTATATCTCTCCATCTATTTGTATCATCTTTAATTTCTTTCATCAGTGTCTTATAATTTTCAGCATACAGGTCTTTTGTCTCCTTAGATAGGTTTATTCCTAGATATTTTATTGTTTTTGTTGCAATGGTAAATGGGAGTGTTTTCTTGATTTCACTTTCAGATTTTTCATCATTAGTATATAGGAATGCCAGAGATTTCTGTGCATTAATTTTGTATCCTGCTACTTTACCAAATTCATTGATTAGCTCTAGTAGTTTTCTGGTAGCATCTTTAGGATTCTCTATGTATAGTATCATGTCATCTGCAAGCAGTGACAGCTTTGCTTCTACTTTTCTGATTTGGATTCCTTTTATTTCCTTTTCTTCTCTGATTGCTGTGGCTAAAACTTCCAAAACTATGTTGAATAAGAGTGGTGAGAGAAGGCAACCTTGTCTTGTTCCTGATCTTAGTGGAAATGCTTTCCGTTTTTCACCATTGAGGATGATGTTGGCTGTGGGCTTGTCATATATAGCCTTTATTATGTTGAGGAAAGTTCCCTCTATGCCTACTTTCTGCAGGGTTTTTATCATAAATTGTTGTTGAATTTTGTCAAAAGCTTTCTCTGCATCTATTGAGATGATCATATGGTTTATATCCTTCAGTTTGTTAATATGGTGTATCACATTGATTGATTTGCATATATTGAAGAATCCTTGCATTCCTAGGATAAACCCCACTTGTTCATGGTGTATAATCCTTTTAATGTGCTGTTGGATTCTGTTTGCTAGTATTTTGTTGAGGATTTTTGCATCTATGTTCATCAGTGATATTGTCCTGTAGTTTTCTTTCTTTGTGACATCCTTGTCTGGTTTTGGTATCAGGGTGATGGTGGCCTCGTAGAATGAGTTTGGGAGTGTTCCTCCCTCTGCTATATTTTGGAAGAGTTTGAGAAGGAGAGGTGTTAGCTCTTCTCTAAATGTTTGATAGAATTCCCCTGTGAAGCCATCTGGTCCTGGGCTTTTGTTTGTTGGAAGATTTTTAATGGCAATTTCAATTTCAGTGCTTGTGATTGGTCTGTTCATATTTTCTATTTCTTCCTGGTTCAGTGTTGGAAGGTTTGCATTTCTAAGAATTTGTTCATTTCTTCCAGGTTGTCCATTTTATTGGCATATACTTGCTTGTAGTAATCTCACATGATCCTTTGTATTTCTACAGTGTCAGTTGTTACTTTTCCTTTTTCATTTCTAATTCTACTGATTTGAGTCTTCTACCTTTTTTTCTTGATGAGTCTGGCTAACAGTTTATCAATTTTGTTTATCTTTTCGGAGAACCAGATTTTAATTTTATTGATCTTTGCTCTTGTTTCCTTCATTTGTTTTTCATTTATTGCTGATCTGATCTTTATGATTTCTTTCCTTCTGCTAACTTTGGGGGTATTTTTGTTCTTCTTTCTCTAATTGATTTAGGTGTAAGATTAGGTTGTTTATTTGAGATGCTTCCTGTTTCTTAAGGTAGGATTGTATTGCTGTAGACTTCCCTCTTAGAACTGCTTTTGCTGCATCCCATAGGTTTTGGGTTGTCGTGTTTTCATTGTCATTTGTTTCTAGGTATTTTTCAATTTCCCCGTTGATTTCTTCAGTGATATCTTGGTTATTAAGTAATGTTTTATTTAGCCTCCATGTGTTTGTATGCTTTTACAGACTTTTTCCTGTAATTCATATGTAGTCTCATAGCGTTGTGGTTGGAAAAGATACTTTATACGATTTCAATTTTCTTTAATTTACCAAGGCTTGATTTGTGACCCAAGATATCTATCCTGGAGAATGTTCCATGAGCACTTGAGAAAAATGTGTATTCTGTTGTTTTTGGATGGAATGTCCTATAAATGTCCTATAAATATCAATTAAGTCCATCTTGTTTAACGTATCATTTACAGCTTGTGTTTCCTTAATTATTTTCAGTTTGGATGATCTGATTGGTGAAAGTTGGGTGTTAAAGTCTCCTACTATGATTTTGTTATTGTCGATTTCCCCTTTTATGGCTGTTAGTATTTGCCTTATGTATTGAAGTGCTCCTATGTTGGGTGCATAAATATTTAGAATTATTAAATCTTCTTCTTGGTTTGATCCGTGATCTTTATGTAATGTCTTTCTTTGTCTCTTGTAATAATCTTCGTTTTAAAGTCTATTTTATCTGGTATGAGAATTGCTACTCCAGCTTTCTTTTGATTTCCATTTGCATGGAAAGTCTTTTTCCATCCCCTCACTTTCAGTCTGTATGTGTCCCTAGGTCTGAAGTGAATCTCTTGTAGACAATACAGGTCTTTGTTTTTGTATGCATTCAGCCAGTCTATGTCTTTTGGTTGGAGCATTTAATCCATTTACATTTAAGGTAATTATCAATTACCATTGTCTTAATTGTTCTGGGTTTGTTATTGTAGGCTTTTTCCTTCTTTTGTGTTTCCTGCCTAGAGAAGTTCCTTTAGCTTGTGTTGTAAAGCTGGTTTTGTGGTGCTGAATTCTCTTAACTTTTGCTTGTCTGTAAAGATTTAAATTTCTCCACCAAATCTGAATGAGATCCTTGCTGGGTAGAGTAATCTTCATTGTAGCTTTTTCTCCTTCATTACTTTAAATATGTACTGGCACTCCCTTCTGGCTTCCAGAGTTTCTGCTGAAAGATCAGCTGTTAACCTTATGGAGATTCCCTTGTGTGTTATTTGTTGTTTTTCCCTTGCTACTTTTAATATTTTTCTTTGTATTCAACTTTTGATAGTTTGATTAACATGTGTCTTCGCATGTTTCTCCTTGGATTTATCCTGTATGGGACTCTCTGTGCTTCCTGGACTTGATTAACTATTTCCTTTCCCATATTAGGGAAGTTTTCAACTATAATCTCTTCAAATATTTTCTCAATCCCTTTCTTTTTCTCTTCTTCTTCTGGGACCCCTATAATTCGAATGTTGGTTCATTTAATATTGTCCCAGAGGTCTCTGAGACTGTCCTCAATTGTTTTCATTCTTTTTTCTTTATTCTGCTCTGCAGTAGTTATTTTCACTATTTTATCTTCCAGGTCACTTATCCATTCTTCTGCCCTTAGTTATTCTGATATTGATCCCTTCTAGGGTATTTTTAATTTCATTTATTGTGTTGTTCACCATTGTTTGTTTGCTCTTTAGTTTTTCTAGGTCCTTGTTAAACATTTCTTGAATTTTGTCCATTCTATTTCCAAGATTTCGGATCATCTTTACTATCATTATTCTGAATTCTTTTTCAGGTAGACTACCTGTTTCCTCTTCATTTGTTAGGTCTGGTGGGTTTTTGCCTTGCTCTTTCATCTGCTGTGTGTTTCTCTGTCTTCTCATTTTGCTTAACTCACTGTGTTTGTGGTCTCCGTTTCACAGGCTGCAGGTTTCTAGTTCCTGTTGTTTTTTTTTGTCTGTCCCCAGTGGCTAAGTTTGGTTCAGTGGGTTGTGTAGAGGGTGGGGGGGGACTAGTGCCTGTGTTCTGGTAGATGAGACTGGATCTTGTCTTTCTGGTGGGCAGGTCCACGTCTGGTGGTGTGTTTTGGGGTGTCTTTGGCCTTATTATGATTTTAGGCAGCCTCTCTGTTAATGGATGGGGTTGTGTTCCTGTTTTGCTAGTTGTTTGGCATAGGGTGTCCAGCACTGTAGCTTGCTGGTCGGTGAGTGAAGCTGGTTCTTGGCCTTGAGATGGAGATCTCTGGGAGATTTTTGCAGTTTGATATTACGAGGAGCTGGGAGGTCTCTTGTGGACCAGTGTCCTGAACTTGGCTATCCCACCTCAGAGGCACAGCCCTGATGCCTGGCTGGAGCACCAAGTGCCTGTCATCCACATGTCTCAGAATAAAAGGGAGAAAAGAAAGAAAGAAAGAAAGAAGATGATAAAATAAAGTAAAGTAAAATAAAGTTATTAAAATGAAAAATAATTATTAAAAAAAATTTTAAAGTAAAAATAAAAAAAAAGAAAGAAAGAAGAGAGCAACCATACCAAAAAACAAATCCACCAATGATAACAAGTGCTAAAAACTATACTAAAACAACAACAAAAAATACAGACAGACAGAACCCTAGGACAAATGGTAAAAGGAAAGCTATACAAAGTCACACACAGAAGCATACACATACACACTCACAAAAAGAGAAAAAGGGGGAAAAAATATATATCATTGCTCCCAATGTCCACCTCCTGAATTTGGGATGATTCTTTGTCTATTCAGGTATTCCAGAGATGCAGGGTACATCAAGTTGACTCTGGAGATTTAAACCGCTGCTCCTGAGGCCACTGGGAGAGATTTCCTTTTCTCTTCTGTGTTCCCACAGCTCCTGGGGTTCAGCTTTGGATTTGGCCCCGCCTCTGTGTGTAGGTTGCCTGAGGGCGTCTGTTCTTCGGTCAGACAGGAGCAGGTTAAGGTAGCTGATTCGGGGGCTCTGGCTCACTCAGGCCGGGGGGAGGGAGGGGTACCAAGTGTGGGGCGAGCCTGTGGCGGCAGAGGCCAACGTGACGTTGCACCAGCCTGAAGTGCACCGTGTGTTCTCCCCGGGAAGTTGTCCCTGGATCACGGGACCCTGGCAGTGGCGGGCTACAGAAGCTCCCGGGAGCGGAGGTGGGGATAGTGACCTGTGCTCGCACACAGGCTTCTTGGTGGCTGCAGCAGCGGTCTTAGCATCTCATCCCCGTCTCTGGGGTCTGCGCTGATAGCCGCGGCTCACGCCCGTCTCTGGAGCTCCTTTAAGTGATGCTCTGAATCCCCTCGCACACCAGGAAACAAAGAGGCAAGAAAAATTCTCTTGCCTCTCTGGCAGCTCCAGCCTTTTCCCGGACTCCCTCCCAGCTAGCCATGGCGCACTAGACCCCTTCAGGCTGTGTTCACGCCGCCAACCCCAGTCCTCTCCCTGCGATCCGACCGAAGCCCAAGCCTCAGCTCCCAGCCCTGGCCACCCCGGCGGATAAGCAGACAAGTCTCTCGGGCTGGTGAGTGCTGGGCGGCACCGCTCCTCTGTGCGGGAATCTCTCCGCTTTGCCCTCCGCACCCCTGTTACTGCTGTTTCCTCCGTGGCTCCGAAGCTTCCCCCGCTGCTACCCGCAGTCTCCGCCCGCGAAGGGGCTTCCTAGTGTGTGGAAACCTTTCCTCCTTCACAGCTCCCTCCCACTGGTGCAGGTGCCGTCCCTATTCTTTTGTCTCTGTTTTTTTGGGGAGTTTCTTGCCTTTTGGGAGGTCTGAGGTCTTCTGCCAGCATTCAGTAGGTGTTCTGTAGGAGTTGTTCCACGTGTAGATGTATTTCTGATGTATCTGTGGGGAGGAAGGTGATCTCCGCATCTTACTCTTCCGCCCTCTTGAAGCTCCTCCTCCTATAATCCAGGTGCTGGTTCTTAATACTCATTTTTATTCTAATTTGGCAGTTCCAAATGGAACCTAACTGCATTTTTTCTGAAGGCAAGAGCTTTGGGCTATCAGGGTAGAAATGCAAGGACTCACAGGTGCCCTGGAGAAGAATTTGGTCATCTCTTCCCTTTACGAATGAGCAAACCAAGGTGCAGGGAACATGGCTGGTGGGGCTCAGAGCTGGCTAATTTCCTCAGGCCCCATTCTGGCCATCCTAGAATATGCTCTGCCGGCTTGCAAAACTTCAGGAGTAACTTGCCACTTGGAGCTGTGCTGTGTGACCCACCCTGCCACAATTTGGAATTAGAGAATTCTAGAGCTGCCTGGGAGCTTTTAGCCTCACCTGCCCAGTTCACAGAGGTAGAAATGAAGTAAGGCTAACAAAGTGGTTATTTTCTGGGGGTCTCACAGCTGGATTAATAAGTATCTCTAAAGTGTTCCACACACCCAGAAAGGTGAAGCCAAGAATAAAGCCCACTTCTCCCAAGTATAGTATTCATCACAGGCCAGGCTGCCTTCCTATTCTGTCACGCTTCAGTGAAATTAATTTTGGAATCATTTTTGATCAATATTTAATTTTACCGATACTTACCCTAGTAATAACATTTAATTCCATCAATGGATAATTTGATAAATACTTAATTCTTACTTTTAAATATATTAATGTTTGAATTTTGGTGGGGGCAGCGTATTTGCATTAGATTCCTCTCCCTTTCTGTGTGCTCTTTCTTATAGCAAAGATTTGTAATTAGTTTCTAAGCCAGAAAGAAGTCAGATCCTCCTGTGAGGAAGACCTTTGTGCTGTAAAAGGTGTCTGTTCACTGGGGAAAACATGGCTTTGGTAAATTTTCATAACAAGAATCATTCCCCTGGCTTTGAAGCTTTTAGGTACAGCTCTGCTTGTCCCATAGTGGCTGGATTAGTTAGAATTACAATCCGTTTTTTGTCTCAGGGCACTTCTTCAGCTGTATCCTTGGAACAAGAGGACTCAGCAAGGCATTTCTGGTTGCTTCTCGAAGCTTTGAAAGTATTTCATAATGTGTGCCTGTGAGCGTATGTATATGTATTTAGCTAACATTTACTGAGTACTTTATTCTGTACCAGACACTGAGCTAAGTACTGTACATTGCTTAGTTCACCCTTAGGAGAATGTGTTATGTTCACCATTTTAAGGATAAAGAAACTGAGGCCTTTGAGAGGTTAGGGTACTTACCTAAAGTTGCATGGATAATTTGTGGCAGAACTTGTCTTCTGAGTCCCAAACCTGCATTTTCAAGCTGAGTGCTCTACTGTTCTCTTTTTGAAGGAGGCATAGCCTGTCTCACATTCACGTCTGGAGTTCTCAGAGGAAGCTTTCCAATTTCTAAATCTTTAAAAATCACTTCATCTTCCACAAAGAAAGCAAGTACCCACCTGCTGCTGCCTATTGTGTCCAGAAAAGATAAGAATTTTCTTCTTTTGCAGAGCCAATTGCTTTAGTGTTTCTTTCATCTGTTTTCTAGGAGCAAAGGAGATTTTTCAAAAAGCATTAATCTCACAGAAAACATACCTCTGCACTGAGGGGAAGTTTGGTTTTTCCCTTTAGTCTAATCTCTCTTTAAAAATGATGGATGAGCCTTTATGCTTATGAGCTGTCCCTTCTCACATCTTGAATTTTCCTATGCAGAGAGGTAATCTTCTAAGCTGAGGTTCCGTAAGTTAAGAATCTCCTAAGAGCAACATTCTCATACAGTTATTATACTTCATTTTATTTTGTTTCATGGATCTAAATATTGTTAGTGACTAGGGAAATAATTCACTAAGAAATGAACATTTGACAGACAAAAGAAGAAAGGAGCATGTACTAGTATTCTTTTTACAGATGATTCTAAAATTGGTTCAGTGGTTTCTGCTATATTACAGCACAATTTTGTCTGGTAGGATTAAGTTAAATTTTTTTTTGTATTTAAAAAATTGTAATAATACTTGTTAGTGTATATTTTAAAGTAGCCCAGCATGGTCTGTTATGAAATGTAAGTATGGTTCAACAATAGAAATGTTCATTAAATATTAACATTAAAGTAGTTAGAGTAGAAAAAGAAAGCTATGACAATATTGATAAGTACCAAAAAAGCATTTAGTAAAATTCAACAGTCATTCTTAAAAAATAATGTTGAAAAGAGGAAGAGAAAGAAATACCCTTAGCATTAAACACACACACATGCTCACAATTCAGAAATTAATGTCAAATATACTTAATAGTAAAACATGAAAAGAATTCCATTAAAGTAAGACCAACACTAGGCTGATCACTGTCAATGCTGTTTTTTAAGTTAGCCTGAACTTTTGGGAAAAGAAAAAGCACAAGTAATCATAGACATATTGTGTGTTTGGTTTCTAGGTTAGAGTGACAGCATTTTTGGTGGTCTTAGTATGTTTTACAATGCAGCAGTTTATTAAGGACCTGTGGAGGGTCATGAAATTGGGGGCATCATCACATTGGATGTTGGGATCAACTCCTCGCTATTCCCCGCCTTGAAAATGCCCCCGACACCTGTTGGGCATCACTGTGGCTGTACCTGGTGTAACTGCCATTTTGGTTTCCTGTAACAGACACTGCACTTCTGCTTCCCCAGATCAGATTAGCAACCCTGGTTTAACTTCTCAATAAAGTTATTGACCCCACATCAATGTCTCAGCACACCCACAACTCAGCTTTAGCAATGAGATCTAAACAAGTTCCTCACACAGCCTAGCAGAGAGGTGGTACAGCACAGTGGTTAAGCATGCACGTTCTCTGGGACCTCACAGTCTGGATCCAAATCTTGGCTCTGCCAGTTACTAGCTGGGTGACTCAGGGCTTATTACTTAACTTCTCTGTGCTTCAAAGTCCTTGTCTGTAAAATGGAAATGACAATGCTAATAGTATGTACTTTATAGTTTTGTTGTGAGTATTAAATGAGTTAATGTAAGTAAAGTGCTAAGAAGAGTTTGCCACGCCTGCTAATGCTTTTGTAAAATGTGACCTATCCAGGTAATGTAGTGAATTTGTGTCAAATGCATAAACACACCCTCATACAACTTCTATGAGTAACCCTCACTACCCACCATCCTGCCTAAACCAGGAGTCAGGTCAAGTCACTCCTTCGCACCATGTTCCAGCCACATAGGACGCTAACGTTGTCTAATCTGACTCCCTCATTTTACAGATGAGGAAGCTGCAAGCTAGAGGTGAAGTCAACTTGCCCAAACTCGCAAAGTTAATTGGTAGCCAGTTCAGAGCTCATATGCCTTTGGTTTTATAAAGAACAAACAGTCTGAATGTTATTTTATTCCCACTCTTTTAATGAAGTTTATGCTCATAAAACAACAGTAATAATGAACAATAAAACCACCCAATCTTACCAGGGTATTTCCCTTAAGGGAGAGTCGAATGTGACATATTTTCTTTTCTTTTTTTTTTTTTCTTGCGGTACGCAGGCCTCTCACTGCTGTGGCCTCTCCCGTTGCGGAGCACAGGCTCCGGACGCGCAGGCTCAGCGGCCACGGCTCACGGGCCCAGCCGCTCCGCGGCATGTGGGATCTTCCCGGACCGGGTCACGAACCCGTGTCCCCTGCATCGGCAGGCGGACTCTCAACCACTGTGCCACCAGGGAAGCCCGTGACATATTTTATAATTCTAAATTACTTCGAACATATAAGCAAACAAAATGATGACATGGCATGTTTGGATTTTCTTTACCACTGATTTCTTTGAAGTTCTTGAAACTATGAATGCAAAGTGGAATAGTCCTCTTACTCACATCTCCCTGAGACTCATACAAGGTCAAACTCATTTAATATGTGATGAATATTGAAGGGAAAGTGACTCTGTCACCTACAGTTCATGACATAAAGCTTAAGTTCAGTGTTCCAAATCTTGGAACAGAAAAATAAGCCCAAACTCTCTATTAATAATCCTTCCCAACCATTATTTCCCAAGAGACTCTTACATCGTTCCCATGTCACACTCAATTTGCTTCAATAATCATCAGATTTATTTCCAACCTCATTCTCCATTTTGAAAATTAGATTCTGACTTCCAGCACAGGTTCCTTTTCAAATTAAACACTAGGGGTTAGCTTCTAACTGATATGTTAAATAGTCTTAAATAGAAGTTGTTCTAATGTTCGTAGCTATGTTCAGTATTAAGGGGCAGAAAATGCTAGCTGTCTGTGAGAGGTCCATCATTTATTATTTGTTAATTATAAAGCTAGTTAAAATGGGAAATTGAAAGGCAGATCTCAAAGATGATCAATTACAAGTATTTTACATGGAAATTACAAAACACATTATCCTAGTCCTCTGATTCCCTGCAGTAAACAATTTTAAAACCATCACCACAACCTTATGCCAGCCTTGTCAGAAAGAACCTTTGACTCACTCATTGATGCCTGAAATCTACAGTTAAAAAGTAATTCTTTAGGTCGGTGTTTTCCAAGTGTGGTTAATTTTCAGAGTCACCTGGGTTCCTTGACACCGGGGTTCCCTGACACCTGGGTTCCCTGAGATCTGCTGAATCAGAATCCTCAGGAGTGGGATTTAGGAATGTGCATTTCTCACAAGGATTCCAGATGTTTCTGAGAGTTCACTACACTTGAGAAGCTCTGCTTTGATTTAAGATTTATATTCTCTTATTAAGGGGCACACCTCTGCCAAATTCAAGATATTGAAGCTCTGTAGTGAGCTGTTTACATCTGAACCTATGTGATTTTTATACTAGAACAATTCTGAAGCAAGAGCTGTGAGTAACACCACTGAGGAAGAAAAAAGAGAGTACAAAGAGGGAAGACAAATTTCCATAATAGTGCCCAATAGTGGGCTTTGTACCCACTCCTTTGTTTTTCAAATTTATTGAAGTATAGTTGAATTACAATGTGATATTAGTTTAAGGTGTAAAACATAGTGATTCACTAGTTTTGTAGATTACATACCATGCAAAGTTATTATAAAATATGGATTGTATTCCCTGTGCTGTACATCATGTCCCTGTAACTTATTTATTTTATAATTGGTAATTTGTATCTCTTAATCCCCTTCACCTATTTCACCCCTCCTCCCACCCTCTTCCCTCTGGCAACCACTAGTTTGTTCTTGTATCTGGGAGTCTGTTTCTGTTTAAGATTCAACATATAAGTGAAAGCATAAAATATTTGTCTTTGTCTGACTTATTTCACTAAGCATATTAACAGTCAGGTCCATCCATGTTGTCATACATAGCAAGATTTCATTCTATTTTATGGCTGAGTAATATTCCACTGTATATATACCACATCTTCTTTATCCATTTATCTGTCAGTGGACACTTAGGTTGCTTCCATATCTTGGCTATTGTAAATAATGCTGCTCTGAACATTGGAGTGCGTATGTCTTTTTTGAGTTAGTGTTTTCGTTTTCTTTGGATAAATAACCAGGAGTGGAATTGTTGGATTGTATCGTAGTTCTATTTCTCTTTTTTTGAGGAACCCCCATACTGTTTCCCATAGTGCTGTACCAGTTTAGATTCCCACCAACAGTACACAAGGGTTCCCTTTTCTCCACCTTTTCATGAACACAATTCTTGTCTTTTTGATTGTAGTCATTCTAAGAGGTGTGAGGTGCTATCTCATTGCGGTTTTGATTTGTATTTCCCTGATGATTAGTGATGCTGTGCATCATTTCATGTACCTGTTGGCCATCTGTATGTCTTCCTTGGAGAAATGTCTATTCAGGGCCTCTGCCCATCTTTTTAGATTGTAAAAAATTGATTTGGGTTAGTTCTTAATATATTTTGGATATTAACCTCTTATCAGATATATCACTTGCAATTTCTCCTATTCAGTAGGCTGCCTTTTTGTTTTGTTGATGTTTTCCTTCACTGTGCAAAAGCTTTTTAGTTTGGTACAGTTCCATTTGTTTATTTTTGCTTTTGTTGCCCTTGCCTGCTTTTTCTTCTAGGAGTTTTATAATTTCAAGTCCTACATTTATGTCTTTAATCCATTTTGAATTTATTTTTGTATATGATGTAAGAAAATGTTCTAGTTTATTGTTTTACATGTAACTGTGCAGTTTTCCCAGCACCACTTATTGAAGAGACTGTCTTTTACCCATTTTATATTCTTGCCTCATTTGACATAGATTAATTGACCATTACACGTGTGGGTTTATTTCTGGTCTTTCTATTCTGTTCCATTGATATGTGTGTCTGTTTCTGTGCTGATACCATACTGTTTTGATTACTACAGCTTTATGAATAGTCTGAAGTCAGGGAGCATGATACCTCCAACTTTGTTTTTCTTTCTTAAGATTGCTTTAGGTATTCGGGGTCTTTGGTGGTTCCATACAAACTATAAGGTTATTTGTTCTAGTCCTGTGAAAAATGCCATTAAAATGTTCACTGAACTTGGGAAAAGAATAAAGGAACACAGTGAGAACATCAACAAAAAAATGTAAAAAAGAACCACTTGAAACTGAAGAATACAATAACTGAAATGAAAAGTACACTAGAAGGAACTTTGAAGGCCAGAAGGGAGTGGAATGATATATTTTAAAAGCTCAAAGGAAAAATAACCTACAACCAAGGACACTCTATCTGGCAAAGTTATCATTCAGAATTGAAAGAGACATAAAAAGTTTTCCAGACAATCAAAAACTAAAAGAGTTCATCACCACTAAAGTGGCCTTACAAGAAATGTTAAAGTGTTTTTTTTTAAAAGAAAAGAAAAAGGCAAAATAAGAAATAAGAAAATATATAAAGAAAAATATCTCACTATACCCAGCCTTGGTAGCAGCAGGGTAGGTGGAAACTAAACTCTGCTCTGTAAATATGCTCTTGTTTCTGAGCTTTGTGATAACTTTCTGGAGTAGAAATGACTGGATTGTTTAAAGTGTATATTTTTGTCAGAGTTTATAGCAAAATGGATGTTTCTTTTTGGAAAAGGACAAGCAGAATAAACTAATTGTTATGTATGTTTTAAATGCACTGAAGATGTGACTAACTTGACTGCTTAGGTATATTATATTCTAAAATTAATTTTTTCTTAGATTAAAAAAAATAATACCATAGTGCAAAATAGTTTCCAATGTATCCTAGTGTGTCATTTTCTAAATTTGCATGCAGGATATATTGAAATCTAAAGCATACATTTCCCATTAGTGATTATGGCAATCTAGGGTTTTGGTTCCCTTTAGAATAGGTTTAGGGTGTATGAGTGAAGTGAACCTCTCAATACTGAAATGAGAGAATAAAGATCATACTAGAGAATCTAGCACAGGCTTCTCCAATAACAAACAAATGAGTGGGGCTTCCCTGGTGGCGCAGTGGTTGAGAATCTGCCTGCTAATGCAGGGGACGCGGGTTCGAGCCCTGGTCTGGGAGGATCCCACATGCCGCGGAGCAACTAGGCCCGTGAGCCACAACTACTGAGCCTGCGCGTCTGGAGCCTGTGCTCTGCAACAAGAGAGGCCGCGATAGTGAGAGGCCCCTGCACCGTGATGAAGAGTGTCCCCCGCTTGCCACAACTAGAGAAAGCCCTCGCACAGAAATGAAGACCCAACACAGCAAAAATAAATAAATTAATAAACTCCTACCCCCAACATCTTCAAAAAAAAAAGAAAACCACAGCTTTTCTCCTTTTAAAAATAAATAAATAAATAAAATAAACAAATGGATGGCTAATCAAACAGACATTAGACATCTGTGTCCACGACTGCACTACTGTAAGAATTTTTTTTTTTTTTTTGCGGTACGCGGGCCTCTCACTGCTGCGGCCTCTCTTGCTGTGGAGCACAGGCTCCGGACGCGCAGGCCCAGTGGCCATGGCCCATGGGCCCAGCCGCTCCGCGGCACGTGGGGTCCTCCCGGACGGGGGCACGAGCCCGTGTCCCCTGCATTGGCAGGCGGACCCTCAACCACTGCGCCACCAGGGAAGCCCAAGTATATCTTTTTATTTGGACTTTTTATAATATGATAAAACCAGAATTACTTGTACATGATGTGAGAGGTTCATTTTGAAATGACTTAACTGTGTTGTATTTTTAAAAAATTATGTTGCAGACATGAGTTTTTTAATTTCAGGTAATTGTATCCAAATCCAAAATCTTGAACAGATCACAAAATGGTTAATGCAGTTGCAGGCCTTATCATCTAATATAACTTTTCTTTAAATTATAGAGAATGGAAAAATGTCTGTTTAATTTTTTATTCTCTCCTTATTTTATGACTGGTACTGACTGCACTTTGGATCATACAAGTTATTAAATAATAAACTATAGAGCTGAAGTATAAATCAAAACCATTGAAATGACCTGAGACAATATAATAAAGAATAAATAGTTAAGTGGATGAATGCATAGATGGATGGATGGATTTTAAGCAGAAGAGAGACACATCTTTCATATTTCATAAATGTCACTTTACTGTTCGTGCAAAAAATGGACTAAAAAAAAATTAGAAGAACAATAAAAGAATGACTTGGTAAAGAACGAGCAGTGTCCCCCTAAAATTGATGGCACAAGAAGCATTTTGAGCAAGAGGACCCACTGCCGACCTCATTGGTAGGTAACCTCACTCTGTGCTCTAGATGTAGGGACTAGTGTTTTTATTTTACAGCAACTACTAGGTTCCTTGACCTCTTGTAGTGAATTAGTTGTGTCTAAAGGATTTTAATACAGGTTTCTCTGACTCTAAAATCACAGCACTGTGCATGTGTGCTTTTCTGTGTTTTTACATCTTATGTACATTGTATGGTATTCTAATGAAACCCTGGGAATTGGTAAAGCTGTTAGTATTAGTAACTAATACTTTAGTACATGAACCCACTGCAAATAAGGAGAAGGATGTGACTACATAACATAAAATTTTACTGAAAATTAGTATGACTCTTTAACATAAACAATGAAAATAATATCAAACACTAATATTAATCTGAGCTTGGCAGTTATTTCTGTTAACCACAGTTAATGTTAAATAAAAATATGTCTGAATGTCTTATATAAAATAAATAATACACGTGGAGAGATTTTCTTTGGGATCAAAATCAAAAGGGAAAGGCTATATTAGATATGAATTTTTCAATGTTGAAGCTATTTAAGAAAAATAATATCCCTGTTCTGAAGGTGTAGCTGAGAAAACTTTATTACACCAGTGATTTCTTTGCTCTATAAAATTATGTGAGTACATGCCCTTTATTGAGCAGATTTATATTATGGTAATATCATTATTTTTGTCATGAATATAATTATTCAAAGCTAGTCTTTCAGTCATGACTAATTTTGTACTGTGGTGACTCATATGTCTCACTATTAAATAAGGAAATATGTACTTTTAGATTTTTTAAAGGTAACTAAAGCTAAAGATTTGTATAGTTAAACTTTAGTTATATTTCTGTTTACTTAGATATGTTCAGCTAAATATTATAAATATAATGTATGAACTGTTTTGGCATTATTTAAAAAGATAAAGTGACAATTGATAAAGACAGAGATCTCTGTTCAATGTTAACCCTCAGGTTTACTTTCACCAACTTGAAGTCTCATCTTGGTGGATAAATTGCCAACATCATGACTCGGTCACACAGACTGGCCTTGAAACTGGGTCATACATTTTGTAACTCTAACAAAAGTGAGCCCTTTGGACTGATCTTTCTTGCCCTAAGAATCAAGGGTGTACCAGAAGTCCCCAAACAAAAAAGAAAAACTGATTTCCATTCTGGTGGAATATTTGTCCAATAACAAGTGTCTCAAATAGTCATGTATAAAATGAAGTAATACTAATGCCTGACTGTCTCATTAGGTCTGGTAGGTTCTGGCTGGCATAAAACCTACACAAAGAAATACTCAATAAATGTTAGCTTCCACTTTAACACAGAGATAATATTTCACTAGAAAAACAAGCCATTCTCATGCCTCAGTTTGGTTTAAATTTCAGAAAAGTTTTGTGATTCATGAAAACACAAGATGATGAAATTATAATAAAGATTTTGGAATAGACCTTCTAATGAGTAAGAGTCACTTTGATACTATCAGAGTTGTGCAATGACTCTCATAATGGGAATTTTTTTTTAAGAATGGATATAGGCAGTCACCAAACTGACTTCTGTTGGTCTACTGAATAACTCTATCAATAAAGTTAGAATTATTATGACTATTGCTTAAATCTGTTTTTGAATAAGATTGCCTCATTATACTAATACTAGATATTTAGAATAGGGATAAGACTTTGCATGTGGGAATTATTAAATAGGAAAATAGCAATTTGACATCTGCAAGTGGCTCTGTGGTTATAGGTTAGGATTTTCCCTACTTTCCAAGACTCACTATTGGGACCCACTGTTTGATTGTTCAGTCATTTCTACTCCATTTTAGAATCATTGCCTTTGGACTGCTTAATGATCGAGGAAAACTCTGTTTGTTCAGCCGAGAAATAAGAAACACGCTTGTGAAAGAGCGGTAAGTTCTCTTGGAGATGCTGTAGTTTTGTCCAACCCTCCAATACACTGATAATGAAGTCCAGAGACTTATTCAAAATCACACAGAGAATTAGTGGGCAAGGTTTCTTGACCATTAGTCCAGTGGATGTCTGCAACAGACATCCCATTACTTCCTGTTTAGTGTGTACAGAGTAAAGGACCTCGATGCGACAACCTTTACCCAACGTGCAATCTTGCATGGTCATCACTGAACTTAAGTACTGAGAATATGAGTCTGGAACAGACCTTGTCTCACACTGTGAACTAGAGATGCACCAGGCGTCCCAGTGTGGAATTGAGGATCCGTTTTTATATAAAGCGTTGTTATGTATGAGTGCTTAGCACTTGATCATGCGATAGGCTGATTAAGCCCTACTGAAGGCACCAGCACAGCTATGGCACGAGGAATGAAAAGAATTCATCTTCATTTTGGATATACTTATCTAAAATGTTTGCAGTCAGAAATTTAAAAGGTTATTTTAATTATTGGATGTAGACAAATTTTGTGTCTTTCAAAAAAGGCAATGTATTATCTTGAATCATGTGTAAGGGGATCACAATCTTTACAGTACTTAGGTCTTAATAAAACCTAGTGGTATTTCATGTAAACTACACTTCAAAAACTTTTTTGTGGGTAGACCTGTGGACCAACCCCATGTAAAACATTATCTACCTGGGGAAATTAATTCTGAGCTCCAATCAATCAATTTATAAGTTTTCTAAACTATTAAAAAGTTAAGGACTTCCCTGGCAGTCCTGTGGTTAAGTCTTCGCCTTCCAATGCAGGGGATGTAGATTTGGTCCCTAGTCGGGGAGCTAAGATCCCACATGCCTCGTGGCCAAAAAAACAAAACATAAACAACAGAAGCAAATTGTAACAAATTCAATAAAGACTTTAAAAATGGTCCACATCAAAAAAAAAATCTTGGGCTTCCCTGGTGGCCCAGTGGTTGAGAGTCCACCTGCCGATGCAGGGAACGCGGGTTCGGGCCCCGGTCCGGGAGGATCCCACATGCCGTGGAGCGGCTAGGCCCGTGAGCCATGGCCTCTGAGCCTGCGCGTCCAGAGCCTGTGATCCGCAATGGGAGAGGCCACAACAGTGAGAGGCCCATGTACTGCAAAAAAATAAATAAATAAAGCAGACTAAATTTAAATGTTTTTTGTTTTGAAAACTGTTCTCTGACATAACTGGAAATGTCTTGTGTTGCTGGAAACCCATGGTTAGAAATAAGCAGCTCATGTAAAGGAGAAGTAGAAACTTCTGTTTTCCTGTCAAATTCTTCCATTTGCCTATGTGACATAGGATCACCCTTCAGTCACTGGTGTCCTCAAATACTAAGACAAGGTCCATAAGGCAGAACTCTCTTGGCTCAGGAAAACTGCAAAGGTGATGCAGGGGTGAGCCAGGGTGGGCGTGATGATGGTGAAAAAACTATACCTCCTCCTCCTACCTACCAAGAGAGAATTGCCAGCAATATTTTAAGTGCCAAAAATGATCTCATAAATTCCCACAAATGAATCAGTAAGGCAGGAAAATGGCAGAATTTTGATAATCAAATTATGTGAAAACAGATGTCATTAATTAGCAGACCTAATTTTTAAAGTTTGGGCTTCAAGCTCACTTTCTACAATTTTCTTGTAGTAAAGATGTACAGACAATTAAACTGTTTTTTGATAACTAACACTTAAACTGTTCTTTGAACATAATATTTGAAATGATATGATGACAGGGATGATGGAAAGAGGCAGTATTTGCATCCCTGATTGCACATGCACATTGTGGCCCATATCTAATCTATTTTTATATTAATGATTCCAATAACTTATTACATTGTGGATAAATCTCTTCTAGCTGCATATTCTTTCAAATTTGGAGCAAGAAGCTCTGTGTAGACCATACCTTATACAATTCTATGGTCATTTTAAAAGTAATAATCGAATTGGCTTTTTTATAACACATTTATCTCATAGAAATAGAACACTTAAAGTGATAAAAAATGGTTTTCTCAAAATGTGTCAAAATAGAAAAGATTTAAAATTTAATAGGGGTGCTTGAGGGTTTGTGTGTCTGAGTGTGTGTGAATCTCCAATGAACCTCACTGTAGTACAGCATGACCTGTTAATGTAGACATAAGATTTTTAGAGCTAGAATAAAGTTGGGAATTAGAAAGCTGACAAAAACTCCTCCTGAGATAAATGCCTTAAAGCCATGGGCTTTTCTCCATCAGAAGGTGACACATTAACTTGCCTCATTCAATCACCTAGCCACCCAGGGTCTACTGAGCACCTACAATATGCTAGGCATTGCACTGAGGGTAGGATACTCTGTCCTTGAGAAGCTCAGAGTTAACTGGAGAAATAAGTGGGAATAAATAGCTATGATGAAATATTAAAGTTACATAATAAAAGTATGCATAAAATTCTAAGAGGGCATAAGAGAGGCAGTTAATTATGCCCTAGGAAGGCTTCACACGGAAGATGATATTTAAATGGGAGCTTTAATGATGAGTAGGCATTGAGAAGACGGAAGAAACAGTTGAAATTTCGAGCCACTGGAAGAATCTAGCACAAGGTGTTTTGCTCAGAAAAGGGCAAGGGGTCTATGTGGCTTGGACTTGGGGTGAATGCATGGTGCAGGGATCCTTTCTAAGCGGTCGTAACTAAAGAGTAGCATTCTCTCACAAGAAATCACTCATCATTCATTCACCAAATATTCATCAAATATCACCAAATATTCATTGAGTGGAATTTTTTGGCCAAAGCCCTGTCTTATGTTCCCAGAGTAAATTTGCTTCTTGTCCACCAAAGATTTCAGTTTAGATGAGAAGTCAATATGTAGTGTGTTAACTGACCAGTCTGGGCAGGGGGATGGACAGAGTTGAGGGCAGAAGGATACAAAGTAACAGCAAAAGCACCAAAGTCTGGAGCAAGGCATTATAGGGAAATGCAGCTGAACTCACTTCATAGACCCTGAGGACCTCACTGCATCATTGTACAGTACAATCATTCACATTCATCATGTTCCTCTGAGTCATCAAGAAAAAGTTACATCATAGAATTTTATAATCAGAATAGAACTTAGAGGTCATCACATCCTCTCTGCCCCAAATCACTGCTGAAAACTAAGATCTAGCTTTTCCTCTCTGGCTGAAAGTGCAGTGAACTTCAGTATTTGAGAGCAATTAGTTTACTCTCATTTTAGATAGCTCTGAAGGTGGTAAACATCCCACTATGTTCCCCTAAATTCTGCCTCCCTGTTTGTTTCTTCCCACATGGAGTTCCTGAGAGAAGGGGATAAAACTACTCTCTTCTCTTCAGAACTTGGATTCTATTTGATATTGGAGAGGGGATAGGAAAATGTGTCTGTAGGAGCTTTCAGCCCTCTAAGGCCTCTGAGGTACAAGGAACTTTTAAAAATACTGAACAACCATAGTGATACCCCTGCAGGTATCCTATCACTTGTTTTATACCTGATGACCCATATGCCGAGCTATAGCCATGCTAGCCAGGTTCCACAGTAATGTGTCTCCTGTGTGGTTATGAATATAACTCACAGTGGTATTTCCCCTTCTTGAAGATGCAAAACCAGTGTGCCAAGTGACACACAGCCAATCTGAGGCCCATCCTAAGATTCATCTTGTATAATTCATAAACACAAGAAAAAAATGCTCCAATAAAGATGTTAAAAAAAATTAAAAAAAAAAAAAGAAAAAGATGGCACAGCTCTTCCTAGAATAGGAGTGGTGCTCACCTCACCCAGAATCTCCTCATGTGATGAGGGAGGGGATAAAGCTACCCTCAACTTCTACTGTCAGTAAAAGAACTGGGGTCAACTGTGCAAACCGGTTGCGATTGCTTACTAAGCACAACTGTTTCCTAATTTTTCATCATTCTAATCACCTTGAAGATTCCTTTCCTTATTTTTACTTATTCATATTCATGGAGCTTCAGACCAAGCTTGTGAAGTGGATGTGTTCCACTCTCTGAAAACCTTTCAGCATCTTCTCCTCTCTTCCATATATTTCAGGGCCCTTTTGCTGCCTCTGGCAGCTCAGGAACATGCCTTCCCCCTCCCCATAAACTACCTCAGTGGGCCAGGCTGTACCTAGTCAGTTATAATGTGTCAAGCATTGAGTTAGGGTATAAGAGTAAACAAGAAAACCTAAAAGCCTGTTCTCCCTGGGCTTAATAGTCTAATGGCAGAGGCAGATAAATAAGCAAACAGTTTTAAGGGTGTGTGACAGCTTTATGATTTAAAAAGTATATGCTGGGCTATAAGGAACCTAGAAGTTGCCTGGAAGACTTTCTAGAGGAAAAAGCTATGACCTGAGGATTAATCCTCATAACAACCTCAAGAGGTAGGAACAATTGATGTTTATCTATTATGCCCATTTCATGTCAAGGGAGGCATCGCAGATCAATGAGGAAGGAAGAAGCAGACTGAATATTTCACCTGTTAGAGCTGGAATGGCTTACAATAACTTGATTCTATTAAACATTTAGTTCAACTCACTTTGTTCAGATACCGTGCTCTGGCAGAGACTGTCCTTTGAGTAACAGAACCGCTCACCTCTGCTGTACAGCTGAGTTTTAGCAGGACACATGGCCACCTCCTTAGAGACTACATTTTCCAGCTTCTCTTAAGGTTGGTCATGCTACAATATTCAGGACAATGGGATGTGAGCAGAGTATTTTGTGAAACTGCTGATCATAGCTTTAAAGCAGAAACACACCTCCATCCCCTCCCCCACATCTTCCTTTTGCTCCATTGCCTCTGGCTGGAAGATGTGGATGGTTGTGAGACAGCTCCCACCAGGTGGACAAGGGCAGCCCTGAGGGATAACGATATGCCACCACAGCAGAATCCGGATCCCTAGATGGCCTCCTGGAGCAGAATAGCCTGTCCAGTCCGGATGGTTATGTGAAAGCCATGGTATTCTGGCATTTGTTAAAGCAAAATAAAATGGAGACCAGACTTGAAAATCCCCCAAGCAGACAAAACCATTTGAGCCGTGTAAACAAAACTAAATCTAGCTTATTTCATGAATGTTAAGTGAAACTAAACTTAGGTTATTTCTTATAGATGCCTCAGATAATCATAAAAGATACTTAAGTCATCTTCCTAAAATGATGTTAAGATAACCACTTTTAACCAATCTCCCACCATCTGGAACCCACATTGTAATAATTAATCATTGTAAAGGTTAAACAACTCCTCATTTTCACTTTATAAGCCATCCTGTAACGTCATGCCTCTGAACTTCATCTCAGCTTTGGAAGACTCCCAATTTGTGAACTATTCTTTTGAGCATACTAAACTCTCATTAAATACTATTTTACTGATCTGCTTTTTACTGTTTCTGGATTTTTGACAGGTTTTCTGTGATATATTAGCCTATACCGTAAGTAACACAAATAATTAATAGTCAGCTTTCTAATAATTGACTTCCAATGTCATTGTTCCAATAGAAAGAGAATTAACATTTTTAAGGATTTTTGTCCCTGTAACAGGAATTAATAGTTATTAACTAATAGATTAACCTTGTGATTATAATTTTATTTCCCATGTAATCCTGCTTCTGGAGAAAGATAGGCTGGTCTTGCATATGTAAGTGTTCTGGGTTGAGATCATTATCTTGCAAGCTTGGTTAATTGCCCATTCACCTCTTGATACACAGGTAGACAAAATTTAGTCTCTCATTCTGCAAGACTGAGAGCCAGACTTGACTATAGTAAAAAAAAAAAAAAAGAAAGAAAGAAAAGAAAAGAAAAAAAAATCACTAAAGTTTTCTTTCAACGGACAATGAACTCACCCTTCTTTGATGGACCAGTTCAACTTCCTCAAAGGTTATACATATCACTGAGTAGCCATCGTGTGAGCTATGATTTTAACTTAATTGAGTTTCTATGTAAATAAAGCAGAAATAATAAAAGAGACAATATTGTATTAGTAAAATCTCCATTATAAACCTTTTATTTTTTCATGACAAAAGCAAAGGTTGAGTTTAGCCTAATTCTCTGAACTGCATGTTCTCATTTTCAGCACCCCAAATTTTGTAGTGTCATGATCTTTTTTTACCTTCTCTATATTTTTGACTTTTTATTTTTAACTTGTTCCTTTTTGCTACCTCCCTATTGGGTAGGCTACAGGAGAAAGGGAGGTTATTTATGTCAATTTTCAGTTATAATAAAGGAGAGTGTTTTATTTGGCAATAAAAGCTGGGCAGCAGCTGGCAGTATAAATTCATTTTCAAATAGTCTTGGCAAACAATTGAATCCAACCTCCACGGCAAAACTTGATCAGGCCTCAAATGTCTGCTTTGGGGCCCCCTGAAATTTTTGATGTTCTAAATTACTCTTCTTAGGGTTCACATGCTGTAAGACATTCATTTTATTTTGCAGTAAAACAATATAGAGAAGGTGTATTGGAGTGTGATGTTATTGACGATGTAGGGGCCAAACATATGGCAAACTAAGGTCTCTCTCTACTTCTATTACACTTATGAACAAGACTTTGAATGAGATGATTGCATTACTAAAGAAGCTCCATCAATCACTGTTCAGATGTTTAAATATTACAATTGGAGGTACTGTAGCTTACATTGAATAGTTTCACCATCTGTCTCAACAAAGAACATTTGGGAAATTTGTTTTATATGCTGTGTAATCTTCTATTATGGGGGATTTCCCACAAAGGACTCTTATTTGCCTGTTAACTGAACTACCCTTGATAATTTTAATGATCCAGGAAAAGGATCCAGCAAAAAGAAATTGCATCGCTAATTTCTCAAATCAAAGGAGCAGTTTTCAATATATAGCAATGCCCTTACCATTTGGGTAAACAAAGCGGAGATATATTCTTTTCAGAAAATTTGAAGTTCATTCAGATATACCAAACCCTGATCATTGTGTAGAGAACTGTGTCGGTGTTCTGCTCGGACAGCACGGAAGCAGAATACAGACACTTGGAGTGTACGCCATCCGAAATCCAGTAGAATGCACAGCAGGGCCCAAGACTTGATAGCTATTTTTTTTTTAACATCTTTATTGGGGTATAATTGCTTTACAATGGTGTGTCAGTTTCTGCTTTTAACAAAATGAATCAGTTATACATATACATATGTTCCCATATCTCTTCCCTCTTGCGTCTCCCTCCCTCCCACCCTCCCAACCCCACCGCTCCAGGCGGTCACAAAGCACCGAGCCGATATCCCTGTGCCATGCGGCTGCTTCCCACTAGCTATCTACCTTACGTTTGTTAGTGTATATATGTCCATGCCTCTCTCTCGCCCTGTCACAGTTCACCCTTCCCCCTCCCCATATACTCAAGCCCGTTCTCCAGTAGGTCTGTGTCTTTATTCTTGTCTTACCCCTAGGTTCTTCATGACATTTTTTTTTCTTAAATTCCATATATATGTGTTAGCATACGGTATTTGTGTTTCTCTTTCTGACTTACTTCACTCTGTATGACAGACTCTAGGTCTATCCACCTCATTACAAATAGCTCAATTTCGTTTCTTTTTATGGCTGAGTAATATTTCATTGTATATATGAGCCACATCTTCTTTATCTATTCATCTGATGATGGGCACTTAGGTTGTTTCCATCTCCGGGCTATTATAAATAGAGCTGCAATGAACATTTTAGTACATGACTCTTTATGAATTATGGTTTTCTCAGGGTATATGCCCAGTAGTGGGATTGCTGGGTCTATTTCTATTTGTAGTTTTTTTAAGGAAACTCCATACTGTTCTCCATAGTGGCTGTATCAATTTACATTCCCACCAACAGTGCAAGAGTGTTCCCTTTTCTCCACACCCTCTCCAGCATTTATTGTTTCTAGATTTTTTTATATGGCCATTCTGACTGGTGTGAGATGATATCTCATTGTAGTTTTGATTTGCATTTCTCTAATGATTAATGATGTTGAGCATTCTTTCATGTGTTTGTTGGCAGTCTGTATATCTTCTTTGGAGAAATGTCTATTTAGGTCTTCTGCCCATTTTTGGATTGGGTTGTTTGTTCTTTTGTTATTGAGCTGCATGAGGTGCTTGTAAATTTTGGAGATTAATCCTTTGTCAGTTGCTTCATTTGCAAATATTTTCTCCCATTCTGAGGGATGTCTTTTGGTCTTGTTTATGGTTTCCTTTGCTGTGCAAAAGCTTTGAAGTTTCATTAGGTCCCATTTGTTTATTTTTGTTTTTATTTCCATTTCTCTAGGAGGTGGGTCAGAAAGGATCTTGCTGTGATTTATGTCATAGAGTGTTCTGCCTATGTTTTCCTCTAAGAGTTTGATAGTTTCTGGCCTTACAATTAGGTCTTTAATCCATTTTGAGCTTATTTTTGTGTATGGTGTTAGGGAGTGATCTAATCTCATACTTTTACATGTACCTGTCCAGTTTTCCCAGCACCACTTATTGAAGAGGCTGTCCTTTCTCCACTGTACATTCCTGCCACCTTTATCAAAGATAAGGTGTCCATATGTGTGTGGGTTTATCTCTGGGCTTTCTATCCTGTTCCATTGATCTATCTTTCTGTTTTTTTGAGAGTACCATACTGTCTTGATTACTATAGCTTTGTAGTATAGTCTGAAGTCAGGGAGCCTGATTCCTCCAGCTCCGTTTTTCGTTCTCAAGATTACTTTGGCTATTCGGGGTCTTTTGTGTTTCCATACAAATTGTGAAATTTTTTGTTCTAGTTCTGTGAAAAATGCCAGTGGTAGTTTGATATGGATTGCATTGAATCTGTAGATTGCTTTGGGTAGTAGAGTCATTTTCACAATGTTGATTCTTCCAATCCAAGAACATGGTATATCTCTCCATCTATTTGTATCATCTTTAATTTCTTTCATCAGTGTCTTATAATTTTCAGCATACAGGTCTTTTGTCTCCTTAGGTAGGTTTATTCCTAGATATTTTATTCTTTTTGTTGCAATGGTAAATGGGAGTGTTTTCTTGATTTCACTTTCAGATTTTTCATCATTAGTATATAGGAATGCCAGAGATTTCTGTGCATTAATTTTGTATCCTGCTACTTTACCAAATTCATTGATTAGCTCTAGTAGTTTTCTGGTAGCATCTTTAGGATTCTCTATGTATAGTATCATGTCATCTGCAAAGAGTGACAGCTTTATTTCTTCTTTTCTGATTTGGATTCCTTTTATTTCCTTTTCTTCTCTGATTGCTGTGGCTAAAACTTCCAAAACTATGTTGAATAAGAGTGGTGAGAGTGGGCAACCTTGTCTTGTTCCTGATCTTAGTGGAAATGCTTTCAGTTTTTCACCATTGAGGATGATGTTGGCTGTGGGTTTGTCATATATGGCCTTTATTATGTTGAGGAAAGTTCCCTCTATGCCTACTTTCTGGAGGGTTTTTATCATAAATTGTTGTTGAATTTTGTCAAAAGCTTTCTTTGCATCTATTGAGACGATCATATGGTTTTTCACCTTCAGTTTATTAATATGGTTTATCACATTGACAGATTTGCATATACTGAAGAATCCTTGCATTCCTGGAATAAATCCCACTTGATCATGGTGTATGATCCTTTTAATGTGCTGTTGGATTCTGTTTGCTAGTATTTTGTTGAAGATTTTTGCACCTATGTTCATCAGTGATATTGGCCTGTAGTTTTCTTTCTTTGTGACATCCTTGTCTGGTTTTGGTATCAAGGTGATGGTGGCCTTGTAGAAGGCATTTTGGAGGGTTTCTCCCTCTGCTATATTTTGGAAGAGTTTGAGAAGGATAGGTGTTAGCTCTTCTCTAAATGTTTGATAGAATTCGCCTGTGAAGCCATCTGGTCCTGGGCTTTTGTTTGTTGGAAGATTTTTAATCACAGTTTCAATTTCAGTGCTTGTGATTGGTCTGTTCATATTTTCTATTTCTTCTGGATTCAGTCTTGGAAGGTTGTGCATTTCTAAGAATTTGTCCATTTCTTCCAGATTGTCCATATTTTTGGCATAGACTTGCTTGTAGTAATCTCTCATGATCTTTTTTATTTCTGCTGTGTCAGTTGTTACTTCTCCTTTTTCATTACTAATTCTATTGATTTGAGTCTTCTCCCTTTTTTTCTTGAAGAGTCTGGCTAATGGTTTATCTATTTTGTTTATCTTCTCAAAGAACCACCTTTTAGTTTTATTGATCTTTGCTATTGTTTCCTTCATTTCTTTTTCATTTATTTCTGATCTGATTTTTATGATTTCTTTACTTCTGCTAACTTTGGGGGTTTTTTGTTCTTCTTTCTCTAATTGCTTGAGGTGCAAGTTTAGGTTGTTTACTCGAGATGTTTCCTGCTTTTAAGGTGGGCTTGTATTGCTATAAACTTCCCTCTTAGAACTGCTTTTGCTGCATCCCATAGGTTTTGGGTCATTGTGTCTCCATTGTCACTTGTTTCTAGGTATTTTTTGATTTCCTCTTTGATTTCTTTAGTGATCACTTGCTTATTAAGTAGTGTATTGTTTAGCCTCCATGTGTTTTTATTTTTTACAGATCTTTTCATGAAATTGATATCTAGTCTCATGGCGTTGTGGTCAGAAAAGATACTTGATACAATTTCAATTTTCTTAAATTTACCAAGGCTTGATTTGTGACCCAAGATATGATCTATCCTGGAGAATGTTCCATGAACACTTGAGAAAAATGTCTATTCTGTTGTTTTTGGATGGAGTGTCCTATGAATATCAATTAAGTCCATCTTGTTTAATGTATCATTTAAAGCTTGTGTTTCCTTATTTATTTTCATTTTGGATGATCTGTCCATTGGTGAAAGTGGGGTGTTAAAGTCCCCTACTATGAATGTGTTACTGTCGATTTCCCCTTTTATGGCTGTTAGTTTTTGCCTTATGTATTGAGGTGCTCCTATGTTGGGTGCATAAATATTTACATTTGTTATATCTTCTTCTGGGATTGATCCCTTGATCATTATGTAGTGTCCTTCTTTGTCTCTTGCAATAGTCTTTATTTTAAAGTCTATTTTGTCTTATATGAGAATTGCTACCCCAGCTTACTTTTAGTTTCCATTTGCATGGAATATCTTTTTCCATCCCCTCGCTTTCCATCTGTATGTGTCTCTAGGTCTGAAGTGGGTCTCTTGTAGACAGCATATATATGGGTCTTGTTTTTGTATCCATTCAGCCAATCTGTGTCTTTTGGTGGGAGCATTTAGTCCATTTATATTTAAGGTAATTATCGATATGTATGTTCCTATTCCCATTTTCTAAATTGTTTTGGGTCCGTTATTATAGGTCTTTTCCTTCTCTTGTGTTTCTTGTCTAGAGAAGTTCCTTTAGCAGTTGTTGTAAAGCTGGTTTGGTGGTGCTGAACTCTCTCAGCTTTTGCTTGTCTGTAAAGGTTTTAATTTCTCCACCAAATCTGAATGAGATCCTTGCTGGGTAGAGTAATCTTGGTTGCAGGTTTTTCTCCTTCAACACTTTCAGTATGTCCTGCCACTCCCTTCTGGCTTGCAGAGTTTCTGCTGAGAGATCAGCTGTTAACCTTATGGGGATTCCCTTGTGTGTTATTTGTTGTTTTTCCCTTGCTGCTTTTAATATGCTTTCTTTGTACTTAATTTTTGACAGTTTGATTAATATGTGTCTTGTCATATTTCTCCTTGGATTTATCCTGTATGGGACTCTCTGTGCTTCCTGGACTTGATTAACTATTTCCTTTCCCATATTAGGGAAGTTTTCAACTATAATCTCTTCAAATATCTTCTCACTCCCTTTCTCTTTCTCTTCTTCTTCTGGAACCCCGATAATTCGAATGTTGGTGCGTTTAATGTTGTCACAGAGGTCTCTGAGACTGTCCTCAGTTCTTTTCATTCTTTTTTCTTTATTCTGCTCTGCAGTAGTTATTTCCACTCTTTTATCTTCCAGGTCACTTATCCGTTCTTCTGCCTCAGTTATTCTGCCATTGATCCCATCTAGAGTATTTTTAATTTCATTTATTGTGTTGTTCATCTTTGCTTGTTTCATCTTTAGTTCTTCTAGGTCCTTGTTAACTGTTTCTTGCATTTTGTCTATTCTATTTCCAAGATTTTGGATCATCTTTACTATGATTATTCTGAATTCTTTTTCAGGTAGACTGCCTGTTTCCTCTTCATTTTTTAGGTCTGGTGCATTTTTATCTTGCTCCTTCATCTGCTGTGTGTTTTCCTGTCTTCTCATTGTTTTTATCTTACTGTGTTTGGAGTCTCCTTTTGCAGGCTGCATGTTCCTAGTTCCCGTTGTTTTTGATGTGTGTCTCCAGTGGCTAAGGTTGGTTCAGTGGGTTGTGTAGGCTTCCTGGTGGAGGGAACTAGTGCCTGTGTTGTGGTGGATGAGGCTGGATCTTGTCTCTCTAGTGGGCAAGTCCACGTCTGGTGGTGTGTTTTGGGGTGTCTGTGGACTTATTATGATTTTAGGCAGCCTCTCTTGTAATGGGTGGGGATGTGTTCCTGTTTTGCTAGTTGTTTGGCATAGGTTGTCCAGCACTGTAGCTTGCTGGTCGTTGAGTGAAGCTGGGTACTGGTGTTAAGATGGAGGTCTCTGGGAGATTTTTGCCATTTGATATTATGTGGAGCTGGGAGGTCCCTTGTTGACTAGTGTCCTGAAGTTGGCTCTCCCTCCTCAGAGGCAGAGCCCTGACTCCTGGCTGGAGCAGCAAGAGGCTTTCATCCACACGGCTCAGAATAAAAGGGAGAAAAAGTAGAGAGAATTAGTAGAAGTAGGAAGAAAGAACAAAAAAAAAAAGGAGGGAAGGAAGGAAGGAAGATAGAAAGAAAGAAAGAAGAAAAGAAGGAAAGAAGGAAACAAAGGAGGGAGGGAGGGAGGAAGGAAACAAAGGAGGGAAGGAAGGAAAAAAGACAGAAAGAAAGAAGATACAGTAAAATAAAATAAAGTTATTGAATTAAAAAATAATTATTTAGAAAAAAAAAGGGACGGATAGAACCTTAGGACAAATGGTGGAAGCAAAGCTATACAGACAAAATCTTACACAGAAGCATACACATACACCCTCACAAAAAGGTAAAGGGGAAAAAATCATAAATCTTGCTCTCAAAGTCCACCTCCTCAATTTCGGATGATTCATTGTCTAAAGGAGGGAAGGAAGGAAAGAAAGAAAGAGAGAAAGAAAGAAAGAAGTTGAAGTATAGTAAAGTTATTAAACTTAAAATTATTAAGAAAAAAATTAAAAAAACTAAACAATGCACGGATAGAACCCTAGGACAAATGGTGGAAGCAAAGCTATACAGACAAGATCTCACACAGAAGCATACACATACACATTCACAAAAAGAGGAAAAGGGGAAAAAATCATAGATCTTGCTCTCGAAGTCCACCTCCTCAATTTGCGATGATTCGTTGTCTATTCATGTATTCCACAGATCTAGGGTACATCAAGTTGATTGTGGAGCTTTAATCCGCTGCTTCTGAGGCTGCTGGGAGAGATTTCCCTTTCTCTTCTTTGTTCTCACAGCTCACAGGGGCTCAGCTTTGGATTTGGCCCTTGGAGGGCGTCTGTTTTTCGCTCAGACAGGACGGAGTTAAAGGAGCCGCTGACTCGGGGGCTCTGGCTCACTCAGGCCGCGGGGTAGGGAGGGGCATGGCGTGCGGGGCGGGCCTGCGGCGGCAGAGGCCAGCGTGACGTTGCACCAGCGTGAGGCGCGCCGTGCGTTCTCCCGGGGAAGTTGTCCCTGGATTCCGAGAACCTGGCAGCGGCGGGCTGCACAGCCTCCCCGGAAGTGGGGTGTGGATAGTGGCCTGTGCTCGCACACAGGCCCCTTGGTGGCGGCGGCAGCAGCAGCCGCCTTAGCGTCTCCGGCCCGTCTCTGGGGTCCGCGCTTTTAGCCGCGGCTCGCGCCCGTCTCTGGAGCTCCTTTAAGCAGCGCTCTTAAACCCCTCTCCTCGCGCACCAGGAAACAAAGAGGTAAGAAAAAGTCTCTTGACTCTTCGGCAGGTGCAGACTTTTCCCCGGACTCCCTCCCGGCTAGCCGTGGTGCACTAACCCCTTCAGGCTGTGTTCAAGCCGCCAACCCCAGTCCTCTCCCTGCGCTCCGACCGAAGCCCGAGCCTCAGCTCGCAGCCCCGCCCGCCCCGGTGGGTGAGCAGACAAGCCTCTCGGGCTGGTGAGTGCCGGTCGGCACTGATCCTCTGTGCGGGAATCTCGCCGCTTTGCCCTCCGCGCCCCTGTTGCTGTGCTCTCCTCCGTGGCGCCGAAGCTCCCCGCTCCGCCTCCCGCAGTCTCCGCCCGTGAAGGGGCTTCCTAGTGTGTGGAATCCTTTCCTCTTTCACAGCTCCCTCCCACTGGTGCAGGTCGTGTCCCTATTCTTTTGTCTCTGTTTTTTCTTTTGCCTTACCCAGGTACGTGGGGAGTTTCTTGCCTTTTGGGAGGTCTGAGGTCTTCTGCCAGCATTCAGTAGGTGTTCTGTAGGAGTTGTTCCACGTGTAGATGTATTTCTGGTGTATCTATGGGGAGGAAGGTCATCTCCGCGTCTTACTCTTCCGCCATCTTCGATAGCTATTATTTATATTACAATAAATAACAATAGATCCCTATAAGAGGCTTCAGTATTATGCAAAAATATTCATTGATGGCTGTGGACTCTGAACTGAACTCAAGTCAGCTATCCGCTATGACCAGCTTAAGTTTCATAATTTTATTTTCAAAACATAAGTTTTCAAGTTGCTAAAGGCAGTATTTAAGATTAAAATCTTCAAGGTTTTTCTCTAAGATTAAAATCTGAAGATTACTGAGAGCTTCACCGTGGACATACAATATGTTCTTTTCTTTACAAGGAATTTTCAGTTTGTTAAAGCAAGACATAACACAAAAGGCTTCTGAAAATAACAGATTTCCCAGACCACTGGGGATGTGGGACACATTTAAGCCAGCCAAACAACTGGACTATAAGAAGTTGTCAATATATTTCCCCACGGATTCTTTGAAGAACTGAAAACTGGTTCCAAAGGTGAACCACTATCACTGTAGTCATTAAAATCCAGTTGTTCTACCAATTTGAATGCTACGTATTGGTTTTAGTTTTAAAAAAGGAAGCATTAATATTGTATTCAAACTAACTGTACTCAAACTATCATTTATCTGGTGAGTTACACCAGTAGTTTTGGAGTTAAAACTTCTCTGAATGCAGAGGTGAAAGAAAAATTTAAATAAGTACAATTTACAAATGTTCCCACTTTCAAGAAAAGGGGCCTTTACAAGAAAAAACAGAGTTTCTTGAATAACAATCATTATTCAGGTAGTTTCTAAAGTGTGGTTTCCTACCAAAAAAACAGAAGGCTCACATGCTTCAAAGGAAAGCTGAAACTATATGTCTGCTATATGCCAGGCAGTGTGCTAAGTAAACACTTTACATAATTATTACATTTAATCCTCAGAACAATCCTATGAGGCAGAAATTACCACCCCTTTGCAAATGAGGAAATGGAAATTGAGAGAGAATATGTAATGCCCAAGATGACAGTTATATAAATATAAGAACTGAGACTCAAAACCAAGTCTAAATAATCCAAAGTCCATTTTTTCTATTGTGCCATAAACTGCATGTCGTTATATATTGGCCAGACAGTAAAAATGACTTCGTATAATTTTATTTAAAAAGTTAATACAGCACAACCCTAAAAAATCACCCATGTTAGCAAGCTAGAGGCTAAAAGCAATTTAACACTGAATTTGCAGCTGTACTCATTGAATTTTATTTGGTCTCCAACCCCTCCTCCTTTTTTCCCCCACCACAGGTGAACTGACTCCCCATGCCAGCTCCATCCCACAACTCATATCCTGGCCTTAGTTGGGACAGGTTTCAGTAAGGGAGCCACAAATCTGTGTGTGGTAAATAAAACAGTGCACCCCTTCCCCCCCAAAGATGTACAAATCCTAACCTTCAGAACCCGTGAATCCTGGATTATCCAGGTGGACCCAATGCAATCACAAGGGTCCTCATAGAACCTAGAAAAGACAAGGAAACGAATTTTTCCCCTACTGCCTAAAGAAGTAACAAAGTCGTGCCAACACCTTAATTTTAGAGATTCTGACCTCCAGAACTGTAAGAGAATAAATTTTGGTGATTTGTTACAGCAGCAATAGGAAACAGTACACTGGGTCCTTGCCTCAGCCCCTCCATGCTGATCTTGGCTCTGATCCTGAGCTCTAGGTCTGGTAAACAGGTGTTTGTTTTTGTCCTAGTATCTCAGTCTGCATTGCTGAATATCCCAGATCTCAGCCTTTCCAGGAATCTCTTTTTGCCCAAGTGACTTGAAAACCAAGTACAGCTGGAAAAAGAAAAGTACTTACAGTTATTATTACACATTTCCCACTGAACAAGTGGTAGAACAAAAATAAATCTTTGTTCTATGTATTTTGTTGAGGACAGTCTTAAGAAAAATGAGCTTTGTTTCCCAAGATGTATTGAATTATTATTATTTAGGTGAAAGAATAGGGTACATAAACATGGGTATGGAGTAACACAAAGGCCCACCTGTTAACGCTAACACTTTAGAGCTCGGCTACTGCTTGATGTTTTGAGCACTTCCTCCTCTTAGGGGATGGAAGACTGGGATCTGAGCTAAAGCTTTTTCTTTTGCGGTACGCGGGCCTCTCACTGTTGTGGCCTCTCCCGCCGCGGAGCACAGGCTCCGGACGCGCAGGCTCAGCGGCCATGGCTCACAGGCCCAGCTGCTCCATGGCACGTGGGATCTTCGCGGATCGGGGCACGAACCCCTGTCCCCTGCATTGGCAGGCGGACTCTCAACCACGGCGCCACCAGGGAAGCCCTAAAGCTTTTTCTTCCTAAAAGATTTCCCAGGCCAACTGCCTGATTCTGAATTTCTTGTGTTTTAACTATAGTGTTTTTATTTTGAGATTTGTATTTTTATCTATTTTTTATCGGTACAGAATATTGTACCAGATAGCTTGAACTTTGCCTAGCTACTGTCTTCCCAAATGTAAACAATTTCCACTCCGCAATGCTCGCCTTCCCCCAGCTCCCCTTTCTCTTATGGAAATTGTGGGAACATTCTCTCCTTTATTGCGCTGTAAATCATAGTATTGTTCCATATAAGTCAAGAGAAGGAATATGAGTTACCTGTAATTTTGCTAGATCCATGATTGGCATTTATCGTGAAGATAAAATGAATATTTACTCTAGTAATTTCTTTATCCATAACCAGAATACATTGTAACTTAGTCTTCTGACTTGACTGCTTGAGCAGAGTGGCAGATGCTCTCCTGAGGTTTTTTTGTCATAGGAACAAGATGATTTCAGGCTCCAGCAGAAAGCACAGTTTATTAACTCACTTACTGGGGAGTCCAGGGGCTTTAAACTTGGCTGAATCCCAGGGCTTAAACCACATAGTGGGGCTTCTTGCTCCCTCCTCTAGGTCCTATGTCTGTTCCTACTAGCTGCCGACATTCTCCTTCTTTCCTACAGATGAGCATTTTCTGAGGAAAATGCACACGCCTTCCCCCTCCCCCGTTCACCATCTGTATTTAGCAGTCCAAGGGGAAGGGAACATCTTTCAACTTCTTTTTACCAGCATCCATATATCAAGTCCAAAGAACTCTGATTGGTCTCACTGGTCTACATGCTCACTCCCAGACCAGTTACTGGTTCCAGGAGAATAAGATATTGTAGTTCAATAGGATAGGCCTTTATCAAATGGCTATCTCTGGGCTAGAATGAAGTGATGAAGTCCTGAAACTAAACATGTTCACAGGGTGGGGTGGAAAGTTCCCAAAAGAATGTATGGTGGCCAGTCTTAGGAAAAGACTTACCTCTCTTTATTTTTGTGTTCCTAGAGCTAACTGTAGTACTTGACCAATAGTGGTAATCAGTGTTGGGTGAGTTGAATTAAATTGAATTGCATTACATTTTAGCTTTCCTTATTATATGAGTCATTATAGTATAGTGTGGTGGTCAAGAGCATCACTCTGGAGTGAACTGACTGGGTTTACATATCGGCTCTGTCTCAGTTTCCTCATTTGTAAAAAGGGGATAACAATGGTACCTGTCCTTTAGGGTCATTTGGCCAGAGGAGTCAATACAATTAAAACACTTAACATAGTCTGTGGCATATAGTAAGCAGTCAAAAGAAAGTTACACATTATATTTGTACACTTTCATTGTGTGTGTATGTATATAAATATATACACAGAGACTTTCTTATATGTATGTGGGCATATACATATATATGTGTGTGTATATGTATGTGTAAACATACACATATATACACGTATATTATATATATATTTTAATTTTTTAAAAAAATTTATTTATTCATTTGTCTTTGGTGGTGTTGCTCAGGCTTTCTCTGGTTGCGGCAAGCAGGGGCTACTCTTTGTTGCGGTGCACAGGCTTCTTGTTGCGGTGGCTTCTCTTGTTGTGGAGCACAGGCTCTGCACACGGGCTTCAGTAGTTGTGGCTCGCAGGCTTAGTTGCCCCGTGGCATGTGGGATCTTCCCGGACCAGGGCCCGAACCCATGTCCCCTGCATTGGCAGGCAGACTCTCAACCACTGCGCCACCAGGGAAGTCCCACACGTATATATCTGAGTGGATGAAAAGCATGCATATGTTTTTTATTGGCATATTTATACCCTAGTAAAGTATCAGACTCTTTGCTAGATTCAGTGGATTCAAAGATGAAGAAGACATATCCCTTGCCCTGAAGGAGCTCATGAATATAGGCATTATGAATGTCACACACATACTCTAATCAAGCTGGAAATCTTTCCTGGGAAATGTTTGTTTGTCATATGTTAAAAAACCATGACAGAAATGTCAAGTAAACTGGGTTCTAGACCTAGTTCTTCAATACTCCTTCAAGTTTACATTTTATAACTTTTCTGACAATTCAGTTACACTAACTGAACTTGGTTAAGCATCTAAGAAAATACGCCCATATGGAACAAGCCCAAGCATTAATACAAATGACTTATTTGTAAACTAAACTGAAAACAGGGATAGGAGTGGGGCGGCAAGTTCCCCCAAAAAAGTGTTGTGGCCAGTCTTAGGAAAAGATTTATCTCTTTTTATTTTTGTGCTCCTAGAGCTACATATCAATAAATGTGTGTAGTAAATATTGGGTGAGTTGAATTACACTGAACTTCTAACCAGGACTGATTAGAAAGACCATTCAAAGCCATACATTTATACATGTATATAATATAATCTTGTCCCACCTTCTCCAATTTTGGATATTACCGTTTCTTAATTAAATAGCTTACTTATTTTCCAAACCTGCAGAACATGAGAAATTCTAAATTAGAATAAAAGTAACTTATCTTTTCCATTTATAGAAGTATCTATCTGTATATGGTTTAATAAAGAGATTATCCATATATTCTCCATCCAAGATAAGTAGAGCATTTGTCAGTATTTTAGGTGTTTCCCTTTGTGTCCCTCCCCAATTATTGCATTCCCTCCTTATCCCCCACTATCCTGCCTTTTGCAATAAACATCCTCCTGGGTTCTTTACAGTTTTATCACATGTTAGCTTTGTTTGTTTGTGAGCATTGTGTAAATTGAAACTTATTTAATAGGTAGTTCTGTGACTTGCTCCTTTATTTTGGAGATTTGTTTGTGTTGTGCATATATATAGCTACAGTTCATTGATTTTCACTGCTGTTTCATTGTGAATATACCTTAATGTATTTATCTGTTGAACTGTTTTCTTGTCAGTTATGTTAATTGAAGCTATCTTCTTCTTACTCTGTCTCTCTCTTTTTTTTTTTTTATAAATTTTTTTTTTATTTTTGCTGTGTTGGGTCTTCGTTTCTGTGCAAGGGCTTTTTCTAGTTGTGGCAAGCAGAGGCCACTCTTCATCGCGGTGCGCCGGCCTCTCACTGTCGCGGCCTCTCTTGTTGCAGAGCACAGGCTCCAGATGCGCAGGCTCAGTAGTTGTGGCTGACAGGCCCAGTTGCTCTGCAGCATGTGGGATCTTCCCAGACCAGGGCTCAAACCCGTATCCCCTGCATTGGCAGGTAGACTCTCAACCACTGCGCCACCAGGGAAGCCCTTACTCTATGTCTTGTATTTTCCCTCTCTTTACAGTATTTTGATGAACAGAAGTTCTTACTTTAATATGGTTGGTTGAAAAAGGTATGGCTATAATTTGGGCACTTTGTGGATTGTTAAAATTTCTTACCCCAAATTCTTCAAAAATTATCTCATATTTTCTTCTAAAAGTTTTGTGCTTTTGCCTTTTACTTTAGGTTTTAAACCTAACTAGAGCTGATTTTTCTCTATGGGTGTGTAGGGCAGTGGGAAAGAGGTATGGATACATATTCTTCCCCCATCTTGACCTCATATGGATAACCAGTTGTCCCAGAATAATTAGTAAAATCCATCATTTACCCACTTGTTTGTAATGTCAGACCATTCCTTCATCAATTGTTCATGTATGTTTGAGTCTGTTTCTAGGCTCTGATTTAACATATTTTTGTCTATTTATTTGCCCCTGTGCCGAAACCATATTACCTTACCTACTATAGCTTTATACTAAGGCTTGCTATCTGGGAGAACAAGTCCTCTACTTTGTTCTTCTTCAAGAGCATCACACAGAACCATATGTTTGTATAAAATTCCTGGTCATGCAAAGTACATGTGCCAGCATCCACTGAGGCTGCCATCTCTTACACAACTAGAGTAGAACTCTAGGTTGGATGGCACAGAGCTCTGTCACTGGGCTGACTCCTTTCTCCTTTGCGTGTCCTTGTTTTTCCTTCTCCTTCTATCTTGTACAGTGCATTTCTCTCGTCTTTATGAGCTTGTTCATGACTAAACTTTATAGCATTTCCTATATAGAGAGAAATTGGGAGAAATTACTTCTAACAATGAAAGCCAATGTTTTCACAGTGAGAGAATCAACTGAAAAATCTTATTTATGGAAACTTACATTGACTTGGTTGCTTAAAAAAATAATGCCTGGATCTGTGGGTAAAACCATTCATGAATCTTTTATGCACCTCCCTACCCCAATTTGGGGTTCCTTATGGTAACCGGTGCTTATTCCTTAAGAGCTTTCACAGTGACAAAGCTCAGCCACACTGATCAGAACAACAAGAGGGAGGAATGGGCGTGGAAGTAGCACCAGCCAGGAAATCTGGTCACTGACCCTCCACTGACTTGGGGTGGTTGTTGGTCTCACTCCTACTCTATTTTTAGTTTCTTATCGAAAAAATGTCAATGGCTTGGGCAGTGAAAATTCTATGATTCTAGATACATCTGTAAAATTACAAGAGCTATAGAAAGGAATATTTCTTGTTCGATTTCCTTCATCTCTGATATTTTCTTCCCCCACTCTTTGCCTTACAAACATTTTTTGATTAAACTTTAAATTGCAAGGCCAGAACTCTCTTACCCCACTTGATAGGTTTTTCCTTTTTTTTTTTTTTGCCTGGTTTTCTACACTTGTCAACCAGTGTGATTTAAAAAAAAAAATTTTTTTTTTAAATTATAGGCATAGCCTGTAGACTCATTACTGCTATTTTTATTTTGTGTTGCCAAGAGACAGTCTGAGTGACATACACAAGACCTGAGCACTGCAGTTCAGGATTTCACAAACTCAGTCTTTCACAAAAGACTCATTGTTTCTTCCCCAACTTTTCAAATTTATTTTTAATAAAATATTTCCATGTTGATTGTAATATTTCCCTGTTAACAGTAGAAAATGGTCAGCTATTCTTGTTTCAGAATGAAACAAACCACAACAATCTCAGGCCATATTCTGTTAAAGGGAGGAAAAAAAAAATCATCTGTATTAACTCTTTTAGGCAGACTGGGTACCATTAAATAAATTTTTACTCTAGCTTGGGAAATCTCAGCTTATCAGTCTGAAAGAGCTCCTGTAACTCTGGAAGAAAAATTTATTCAACGCACATGGGAACAAGGCCAGTATACCTTAAAATAAGGGCAAATGTAAGTGCACCTGAGGATGAATGAATGCCATTCATGGATTTGAGTCCTAGTTCTTATTCTTCAGTTTCTTACTAGCGTGTATGCATGGAAAACAAATAGGTGATTTCTTCCAAAACAACTTGTAACCGAGGGCATGAACTTGCCTAAAGGTGGAGGTGCTGACCTATCCACCTGTCATCCAACTTTCTACATAAAGCCCTATTGTAATTTTCTAATGACCCCTTAGTGACCTTAAAACGTTAATGTAGCTTCTGAAGGTACCTGACTCTCTCCCAGTGATTGATAACATAATTCAGTAAGTCTAACTTTTCTGAATGAGCAAATGAAGCTTACCTTTTTATGAGCTATGTATATACACAAACTAAAGCAGTGAAATTATCCTAAATTATTATTGATCAGTAAATAGTGTACTGTACCAACTCTTGATCTCAAAGCTAAATGTCAATAAAGACTTCAGTTAGTAAATATTTTCATTATAAAATTGAATTTTATTGATGTCTTTTTTGCATAATCTATTTAATATTAAAATTTATAAATTGAGTCTACATATTTTAGTACCAGTAAAAAAAGCGCAAAATGAATTCTCTGATTGCTATTGCCATATTTACAAAGACACCAAGAAGCATGGGGTAAGATTTGCTTTAAATGTGTGAATCCTATTGATTTCCCATTGGGTGTTCGCACATAAACAGCTAAATTATTTGGCAACCTCTTCTGGGGTTTCCTCTTTCCTCACTACCTACAGTAGATTATTCTTTAGCTTTGTTCACTTTTCATTTACAGCTTGATTTAATGAAATCTTAAAAAGGGTAGTTTTCTCATTCATTCCAGATGAAAACGGTAGTGTAATTATTACCACTTTCAAATTTGTCTGGCTTTAACTTTCCTCATCTTTATAATCTGGTACATTCAAATGAAATTTTAATTATGCATAAAATTAATAAAGAGCAATTTATATTACCAGTGGGTGTCGACTAGTTGGTGATAAATAGAAGGCTGGATCCTTGATGAATTTTTTTTATAACAGGAAAAATAATTAAATGGCCATATCATCATTATCAAGGAGGAATTATTGAAGTATTGCTTCTTACGCAAAAGCCTTTTGTTCAGCCATTTGAAAATGAAAATTAGAAACTTATGCATAAGTAATTGGGATGAGCGACTGGTTCCTAGGTTTTATGCACCAAAATATCAATCAAATAGCCTTTGTATGGGTGTAGGACTTAAAATATGATGGGAAAAATATTGTACAAGAAAGAATTAGAAGTACACAGCCCCGGCTCACCAGGAGGCTGTGTGTGAACATTGAAACAACATCAATACACACAGGTAGGGGAGAAATCTTTTAGGGTGAATTAGGTAAAAGGAAAAAATAGATGTCTGTTTTTTTGGGATTTCCAGACTGTGATGAAAAAATGGACTATGTCCACTGAGACAAGACTTGGTGAGCTACAATATCACATCTGTAGTAGAATCAAAGTTTACATTATATTCAAATACAAGGGGTAGTACTTTTGTTTTCCTTTTATTTTCTTGTTATGGTTCTTCTATGCATAGAAGATAGGACTTAAAAACCACAAATTTGAAAGATACAATTCCAATTTTTAAACGTTTTGCCATATGTGCAAGCATATGTATTACCCATTCTGTTTGAACCACTTTAAAGAAAAAGATAATTTGAGAAACACAGTAGTAAGTCAGACTTCTACCAATTGTTTTAAATTTCGGTATCTAGTCCAGGATGTCATACATTTATTCATTCATGCCCTAGATATATGTTGAGCACTTATTAAATATCAGGCATGCATAGTAGGTTTATATGTATTTATTTCACTTAATTTAAATAACAATGAGCCAGCTAGCTAGGAACTTGTGTTCCAGTGTTAACAGAGCATAGAAAATCTCGTCCCATCTGTGACGGCATAAAACTTGAGAGCACAGTTGGCATTTATATTTTACTTGGAGGAGAGCATCAGAGAGTTCAGAAGATTTCCCCCCTACCCAGTTTTTGAAATAGGTCAAAAAAAGTATATCTCAATGAAAAACACCTACAATACTTATGGAGGAGGATAAAGTAAAAGCATTTGGTAAAAAAGCATTCTCCAACAGATAAGAAACAATACTTGACCTTTGCTTTCTCCAAGTCATTAATTCTAAGGTTGCTGCCTCTGCTGGGTCATTTTTATTTCGCGTTCACAAACACTCACCTGCTTGATCATTCCAGGCCTGTTTGGCAGGGCTGGAGGCATGGCACCTATGCTGTGAGGTGCTGGCAGAGGAGAAAGCGTTCGGTCCTCTAACTGCTGCTGGAGTAGACCTGAAACTCTCACCTAGAAGGTGTTTATCTAGCTCTTCTATCAATCTCTTCCACCTTGACCATTCCTCAATCCAAACGTCGCCTCAGCCCAGTCTGTTTCTTCTATACACGGCTTCTGAGACTAGATTTTAGAGGCATTTTCCCCCATTCCAGGCCATTCTGGAAATTGTTGTTAACCTAATTTTACTTGAATGAAAATGGTGATGGGGTAGGAAGAGGAGTTGTTGCCTTTCTAATACATTTTCCCAGAAAGTTCTAAGTCCTCCTTCCCATCTTTGGGCGGCAGGGGAGGGATGGTGTCAGGGTAGTGGGGTGGGGAGATATAAATAAGGTGGGGGGTTGTGCACACATCATAGTAATCGGATGACAGTTTCACCTTTTCTGGCCTGGGCAGAAAGTCAGTTTTATTTTTCTAAGCCAGTGTAGCATATAGGAGAAGTTTTGGCCTCCATGTTTATTTAGAGCTCTTCACCTCGGACATGAGGCCTGGACTTCCTCAGTTAGTGCTTGTGGATGTTTTACCAATATTTGATTAGGGAATCTTAAAAAAAAAAAAAAAACAAGCCAAAGAAATGAGCAGAAAGACACACACATACACACCATCATGTGGGCTAGGTATAAGAAAAATAAGAAAATAAAAAATTAAAAGAATTCAAGAAATCCCAGGAAAAAGAGAAAGCATTCCTTATGCATGTAGGAGCAGAATATCTCTGTTCCTGGAGCTTATGTGGCATGTGGATAAAGGTTTTGGGAAAAGAGGAGGCTGAGAAGCATATACATTTTACTAGTGAGTTCTTTACCAGTAGTCTGCTATGAGTTAGCTGCATATCCCTAAAGAATTCACTGCCCTGGTCTGAGTTTTCTTGTTTGTGAAAAGATGATGTGACCTTTAAGGTTTCTCTTAGCCTTACCAATAATGAGAATAATAATAACTCATAATAATAGCTATTATTTACTGAGAAGCTACAGTATTTGATATAATTCTCCCAAGCAGTAATCAATATCTCGATTAAAAGGTGAAGAGATTGTGGTTCAGATGTTGAGTGGTTATCCACAGTTCTGTATTTTATATACAAAATATTTTAACAAAATGAAATTGTTAAGAGAAATGCATACCAACTAATAATTAGCAATGCATGAATTATTTGTATATTTAAAATTTGTTGCCTGATCTTATTTTAGTAAATGTTTATTTATGAACCTATTATTCAGCAAATGTTAAAGTAGTAGGGTGTAAAGCACTAGACTAGAACAAGGAGATCTTCCCAGGAATGCTGGGCAGATCTCTTCACCTCTGTGAGCCATTTTCATCACCTCTGAACTAGACCAGAGTTTCTGAATACAGACTACAAAGACGGAGTCGTGAAACTCCAGATATTATATGAAACACCATAGAAGTTTGTATATGCTTTGTGTTGATATATCTGATATTTTGAGGAGAGGGCCCCAAACATTTACCAATGTCTAGGACAGTGATTTTTAACCAATAAAAATTGAGCACCACTATTCCACATGATCTTGAAGGAACTTTCCTTCCCTGCCTTGGTGTTTAGGTATGCAGATTGTCTTGGTTCTCCATGATTTGCTTTCTATTTGTGAACTTTATTCTTCTGAGAATCATGTTTTTTTGTTTATTTGTATGTTTGTTTTCCAATTCTCTGTCTACAGTGGCCCACATGAGGGGCATTATATATGGTATTTCAGAAACATTCTTCTATGTCCTTCCATTGACACTCTTTTGAAACTCCACCCGAATTCTATCACAAAAACCTTAGGCCAAAGAGGTAAACAAGAACACATCAAATATCAAGTCTCGTACAAGGAAGAGTATATCCAACTCCACCTAGTCCTTGCTTTGTAATGTAAGGATGCACCGTGGAACATAGTCTGAAGAAACCAGTTACATGAATCATGTATGAAGCACTGTACCTGCTCCTATTTTCAAAAGGACATATTGACGAATGAAACTCCTCAGATGGGAGAGTAGCATCGCTAGCATATTTGACAACCAAAGCAGATCAGTTTTCAACAAACACTCCTTTATATGGTGAAATGGTTCTCAGTAATAATTATGAAATGAAACATATGATAATAATAATGGCCAGAAAAGAAATATTCTTTACAGCAAAAATAAATTAAATATTAAGTCCAAAAAAGAGAAAGAAAAAAAAGTAATGGATTATTTAATTATTTTAAATAATTATTTTAAATATTATTAAAACTATTTAATTTAATTATATTAATGTCTTTTTTGAAAGAAAAAGGGAGAGAAACAGGAAAGAAAGAAAAAAAAAAAACCACTTCCAAAGGGTGAAATCCTCAAGATTAAGCAAGTGATTTGCACTTAGAATGACAGGATTGAAGAAACTCACATTTTATTTCTTCGGCTTTATGATCACTGTGAGATATCATTGCTTATTTCCAATCTACTGTTTAAATACAGAAATATGTATCGATAGTACCACAGGGATTGCAGACACGAACTGAGCCTGAAGCAAGTTTAAATAATTCTGATCTCTGATAAACTTATTCTTGTACTGAAAATGTGTGGCCGAGTCCTGGAGGAAAAGTATAATTGGAAATGCTCTGAACTAAATTCCATGTAGAATAGAGTTTTTATCAAATGATAAGTAATAAAATGTACCAATATGAGCTTTACAGATATATCAGTAAACTCAGTTGTAACTATAACAATTGTTTGAACATAAACCAGCACAGTATTTTTTTCAATGCTGAGTATTTTATCACTGACAACGCTTAGGACTGTTGGTGCGTGGTGATAATAAAAACAGAGGAGCGTTCTGTTGACTTTATTACTTTTAAATTAACTACAGTCAGTTCACCCCTTTGATGCTCATCACCAGCATGGGCCAATACCTGTCCTTGATAGGACAGGAGAAGAAGGAATTACTTTCAGTTTTTAAAAATAATTTACCTTTACCTTAAAAAGAAACATATTATAATTATGTTACCAGACTGCCTTTTATGCTGCCCAGGATGCTAACTTACGAAAAGTTACCAAGCTTACAAAAGCTTTTCCAGAAGGATGGTCTATGAAAAGCCTTTGACTTGCTTCCAATGAATATATGGTAAATGTCCTCCAAGATCTTAGATTAGCTAATTTTGTAGCAATCAATTCCTTCTGTTTAGGAAGGTATCAGATAGAAGTCACAACCATGCCAAACACTGTTTCTGCAGCTTCTCTGAGCCAGGACATCTCTAGCAGTAGACAGAAAATTATGCTTGTCATTCTCTTTTAGGAGCAGAGTTAAAATGAAAATGTGTGTCATGTTGACCACTCTCTTCTGTTCCATTGATTTTATCCGGGCGTTAGAGTTAAAAGACAATAGAGAGTAGCTCCATTAATGGAAACTGTATGGTCTGACATTAGTTATGTTTTCATTAAGCTTGTGGTAAGTAATTTAGTGTTGCTCCAGCATTTAAGCCAAAAGATAGACAATTACCATGATTGTATATACTATACTGAGATAGTTTTGCCTCTGCCCGCACCAATCTCTCCTGCAAAAACAGAATTTCTACCACTGCATTAAAAACCAGAACACAGCTCTTGTTCTGACACTTTGAAAAAAGACCTTTTCAAGCTTTGCTTGGAGTAGGTTAATAACTGAAGACTTTGTGGGTTTGGGGAGTCTGAACTATTCAGATACTTGCTCATTTTTAAAATGGACACCTAGAAAAAATACCCTAAAATATCGGGAACGTTTTAATAGTTTCAGTTAATTAAACTTGTATAATCAAGAGGTGAATAATACAAACAATATGTATGTGTGAATTTGAAACAATGCACTAGTCTTTCTTTTTTGAGAGGTAAGATGGTCTATTTTGTTTGCAGAAAATGTGAGTTACATGCAGAAGGGTTTCCGCAAGCAAGCAGTTTAGGGAATATTGAGTTTTTTTAAGGCTAACAGTTTTTTTTTTCCCTCTAGTGTTACTCACAGCCTCCAATATGCTAATTTGCTTTCAATATGCTAATTACACCCAAGATGGGGATATGGTCTGATGTGTTTCCAAATTGACTACAGAATTCTTTTTTTCACAACGTATCTTTTGGAACTTAGCATTCCATAGACCCTACTTTGAGAAACTCCTCATCTCTCTTCACCAGGTCTCAGATGGAACCCAGGGAAAAATGGCATGTTTCTGTCTCTGAGAGCTCTCTCTATCAGATTCCAAATCTTCTGCTTAGGAATGTGGGTCACATATTTTCCTGATACTACTAAGGGAGATCACCAGACATAATCTGCCTGTTAGGATCAGACACCTATAACATGTTCCCTGAGGAAATGTGATACCATGGGAAGAACAGGAGCTTGAAATAGCATTTTCATGCCTTAATTATGACTGTCATATCATAGATGTGTAGTAACTATCAGTTAGATCCTCTCCCCAGTTATCTGTCTGAAAAATAAAGATTTCTTTATGTTAAATTTGCTTCAAACGGAATAATCTTAAGTGTAATCCTGGAAGCTCCCTAAATGCTATTTGTTTTTCAGGGGATGCGTTTATATGAGCCTCTAACGTGTAGTCCAGTTTAGATGAAGAAACATTAAAATGATTTGGTAATAAGACACTCTCATCTATAAGACAAAAGCCATCAATGGATGGATATTTATTATTCAGTAATATTCTTGGAAACTGCCAGTCCTGAGATTGACTTCCAAGAGAGATTTTGAAAGAATAAATCACAGTTTGACTTAATCATATTGTCTTGGATCATCCAATTATGCAAAATGAATTTGAAGCTAAGACATTTATAAGAAAAATCATGTTAGTTAAAATTATGGTGACTTAACTTGATTTGATGCAAGGGCATTATGTTTCTAGCTTTTACGCAAAATCTACGCTAAGGAATTTTGATGTGTGTGAGATTTGAACTCTTCCAAAATTTAAGATGTATGCCCTATAATTACTAGCATTGTCAAACCCAGGTTCGTGTGCCTGATACAGTTAGGCCTAGCAAACCGAAACCTCGAAATTTGGAGTAGATATTGCAGGGCCAAGGAAGGAGAATAGGGTGGCTCATGCTCAAAAGACCTGAGCTCCCCAATGGTTTTCAGGGAAACGTTTTTATAGGTAAAATTTGGGGGGAGGGCTGCATGGTGTGTGGCTCTCCTCTGATTGATTGGTGGCGAGGTATCAGGGTGGTGTTCTAGGAATCTCAATTACCAGCCTTCTGATTCCAGCCAGTCTGGGGTCCAAGTGCTTCTGCTCAGCCTGAAGTTACCATCCTCCACCTGGGTGGGGGCCTTAGCTCCTGCAGAACTCAGAGATACCTTGTTATGTATATAGCCTAAGGAGGAACCAGGACCCAGCTTTAAGGTTGCACCGTTGTTTCTTAACTGCTTCTCCTTTGTTTCTGCATTCCCTCCCTTCCATAATTAGTAACTTTGAGTCTGTCCTTTGGAACTCAGGGAAGGTCTAGGAGGTTGAAACCCTTTTCCTACAAACAAGAAAGGTGGAGGTGTGGGGAGGTGGACACGGAAAGACTTTTGCACCTGGGGAGGCGCCACAGGGTCTTGCTCGGTTTCAATCCCCCCCTTTTCTTTGATTCCTCACTCTTGAGGAGAACAGGTGTTGGAGAAGAATGGTAATAACGTTTTGGATAGAGAGGTTAATCATAAACTCAGCAGAGGAACTTGGTTTTAGGGGGACTCGGTTTTAGGGGGACTCGGTTTTAGGGGGACTCGGTTTCACTTGCATAGGACAGAGGGTGGGCTCTAACAGGAGGGAAGGAACATGGATTGTATATCTCCTATATATGAGGAACATAGATGTTTTAACTCTATCAGCAGCCCTATGGAGGGTCTATTATTATTCCAGTTTGACAGCCTGTGCCCACAGATACTAAGTAAAACAACCAAGGTTACATAGTTATTCAGTCTGGACAAAGGATTGGGAACCTAAATCTGTTAGGCTCCAAAGTCCATATTCTTTCCATCAGTAAGTGGTCTTGAAGTAACAATAGGATTTTGTTTTATTTTTCATAGTATTTTAAAAACATACAATAGTAAAGTTCCAAGTGGATTTAAAATTAGTTCGCAAAAATTAATTTTTACAGGTGACTCTTACACAATACCTGTTATACTAAGACAACAGGTGGTAAGATGTGCTGCCCTTGTTCTTTTCAATTCCTGCACATTATGGACACTCAACACATATTTAAAAAACAATCCACAAACAATGCCCACAATGACTGGGCCCAGGTATTTTTAGGTTGTTATATAAAACACTCATTCATGAAGAGTCATGGCAGGTTTAAATTTGCTTAATGTTCACTCAAACTTTTTTCTCTGGTCTTCACATGACATTTCCTTTTCTTTCATTGTATTTTTAAATCTCAGAAAAATGTATTTCTTTGAATTTAAGAACCTATTTCTAGTGGCCTGAAAGTTTTATTATATGAACTAAAAAGGAGAGACAAGAATTACTCACAAGAACAAAAGGAATGTTTATTTAGTGAATCAGAAACAAATTAAGGTAGAGAACATAGAAAATAAATCAGCATTTTTACAGCATGTACAATGTTGCACACATATCTGTCACTTTGAAAAATGGCTCTTAAAATTTGGTAATAGTATTTCCAAATTGCTAAATTGATTGTAATTAAGTATTCAAGTAATAATTTAAAAACTGCTCATTTTGCAATGCTTACTTGAAGCAAAAAAGAGAAACCTAGGCAGATCAAAGCATCTCCTAGCATGGGAGGAAGGACCAAGAATAAGATGCATTGTGTCTACTCTCTACCAGCCTGATCTGAAAGAAATTGGTTTATAATTTCATTAAATAGAAATTAAAAGCATGTGTTCTGTTATTCATATATAAATACTAAATTAAACATTTATATGTGAAGCTAGGAAATATATATAATTTCTAGAGAAGAAAATATACTGGGTGATTGAATTAAAATGAGAATGAAATATTACCCCATTTCATCAGTTCTAACTGACAGATTGTCTATATCTGAAAATATTTTGACACTTTAATTTAATATTTGAAGTCAAAGTTTAATACCAAAAACTGTGTGAAAAAAAAAATATAGAGTTAATTCTGATCTGTGTTACTAAAGGACTCAGATTGGACCAAGATGTGGTAGGCAAATAATGCAGACTCTGTTTTACTCAAGATTTCCAGCTCTCTCCCGCAAAACTCTCACCACAGCTAGTCAGTGGTAGCACATTTAAGAAATGTCAGTTTTATTCTCTGTACTTGTACTTCCCTAATGAAGGTCCCAATGTTGTTGAAAATCCCCATTCCTGAAAATGTTTGTCCCTATTCTTTTGATCTGCCCAAGGATCACCTTAGACAGGACTTCATCTTCAAGATACAACTCAAGGGCTTACAGGCCCACTCATCTGTGATCATTAAAGACTTCAGCACTTGGCTAAGTCTTCACCTCCCGGTCCCCCTACAGTTTCACTGGCCCTGTAGATGAATGACTCTACATCCTCACCAGTGGTTTTGCTTTTACTCCACTCCAGTCACCCACAATCATACTATAGACGTTGCCCTTCCCAAGTCTCTTCCACTGCTGAAGTGTTAAACGCCGGCATCCCTCTCTCTGTCAATAACCTTGTAGCCTTCCATTTCTTTCCTTTTCTTCTTACTCACATTATACCTATTCTTTGACCTCATTGAGACTTCTTATCTTTTCACTCTTTCTTTTCCTCGTTAGTCAATTCCCTACCAGATTCACTTCTTTATGTAAAATAAAGCCAAGACTTCATCATGCATAACTTCAATATTTTAGTTGGTAGCACTAGCAAATCCCGTATTCCCTCTTTTTTCATCTGGTGATACTATAACGCTGGTTCAATTAAAAGTTCCAGTTTTTCTTTTCTTATATCTAGACAGATAACCTCTAGAAAACAAGTCATACAAGAAGGTGGACTGATCATATCACAAACCTATGGTGTCCAACATTTGACTGGTATATTAACTCCCTGTCTGATTAAACTTAAAACAGCTATAATAAACCTTGACTTCCTTCTCGTGTTTCTGCCCCACCAATTTCCTTCTAGTTTCAGTACAAACTATTGTTTCCAATTTCACATAAAGAATAGCAGTCATTAACAAGAAACTAAGATTTTGGTGTTTCACTGACAAATTTATTTTAATCCACAGCCACATTCCAAACCTGTTCCCATTATCTGTGTTCTGGATCCTGTGCTCATTAGGAAGCGTTCTCTATCCCTACTGGTTCCTTTTTCTCAGCATCTAAGTATGGTCAGGTCCCTCCATAATCTCTCTCTTGCCGTTTGTAGTCAAGTTCTTTAAAACATTGGCCCACATTTACTGCCTCTAATTCCTTACTTTTCATTCACTCTTCAGCTCAACTGAAATGTTGCTTCTGCCTATACCCATACCATTTTAGAGAAATTGCTTTTTTGTCATTTTCTTGATAATTGAATATACTTAAATCCTTGTCTCAGGTGACTTGTCACTGACCTAAAATGGTAGTGTTCTTTACAATTCTCTTCTTGGCTGATTTCTCATTCTGTCCACTTTCCCTAGGTAACTCATTGTCTTTCATAGCTTCAACTGTTAGATATATGCTAGAAGTTTACAAATATATATCTCCTTTCCTCTGAGCTATACAGTCTACATATCAATCTATCTACTAGACAACTTATCTTGAAAAGTTGAACATATAAGGACTTTCATGTTCAAATGAAACATACAATCTTCTCTCTAGATCAATTATTTTTAATATTTCCTATAACTAGATTACTAGTTAACTGAGTGATTGGATTAATAAAATCCTGTTTTCTTCATGTGGTCTTGAAAACTAAAACCCACACTCCTCTCTATTCTCTGAACTCTTTTTGTAATAGGGTATTAATGTTCTTCAATTTACATGACTATCATTCAACCCAATATTTGATCATTTATTATTTCTAAATAATATTATTATATGTATATACATAATATTATTTTATAAATGATTTATATGTTGAAATCTTGACTCTCCACTAAAGCAGCAAACTCCTCAAATTTAGGAACAATGTCTAAAATTATATCTTTATTTTCTGTATAATTAGACATTTAGTAAGTGCCTAAGATGTGTTTTCATATAAAAAATGAAATGATGTATTAATGGCTCAAAGAAGATAAGCAATGAGCTTGGATAAATCCAGTAAATCTGTTCCTGGACAACTTCATCTGTCACTGAGATACTGGTTTCTAATAAGTGAATCAAAACTTATTTATTCATCGATGCATTCTTTCTTCATTTATTTTTTCTTTTTATTTTTTTAACATCTTTATTGGAGTATGGAGAAAAGATGAACATAAAGGATAAGCAGATGATAAATGTCAGCAGAGAAATTGAAACTCTAAAGAATTCAATTTCTAGAATTTATAAGCATATATCTCAAATGAAAAATTTACTGGATTACCTTAATAAGAAATTGGAGACTGTAAAGAATAGGTCACTGAACTTGAAGACAGATCATAAAAATTATCCAATCCGAAAGATGTAGAGAAAAAAGACTTGCAATTAAATTAACAGAGTCTTAGGGACCTGTGGGACAAGAGCAAGCAATCTAACAAATGTGTAACTGGAGTCCCAGAAGGAAAGGAGAAAGTTAAGTAGAAACAATACATGAACAATGACCATAAATTTACAAAACTTGATAAAAACGTTGACTTACAGATCCAAAAACTTAGGAAACCTCAAGTAGAATAAACATAAAGCTAACCATACCCTGGCACATCCTAATCAAACTGCTGATAAAGAGAAAATATTAAAAGTAGTCAGAAAAAGTACACATTACATACAGGAAGACACAGATAAAAATGATGGCTGAGAAATCAGAAAAATGCAGACCAAGAGAAAGTAGAATAATATCTTTAAAAAGCTGAAAGGAAAAAAGAAAAAACATTAAACAGGATTCTACACACAGTAGAAATGTCCTTCACAATGAGAGTAAAAGACATTTTCAGAGGAGTGAAAACAACAAATTTCATCTCAGCACACCTGCACTATAAGAAATGCTAAGGCTAGTGGGAAGTGATACCATATGGAACCATGAATCAATAAGAAGGAATGAAGAGCACTAAAAATGGTAAATACGTGGATCGATATAAATAGTTATCTCTTTCTCTCCTCTTAATTCCTTTAAAAGATTACTAACTGCTCAAAATAAAAATAAATGTATGTGGTCAAATTTATATAATATGAAGAAGTAAAATATATGGTAACAATTGCCCAAAGAACTGTGGAATAAATGGAATTGTACTCTGATAGGATTCTCATGTATTACATGAAGTGGGACAATATTAGCTGTAAGAACACTAAGTTGTGAATGCATAATCTTTAGTGAAATAACTAAAAATCAGTAATACAAAGAGCTTCATTAAGAGTCACATCTCAGACCTAACAAATCTGCCTCGAGATTGTCTTGAAGATACTCTCTGGCAGGTCAAATCAGAGTGCCTTCATGAACCAGGTACCATGATGGTAGTGCTTTATCATGAAATAGCTGATACGGCTTCTTGGCCTCAGATTGTGTATGGCTTCCCATACAAAAATGGTTGTAACTTTCTTATTTATTTCTGTTAACTGCCATTCTTTTTGCTTCCTGAGAGTGAGAACCATGTCCAAAATAACTTAGAATGAAAAAGTGTCTCTTCTTTGAAGGAAAACAAAAAAGAATTATTGACAATTTCTTTAATCCTTACATTATGTTCTGTGGGAAAACCAAAAAAGTGACCCTAGATGGAGATTGAGTAATAGACTTAATGGTATGTTCTAGGTAACTACATGGACTTAACACTATTGTTAGCATAAGAAGAATTAGGGGAATGGTAATCCTTTCTCCTTCTACAGTGATTTTTCTAATACCTTGAAATATTTTATACTCTGATTGCATAGGGGTATTTTATATTCTTTATAGCTATTTTTAATAACGGCAAGGTTCACCTTCTGAAGTGCTGTGCTGGTTGACAGAATTCAAGCCTGGGACTTATAACATCAAAAGAAGTTCTGATATTTCCATTTAACTCTAGCCTTTTATTCACATTCTTTTATGTTTTCTTTTCCAGCCATTCTTTCATTTTTCCAGTGGTAATGAGAGAGATGATTGGTTAGAATTAAGTCTTTTAGTCAAACAAATAAGCTGACATCTGCCTTTGAGAGCAGTTTTAATCTTCCTTTGTGCTGAGGTAAATCAGATGCCTGTCAAGCCACGAAACGTTTTACAAATTCATTCATTTTCTCTCCTAGTAAAATATGCACTGGTTTAGGCATCAAGATCACACTGTAGAGAACTGTGTCCTTCTGAAGTCGAATAAATCCTTGAACACATTGTCATTCAAGGAGTAGAGCAGGGATGCTTTAAAGCGATATTCTTCTGGAGACTTCCCCACTGATAAAAGGAAAACTTTTGCTCATTTGCAGGAACAAGAGAAGTTGAAAGATTCATGTTCCTCAAAAAGAATAAGTAAAATCACATTTCACAGACCAAGACATTTGAGGTTATTGTATTGTACAGATCCACACCAAACAAAGAGGCATGCATTTACTCTTTTGTTCATCCAACATGAAGACATTGCATATTGCCTGGATTCTGACCTCAAGGATCTTACCTCCTTTGTAGGAGACATACACATCTACAAATACTTATAATACAATGTGAAAAATCAATCATTAGTATAATCCCCTGTGTACTAGAGAATTTAACCTTGCCAAAAGGGATATCTGGCCTTTGCCCTTGGTAGGCTTCTAGAGGTGTTCTCTAAACGCTTGGAATATCATGCCAGGTAAGAGTGTCTTTACCTGCTGGAAAGTCAGATAAATAGCACTGGGGTTTAGGGTGGAGGCTTTGGGTCACACAGTATTAGCTTGATTTCCTGAGGGGCTGGAGCTGGAGATCAGCCACTGATCAGTCAACTAAGCTTAAGTGATGAAACCCCCGTAAAAACTCTGGACACCAAGGCTTGAGTGAATGTCCCTGGCTGGCAACATTCCATGCTATCATCAGACATCAGTGCTGGGAAAGTAAAGCTTTCCATGACTGAATGGGGAGAAAACAACTGGAAGCTCTGAGCTTGATACTTTCCAGGATTTTGCCCTAGATACTTCTTCCCTAGGTTGATTTAATCTGTATCCTTGTAATAAACCATAATTGTAATGATAACAGCTTTCAGTAAGTTCTGCGAGTCTTCTGGTGAATTATCAAAACTGAGGGTGGTTTTGGGAACTCCCTGAACTTGCAGTTGGTCTCAGAAGTGAGGATGGTCTTGTGGACTGTGCTCCCTCTAATACCACATCCCCTATATCCTCAATGTCTTCCAAGATCTTCACCCTGCTCTGACTTAAACCTAGCTTTCTTCTAAGAACACTTCTTCTTCTGAAGGCTTCTCAGATAGTGGCTGTTTCTCTCCCACTTTAACGTCTGGACTTAGAGGTAGGATAGGTGCTCTCCATTCTCCTCATTGCCATTATGGACCATTCTCGTAGCCGCTTCAAGAAAACCTCCACTTTAAATCTCATGCTGTCACTTTCTGCCACCCACTACCCTTCAATGTTACAATTATTTACTTCCCCATGCCCTAGATTACTCTCATACTACAGTTGACCCTTGAACAATGCAGGGGTTAGGGGCACCAGCCCTCCTTGCAGTCAAAAATCCAGTATAACTAATAGTCGGCCCTCTGTTTACATGGTTCCTCCATGGTTCCAGTTCCATATCCAAGGATTCAACCAACTGCAGATCCTCTAGAAGTGTAGTATTTACTATTGAAAAAAAAAAAACCCAGTATAAGAGGACCTGTGCAATTCAAACCTGTGTTGTTCAAGTGTCAGCTGTAATTACTTTACCTGTTTGGTGAATGTGTGACTTTTGTTAGAGAAGTAGCAACCTGAACAAAATCCAGACCCTGATCTGCACCAGTCAAGACCCCTGTCCAATCTGGGTTCTCCCCACCCCGAGTTGATGCTTCCATTGATCAAAGGCCTACTTTCTCTAATGTGATTTTTATTGAGTTCTTTGAGGTAGTTTGATCACATAACACACCAAAGTTTTGGTTTTATATAACTCTGCATTCTTTTTGACTCCTTAGTCATTTCATGAGATATATCAGTGGTCAAAGACCATTCCTAGGAATATATTTACAACCCATTCATTTTTTTGGTTACACTTCAAACAGTTATTAAACCCTGCTATGTGCCCAGGAATGTGATTTTTTTTACTTAAGATTCAAAGATAAAAGAAATTATACTTGTCCTCAGTAAAATCACTGCCCAATCCGGGGCAGGGCAGGAACTTAAATATACATTGTAGCACAAAGTGATACTAAAGCTATCGGACTAAAGCTATTGGAACACAAAGGAGGGAGTTCTGATGGAATCTGTTGGTGGTGGGGAAGTCAAAAATCCCGTGCAGAGTCACTGTGAGAAATGAAGGAAGGTTAAGGCTGTTGCCTTTGACTCTGAAAGAACACTTAGTGCTACCAGTTGGAGCACAGCCAAAGGAGATGAACCTGAAAGTGGGGAAGGAGTGAAATCATGTTAGTCAAAGAAAATGGAGCCTTAAGCCTGAGAAAGAGAATTGGTGTGGAAATGATAGTTGGGTTCAAATGTGGGAAGTGCTGTCTTTCAGGAGGATGAATGTGATTCTTAGCAGCCCCAGACTGCAAAATTTAGAAATTATCAAAAGTATCAGGTTTCAAATCATCTGGAGAAGTTTTGTCTCCCTTGGAGTGTCCTAAAATGCAACGACTGCTTCAGGAGGTAATGAGACCTCTGTCACTGGAGAGGCTTAGGGATGGTTTGGACATGTCTTTCAAGGGATGTTTTAAGGAGGATCAACTGGTCATTTAGTGATTGGACTAGATGGCTTTTATAGCAGCTTCTGTTTCTGAGGTTCTACACTTCTGTGCCTCTCTTGGCTGTCTGTCATCTGACACAACCCAGGAAGTAAATGAGGGTGGGGAATATTACTCTTCCAGAGGTACACACTTAGTTTACACAGCCTTTCCTTTCCTCTGTGGCATTTCTTCCCTAATCTACACAGAGCGTATGCAATCAGCAAATTTAAAATGTAGAGTTATTTTAATACAGTGGAAGAAAATGTCAACATAAGTAAGATAGAGTAGGTAGGTTTTAAGTTCATAGCCTAACATTATTTAATTAGCTTGGCAGGGATTTAAAGAATTAGCCTCTTGCAGACAATTCCTTTTCACCCTCTCTTATTCACTGGGCTCCTCTATCTGTATCACCAGGGTTCTGAGTGCTGACAACAGAATCCTCTCTGGCTGGTCTAAGGAGAAGATGAATTTATTTAAATAGTACAAGCAGGTATTTTATATAAAATATTAAAAAAATAAAAGAAAGATTATCAAAACTCACCCTCTTCACACAGGTGCAATACACTTGTAGAATGTTCTTACTTTATTAGTTTCTTGGGGCTGCTGTAACAAGTTACTAAAACTTGGTGGTTTATAATCACAGAAATTTCTTCTTTTACAGTTCTGGAGGCCAAAAGTCCAAAATTAAGATATTCCAGAGCCATGCTCCCTCTGAAGCCTACAGGGGAGGATCCTTCCTTGCCTCTTCCAGCTTCTGGTGGTTCCTGGTGTTCCTTGGCTTGTGGCAGCATCACTCCAGTCTCCACCTCTACATGGCCACCTTGCCTGTGTATCTTTCTCTGTCCTTGCCTTTTCTTAAAGAGCACTAGTCATTGGATTTAGGGCCCACCTTAAATCAGGATGAATTCATCTCAAGATCCTTACTGATTACATCTGCAAAGACCCTTTTTCCAAATAAGATCACATTCTGAGGTCTTGGGTGGACCTCAATTTTGGTTAAACTCTATTCAAGCCAGTATTCTTGCCATAACTGAAACTGGGGTCCACACTGAGGACCCTGAATTTCTCTCTCAAGAGCATCTCAAGAGCATTCTTCCAGGGCTCCCATTGCCCCTCTTCCCTATTATTCCATTATTCCTCTGTGTTTATGTGAAAAACACATCCTCCTTTGAGATCTGTATCCTGGATATTCCTTCTTCTTTCCTTTCTTAGCTATTAAAAGATAGACATTTCCAGAGTATATTTAAAACAACAATGGCAAAATTAGCTATACATTATTTATGAGAGTGTGGTGGTTTTGGACTATGTCAATTTAGCTGAGCTATGACTGTTGCTGTAGGTTGTCAGGGTAAAATGAGCATAAGTGAAGCAGCAGCCATTACTCTGTGAAGGTCCTGGAGGTTAGATGTAGGGAGAGAAGAGACAACAGCTGTCCCTACCCTGATGCATGAGTTCTTAGGTTCCTGCTGTGACAACTGGATGGGTCTGGTTTCAGGAGTCCTGCTTAGTGACTTTCCCAACTTCCTTCAACTCTCTCCCTCAGACTGCTATATTCCCAGCTTTCCCCACCATTGTGGAAGGTATTATAGCTATAATAAACCCTTTAGTCTGTAATATTTATAGAGATTCTACTTCCCTGATTAAATCCTGGCAGATACAGATAGAAACACAACAGCATTCCCCAGTAGCATGTAGATTACATACAGCAGACTTTTGGGGGGTTTTTTGTTCATTGCTGTGACCTTAGAACAGTACCTGGCATAAACTAACTGGTCAATGCATTTTTTTAAGAATAAATTTATAATAAGCAGAGTTCAGGAGAAGGTGGTGATGGAGGTTTGAAAATGTTGAGTTGGATAGGCACTTAGACCATCTAAGTGAAGGTGTCTAATAGGTAGTTGGTACTCAGGAAATGCCTGGGGTAGGGATAGATATGTGAGTCATCAGCCTAAAGGTAAAGTTGTAGCTGTGATAATGCATGAGATTGCTCTTGGGGAGTGGACAGAGGGAGAAGATGCTTGAGTGTAGAACCCCAGGGAATATCAACTTAAGTGACGTGCAGAGAGGTAAGAGGAAAATTAGACAAGAGAATGTCAAGGAAACATTGGTAGGATAAATCATTAAGAAGGAGAGAATATCAACATTGTTATATGCAATTGGAAAGTCCCTAATATAAGGTCTGAAATGTTTCATTATATCTAGCAAAAGGAGAACAGTGATGACCTTAATAAGAGCAGGTTGATGATAGAAAACGAGATAGCAAGTGCTGATTGTTCTTCCTGAAGTGTTGGCCCTGAATGGAAGGAAGGAGATACGGTGCAAATAAAGGGGCATAGAGGGGCAATGGAGGGTTGTTTTTTCTTTTTTTTTAAATGAAAAGCACAATCTTTTAGAACAGCACACATATTTGTGTGTGTGTGTGTGTGTGTATAATTAAATATTGCATCTACTGGAATATAGACAACTGAATTGAAATCTGTTATTTACTAGCTGTGAGATGTTGGGCAAGTTACAAAAATCTTTTTATGCCTCAGTTTCCTCATATGTTAAATGGAGAGATTCGTGTCCTTCATATTCTTGTGAGAATTAACAAGATTTAACTGAATTAAACAAAAAATTAATAAAATGAAATAAGAGAAAATCCTTGGCAGCATGCCAAACGCCTAAGATCAATACATGTTATTGGCTGAGATACTTGCTGATGCTAAGGAGGAAAAGCAAAGAGGCAGTCCACCACAAAAGAGGGAAAGGGGACAACTTGTGAAGGAATTCCCTGAGGAAGCTGGAGGGCAAGAGATCCAAAGCAAAGTGGGGAATTTGCTTAAGAAAGAGATATGTATTCCCCCAAGATTAGAGGGAAGGAGAGAAAGATGAGTTTGGTTGTTAATAAGTTTGTGGTGGGGGGGTGGGGGGAGACTTCCGTGGCGGTCCAGTGGTAGGACTCCATCCTTGCGTTGCAGGGGGCACGGGTTTGATCCCTGGTCGGGGAACTAAGATCCCGCAAGCCCTGTGGCATGGCCAAAAAACAAAAACCAAAAAACTTTGGGGAATAGAGTGAATGAACATGAGGGATTTTCTACCTCATAGATGAACTCTGTTTTTTCTGTGAAACATCAGAGGTCCAGCGAGAGAGAATTAAGGAAAGACAGAATGAAGTAGCGTACTTGAAAGGAGTGGTACTGATTTGAAGTAGCAGTTGTGGGGAATAGGAAAGGTGACTGTGTAGGGATAGATCAAAGTCTTGTCAGGCGAGGTTATGGGTCCAGTTTGAGATGAAAAGCGATTTTCAGTAGTAACAATCCCACGCTGTTGAGGAATTTCTCTAGCCGCCATTCAGCAGCTTGGGTTTAGAGATGGAGAACGTGGATAGGATTGGTCAGGGGTGGCGATTTTGCTGGGCAACTGCAGAAATGAACAGGGAAGCAAGGATGTTGAGAGTGCTAGTAAGAAAGTATCTAGAGTAGTGCATCCTGGGTCTGGTCAGAATAGGGAAACCTGTGAAGTCATGAGGGTCTGACGCTGGAAGTTCTGACCTGAAGAACATACATGGTAAGACAAGACGTGACCTATCTGGAAGAGCTGATGCTTGTGTTTAGGGCACAGATTTTTCTAAAGTTGGCGAGAAATCCTTCCTGCCATTTCTGGTGCTTCCTTTCCTTCGAGGTTGTGTCAAGCTCCAAGGGTATTTCACACCCACATCTGAAGTATCTGGAGACTCTTCTGGACCTTGGTTGTTGGTCTACATTTGTTACAGCTCAATCATCCAGGGACCAGCTTTCACAGGCCACTATTCGGCTGCTCCCATGCTTGTTCCAGGTACAGAACTCATGGATGAGACTGGTAGCCCTGGGTCTACACTCAAGCCTCCCCGCTATGGGATGTGGCCAATGACTTCAGGGTCCTGCCATACTTGTAGAGTTCTTCCAGGGAGCAAAGTCAAGAGGCTCTCTATCTTTGGAACCCACAGACCTCTCCCTTGCCCTGACCCCATCATGTTGCCAGGGAGCTCCTTTTATTCTGGAGGAATATTTCTTCTCAAAATGTATTCTCTCAGTTGGCCTAAGCCCTACAGAATAAAAGCCTGGAAACCAGCCACATACCACACTGAGGCAAGAACCTAACAGTGTGTTGCCTATTGAGCTGGGGAAATAAAGGGATAAAAACATTCATTCAAATCTAAAAAGAAAAGAAACAACAAAAACCACTCACATAATATTTTAAAGGATGCGCTTAGTTTGTTTACTATACTGCGTGGGAAAAAGAATATATATATATATATATATTTTTTTTTCACTCAAGAGTATGAAAAAATTCATTCACTGGGAGAAAGGACTGAGTCATTTGTATGCAGAATTCACCTCTGAAAATGGCAGAAAGGGAAGTGTCTGTACTAGAACCAGCACCAGTGGTCTTTTTATCCTGTTTCTCAATTCCAGGAAAAAAAAAAAAATCCACAAAACTGCAGTTGTTAAACTGGGCATTAAGGACACCTCCATATGTTAGTAGGAGTGAATCAAACTTTGGAGAAGACATTGCATCTTAAATCCTGTTACAGAGTTCTTTCTAGAGATCATCTATTTAAAAAAATTAACTGGAATTTTGATAGCACCATGTTGTTGCTGCTTGATACAAACAAGTGATTTGATGGGGCACAATGGTGTTCGTTATCCAGATTTCTGCAATAATATCAGATTTCTGCAGTAATATCATGTCTCCCCAAATAAAACAAACTGTTTCAAAAATATCCCTTATATACATTTTTTCATTTCTTCTTTTATCATTCTTATAGAGAACTGCAGTGTCAAAGCCTGCCCTGAGGGGCCAAATCAAGGTATTATGCATCAGTGGAAACCAGGAATTACTGACAGTGTACATAGTGGCAGTGGCCTGAGATTACTCTGTCATCTATGTCATCTAATTCCCCTCTAGAGACACAAGGTCTTATCCCATCCACACCCAGCTCCCCTCCCCAGACACACTCGGACACCTCTTGTATTCTCTGACAAGACAGAGCAATATTTCATCAGTTCTCCCTAGCCACTCAACCCTGGTTTTAATATAGCTGGAATATTTTGAGTAGCTTTATCAAGATGTAAACCTTATCATCAAGGCTTAGTTCAAAATTTAAGTTGTTCCAGCTGTCAGGCGAAATACAACTATGTCAAATCCAGAACTTCTCTATAGAAGTTCTCAATGTTAAAATCTCCCTCTGGTGGATTTTAAGAGCATGTGTTCTCACAAAGAGATTTGGATAGAATTTTCCAAGAAAATAAATAGGTGCTAAAATGTTGCAGGTGTGAAAATCACATCTAAGAATCTCTAAGTTTAGAGCTGATAACATAGCAATTAAACGTTTACCATCAAAAAATAATAATTCCAGTGCTAAAGTAGAATTGTTTTGGACAAGTGTGAATATTGAACTTTAAAATTTTGTTCTCTTATGTGACTACCCCAAGTGAGTTAAGGCATCTTTATGAACTGAAAATGCTGATTTCCCACTTCATTGTTTAGTGAAGAGAAGCATGACGTTTCAATTAGGAAAGAATGTGCCCCTATCTGAATGAATCTGGCATCTGTATATTCTCAGCTTTGTTACAGCTGTCAGTCAAATCAGTCAAGGTCCAAGTGCCAAGCCCTTAGACCACTTGAAATGTACATGCACTTGCTTTAAAGAAGAAACATTTATTTATTTTTTAATTGATTTTGTTTCAGCAGCAATCCCTCTCCCTGTCCTGGGAATACATTTTGGCTGTAATTCTGTGGAGTCAGTACAAATTTCAAAGCAGCTCCCAGTCCTTCCCCTCTATCAAGCGACTCTGCTGACCCACTGCTTGGTATACGTTTATCTGAGGTAGGGCAAAAGTAAGCCATGGCAAGAACACAGGAATACAGCAGGAAAAAAAAACTACACAGAAATTCTCATGCAAAACGAAGTGCTAAGCTGCCTGCAGTGCTGACCATTACACGTTTACAACTGAAAAATGGAGGTCAGCAGTTAATGAAAAATGCATTTTCTTTGGCACAGATATATCAATGGCTCAGTCTTAAATTGTTTGCAATAATGTTTTATTAAGGCTAATTTTTTTCAAAACACATTATTCTAAATTTCTAACCAAGGGCACATTTGTTTTTTTCAAATCATTAGGCAATACAAATAAAGGGGGAAAATGAAGTAATTGTTGGACTCATTGAGGAGAACATAAATAACAAAAATGACAGATTTGCCTTTTATGTAACTTCTTTACATCCAAAACCATCTTTTTATTGAGTGAGTTCTGTAAGAGATAAGACCACAGAAGTGTGGAATGGTCGTTAAGAGGATAAGCCCTCTGCTAGATTGCAAAAACAAATCTGAGCTCTGACTTTTTTAGCTGTGTGACCTGAGCCTCTTATCTAACCTCTCTGTGCTTTGATTTCTTCATCTGCAAAATGAGGGTAGTAAGTAGAAACTTCCTCATAGTGTGGTTGGAAGTTCAATACAACAAAACTGAGTGGAAAGTCTTAATACACATGGATCTCATAAATTTTTGGTTCACTTTCAGATATTAACAGTCTCATTTTCAGACATTATAAAAAGCAATTCTTTCTAAATTGAAATGTTAATTTCTGATTCAATTTAAAGCTCCCTGTCCCTGTACCAGCTTCAGCCTGACCCATGCTTGGATTCTACAGTAAGGAAGAGGCGAGTGGTTGGATTCTTTATTATTTCTTCTTTTTAAAAATTTTTAAATTGAAGTATAGTTGATGTACAGTATTATATAAGTTACAGATGTACAACACAATGATTCACAATTTTTAAAGGTTATACTCCATTTATAGTTAATATAAAATATTGGCTATATTCCCTATGTTGCACAATATATCCTCGCAGCTTATTGGAGTCTTTATTATTTCTCTACATTATTTTCCCTCACTCCTTTTTTCTGCCTTTGGCACCTGTGAGGGAGAGGGAAGGGCCTTAAGGGACAGGAAGGCTCTTCCTTGATTGGCAATTATAACTGTGCATGGGTGACCTCTGGGAGTGGCTCTTTCTCTTGTGGAATTCCTTGGTATGTTCTTCAGCATCACCCCCATGCCTTTCTAGAGACTTCCCCTGTGCCCTTCTCTGGCCCAGCAACCTCTGCCAGCTGGTCTTGCTCCCCCCCAGCCCCTCCCCCTGGTACACGAACTTCCTGCTGAGGTCATCTCACTCCGCCAGGCAACCTGGGTCCCTCCAGGTGCTCCCACCTGTCTGCCTGCTGTGCTGTCCATTCCAGCTCACAGGAAACACCGCCTCTGCCCCACTTTGAGCTTTTTCCAATTGTAGTCTTTCCTCTTCACTCTGTCATCAGAAGTTCCAGCAGGTCTCTTGCTCACCTTCAAAGTTTCCAAATAAGAATCAGGCACCGTCTCTGTGTCTTACCAACCTCAGGGGACATCTGACAAGCTCTCTAAGTGGTTTTATAGAAGCCCCCATGCTTTATTGACTGGGTAGGAAGTCACTTTCCATCTTCCGTGGGAGGGAAAGTGCACAGCACTCTGACAACTCTCTCTAAGGAAATAATCTCCCTCAATCTTACTTTCTTCTCTTAAATATAGAGTGGAAGTGGGTGATGGGCTGAGAGAGGTGGACCAGCACCTCTGTTTAGAATTTGAAAACATTTTCTGGGAATCCCCTGGTGGTCCAGTGGCTAGGACTCCCCGTGTTTCTACAGTGGGGGGATGGGGGGAGGAATGCAGCCCAGGTTCCATCCCAACTACAGTTATCTGCTTGGGGTCTTGGAGGTCTCACTGGAAATTGAGACAAAAAGAAAGGTTATAGTAAACTCAGACTGTGCCTGTGTAACAACTGGGTTATTTGAAGCAATGAATACAGTGGTGCGTTCAAATCCTTATGATGTGGATGGACTGGATTGACTTTGGCATGATGTTGATAGAAGTGATTAACATTTTAGAGTTATTTTAGCTGAATGTGTGACATGCACTAAAAGCCTGTGGTGGAACACAGTTCACAGAGCTGAATTATGAAACTGTGTAGGCAGGAGGGAAAAGAAAGGATAGGTAACATGCACATAGTAACTGCTCAGTAAATATTTCTTAAACTGAATAAGTGCGTGCTAGACCTACTGTATTATGTTCTTGAGCAAGAGGCAAAAACAAAATTGTTCTTTTGACTGATTAAAAAATAATGTTACATTGTAATTCATACTTTAGACATTATTTTATATGGGTATCCCCTGCATACTGAAAGTTCGATTTATGCCACATCCCTTTTATGAAAGACCTACATTAGTAACTGTTTTTGCTAAGGGAAAGAAATCCAAAGAGGATTTTTGCTTCTACGAAAAAAAGCAAAAAGCAAAAACAGCAGTCGGCGTTTGTTTTGCAATGAATGATTATATATAGAGGCACCACGCAGCCGAAGTAGGGAGAGAGGCATAGCCAAGGTCCTTCCCCAGAACTACATTCAACATCTCAGCATCAAGCACCATAGCTTTGAAAAGTGTCTGTGAGCATCTGTGTTTTATCTTGATTTATTTTGCGTATCTGTTAGCAAAATGCGTCCTAAGGTAATTGCTTCTTTGCTTTATGCCATTTCTGCTTATGAAAGGTTTCAAAGGAATGCTCTACTTCCAGATAGCAGGGGAATCCTGTGATACTAAATACTTATATAATGCTTACCACATGCGAGACACAGCTCTAAACACTTTGAACATATTTAGTTCTTTTAACAATCCTGTCAGGTAGATGCATTATACGTCACAAAAGAAACGGAGGCACAAACAGGTCAAATAATCTGCACAAGGTTAAATTCATGGAAAATATGTAATTTAAACTCAAAAGTTTGGCAGTAGACAACTATACCATGCTTTCACAAACAGTATGGTTTTTTGTAATTTACATGACAATAGCGATTTCAAGAGGTGGGCATAGCAGACTCAAGCACACTCAAGAGACCACATGGCCATGGGGCTATAGGGGTTTCTGGAAGAAAGTAGACTACTCCAGCTCCTGTTTTAGTTCCTTCTATCACCTTCTATTGGATACATTTTCTTTACTATTTAATTTGCATCACAACATGTTAATTTCTAGAATAAATTTATTACTGTTTCTCTGAAAGCAAAAATAATTAAGGAGAAAATAAATTAGCAAATGCCCCATTAAATAGATCAGACACTTTATGGCCTGGAGTCTTTTCTTTTTTTTAAATGAAAAAAAAAAAGCTTTTATCACTTTTATTTAAAAGCAATACACACTCATGACTGAAAAATTAGAAAATCTCTATGTACAAAAGGGAGATGTCATCCATTACACAGCTGCCTCATGATAACCACTTTTAATATCTTAGTAACTGCCCTTTCAGACCTATGCAGACATATGCTCGTTTGGGGGGGGGGCTGTGTGTGTGTGTGTGTGTGTGTGTGTGTGTGTGTGTATTGGCTCATATAGCTTTGAAATAGACTTTTCACACAGCAATGTTTTGAATGTTTCTGTGTCTATAAAAATTCATCAGCAACATCAGTTTTAGAGTTTAATTACTGTTCTGTTGTATTAAATACAAGAAATATGCCTCCTTTGCCCCATCCAGTTTTTCACTGTTAAAGGTGTGACAGGCGATTGTTTACTGGCAAATTTGGGACCCAGATGTTAACCACATTTCCATAACACCTCACCCCCATCGTTCTTCCAAGGGCCTGAGCCACCTTTTGTGCTGTTACTTCTTTGCTTCAAGGGTTATTTATGTAATAGTTTGCTTTGCGACTAGAGGAGGAGCAAAATTTCATTTTGAAATGGGGAAGGGCCAAGGGAACGGGCAGAAAAGGAAACAATGGCTGGTACCACATCCTCTCTGCATATTCTCAGTGGCCTGGGTCGAACATCTGTGCTCAGAGTTCTCCCAAAGACCCAATTGTTTTGTTTGGTTGGCTTACCTTGAGGGTTATAAATCCAGCTTAGGATCTATTAATAAAATATGCCCTATCAGGCTTCCCTGGTGGCGCGGTGGTTGAGAGTCCGTCTGCCGATGCAGGGGATACGGGTTCGTGCCCCGGTCCGGAAAGATCCCACATGCTGCGGAGCGGCTGGGCCCGTGAGCCATGGCCGCTGGGCCTGCGCGTCCGGAGCCTGTGCTCCGTAACGGGAGAGGCCACAACAGTGAGAGGCCCGCGTACCGCAAAAAAAAAAAAAAAAAAAAAAAAAATGCCCTATCATCTTACCTTCATTAGGACCTGGTAAAATTTGAATGTAGACTCCGGCACTCCTCACGAGCTCTGAACTGGAATCTGCCCACTTCAGTTTCCACCCCTGGCTCTGTCCTGCACAGTGAGCAGCCTCATGTACAGAGTAGAGACACCTTGGCCTCCCCTCCAGCCTAGAGGTGTCTGTATCTGCTCTGCAGTCGGCCACACTGGGCCTGGAAGTGGGCTTGGGACCCCTGGGCAGGGAGTGACAGGGGCTGTGCTCTCTAGGAGGTGCTGAGTCAACTGAATCACTAATTATTCCCTTTTTTTTTTTTTTTTTGGTGGTACGTGGGCCTGTAGTGTGCCTGGCACCCCTGCTTCACACGTGCTGCTATAACTGAAGTTACAGTACTCCCTAACCTTCACATCCTCCAGGGCTGCTCTTTCATCATCACGTTCCCTGCCCTTTTGATCTAATCTAGGTCAAATACACCCACCCCTCCAGCACTCTCTGGTCTCTTGCCCCTACTTGTCTTCTTAGAACTTACCACTAAATGCAGTTACATTACCCATGTGTCCATCTGTTGACTCTCTTTCTGCCTCACTAGAATTCCGCTGGAAAGTAGTTAATCTTTGCAACTGCATCTCCAATGCCTAGAACAGTGCCTGCCAGAGTGGGCACTCAATAAATATTTGTTAAATTAATGAACAAATTACTCAGTTTTGATTAAAAACACAGCATTATTCATACATAATGGAATTCTGATATTAATTTCCAGTTCTTTCTCACTAAGAAATGGGGACCTTAAGTGACGATATACAATTATGTAATTATGTCAGTATTCTACTATAGTCTGAATATTTCTTCTATGAATTTTTAAAAAAATCATAGGATATAGTATCAGAAACCAGTGTTCTGGCTAATTGCATGAGCAGTGAAATTTCAGTTCACCCAGGCAGCTGTCAAAGAATGGTGACTTCCTGATCAGGCCAGGTGGTCCCACCTGGACTGTGCAATCTTCTCACCTGCTTCTCCCAGTAGGAAATAGGGGTAGGCATTCTCGCTGCTTCCTCAAGGTCAAAGTGAAGTACTCCTGCCCCAGCAACTGCCTAAAGAAAGGAGAGAGCAGAGGCAGGGCACAGTGTAGGTGGTGAGGTTGCCAGTCCTCAGGAGGAGGGAGTGAGCAGGCAATCCAGCCATTCCCTTCCTGGACCACTCTCGGTGGTTCTGAGTCCACCACCCATGGCCCATTCTTCCTGCTTCCAGCAGAAGACAGACATGTAAGCAACACAGACATGCCACTGACCAATTCCAACTTAATTGTGGAAAAGGAGAAAAGACCAGCATTTAAGTTGCTTCCTGTCATCTAAGTAAAGCAGTGTTTTGGCTGATGGAGCACGTGCCTAGGCAGGTGTTATGATGGCTACATAGATTTAAATCTCTCTCTAATTATATGCCTTTTGTTTTTAAATTAAGAATAAAACGTTTTATATCTTAAAGAAGGCTACATAGCTTTCACCTACAAAATGGCTTTACTTTCCACACCTGGCCCTTTGCTGGCTTTGGGTTGTTCCTTAGCTGGTGAAGCTGACTGACAGATACAGCCCACTCCAAAGGAACAGTCCTCTCTCAAAGAATGGGTGATTTGTTGTAAATGTTTAGACACTCTGCTCAAAAATCAAACATCAGTCAAAAGAAACAAAATTATGATTTTGTGCCTTTGAAAGTTTTTTTTTTTTTTGTAGTTTCTGCTAAAAAGAAAAATGCCACCAAAGTGCATCGAAACCAATGCAACCAATCTTGAAATCCTTGACTAACAGAGACTACATTACAGAAGAATGTATTACTGGGCGGGACTACTCAAAATAATACAGGTAACGTGTGGCTGCTTTTGTTTTATTTTTATTTATCCATCAATAATAGTGAAAACTTTTCTGTATGTGTTGAATTCTTGTTCTCAGAAATATCATTTAGTAGTAGAGAATCCATAGAGATAAATGGGAGTTGTTGCACCATGTGTGTTTTTTGAAAACACAAAAAAAAGACGCTGTCCTGCTGTTTCACAGAGAGGCAATAGGAAAATCAGTGAGCTAGGGCGGGTTTGCTGAGATTGGTGATGAACTGAACCACACGCCATCAGGGCTCTTGTGAAGCGATGGGGCATCATTGGGAAATGAGGTCCAGGATTGTTCCTTAGCCCTATAGCTACCTTTGCACTCTGGTGACTTTCTTATTAGGCTGTCATCATGTTAACTGCTTAATGACAGATGGCCCTTGAGTGACCTATACCTCTGCTGTGGGTCATATTGCTGAGCGGTGCCCACCCCTCATAGCCAGTTTGGTCCCATCTTCCAAGACAGGTGTGTGTAAACACAACTCTGATGATGCCAGTGCAGAGTATGTTCCAGGAAGCGTTCCCTTTAATTCCTGGCCCCAGCCAGCCCTTTACCACTGACCTGGATTAAAGGAGCTCATTTGAGGATCACCATAGGATCCAACTGGAAAAAAACACATTAGTAATGATTTTGACAGAAGCAGAGTTTGAGTTCCTGTTAATTACTATTTCACCAAACCAACTGGGACATAGGGCTGCAGTGAGAAAGAAATGATCTTCCACGTATAATGGTTTTCACACTGCATGATACTAGTAAATAACTATCATTAGCTACTAAAGTATGTACTACCCATTTTCCAGAGCCCTTTCTCTGCCAGTAAATTTAAGACCAGGAATGATCAATGAATGAGTCATCGGCGTGACCACTGTTGATATAGGATATGCAGATTGAAATTATTCAGAAGATTGAAATGTATACGGAATTATTACAGATGGTGATATTACACAGATATCAAAGCTCTTCTTGCAAGAGGCCCAAAGTTCATTTCTTTGTGCCTAAATTTTATGGGTTAGAAAAAAGAAGGTACTATCCATGGGGTGCCTTAGGAAAATAGAACAAGGAGGCATTGCGCAATTTTCCAGGTTCTGTGCTAGGTGTTGTGGGTATAAAGATAAATAAAATATAGCCCCTGTTCTGGACAAGCTTACAGATTTAGAAGTGAGGACAGACAAGTACACACACACACACAAATCACAGCACAGTGTGATAAACACAGTAATCAAAGTGTACACCTGGTACATGACAGCACAGGGGAGTGTAGCTTGTAGGAGAGAATTGAGGTGGGGGAAGAAAATCAGTCTGCCTAAGAATCTGCAGCTTCCTAAATTAGGACTTTCATTCTCCCCTTCTTGAAAGCCATCTTCTTTCTTCTCTCATATGGAGAAATATTCAGATCATAGAGGCATAGGAAAGATAGTAACAGAAGAAGAGAGAAATGAGGGACAGCTAGCAGTCTTGGAGAAAACAAGCTCATTTTAAGCTTTTCAAGGCTTTAGATACATAATTAACTACATTAGCGTTCTTGTCTCTTTAAGAAATGCTTATATTAAATTGAAGTCTGAGAGGAAGGCAGATTCCTAACTGAGCTCCTGCCCTTAATATAATTTTAAAACAGCTGCAACTCCAATCATATGTTGTTTAGCCCAGAAACATGCTGCCTTTTTCTTGGTTGTTTTCCTTTGTTCATGCATTAGTTCACAGATGCAATGTTAAGAAATACATGGATGAAAAGATTTGATACCACTGCATGGCTCATAGCCATCTCAATCTCCCTTTCTATTGAAGGGAAATTCACATGACATGAAATTCATAATCTTAACCATTTCGAAGTGTACAATTCAGTGGCTTTTAGTACATTCACAGCATTGTGCAACCACTACCACTATCTAATTCCAGAAATTTTCATAAACCCCCCCAAAAACCCCATACCCATGAAGCACTCGTTTCCCATTCCCTCTCCCCCTCAACCCCTACCAACCTCTGAGCTGCTCTGTCTCTATGGATTCGGCTGCTCCGGATGTTTCATATAAATGGAATCATGCAATATGTGACTTTTGTGTCTGGCTTCCTTCACTCTGTGTAATGTTCAGGGTTTGTCTATGTTGTAGTGCGTTTTGAAACTTCCTTCCTTTTTATGGATGGATCATAAAAAGATAGACCACATCTTGTTTATCCATTCATCAGTTGATGGATATTTGGATTGTTGATCTCTTTGGCTACTATGAATAGTCCTGTTGTGAAGATTCATGGACAATGTTTCGTTCAAATACCTATTTTGGTTTTGGGGAGTAAATACCTAGGAGTGGAATTGCTGGGTCATATGGCGATTCTGTTTAACTTTTTGAGGAATCATCAAATATTCTAAAGTTGCTGCATCATTTTTTATGCCCACCAGCAACATATAAGGGTTCTAATTTCTCCATATGCTCAACATTTGTTATCTTTCTTTTCCTTAAAAAAAATTATTATAGCCACCCTAGTGGATGTAAAGTAGCATCTTATTGTCAGTCTCTTTTCATGGATTAAAAATTCATCATAGAAACCACTTCACAAAGAAACAAAAAAGCATGCTCACATCAGGTCTTAAGTTTTCTTCTTTTGTATATGAGGCTACCAGTAAATTGAGAGGAGATTTCCCTAAAATGAGCTGCAAAATAAACATATGAGATCCTGAACAACAGAGCTGTGCTTTACTGGCTCCCATCACCCACTCCCCCTGGAGCAACCATGATCAAAGCCAAGGCATCTAGATGATGACTGTTGAAATGTCACCCCCCTGAGGAATAGCCAGGTGTCCTTAGTCAGTGACTGGCAAAGAGGCATTTAAATCATTACGAGGTTTGGCTTGTTAAAAGCTCTGCTGGGGAAAAAGAAGCCGGTTTTTAAAAAACCTGATGAACATTCTTTTTTTTTATTCTCCATATGCACTGTATTTTTTAAGGAAAATGAAATACAACTAACCACGAATTCCACATCCTACTTAAAGTAATTTATTGAGATAAAGCAATGGGTTAAGCAGCTTGGGTCTTAGGAAATTTCAGATTTCTTCCCAGCACATTTCTCATTAATAATTCAGTGTCCATTGCACACATTCCTGTGACAGTCTGTCATCTTTTCTTTTATCTCTGATTGCTATAATCAACACACTACAAAAGTTATTCTTTTGCTTTGAGGAGCACTTAGTTTTGAGAACTAAAGCACATACATGCAAATGATACCCAGATAAAGCAAGGGGGAAATAGAAATTTTACTTTTTTTTTCCTTCCAATTTCTGCATCCATTTCTGCATTCTGGACTGTCTGGTACAAATATCCTCGATGAGGAATTTAGTTTCTGTTTAGGTTTGCGTCTTCTTAGTGTAAACTGTACTGATGAGAGGGAAGCTGAGACTCACAGCACAGTGGGTGCCGCCTGGCTGAGAGGAAGAACTAACAAAAACTGACACAAAGCTTAGGCTTGAAAGAGGCCCCGCAGCACTAGGCTGCTGAAGGTCAGTCTTCCTGGGAACCTGCACGGTTCAGACAAAGACTTGAAGGGATCTTGAAAAGAATTGGGGAGCTGGATGGAGTGATTCTTCTTTGGACTGGAAGGATTGGAAAGCCAAAGGGAGCCCAGACTGGGGATGGTGGAAAGTCCTAGAGATCCTTAAAAACCATGATAATTGAACTTTTTTTTTTTTAAACACAGTAACTGTTCAGTTCCTAAATGAAGTCAGTGAGCTTTAGGCATGCCTACATTGATTTTTGTGTCTTAAAAGTTTAGGCACCTGGCACACATCCAGGGGCCTCAGAAAAATGCAATCTTAAGTATTTCACAGAGAGACTCGAAGGTCTTCCTGATGTTCCTGGAGTTGGTGACAGGTCTGATCACCTGCCGGTCCCGACTGGCATCCCTGCTCTCCCAGGCCTATACACTCTCCTCCCCCGGGGCCCACCAATTCTCCCGGGTACAAAGTACATCAGGGATGCGGGCGGAGCCTTTCCAAGAGGCGCAGCCGTATCTATACCCAGCGAACACCTAGATGGATTTCCAATACCGCGCCTGGCACGTTTGGGAGGGGAGGGGGCGGGGAGGGGGAGGCGGGGGGAGCCTCGGGCTCCTTCTGTGCCCCCAGGCGCGCGTCCTCCTTTCTAAAGTCGATTTTCCTCTGGGAGACGCAGTGGGCTCTGGGCACTACAAGCTGTATTAAGAGATTCGCGATGATTTTCTCAGGCCTCCGAACACTCCCTCCCTCGAAGAGCCGCCTGCGGGGTTGTAACGCAGGAGTCCCTAACGCACAGTTGCTGTCCTTCTTCCTTGTAATGTTCGCGGCGTAGGGTCAGTTTCCGCGACTCTTCAGAGTAAATCTGAGTGGGCGCCTGTGCTGGGGTCCCGCCCAAGGAAAGGAGTGGGACCGCACGAAGAACGTCACCGCGCTACCAGACCTCACAGGCACTTTGCACGGGCCATCTACGCGTCGGTCTGGAGGTAGCGTGCCCTGGGTAAGGACTTCCGCAGCGGTTCTCAGGAGCAGGGCGGGGGGGGGGAGTTTGGGGTCCCGGACGACTGGACGGGAGTGGGTCCCCCAGGGTGGGGCAGCAACTGAGGGAAACGGAGATGAACTCCAGACATTCGTGCCTAGGGTCTGCTTCAGTCTTTGCTTTGGATAGAAGCAGGGTGAGATGGGACAGAATCTCCACCTTTGTTTCCCATCCACCCTTCATGAAAGCGGAGAAACTCCCCAGGTCCCCCTGAAGGGGATGGGTAAAGGGGTGCTGCAGGGGAACCCCAGAAGCAGCTGCTCTAGTCGATCGGAGCTCAAAACTGGGAAGGAAAAAATTGGGCGAGGGGTGATAAGCCACCTATATCGCCTACCTCCCTCTCTTTCTCCGCCCCCCCCCCCATTTTCGTAGCTGCTGACGCGCGGGTGGTGCCTATTAATCATTCACCAGCCCACAGCCGCGGCAGTTAATGGCTGTGCCGCGCGGGGCCCTAGTCTCCCGGCACGTTCGCGTGTGCCCAGGTGCCCTGGAGCGGCGAGCGGCTGCGCGCAGGCAGCCGCTGGGCGATGCGCTCCGCCGGCGCCGGTGGAGCCGCGCTCCCTGCAGTCTCTGAGCGCTTACCCCAGGCGCCCAGCGGCTGTGAGCTGCGGGCGGACGGCCGGGGTGCCAAGTGACAGCGCAAGCGGCGGGGGCGCCAGTAGAACTCCCCAGCCCTGGCAGCCCCATCGGCCCCCATGTTGTTCCCCAATGGCACCGCCTCCTCTCCCTCCTCTCCTAGCCCCAGCCCAGGCAGCTGTGGCGAAGGCGGCGGCAGCAGGGGCCCCGGGGCCGGAGCTGCAGACGGGATGGAGGAGCCGGGGCGAAATGCGTCCCAGAACGGGACCTTGAGCGAGGGCCAGGGCAGCGCTATCCTCATCTCTTTCATCTACTCCGTGGTGTGCCTGGTGGGGCTGTGTGGGAACTCCATGGTCATCTACGTGATCCTGCGCTACGCCAAGATGAAGACGGCCACCAACATCTACATCCTCAACCTGGCCATCGCCGATGAGCTGCTCATGCTCAGCGTGCCCTTCTTGGTCACCTCCACGTTGCTTCGCCACTGGCCCTTCGGCGCGCTGCTCTGCCGCCTCGTGCTCAGCGTGGACGCAGTCAACATGTTCACCAGCATTTACTGTCTTACTGTGCTTAGCGTGGACCGCTACGTGGCCGTGGTGCACCCTATCAAGGCAGCACGCTACCGCCGGCCCACCGTGGCCAAGGTGGTGAATCTGGGCGTGTGGGTGCTATCGCTGCTCGTCATTCTGCCCATCGTGGTCTTCTCGCGCACGGCGGCCAACAGTGACGGCACGGTGGCCTGCAACATGCTCATGCCCGAGCCCGCCCAGCGCTGGCTGGTGGGCTTCGTATTGTACACTTTTCTCATGGGCTTTCTGCTGCCCGTCGGGGCCATCTGCCTGTGTTACGTGCTCATCATCGCCAAAATGCGCATGGTGGCCCTCAAGGCCGGCTGGCAACAGCGCAAGCGCTCAGAGCGCAAGATCACCCTGATGGTGATGATGGTGGTGATGGTGTTTGTCATCTGCTGGATGCCTTTCTATGTGGTGCAGCTAGTCAACGTGTTCGCAGAGCAGGACGACGCCACGGTGAGCCAGCTGTCGGTCATCCTCGGCTATGCCAACAGCTGCGCCAACCCCATCCTCTATGGCTTCCTTTCAGACAACTTCAAGCGCTCTTTCCAGCGCATCCTTTGCCTCAGCTGGATGGACAACGCCGCCGAGGAGCCAGTCGACTACTACGCCACGGCCCTCAAGAGCCGCGCCTACAGTGTGGAGGACTTCCAGCCTGAGAACCTGGAGTCCGGCGGCGTCTTCCGTAATGGCACCTGCACGTCCCGGATCACTACTCTCTGAGCCCGGGCCAAGCAGGGGCTTTGTACCAAGAGAAGGGGAGGTTGAGGAGAAAGGAAGGCCGGGTGCGAGAGGTGAAAGTATCCCAGGAGTCAGGGTGCAATGGGGAAAGTGGGGCTAGGACACTGTGTGCTTCTGGTGGAGACCCGGGAAAGGCGCGCGACAAAGGTGGAATTGGACGCTTTGCTTATAAACTGGGAAGACTAGCGGGCCCCCTTCTCCTCTTTCGCTTCTTCCGCCCCTGCGATTGCACTTCTGCATCCCTCTTCGCCCCTCCCTTGGCAATTTCGGTCTTTCTTTACGCCCCGTCCTACCGGTGCAGATCGTGAACTTATTAACGTGGCCAGCTGAGCCTGACCCTCAGCCCCGCCAGCCGTCGTTTCTGTTTAAGCTTAGCCACGGTTACCGCCACGGGTTTCCCTCGGGAAAACCCAGCTGGCCCTCAGCCGCGCCTTGCAGGGCCCCTCGCTCGCCAGATTCTGCTTGATGCCTCTAGCGGAGTCTCGAGAACCACCACTCTCCCTTTCTGCAGCCCTACTTCAAAGGAAGTAAGTCTTGAGAAGGATCTCGGCAGCTGGTCCTTTCTCCCACCCTCGGGTGAAAGGAAGGTGCGCGCTTCGCCGAGCCCCTCCGCCCCTCCCACTCCACCCAGAGCGGAGCCAGGTGCTTAGTAAAATCGGTCCCGCGCTTCGAACCCCAGGCATCCCGCAGTCCTTATCCAAAGCCCACTTTGGAGCAAAAAGGAGCTGAGAACAAGCGACTAGGGGTTTTTAAAAGATTCCGGGCTTTGGTGGGGGAGGAGGGCTTGTAATGGAAGCCCCCCTCCCGCCCGGCTCACAAACGGCTCTTTTAGTTTCAAAGACCAAGAGCTAGGCACTCCCGGGGCGCTGGTCTGCATTAGGCCAGGAAGGACAGGGCGCACTTTCCCCGGGGGCCGCCCGGGAGCTTGGCTGCAGCTCCACTAGGCTTTCTCCTTCACCCAAGCTTCTGGAGGTGCACATCCAAGAGTAACGACAGGCACCGGGCCGGGACCTCAGGTGACGTCTTCCCAGTCTCGGCCGATCCCGACCGCGTCGCCGCCACCTGCAGGTAGAGGGTGCGGCCTGCCCGACCCCTGAGGGCTGCTGCCTTTCAAGCGGTGCCTAATAGGTTATTTTCTTGCTTAACATATTTATTTATTTATTTGTGGTGTTTGAAAAAAATGTGTCTCTGCTTTCCTTTTCTCCACTTGCCTAGCCCAGGGCCTCTTCTTCGGGACACTAGCGATGGGGCGGGCGCGGAGGTAGCAGTGGGGAAGGCTCTCTCCCCAGGGTCCCGTCCAAGCCTCTCTGTGCTAGGCCCTCTTTTCTTATCCTTTCCTCTAGCCTTTCTATTTTTGCTTGTGTTCAGTGAAGTTTGGAGAGTTTTCCGTACTTTTTTTATGTAGTCTCTTGTTTGTCTTATAATAAATAAATAACGTGGGTTAGCCTTCTCCCATGCAGAGTGGAAAGTCCCGAACTCCTAGCTTTCAACATCACCCTACATATGATTTGAATATATACTATATTCAAATAATATATACTGTATTCAAATCATAATATACTCACATACTATATATATATATTTATTTATCTTGCTCCCTTATCATGAGTACGTGAGACAACTGCCAAATACAGTCACTCACAGTGGCAGGTGTGAGACTGGCTAGAACACTTTCAGATACGAGGGTTCAAGCAGCCCTCAGACTTAGAACTCCGAAATCTGATTCAGACAGACTTTAATCGGTGCCGAGGATGCCCCTGCCTATGTCCCTGCTTCCTCTCGGTTCCAGCATAGGTGATTCTAACATACGATCTAGTTAACATCATCGCTTCTTTTGAAGACATTGAAAGTAGAGTAATTTGTGTCTGTGTTTAATCTGACCACTTCATTGGAAGCCTGAGCAGGGCAAGAACCAATAATTTTACTTCTTTGTGTTTCCTGTATTGCTTTAGGATGCTGGCTTGTACATAGTAGGCACTAAATACATGTTTGTTGGTTGATTGTTTAAGTAAACCAGAGTGTATTGCAACAATCGGAGAGTTCTCAACATCTGGGGTTCTCAGGTTCCCTCACTGACATGATACACAATGGTTGAAATCACCATGGAAAAATATGTTTTGTGTATATTTGCTTCAAGAACATTGTGCTTTCCTGAAAGCAGCAACCAATAGTTAAAATGTCCCTACTGTTTTGTTTAATGAACAAATATGCTTTGGGTCATAAATTTGAAAGTTTAGATCTGTCATTTAAAAATAATGCATATTATTACTCCTTTGGAAAATAGATTTTTAATAGTTAAGAACAGTGAAATTTACAAATAAAAATCTTGATCACTATCCTCTTTTGAGGACACAGATCTAGTGCTCTTAACCTGTTACCACTGTAATATTAACTAAATAAACAAATGTATTATGTTGCTGCAAGTTGTCTGACTTTGCCATCGGAACTTTCCTGTTTCAACAGATTACTTAAAACACACACAGATTGGCTTGGTTGCTCTTTCATAGATTTTAAGAAGAAAGATTTCGATTAGCTTTGGAATTTTTACCAAGATTGAAGTTATAATTTGATTTTTTCTGGTAAAGAAAAGTCTGTTAGTTCAAAGAGAGAGAAAAAAAAAAGAAAAAAAAAACTGAGTCACTATGAATAGGAAGTACTCTATGGTTTGCTGTTGTTACCAAACTAACTAGATGATATCACAGTCTCTCACAGATTAAATTACTGTCTGCCCTCATTTATGACCTCAGACTTTGTTGTGGGAGCTAAGTAATTGCTAATTTACATCCCAGGGAAAGGTAATGGAAGGAAAAAAAAAAGTGATCACCTAAAGATGTTTCAGAGGACAATAGGTAAAGGGAATATAAAAATCAGATTTCAACATAAAAGAAGAAAGACATATTTTATGCTTTGTTCAATGATGGCCATTTCTATCCCTGGAAGAATTTAAGAAGGTACTAAAGGAGTTTTTTTTTTTTTTTAACAGACCTTATTTTTTTTAGAGTGATTTTATTTTCACAGCAAAATAAGGAGAAAGGAGTATTTTCCAAGCAGTGATTCCAGAAGCAGGGTGGGGGGACTGTGGCCTTCAAATACCTTCAAATGCCTTGTAACTGTAGGCTTTATAGTTCTGTACATTATCTCAGCTGGACTTGTTTTTATTACTTTTAAAAGCTATAGCAAGGTGGCAAATTGAACTCATAACTTTGATGTGCAGAGAAAACATTTTGTTCTTTAGGTTTTAACTAATCTGAACATAATTCCAAGCCCCTTCCAACTGGTTAGCTGGGAGGAAAAATTAATGTTCAAACATCCAACTGAGCTCATAATTTAAATAGCCATTTTCAGAAAATTTCAACTGTCTCTCGGCTGGCCTCCCTTTCCCATTTTATCATCTCTAAAATGGCTTTAGAGTGAATATTGGGAGAGACTTTGTGTCCCAATGGAGGAAGGGACGAGGTGGGGTCCTTGGAAAAGCAGCTCTGTCTGCCCTTGGCTCTCTGGGAACAGGTCATTTGTCACCTGGATGATTCCTGGTTGCAGTTTGTTGAAATCAGCAGCTTCTGGAGCCTGTGCTCTGACTTCTCAGCTTGGTGAGCGCTGCGCCACAGCTCCTGTGCGCCGCAACCCTCTCAGAGTCTTCTGGGGGTTCTCATACGGCCCACCAGCCTGGGGTCTACCCCTGCCTCTGAAAGCAGTGACCTGGCAGCAGGCAGCCCTGTGGTGAGCCTCTTGGCTCCGTGACCACAGGGGGTCTAGGGTAGCTCTGGACTGGTGACCCTCAGGAACTCTTCTGGCTGATAACTTTTTCTGTGGCTCTGTCTCAGGTCTTTTGCACCTCTCCTTACCTTTGTCAACCTCACTCATGAAAAACATTCCACATACCCTGCATCCGTGTTACACTAGAGGAAAAGCATAGGACTTGAGTCCTTTAGTCTTAGCCTTTAATGTGTGAAGGCAGGAAAAAAAGAATTTAGAAATCTCTAGGCAACCCCTATCCCCCCTGCCTCACCTGATTTCCAAGCCTTTCTGCACTGCCTAGAAGTTGGAAACAAGCTCTCTCTTACGCTAAGGCGATGAGCCTCACCTCGGGGTGAGAGACAGCAATGAAACATTTATGGAGGAAGGTAAAATGTATCAGTTTAATGTCCTTGCTCTCTCTCTTACTGGGGACCTCTGTGTTCTCAGAGTGGAATTTCTGAGGTCATCTTCTCCCCCCAAGAATGGCCCAAGAAAGGATCACGTTTGAAAATCTTTGACGCTTCATCCAGTTAACACTGACCATTGAAAAATGCTGAATGTATGGTTTGGGCATGAGGAAAAAGGCAAGGAGTTCTCCTGGAAAATATTATGGAAGATACATTTTTAAAAATAGTGATATATTCCCAACATATTTTAAACAAATAATAGAGATGTTATATTTATATCAATCTTCTAAAAAGCACTTTGGTAGTAGGGTTATGTCTTGCAAATCTCACTCATTCCCTTCTCCATTCTAGCATGCCACATCAGAGAGGTTAGGTCCTTAACTATAATGATTCATAGACAGTTGCATAATTGTTACAGTAGTGTGTGCTTTAAAAACAAGGTATTGTAAAGTCTGTGCTGCTGTCTTGCTGCATCATACACCTCTGAGCCCATGAGAACCTCTTCCACATATTCAGACGGATATCTTGCTTTTCATTCAACACATTTCATTTGTTGGTGTTAAAAGAAGGCAGAGAGGTTCAACATTGTTACATAGTTTCCCAAGATGGAGGCAGGTGCCCATATAATGTTATAAGTGATTATTTACTGCTTTGCTGAATATCTGGAGACAGGGTACTGTATTGAGTGTGCTCCTGAAAGAACTGCCTTAGGGATGAGCAGATACATCCAGCTTCTGATTTCACCCATAAGGAAAAGGAAGGTGCTCCTGCAATGATGACACAGCTTGTGAACAGAAGCAACCAGTTCAAACTAAAATATCAAAACACCTGCTTGTCAAACTGTTGGGCAGAGAAAAGCATCATCTAAAAAGGAGATATAATTTTATCTAAAAGCCCTTTGGTAAAATGTTCACTTTGATGATAAACCTAACTATTGTCAAAGCATATATCAAATGCAATCTTCTTGGCCTAAAGCTGGAAATATTAAACTTATTTAAGGCGGAGACTACAGGCATGCTTCTAAAATTCTTTGGAATAATAATGAGCTTAAGACTCTAAAAATAAGTACCTCTTTAAGCCACACTGATTCAAGTCTTCAGTTTTGAGTGGACAAGATGTATAAAATGAAATGAGATGTGGCCATCAGCTAATGTACTATATCTGCAGTGGAATTCAACTCTACGCCCCTCCTCAGCACCTACATGCCGGGACCAGACAGACCACAGACCTCCAGTGCTCCCAGCTTTAAAAATTTAAGAAAGATTTACTATGTATCAGACTCCATTTGGAGGAAGACTTATTATGGAGATGCTGTAGGATAGCATGTACAGAAAAAGTTCTGACTTTCACAATAATAGTACCTGTATCAAAAGACAACGAATACTTCATTTAAATTTAAAGAGAGAGAGAGAGAAATCTGAGACAAGATAGGCAAGCACAAAAATATTTTACAATAACACATGTGACTTGTGTGACTCTTCTAGGAAAGGCTGTCCAAATATTGATGAACAGTAACTCTCAATAGTGTTCTTTGTCTCTATAACCCTCGAACAATTCATTAATCTAGCTAATATTATTAGCAGTGGCAAAATGTCTATTCAAAGTCAATAATTAAATTAAACATTCTCCTTCATGTCCAATGAGCCACTGTAACTAGCAAACTCAACCAGATGTCTGCACGTCTATTTCAAAAGCCCCTCAAGTCTCCCTATATAAAACTCGGTGTGGAATCTGAACTTAAACACACACAATGTAATTAAGCAAAAAGGGATTTCTTAGGTGATAATTGGTGAAACAGAACTTCAGACCTCTGCCCCCAACCTCCTTTCCCTTTTAAGTTCCCATTTCCTAACTCTCCTCCCCCCAGCCTGGGACTCTTTGTTTTCTGACTTTTCCCACTTCTTCCAATAGAGCTTTTCTCAGAATTTCTTTTGATCTGTAGTTTACATCACTGACTAGGCTTCAGGTGTTATTTTCCAGAAGCAAAGCTTTTTAATAAGGACATAGTATCAGAAGGTCAGGCAGCAGTATCCTTGAAATTACATGTTTCTAAGGCAAACATTTCTTAACAAGTGGTCTATAGCCCTGCATCAGAATCACCCAAGAACTTAAAACATGTATGTTCTCTATGCTCCACCTTAGAGATTTTGATTCATTAGGTCTGGGGTGAGCCTTGGTATTTCTCAAGTACTTTAAAGTTTGAGAAGTAGCGATTTAACTGTTAAGAGCATGGAATCAGCCATCAGCTGACTGGCTCTGCTTTCTTCATTAGGTGATACTGGGCGAGGTAATCTCCATGACGCACATTCATCTGTTAGATCAGGGTAATAATACCTCCATTATAGGGCTATTATGATGAGCTGATGCATGTCAAGCGCCAAGCCAGTCAGAACTCTTTTAGTTGTGAATGAATGAAAACCTAATTAGCTCACATAACTGAACATTCTCGAGGAAGATCTGGCTTCACAATGTACTTGATCTATAACTCGGTACGATCTTTTTTTTTTTCAGTCTCCTTTTCTCATCTCTGACTTTCTCAATCTTGGCTCTATTTTCAGATTGGCTACTCCTGTGTAATTACAGACAGCTGCAGAAAACTGAAACATAACATTTTTCCAGGTTCAAATTTCAGGGGAAATAGTAAAAATGATTCTCCCTAATTAGACTGTCTGAGATCATGTATTTGTTGGGAGGCATCCCTCCATGTGTCTCTCACCTTCCATGCACCCTGCTGGGTATGCCAAGAATATGAGGCACTGACGACTTTTTACCTAGATTATTTCTCAAGGTTGTGTTTGCAGCAAGCAACCTTGAGCAAGGACAAAGAGAAGGCTTGATTACTGCTTACTATAAATTGGTGGTTTTCCCAAGATCAGTGTCCCTCATCTATGACACAGACCCACTGCTGCACAGCATCCATCTGGGCTCACCATGAGAATCAGGGGCAAATGGAACTAAGGCAAATCATGTTGCTTACTGGCTGCACAGTTCTTTGTCCCTGACTCAGAAATCTTGTGTCTTCTGCTGGCATCAATGAAATAGCAACAGACCAATTTATTAGCTTGTAAGTAGAGTAAAATCAAATTCCAGATCCTGATAGTATCTACCACCGAATCCATTAGCCAGGCCTGGGGGTTATGGTTGGCTGGGCTTGCGTGATACATGCTACTTTTAGAGCTGGGAGTGTCAACTCCACCCAGAAGTGGGAGGGGCAGTGGGACAGATCCCAAGAAGAAAAGTTATATACAATTACCCAGAGTAGATAATGAAGGGTATGTTATGTGGCAAAAATAAAATTAAATAAGAATCATCTACAAATGTCAGACATGGATTCAGGTGCCATATATATATGTCAGATTCTATTTTTATTAGCGTATCTGCAGAGGTAGTAGAAAATTAAAGTGATTCAGGTTTTAAAATTCTTCTATTTGATCTAGCCATATATTTAAGTATTAAATAAGTAGTAAATACTTTAATATACAAACCTTTACATCATTTCTTTAAATGTAAGAACATATGAAAGTTTAGCAAAATTTATTTTTATTTATGTAATAAAATGATAAAGAAAATTAGTGATATTATTTATTTGGGAAATTCAAAATATCTCACAAATTATACTTCTGGATTCCATAGGACGTTAAGAAAATGAATCACCCTGTGCATCAGATTCTGCATCTTTAAAATGACTGATTAGACATCAGTCCAGATTAGTAACAATTTATTACATTCCCATAAGATTAATATTTTAAAATAAGGTTATAAAGGCATTTTTATGTTATATAGAGCGTACAGTTAAGCATATTGAGATGGCACTGAGATCAGTAACACATATGAACAACATGAAGTGATATACAAAGATTTGTATATCAGATACTAAAATATGGCTCAAGCTATATCTTATCATCAGCAATTGGGAAAATGTTTGCTGTAAATACAGTTTTAAGTAATAGAAATAAGATAGCCCACGGCAGCCAGAAGCAGGTACCAGTGATTAGTAAAATAATATCCAGATATTTGGATTTCCTTCTGTTTTACCGTAGCTTACAAATACCTCTGTGTGCCACTTATTTGGGGCCTGAAATATCATCACGAAGATAACCAACTCCCATGAATTAGACTGACAGTTTCAGTTCCCCTCGATTTTATAGCAGTTACATAAAACTGTCAGTAACCAGAGTTTATAATATAGCAGAAGGGCAGGCAGGGAAGAAAAGAGAAGTCATATTTATTCAGTATCTACTTTGTAAGTGACACATTTTGCCAGATGCTTTTACGTGCTATCTCATTTGGCCTTCACCAAAATTCCTATGAACTAGAAATCTCTATTCCTCTTACAAAGCAAGGAAAGAGAGAAAAACACACGAAAAACATAACCCCCCCCCCCACTTTTCTAGCATGCTAAAATTGGTAGTTGACAGAACCAGGACTAAAAGGCACACCTATTGGCTCCAACATGATCCTTCTACCCTATAGTTAAAGTCTTTTTAAATGGCACGCAGATTCCATTCCACAAACTACACAGAAATGGGAAAAGTCTGACTAGCGCCTCAAGCTTTACAAACCATAGTGACCAAAATCAGATCAACACGCTACTCACGGTCCATACCTAAGGAAAAAACATGAAATAAATTATTGGTGAATACTAAAGAAACTGTAATATTCGTCACAGAGACAATCAGTTTGTCTACAAGAAACACCAGTTTTGGGCTTCCCTGGTGGTGCAATGGTTGAGGGTCCGCCTGCCAATGCAGGGGACACGGGTTCATGCCCCGGTCCGGGAAGATCCCACATGCCGCGGAGTGGCTGGGCCCATGAGTCATGGCCGCTGAGCCGGTGCGTCTGGAGCCTGTGCTCCGCAACGGGAGAGGCCACAACAGTGAGAGGCCCGTGTACCGCAAAAAAAAAAAAAAAAAAAGAAAAACCAGTTTCACCTCTAAGTCGAATGCGGCCGTGTCAAGAACCGCTCCAGACAGGAGACGCCGTAGCACAGTGACTAAGAGGGTGGGGTTAGAAATCAGAACACCTAGTTTAGAATCCTGGCTTTGAAAATCACTATGTCACTATGGGCAGGTTATTTACCCATTCATTCTTCATATATCTTAGTTAAAAAATAAGAATTAAAAATAATTTCTACCCCATAATGTTAGCAAAGTGACAGTAAGTCTTTTCAGCATTTTTTACGTACTTCAATAATCCTTTTCATTTATATAACTATCAGAGACATAGCGATAGTTCAAGAACAAGGAAAACCAGAAACAGTTTTCTTTTCATTTATGAAGATACAGTAAACATGTTTCAATTATTAGGAATTAAATAATTAAGAAACATTAAAATAATGATCAGACACTACAACTTTAATGGCCATTAGAACGGGACAAAACCCCAGAGTTTAGAAGGCAAAATTCTAGATAAGCAACATTAATTCAGTCCCATAAACTACTATAAACAGCTTTTAGGACACTAGTAACAGTTGGGATTTTTTTCCCCTCTCTATTTAAACTAGTAAGTTGTTCTGCCGTAACAATAGTGTAAAGTGATTGAAAAGCATTAAACTAAATCGTTGTACCTAGTACTCTGCCAATTCAGAGATCGTGTCACTCGGCAGGATACCAATTAAACAGAATACCCTGAGTTAGTCAAATGAATAGAGTCTAGTTAAGGAGACATGAGAAACTCAGAAAAAAAAATTCTTCCCAAATATTAAAAACTGATTTATTAAAATAGAAAACAATTTATTTGCTTATAATTTTTTCTTGTAAATTATCTCAAATCCATGAGCAGGAGGAGTAGTATGCAAAACAAAGAGGTAAATATGCAAAGCACGATTTCAAACAGCTGTGGACTCTTTTAAGCTGGGGTCTGCCAAGGTTTTTTGTTCTTTTTGTTTTTTTTAATGAGTGCTCTCTCACCTGCAGCCGCATCGCTCACCCCATTTGCAAACCAAGGCTGGGTCTATAAAGAATAAAATCGATTGCATCCATTCCTCTGAGAGTTAATCCTTTTCCTATGGCAATATCTTCTCCAAAGTGAGAATCTCTAGAATCATCACCACCAATATCCAGTTACATCCCATTTCAAAATGAAATAAAACCGACTCCACTCTAACTTAAATATATATTCAAGTTTTCCAATTCCCCCCGCCCCACCGACAAAAGCACAGGCGAAACCAAGGGGAAGCATTTGGCAAGCCAAGTGATGGGTTTTTGCAAAGATGGTGAACAGTATGAGGAGGACGAAGGTCAACCAGGATTTGCTTGGGCAAGAACTAGTTCTTGCTCTCTCTTCCTAAAGCACTGAAGGCAGGAACCTGATTTCCCAGTTGTATTCCATTAGTCAGTCTATAGACTCCCTATGGGTTATTCATCTTCGATTCCTCAGTGCCTACCCTGCCATCTGAAAGGTCACAGTACCCAGCAGTTAGCAGCAGGAACTGTGGAGCTCGGCCACTTAATAGTTCAGGTAAATGACTTCATATTGTCACCTTAGCTTTAGTTTCCTCATCTGTAAAATAGGGGAAATAGTAGAACCTACATCATAGGGTTGTTATGAAGGTTAAATAAGTTAATATTTAGAAAGTACTCAGAACAATACTTGGCACATGGTGAGTTTTCTAACATTCAGCAAAATACCATTACATTAAATTGATGGATTTATTAAGACAAGGCAAAGCCTTGAAGTCATTGATTTTGGTGCTGGGGCCATTACTTAGAGCTTGAGTGTTTCTCTCCCTGCCCTTAGTCTTCTGGAGTCTTCCCCACATAAGCATCTCACTCTCATAGGTCAACTAATTTTTCTAAAGTACAAGTTGTTATTGACTTACTATGAATTCCTTAATCCTAAGTGTGTTGGCTTTCTAATGGGAGATAATAACAATGGTTCCTTAACCTGGATACACATCAAACACACTTAGGAAGACTTTTAAAAACATATAATCCTAATGCCTAGCTTAGGAAACTCTTGAAAATACAGCCAAAGCATCATTTGGAAACAAGGTTTCCACAGGATTCTGATACAGGTGGTTTCACTAACTGGTATTGAATCTCAACTATAGATTTAAAAGACTTCATAAAGAAAAGCATTGCATTTCTAGTGAAGAAATTTTGAGTGCTATGATTAGTCTATTAGTGGTGGAGATGTATTTTGCAGTATGGGACCTTCTTTGGTCCTTCAAATTGCACCATACCACCATCAGAATTGCCTGGCACTCCAGTAGCTCTTCAGAAGCCTTCTGTAAATCTCCTAAGTACAAGAGTATTGTTGCCAACCCCTCTTTTACTGGTATCATTTTCAAGGGTGATGGAAAATATTCATCCTGACATTCTTCTTCTTTGATATTCTTCCTGCAAGACACTTCTCTTCATGGGAACCAGATTTTGTAAATGTGTAAGTTTCTGTAGCTTTCCTTTCCATATCCTTTAATACTCCCTCGAGTCCTGGTTCATGCCCCATCAGTTATTTAAAAAAAGAGCATAGATGGCAAGGAGTAAGACGTGGAGATCACCATCCCCCCCACAAATATATCAGAAATACATCTACATGTGGATCAACTCCTACAGAACACCTACTGAATGCTGGCAGAAGACCTCAGACTTCCCAAAAGAACAGACGCTCTCAGGCGACCTACACGCAAAGGCGGGGCCAATCCAAAACTGAACCCCAGGAGCTTGCGAACAAAGAAGAGAAAGGGAAATCTCTCCCAACAGCCTCAGGAGCAGTGGATTAAATCTCCACAGTCAACTTGATGTACGTTGCATCTGTGGAATACCTGAATAGACAACAAATCATCCCAAAATTGAGGTGGTAGACTTTGGGAGCAACTGTAGATTTGGGTTTTGCTGTATGAGACTGATGGGTTTCTGGTTTTATGTTTATCATAGTTTAGTATTTAGAGTTTATTATCATTGGTAGATTTATTTATTGATTTGGTTGCTCTCTTCCTTTTTTTGTTACATATATATATATATTTTGTCCTTTTTCTCTTCTGGTGAGTGTGTCTGTGTATGCTTCTTTGTATGAGTTTGTTTGTATACCTTTGCTTTTACCATTTGTCCTAGGGGTCTACCTGTCCATTTTTTTTTTTTAAATATAGTTTTTAGCGCTTGTTATCATAGGTGGATTTGTTGGTTTGGTTGCTCTCTTCTTTCTTTTTTCTTATTACTTTAAAATTTTTTTAATTTTAATAATTAAAAAAGTTATTTTAGTAATTTGTTTTCTTTTTCTCTTTCTCTCTCTCTCTCTTCTGTCTTTTTTTCTCACTTTTCTTCTGAGCCGTGTGGCTGATGGTCTTGGTGCTCCAGCCAGGGGTCAGGCCTGGGCCTCTGAGGTGGGAGAGCTGAGTTCAGGACATTGATCCACCAGAGACCTCCCAGCTCCACATAATATCAAACGGCAAAAGCTCTACCAGAGATTTCCATCTCAACAATAAGACACAGCTCCACTCAACGATCAGCAAGTCACAGTGCTGGACACCCTATGCCAAACAACAAGCAAGACAGGAACACAAACCAACGCATTAGCAGACAGTCTGCCTAAAATCATAATACTGTCACAGACACCCTAAAACACACCACCGGACGTGGTGCTCGCCAACAGAAAGACAAGATCCAGCCTCATCCACCAGAACACAGGCACCAGTCCCCTCCACCAGGAAGCCTACACAACCCACTGAACCAACCTTAGCCACTGGGGGCAGACACCAAAAACAACGGGAACTACGAACCAGCAACCTGCGAAAAGGAGACTCCAAACACAGTAAGTTAAACAAAATGAGAAGACAGAGAAACACACAGCAGATGAAGGAGCAAGGTAAAAACCCACCAGACCAAACAAATGAAGAGGAAATAGGCAGTCTACCTGAAAAAGAATTCAGAGTAATGATAGTAAAGATGATCCAAAGTCTTGGAAATAGAATGGAGAAAATACAAGAAGCGTTTAATGAAGACTTAGAAGAACTAAAGAGCAAAGAAACAATGATGAACAACACAATAAATGAAATTAAAAATTCTCTAGAAGGAATCAACAGCAGAATAACTGAGGCAGAAGAACGGATAAGTTACCTGGAAGATAAAATAGTGGAAATTACTACTGCAGAGCAGAATAAAGACAAAAGAATGAAAAGAATTGAGGACAGTCTTAGAGACTTCTGGGACAATATTAAATGCACCAACTTTCGAATTATATGGGTCCCAGAAGAAGAAGAGAAAAAGAAAGGGACTGAGAAAATATTTGAAGAGATTATAGTTGAAAACTCCCCTAATATTGGAAAGGAAATAGTCGACCAAGTATAGGAAGTGCAGAGAGTCCCATACAGGATAAATACAGGGAGAAACATGCCAAGACACATATTAATCAAACTATCAAAAATTAAACACAAAGAAAAAAATAATAAAAGCAGCAAGGGAAAAAGAGCAATAACATACAAGGGAATCCCCATAAGGTTAACAGCTGATCTTCCAGCGAAACTCTGCAAGCCAGAAGGGAGTGGCAAGACATAGTTAGTGATGAAAGGGAAAAAATTACAACCAAGATTACTCTACCCAGCAAGGATCTCATTCAGATTTGACAGAGAAACTAAAACCTTTACAGATAAGCAAAAGCTAAGAGAATTCAGCACCACCAAACCAGCTTTACAACAAATGCTAAAGGAACTTCTTTAGGCAGGAAATACAAGAGGTGGAAAAAACCTACAATAACAAACCCAAAACAATTAAGAAAACGGTAATAGGAACATACATATCGATAATTACCTTAAATATAAATGGATTAAATGCTCCCACTGAAAGACATAGATTGGCTGAATGGATACAAAAGCAAGACCCATATATATGCTGTATACAAGAGACTCACTTCAGACCTAGGGAAACATACAGACGTAAAGTGAGGGGATGGAAAAAGATATACATGCAAATGGAAATCAAAGGAAAGCTGGAGTAGCAATTCTCAGACAAAATAGACTTTAAAATAAAGACTATTACAAGAGACAAAGGAGGACACTACAAAATGATGAAGGGATCAATCCAAGAAGAAGATATAACAATTGTAAATATTTACACACCCAACACAGGAACACCTCAATACATTAGGCAAATGCTAACAGCCATAAAGGGGGAAATTGACAGTAACACAATCATAGTAGGGGACTTTAACACCCCACTTTCACCAATGGACAGATCATCCAAAATGAAAATAAATAAGGAAACACAAGCTTTAAATGATACATTAAACAAGATGGACTTAATTGATATTTATAGGACATTCCACCCAAAAATAACAGAATACACTTTCTTCTCAAGTGCTCATGGAACATTCTCCAGGATAGATCACATCTTGGGTCACAAATCAAGCTGGTGAATTTAAGAAAATTGAAATCGTATCAAGTGTCTTTTCTGACCACAATGCTATGAGACTAGATACCAATTACAGGAATAAAATCTGTAAAAAATACAAATACATGGAGGCTAAACAATACACTACCAAATAACCAAGAGATCACTGAAGAAATCAAAGAGGAAACCAAAAAATACCTAGAAACAAATGACAATGAAAACATGATGACCCAAAACCTATGAGATGCAGCAAAAGCAGTTCTAAGAGGGAAGTTTGTAGCAATACAATCCTACCTCAAGAAACAAGAAACATCTCAAATAAGCAACGTAACTTACACCTATAGCAATTAGAGAAAGAAGAACAAAAAAACCCCAGAGTTAGCAGAAGGATCATAAAGATCATATCAGAAATAAATGAAAAAGAAATGAAGGAAACAATAGCAAAGATCAATAAAACTAAAATCTGGTTCTTTGAGAAGATAAACAAAATTGATAAAATATTAGCCAGACTCATCAAGAAAAAAAGGGAGAAGAATTAGAAATGAAAAAGAAGTAAAAACTGACACTGCAGAAGGATCATGAGAGATGACTACAAGCAACTCTATGCCAATAAAATAGACAACCTGGAAGCAATGGACAAATTCTTACAAAAGCACGCCCTTCCTAGACTGAACCAGGAAGAAATAGAAAATCAAAACAGACCAATCACAGGCACTGAAATTGAGACTGTGATTAAAAATCTTCCAACAAACAAAATCCCAGGACCAGATGGCTTCACAGGCGAATTCTATCAAACATTTAGAGAAGAGCTAACACGTATCCTTCTCAAACTCTTCCAAAATACAGCAGAGGAAGGAACACTCCCAAACTCATTCTACAAGGCCACCATCACCCTGATACCAAAACCAGACAAAGATGTCACAAAGAAAGAAAACTACAAGCCAATATCACTGATGAACATAGATTCAAAAATCCTCAACAAAATACTAGCAAACAGAATCCAACAGCACATTAGAAGGATCATACACCATGATCAAGTTGGATTTATCCCAGGAATGCAAAGATTCTTCAGTATACGCAGACCAATCAATGTGATTTCAAACTATACTCCAAAGCTACAGTCATCAAGACAGTATGGTAAGGGCACAAAAACAGAAATATAGATCAATGGAACAGGATAAAAAGCCCAGAGATAAACCCATGCACATATGGTCACCTTATCTTTGATAAAGGGGTAAGAATATACAATGGAGAAAAGACAGCCTCTTCAGTAAGTGGTGTTGGGAAAACTGGCCAGCTACATGTAAAAGAATGAAATTAGAACACTTCCTAACACCATACACAAAAAAAACCTCAAAATGGATTAAAGACCTAAATGTAGACACTATAAAATTCTTAGAGGAAAACATAGGCAGAATAATGTATGATATAAATCACAGCAAGATCCTTTTTGACCCACCTCCTAGAGAAATGGAAATAAAAACAAAAATAAGCAAATGGGACCCACTGAAACTTAAAAGCTTTTGCACAGTAAAGGAAACCATAAACAAGACGAAAAGAGAACCCTCAGAATGGGAGAAAATATTTGCAAATGAAGCAACTGACAAAGCATTAATCTCCAAAATTTACAAGCAGTTCATGCAGCCCAATATCAAAAAAACAAACAACCCAATCCAAAAATGGGCAGAAGACCTAAATAGACATTTCTCCAAAAAAGATATACAGATTGCCAACAAACATGAAAGGATGCTCAACATCATTAATCATTAGAGAAATGGAAATCAAAACTACAATGAGATATCATCTCACACTGGTCAGAATGGCCATCATCAAAAAATCTAGAAACAATAAATGCTGGAGAGGGTGTGGAGAAAAGGGAACCCTCTTGCACTGTTGGTGGGAATGTAAATTGATATAGCCACTATGGAGAACAGTATGGAAGTTCCTTAAAAAACCAAAAGTAGAACTACCATATGACCCAGCAATCCCACTACTGGGCATATACCCTGGGAAAACCATAATTCAAAAAGAGTCATGTACCAAAATGTTCATTGCAGCTCTATTTACAATAGCCTGGACATGGAAGCAACCTACGTGTCCATCATCAGATGAATGGATAAAGAAGATGTGGCACCTGTATACAATGGAATATTACTCAGCCATAAAAAGAAACGAAATTGAGCTATTTGTAATGAGGTGGATAGACCTAGAGTCTGTCATACAGAGTGAAGTAAGTCAGAAAGAGAAAAACAAATACCGTATGCTAACACATATATATGGAATCTAAGAAAAAAAAAAGGTCATGAAGAACGTAGGGGCAAGATGGGAATAAAGACACAGACCTACTAGAGAATGGACTTGAGGATATGGGGAGGGGGAAGGGTAAGCTGTGACAAAGTGAGAGTGGCAAGGACATATATACACTACCAAACGTAAAATAGATAGCTCGTGGGAAGCAGCCGCATAGCACAGGGAGATCAGCTCGGTGCTTTGTGACCACCTAGAGGGGTGGGATAGGGAGGGTGGGAGGGAGGGAGATGCAAGAGGGAAGAGATATGGGAACATATGTATATGTATAACTGATTCACTTTGTTATAAAGCAGAAACTAACACACCATTGTAAAGCAATTATATTCCAATAAAGATGTTAAATAAAAAAAAAAGAGTCATGTACCACAATGTTCATTGCAGCCTTATATACAATAGCCAGGACATGGAAGCAACCTAAGTGTCCATCGACAGATGAATGGATAAAGAAGATGTGGCACATATACAGAATGGAATATTACTGAGCCATAAAAAGAAATGACATTGAGTTATTTGTAGTGAGGTGGATGGACCTAGAGACTGTCATACAGAGTGAAGTAAGTCAGAAAGGGAAAAATAAGTACTGTATGCTAACATATATATATGGAATCTAAAAAAAAAAAGTTCTGAAGAACCTAGGGGCAGGATAGGAATAAAGATGCAGAGGTAGGGAATGGACTTGAGGACACGGGGAGGGGGAAGGTAAGCTGGGATGAAGTGAGAGAGTGGCATGTACACACATAATCTACCAAATGTAAAACCGATAGCTAGTGGGAAGCAGCCGCATAGCACAGGGAGATGAGCTCGGTGCTTTGTGATCACCTAGGGGGGTGGGATAGGAACGGTGCGAGGGAGACGCATGAGGGAAGAGATATGGGGATATATGTATTTGTATAGCTGATTCACTTTGTTATAAGGCAAACACTAAACTAACACACCATTGTAACGCAATTATACTCCAATAAAGATGTTTTTTTTAAAAAAAAGAGTATATAACATTCTTGATCATAACCTGTTCCACTGCATCTTTTTCTAGTTCTCTCATGTGATTAGCATATGGAATACAAAAGCCCTGAGTGAAAGGACAGTATGTTTCTTCAATATTTCAGCTCATTAACCATTATTAAAATGGAGAGTATGCTGGGGCCTGAGGAGGTTGTGATTGTGACTGGTGGAAACAGTATGGTGGTGATGACAGTGACTATTATCTCCATTATCCTTATTATGACCTCCTGGCTATAGTTGAAGCAGCTTCAAAGAAGTGGTTTATTAGCGTTCAGATAAGAAATCATAGGGTCTCACTTGATAGTTAAAGGAACGTTTAAAAAAATGAAATGAAGGACTAACGACTTGGAAAAAAAACAAATTACAGATATGACTATAAAGGGAGAGTATAGAGGTTTACATTTAATATACAAAAACAATCTTTAGCCAAGGTATAAAAGTATAGTAGCACAACAGCCAAGAATAACTCAAAGAAATGTATTGTTTCATTTGTTTCCCATAAGCTGCGTAAAACTAGAAAAAATAAATATTCATCAATAATTTGAAACAGAAGACATTTTGCAAAGAACTTTCTAGGAATAGGAAAAACTTTTTTTTTGGTCAAAGGTATTACAGAAGGAAAACCAATGCTTAAGAGTCCAGTTTCATTGAATTTATTTGTCCTAGTGTTTAGTAACACATAATAAGATTTTTTAGTACTGGGAATAGGTTTTTTTTTTTTCAAAACTCACACCTATTTACTCCCATTTACTTTCATATTTTATCACCACTTGAAAGCTATGTCTGAGTTAGAAAACACATATTTTAATATTATGTCCAGTAAGTTAAAGACTCAAATAATATTCTTAGAAATCAAAGATTAGTGATAACATGACTTTGTAAATAGCCTGATTCTGCATCTCTGTTTCAACTGCTTGTCCCCAGTAATGTTTTATTTCTTTTACAAAAATGGCAAATTTTACATAGCAAAATTGCAATTGTGTATCCTTAAATTCGTATCATTTGAAACGATTGTATTCACTTTATTTCCTCACTGGAGTAATGTGCTATATGTAGATTAGCATCCCTAGACAAGTAATATTGGTTAATAATACTATGCATAGCTGAGGTGTTATGAGGAAAAGTTCTGTAAAAGTGTTTTTCTTTTACCTTGGGATTTGCCTTTTTAATGAAACCAGCATGAGTCATCATCTATATTGGCCAGAAAAGGCCTGTCCTTGTTCTTTAGGGTGGAATATCACTTATCCTGTTTATAGTACTCAGTCAGCAATTCTTTGGCATGAAAATGAGATGTTGAGAAATACACATTTATTTCACATATTAAGCGAGATATTTGGCAGGACCTAGTGTTGTTATATTTATTGAGCAAATTCTCTATAGGATCTGGTTTTTACAAGGGCGCATGAGTCTTTAGGTTATCATGAAAACTTGCTCTAAATTTCGTGAATTGTGTAATTAATGACTGACAGATTAGCTGATTTACTCTTTGGTTGAAGGAAAACTAAATTAAAAATTTACTCAAGTTTTCTAGATTCCCATTTCTAGAATTTATTTTCCATCTCAGTGTCCAGAGTTAGAGAAAATGATTAGTCAAAGTTATAAATAAAAGAAAGTATTAGCATAATTTATGGAAAAATATATAATAATACTCTTTGTGTTAAACAATGCCACAGAAAATAATCTAGAATTGTATTTAAATGACTCAATATATTTAAGTTTAAATCTTAACATTTAAGTTTTAATCTGAGGCAGACAAAATCACCCTGTGGCATATTTGTCTATGATTTAATTAGAAGCCCCTCCACTTTTAGTATTAGCTACTGTCACTGCCTTTGAAGGGCTTTTCTTTTTTTAAGAGTGGGTCTTGACCTATAAAGGATTAGTATTACAGTTCCTAAGTTAGTATGTGAAAATGGAGATTGAAGTAAATGCAGTGGCTTCTAAAATTTATTGAATTCTAGACCTTTTTTGAGTTTAAATTTAAAAGAAAGCCAATCTTATTTTGTGGATGAGTGGAGAAATTTCCATCCACATGGCATCAAATGCTTTGACAAACACAGAAATGCAAAGATGATACAGTTGTTAGTGAAAAAATACTAGCTTTTACTGTGTAAGCCAATATTAATTTTCTCATTCACACGAGAAATATTTTTAGTTGCCTAGAACCTTGAACAAGACAGATAAGTTCCCCACTTTCATGGAATTTATATTCAAGTGGGATGAGACAGACAATAAACAAATGTAGATTTATTAAGAGCTATTGTGAGGATAAAATAAGGTGATATGAGATAGAGCTTCTGGGAGACTAAAATCGACCTGTCAGAAAATGCACTTCTGAGGGGCTGCTGTTTAAGGTGAGACTTAAATGTCATGTAGGAGATTGAAGGAAAGGGCATTCCCAGCTGAGGGCCTAATATGGGAATGATGTATTCGGGGAACACACTGGCGATTGAGCAGAAGAGGATGAGCAGGAAAGAAGTGGCCAGTGAGGAAGGAGGAGAATCAGGAGAGGAAAGTATCTCTGTGAAGATCAGTGGTCACCATGCCAAATGCTTATGAGAAGCCTAGTAAGATATGGATGACCAAGTGACCATTACATTTGATAGAACGTCCATTGTTGCTGACCTAATGTAGCACAGTTTCAGAGGAATGGGAATAAAGACCCATTGGAGCGGGCTGAGGAAGCAAAGGAATGAAGAGCAAATGGAGACAACAACTTCAGTCAACCCTTCTGGAATGTTTTTTCTCCAAAGGGGAGCTGAGAAATATGGCAGGATCTAGAGGAAGGAATCAAGAGAACGTGTTTACACTAGTGGGAATGATTAAGTTCAGAAGGATAAACCGATGAAAAGAAGGAATATAGCAGGAAGAGAGTCCTGGAGTAGCAAAGGCGCAGGCTGGAGAGCATGTGCCCAAGTCCTGGCTTTGGTGGAAGCCAGCATGCTCATCTCTTACAAAGGCAGGCGTGAGAAAATGGGTGCACAGAGGGTGGGCTGCATCTCAGAATAGAGATGGACGGTAGGAAAATTGTGACATAGCCTCATCTCGGAGAGTGGGAAGTGAGCAGCCATTAAAGTATAGAGATAACCAAGCAGTACTGAATACCTGGTATGGATGTGTGATCATGAGTTTAAACTGGAATTGGTCAGCAGAAAGTACATGCTTTTCTGCAGACTTGTTCAGCTGCCAGTGTGGAATAAGAGCTAGTGGGACAACCAGAGTTAGAGTTTTTTTGGGGGAAAGTGAAATGGAAGAAAAAGGGGTCAAGAGAGTTAACTTTCTTAAAGTACACAGATATAGTATGATATAGTTGAATAAGGAATAAAGAAAAATTAGAGAGATCATGAAGAACGAACAAAAGTAAAGGTTGATAATTTGGAGAACTTGGTGTGATCAAAGCACAGCCTGAGTGGGAATAAGAGAGAATGAAGGGCAGTAAGGTTAAAGAACTGTATATAGACAACCGGGGGACAGTACAGTTGTCAGTGATAACAAGGTCCAGGGTATACCTGCAGGAGTAGGTAACGTTGTAAGATGGGGAAAAGGGCACTGAAGGTGAGGAGGGTCTAGGAGCTGTGCAGCCGTGTGGGTGACGGGTTTTTCCCAAGGATATTGAAGACACCAATAAAAATGATAGCTAGAGGAGTAGAGGAGATGGCAGAGATTCACATACTGAAATCTTCTATGAATAAATGAAGTGACCAGGAGGTTAGTAGATGGCAGCTACAAGAAAGGTGAGATAGTCTGACATGAACTGCAAAGATGGCTGAAGGTTTCAAGGAGGGAGAAGTTACACAAAAGCACAAAGAGAACAGAGACACCAACCTCACTGCTGAATCCCAAGGGTTATCTGTATTAATGACCAAATTATTCTCTTTTACCTAAATAAGTGGTGTCATGTGGACAACATAATACCTGTCCCATCAACAGCCATAGGTAGAAAGGGATAGGATTCATTAGAGTTTAACCCTCATGTTTCATTTTTATTCTATTACATAAAGATATTTAACCTCACCCATGCACAGAGGTACTCTAGAGGATAACTAGCTATTAAACATAGAAGTGTGTGAAATTATAATATATGCAACTCTGTTATTCATTTTAAGATTTGTCTTGTATGAAATAAACTTTGACATCGTAGAATATTTCACTGGAGGGGATGGAGAATTGTGATATAATGACTAGAAAATACAAGAGTAGGAAGAAGTTGTATTCTCATAGGTAATAAGATTGCATATTTACAATTTCCTTTTCCTTCTCAAAATGTGAGCATAATAACTTAACACTAAAGAATGAACCTTCTCTTTGGCTGCGTGAAGCTAATAATGCAAAATAATCAGCATATCTGGGGTACACTTTACAGGAACAACTTATAATTCACACTTCTTCCAGTTCTTTTGACAAATGTATTGGCTCTGTTGACACCCTGTGATAGATCCATTTCTATCTGTCTTTTTAAATTATGTATCTCACAAGGAGGATAAGCAGAAAACATATTATACAACATAACTGTTTGTTTCTTCATTTCACGTTCATGATTGCTTGAGCCACAGATTATATACGATTCAAACCAGTAACATATATCTGTGCCTGACAGAGGACATTTCTCATCTTTTGAGTCTGGGTTGCATCTTCAGCAGCAGGTGTTGCGAATCTAAGTGAAAGGGATCAAGCTTCTAAATTCACTTTTCAAGTTCAGCATACTTCAGAGTGTCTCGTGGGACCAGAAATAAAAGCAACAGCTTTGTCTTTCTATTCTAGACCATGAAAGTCTAGCTTACTTGCAGACTCTATAAGCTTGGATGACTCATTTTAATGGGATGCTTCTCCTTTTGATCAGAGGCCAGCTACCTGGCTCACCTTTCCTGTCCTTTGCCCCAACCCTTTCCTCTGCACACATTTGATCCTGTTGGATCACAGCAGTAATGGGAGCAAAACCCCAAGTGACTGTTCATACCTCCTCGCCTTTCCTGGTGCTTGGAATGCTCTTAGTGTCTTCAGCCCCTGGAACGTTTCAACACATCCTTCAATGTTCAGGTAAAGCGTCGCCTTCCTTGTGAAGCCTTTCCAGTCTACTGCATTCACCTCTCTCCCAGTTAGTCATTCCCTCGCCTTTCTTTCTATGTGCATTTGAACAACAGTTACTGTTAGGGTGGCCATAAAACACATTGTACAAACCAGGGCATTTTTGAGAGAAAAGGGGTCCATTGTTAATAATTACCCTGGGACACCAGGCATAAACTATGACCGTCCTGGCTAACCAGGATGTGTGGTCACATTACAGCATTTATGGCATTGCACTGTGGAACCATCCTCTTCCTGCAATCAGACTGTGAGGGCAAGACTGTTTTGCACCTCATGCAATGGCCAGTGAAATTTAAATACTTAGTGGACATCTACTGCCTTACTATCACCTTTCTTCTAATGCAGGTGTCTTTAGGGAATCACCGTGCCACGTTCTTTGTACTCCTCTAATCCTCACCCATGTCATTTGGATGGAGCTGAACCTACCCCCTCCCCACCCTTTGCTCCCTGTGGATAAGGGCATGACTCAGGTTCCATGGGTCAAAGTGACACAAGTCACTGGCCAGCCCCTACTGTCAGTGATTGGTTCAGATCTGCACATGGTGGTCTAATTAGAGCCAATCTTATGGGCTTTGTTCATACCGCGAAGGGGAATCTCAATTTCCACTTTGGTTTCTATACTGTGACCCTGGAACTGCCAGGGGATCCCTCACCTCTAAGGAGAACTACTCATGAGAATGCAGGGAACACTGAAGAAAACAGAGACAAGAATGGATCCCCCAGGAAACCACTGGAGCTTTTGTCTCCAGTGTTGCCTGAAGCTGGATTTGTTTACCCTGTACTTCTGAGTTGCATGGACCCGTACATTCCCTTTTTGTTGAAGTCAGTGTGCGTTGTGTTTCTGTCCTTTGCAGAAAAAATTTTTTGTTTTCCTGACCGATGAGGGCTGGGCGATTGGAGGCAATCAGTAAGTACTGGTGAATGAGTTGATTGAATGGAGTAAGGATTACTTGTGGGAGGCCTCATGACTGGGAATGACCAGAGATAACTCTTCCCCCCCTGCAGCTCCCAAGAGCCTATTGCCAAGTTACCTGTCCTTCAGGAGTGCTCTGCCCCAGCGGGGCTTCCTTCATGGAGAGCTCCTGAGGCAGTCAGCACAGACTCTCACTTTTGTTTGTTTCTTTGTTTTTCTACTTTAAAGGCCTTTTTTTCTTTTTTTTTGCCATTGGTGACTCGATAGTAATTTGGTGACAGCTAGGTAACTAACTAGAGGTTTGAAATACACCATCAAGATAAAACCATTTCTCCCAGAAAAATTAGGAGTTTGGGATTAATATATACACACTACATATAAAGTAGGTAAACAACAAGGTCCTACTGTATAGCACACGGAACTACACTCGGTATCTTGTAATAACCTATAATGGAGAAGAATCTGAAAAAGAATATATATATATGTATATATATATCTGAATCACTTTGCTGTACACTTGAAACTAACACAACATTGTAAATTAACTATACTTCAATAATAATAATAATAATAATAAACCCATATTCTCGTTAATCATTCTCCCACCCCTTTTACCAAGACAAAGGGGCTTTGTCCAAGCACGCACACTTCAGACAGCCAGTTCGGTCTCATTTGCCCAATTAACACTGCTCACATCCCCTCTGATCTAAAAGGCCTTGTATAATGATATATATTAAGAAAATATTTTAGAGATCCCAGATGCCAAGCCCTATGAAACAGTTTATGAAGGGGAGGGCATGGATACTGTCATAATCGTTATATAAACAGCCCTTGCCCAGGATGACAGCTCACCAAGGAGACCCTGCTGTGCTCAGCACCATGGTGAATGCAAATTAGTTCACTTTTTAGTCAGCCAGTTCGTTTTGGATTCTGGGGAAAATGAACCGGAGTGGAGCTGCCTGATAAGATTTGACTAGAGAATCCATATCTCAAATGTATTTTTCTGAGGGCTGGAAGTGGGTGGAGCGTAAAGAATACCATTTTGATGAAACAACTATAAACATCTATTTGGAATTAATGGTATTTGGGGGACCCTTGGATAAAAATTCACTTTTACTCTTTTGAACCAAGCACTAAATAGCGTTAACATTAATGCACAGAATGACAGGTTAATGTCATCTCACCAACCATCAGTTATTAACCAACTTGGTTCTAATGACCCACTTAGGTATCAAGACCTCTTCCCAGTGATGACTGTGACACAGGAGCTCTGAGGCTACACTCCAGAGGCCCAAAGGACACCCTCTCCCTCTTCCTCTGTGGCTTTGCCCACACAGCTTGTATTACTTCATGGGGGTTTTGATCATCCATGCCTCCAAATCTATTCTCCACACAGCTAAGTAATTTTTAGCATATTTTTCCCCAGTTTAAATCTCTTCACTGGATTTTCATACTCTCAGAATAAAATCCAAGCTCCTTGGCATATTCTATAATGCCCTGCCTGCCTGGTCCCTCTATATGCAAATCATACCACCCATGCTCTTACTCACTAAACTCCAGCCAGAGCCTTCTTTTAACGTCTCACATGTGCTGTATTCATTTCAGCCTCAAGGCCTTTGCATATGCTGTTCCCGCTGCCTGGAAGGTTGCCGTGCCCACCCCCACCGCCCCCGCCACGTATCCCCCTCCAGTTTTTCTTGCTTTAAAGCTCTTACTGCATTTGGTAATTGCACATTCATGTGCTTGTTTATTTAATATCTCTCCTCACTAGAGTGTAAGTTCTGGGAAGGCAAGTGGGGACCTGACCTATTTTATCACTGTTCACCGGCACATGGAAGGTATTCAATAAATATTTGTTGAAATATGATAAAATAAAATCATGCGATGGCACAGAGTTCATATGCCACTTGGCTCAGGAACACCTTCCCCATTCTTAGTGACCCGCAAGAGCGCTGTCCTCTCTTCTCCAGTCCTAGGTACAAACCCACCCCCCAAAGGCTTTTTAAAATCATAAATATTAGAGCTAAAAGATACACTGGAGATATCAGTTCACAGATGGGAACCTCAGGTTTATAAAGCTGAAGTGACTTACCTTGGGAGGGGTCATTTCTTCACTCCTCTCAGTTCTTTGATGAGGGAATTTTTCCTCCTGGCTGCTGACTGATACTGCCCACTTGGAGGCACAGTGAGTTGATCATGAGTTTGGAGAGGAATTAGGTGTGAGGGTTCAGCCCTCAGCCCCTCTTTTGCGTAGGGCTCTGTCCCAGGGCATGCACATTCTGCATTGCTTCTCCTCCCCCACCCAAGTGTGCAGGGTTAGGCTCTGCTGTGGAGGGCCTGCAGTTGTGCTTCTGACTGGGGGTCATGGGGCAGGGGTTGTCTAATTCTGGGTTCCGTATTTGCAGGGCTATGGTGCCTACACATTTAAGCTCTGTTCTCAAGTCTATCTTTTACTAGTTTAAAACGAAATAATTTTCTGATTTCCTCTTCCTGCTTGACTTGGTTCAGAACTGGGTGAGTTTCGTCCTCTCGTATCTCAACACCAAAGCCCCACAATTGGTCAGAGTTAAGGACTAGAATTCGAAGCTTCCCAAGATCCAGCTCTGATTTCCAGGTGTCAGGTGCACACCTTAGCCAGCGCCACCACAGCTTTCTTCCCAGCCACACTGGAACTGCCTCTCCTACCGTCAGCTCCCCTGTCCCAGCGCTGCAGGGGCAAGACTGTCCTCGGACCCGTGCTGTCCCCGCACTGATTTTGCTTAAAGACATATTTATAATGATTTCACCATGCACATGTTTTGAGTTGAATGAAATAAATGTTCATAGAGCCAACTTAATAGAAAAATTGGGTAATGATCAGATTAAAATAAATTAAATATCTCATTATGAGTTTCTCAGGTTATACATACATTTTTTATCATCATGTTCATTTTTACTTTTCCCCAACTTATTTTCCCAATTCTCTAATTTTGCGTTTTGTTTTAGATTGTTTCATGCAGCCTCTTTAAAGCTATCATTTCACTCTGACATTTATCTGGATATGAGATCAGGCTGTTAGTCCTCTTACGGTGGATGCATATTTCAGTTAATCATGAGTAAGAAGAGAATTGTATTCTGCTTTATTATTGCTATAACGTTAAAACTTACAATATTTCTAATGGACCAACAGGTAGAGCTTTTCCATGTTTAAATGGAGTATGACCTTACTTGTTGAAACAAATACCTTCCCTAGTCATCCTGGAAACAGAGGGGAAAAGAAAATTACTTGTGAGGAAAAAGCAAAAGAAACACATATCTTCATTGAGAATCCTTAACCACTCTCTATTGTTCCAACTTAAACACAAAGCAAAAGAAATAATAATATAAATAAACTAAGACTTAGCAAACCACACTGTCTCCCATGAAGTCATGCTCTTTTTCTCTTTGGTTTAAAAGGTTAAAGCCATTTCACATTGCGCATTTGGAGGAGCAATGGGGCAATGGATGTTTTCACTGAAGTATTACTTCCTTTTCCATTAGAAGACAGACCTTCTAAACATTTTTCTGTTTCAAGGTGGTACCTGTCCTTCTCAGTTTGGAGGCTACGTGATGCATTTCAGAGATTCTACTGACTTTGGTATAGCTGGATATAGAGTTTTGATTTCTCATATTTTGGTTTCTTCTTCTTATCAATCAGCCAACAGCTATCTACAAAAGAATACCCTCTGAATGTAGAAATATGCTAGATCTTGAAGAAACCACAAAAGAAGTGTCTTCTGTGTTTTAGTTCTTGCTAGCTCAAAGTTTATTATTGGGTTGGAAACAACCAGATGTGTGTTGATATTCCTTTTGTCTATTTTAATGCCACAGTGCTATTCCCTTACACAATCCCTAAATCCAGTCAAGGCCATTGTCTCTCTAGACTCTTCCTGGATTAGTTGGGATTTAGGCTAAGCTACTGAAAGAGAGAGACTTCAAGACACAGGGGCTTGAACCTGATAGAATTTTATTTCTCTCTTCCACGACAGTCGGGAAGTGGGAGTTCCAGGCTGGTGTAATGGCTCTGCTCCATGAAATCATTCAGGGGCTCGGGTTCCTTTCATCTTGTGTTTCCACCATCCCCTAGGGCATTTTCCTCATTTTTATGGTCAAAGACTGGTCAGTACACGTACGTGTCTCAGCCTTCAGAAAGTAGAGATTAAGTCTATGACATGCAATTTCATTTTGTGTTAAGTGTAACAGACATAACAATATTTACCAGTATCCAGTTCTTTTCTATTTATGGGCACACGGAAGGTTACACTTCTTCACTTTCTGTGACTAGGCACAGCCACGTGACCAGTGTTGACCAAAGCGATAGGAGCCAGTGTGGCATGAGTCACCTGAGTGCCGAGGTGTTCATTGCTGGGGCTTGGTTCTCCATCCCTTGCTCCCCTTGCCACGATGACCACAAAACACGTTGATGTGGAAATGTGACAAGATGGAAACCTGCGGGAATCCTGAATGAATGTGAAGAAGTCCCCTGGGCTTGCAGCGGACTTTTGTGAGCAAGAAATAAAACTGTGCTGTTTATTCCACAGCATAATCTATCCTATTCTGAATTTTACAGCAGATGATGTGGACACCGTACACATTCTTTCTGCTCACATTTTATGGATGAGAACATAAGTGCATGGGTAGTCCTGGTTCAAGGGCTAGAAGGGCTGTGTATGCTCCATCGCTATGGAAACAACAGAAGCAGATGTGTGTGTGTCGGGAGGGGCGGGCAGTGGGTCCCACTTCTTTGCCTCACATTCCAGTGCCGCACTTGCTTGGAATGCCCTCCTCCCACTTCTCAGTCTGTGCACGGCCCACACATCCTTCAAAGCACAGCCTTCTGCAAACTCAACATTCTGCTCTCTCTCTCCTCTAAATTCTGATTGCTCAATGTTTATAACCTTTTATTATGTGAGTCATTCATTTAAAAAGGGTTATGGACTCGGGCTTCCCTGGTGGCGCAGTGGTTGAGAGTCCGCCTGCCGATGCAGGGGACACGGGTTCGTGCCCCGGTCCGGGAAGATCCCACATGCCGTGGAGCGACTGGGCCCGTGAGCCATGGCCGCTGAGCCTGCGCGTCCGGAGCCTGTGCTCCGCAACGGGAGAGGCCACAACAGTGAGAGGCCCGCGTACCGCAAAAAAAAAAAAAAAAAGGGTTATGGACTACTTACCCACCTCTAGGCATTGTACTGGGTCTCTACTGGCGACGTAATCTCTAACTCGCAGACTTGAAGTTTCCACCTGCTTAGGACGGTGCCCTAGCCAATGACGTGGTTAATACATACTCTCTGGTTGAATATATGAATAAGTCAGCAATATGATGGTGTGTGCATAAATGTTAAGTGGCAGCGCACCATTGGCAGACTCAAGAAGGGAGAAAATCCTGAGGTAGATTGTAGGGTGTATGAGCACAGGGATCATGTCTGTCTTGGATTCTGCCTTATCTCCAGTGCCGATCACTGGGCCTGGCACAAAGTACGTGCTTAATAGGTTTTTGTTCTTTTCCTGGATAACTGTGAGGCAGGCCTGATGGGTGTCTTGAGGGATCTTGGGACATAAGATTAGACCAGTACATAGGGTGGGACCAGATTTTGAGAAGTCAGTCATGGATTTTTGGGTTTTCGTGTGCTAGAAAATGAGAAGCGTAAGCTGTTTTTGTTTTTAAAAGCGGAGCCATAGAAAGTTTAAACTTGTTTGCCAAGTGAGTTTAGATATAAATATTAAAGAGGAGTAAGTGAGGACTATGGTGATGAAAACCTAGGTTGGGATGGCAATGGTGGACCTCAACACAAAAGGGCAAATCTAATGGACAAGTCAAAGGGAGGCGCAACAGGAACTGATGACAGAGAATATGAAGATTAAAGAAAAAAAATGGATTGAAAAAGAGCAATTGATGGTTCCAGATGGGAATTCTGGAATGAGAGTTGTGTCATTAAAGAGATCGATGTTACAAAAGGCACCTATGACGAGCTGAATTTGAGGCATGTTGTATCTGCGCCAGGGGAGGAAATCTAAGTGGGGAGCTGAGCAGGCAGCTGGGCCCCGAGAGCAGGTGTTGTCAGTATGAAGATACAGCCTCAGGAGCCATGTCTGGGGTCAGGCAAGACCTGAACAGACCTCTGCTCAGCTTTGATATTTTCCAGCATATGTTACGAGATATGCAGGACAAGTCCTCAATACAGTTGAAAAGTGGGCCTTGCCCTCTTGTGGACTCTTCCTGTGTCAGTGGAGCTCCTGGACTGTCTGTAAGGACTAATGTATAATAATGAGGTGGAAGATGTCAGATCACCCAAAGGGAGGGCAAGGTAGAGGAGAGCTGGAGGGCTAGAGAGTGGTAGAAGGAATGCATCCCTGAGAGAAAGGTGTGTTTGGAAGTGCAGAGGGCTAGAGCAGAGGCACATAGGCAAAGTCTAAAGAGATAAAAGATGTGTGTATCTGTGTGTGTACATCGGTGTATATAGTCACATGCATATGTATTCAGAAAAGATCAGCAAATGTGTCTCTGCCCACCAACCCTGCCCTTTAGCTGCATTTCAAACCATCTACCTATTCCTCCACTTATTCAATAAGGGATTAGTACCATTTACGTGCCAGACACTGTAGACATGGGAAAAAAACAGTCAGACGTGGTCTCTGCTCTTACAGGACTTATATATTAAAGGTGATATAGATGATGAATACATACAAATTAATTAATTTACTAAAAAAGTGAAAAGGAGAGAACTACGTGCTCTTAATTCTATCAATCTTGCCTCAGAGTAAGACAGGAGGTAGAGCTCTGCAGAAGCAGGAGGAATTCTGAATCAGATCACACCCTGAAAATAGCTCATTTGCAAAGATACTAGCCTGCTGGCCTGGACAGGAGGGTCTGACTGTGGACACTTAGAGCCATTGCTACCTCACTTGCTACCTGCAGTTCTGGCATTGAGACCAAAAGGCAGTCTCAATGAGCGCAGAGGTCTGCCTTCAGCTTTGGAGGCTGGGAAATATCTATCCAGCGTTCTCCTCACTTGCTTCCAATTTCAGTCTGTAGGTCTGTCTTTGGGTTCAAGAAATGAAACAAGGGACATAAGGACGGTGACATGGGCTACCAAGAAGAGAATAGTAATAGGGGAGGCTTTGGGTAAGAGCAAACAGACTACAGATGTGTAAATTATTTTAAATTTAATAATTTTCTAACCATTGGATCACAGATCTGTTGAGTCTGGATTGGTGTTGTTGGCTGGAAGCACTAAAAATCCTAGTTCCATAGACTCATGAGCAGTGAAACCTGTGTGCCCAGAGACCCCTCTTCTCCCCACGTTACAGCTGGGGGACTGTCCCGTTGGCTAGTTCCTTCTACCAGGCAATTTCATCCCCAGGGACCAAGCCCACTGCCACGTATCTTTAGCTTCGGGCTCACTGCCTGCCTTGGATTTCTCTCCACCTTTACTCCCCCAAACAATGGCATTCCGGAAAATCCAACTGCTTGTTTTGAGCTGTCAGGACATCTGACACTGATCTTCAGAGAGGGGGGCGTTGAGCAGGGTAGGGGGAGCAGGCAGGTGTTGGAGGATTTTAAGAGAAACAGATCCCCTCTGGCTGTCTTATTTAGGCACGTCTTTGTAAGAAAAGAGATGGTCCGGGGAGAAAGAGTGTCTCAGTTCTTAACCATGCAGGAGGGTATGTGTGGATACAAAGAAAGTTAGACTTTCAGGGATACAGATCAAAGAACTTTGTCTCAAAGTTGTCTAGGTTAATGCATACATATCATGAAGTGAAAACTTGTCTAAGGAATCCAGGAGAGCTTTTAGTAAATAATAGTGCATAATATAGTTACTAAATTATTTTTAAGGATTTAAAAACTGTAGAAACTTGATTATTCAGTATAAAGTTAATATTCATTTAAACAAATTTATTATCATTTCTGCCTAATTAGAATTCATTTAGAAAACATCTATTTATAGCTTGCAGTGTAAAGGCAATTTGTTTTTTACAAAACATGTGAGGTGTAGTTCCTCACTTCAACAGCATGCAATACAGTAGAGATGATGAAAAACATGGATGCCAGCAGCTATAATAAGAATGATTCAAATAAAGTGATGAGAGATTTCAGAGAATTGGTTTGAGTCTGAGGTGACTGGAGAAAATATCTTGGAGGAGGTAGCATTTAAACTGGGATTTGTAGTATGGACACATTTCAGCATGCCAGCTGGTAATGGTTGGCGTTCCAGGTATTGATAGAAGAAATTCGTGTTAAAATTATGGAGCTGTAATAAAGCAACACTGAGTAATTCAGGTTGGCAAAAAGCCAGGGTACAACATGAGACAACCTGATAAGTAAGGTCTTGGAGGGCCCTGGGTGAGGTTCTGGAGCGTGGACTTCAATGGGGAAGCCTGGGATCCTTTTGAGCTGCAGAGTTGAATGATGCAGTGGAGCCTTAGGAAGGTAAAGTTGCTAACAGGTTGGGGTAACTCACCAGGAGGAGAGAGATGAAGAGTAAAAGGGAAAAGCAGAGGGTACTTCCCTGGTGGCGCAGTGGTTGAGAATCTGCCTGCCAATGCAGGGGACATGGGTTCGAGCCCTGGTCTGGGAGGATCCCACATGCCGCGGAGCAACTGGGCCCGTGAGCCACAATTACTGAGCCTGCGCGTCTGGAGCCTGTGCTCCACAATGAGAGAGGCCGCGATAGTGAGAGGCCCGCGCACTGCGATGAAGCGTGGCCCCCGCTTGCCACAACTAGAGAAAGCCCTCGCACAGAAACAAAGACCCAACACAGCCATAAATAAATAAATAAACAAAACAAAAAAACCCTTGATATTTAAAAAAATAAAAAGGGAAAAGCAGAGTGATAAGCCTTCTGTTTGTGGTAGTGATTTAGGATGGGGCGGGCTTAATGGATGAATAGTCTAAAGGGAAGACCAGTGCAGAGAGGAAAATGAGACAATCTCAAATGATTGAGAGGAATGTCCAGACCATAACATCTGAGAGCAAGGATTTCCCAGCATTGGTCCATGACTCTTGAGTCCCCTGCCAAATACGGGAGAAGCGTGTAAAAGAAGTTTTAATCCTGACTTGGCTTTCACATAAATCTGAAAAGCTCAGTCAGATGTGGCTCAGCCTTAGGAACATAGAAATTTTAATCCATACAAAACTCCTTAACTTCTTACCTTTTCAAGCAAGACGATCTTGTTAAAATGAAAAATCTGGCAGATCTGCTCTATGATAACAGTTGCAATACTTTGTCAAGTCTCAGCTTAGGAAGAACTGTCACAGACACCGCAGATTTCTACTCATCTATCCCTCCCCATTTCCACAGGGATTATGTGAGAATAAATAAAACATGATAGTACATGTAAAAATATTGTTTCCTACAAAAAGTTGCTGTGTGGAAATTATAGGTTTATAAAAAAGTATTACTATATGGATATTACAACATATCAGAGAAATCTGGAATTATTTTGCTTTGTTCTTCTCAATTTATATTCGACTTTCTTGCAAAAAGAATGTAAAGGAGTTTGTTTATGGTTTATCATTTTTAAGAGCTTTCTATACATGTTGATGAGGGGAGGAGAAGGAAAGAAAATACTTTAAACCAAGCACAGTGCCCTGGTAATAATGGGGTCGGCCAAACAGACACTCTGGACACTGTTGATGGGCCCACAATCCCAGCACTGTACAGTCAGGCCATCTGCATCTCGTCCGGGCGCTAAACTATAATCACTGCCTCCTGAGACGCTATAATTCTAGGAAAACCTACCTACTGAGGTGGCTCACTTAAAGGACATGTTCCTACCCAAGGCTCTCAGAAAGAGGATTTCTGGTCACTTTAAGTATCTGCCCATCCAGTAGCCATTGGCTGATACTCCATGCTCCCAGCTCTGCCACTTGAAAGAGAGAAATGTGAGAACTGGAAACGGATCATTTTTAAAATTATGAGGATTACTACTAGCTCCCATCATATCCTCGTATCATGTTAACAAGTTAGCAGTCTTGGCAAAATGAACAAAAATATGTTTATCTTAGGCACGTCATTTGCTATCCTTGGACATATTTAAGTGCCTTTTTTTTTTTTTTCAGAGTTAGAGACCAGTAGGCTCGTTTTCTGGTTCTCAGCACTCTTGAATTACGTTTGCTAGTTTATAACGACATATGTAAGACTTCCTAAAGCCCTGAATAGGTGTGGTCTGAGTGGTTTATAAATATCACGATGAGGGTATTTCATAGCTTCCCTCCTCAGTCTGCCAATAGGTCATTTGATGAGTGCTTACTCTACTCCAGGTCACTGTTATACATCTCTATATTCATTTTCTCATAACAATTTTATGAGGCAGTTAACAGTACCTCTATTTTAAAAAGCTAAAAGCATGTACAATTTTTTTTCTAAGAAAACAACTAATAAAATGTACATACAAATAGAAGTTTCTTTATTTCTCAGTAGCAGAACTCAGTTCTTGAACTCCATTTCTGTTGATGACAGGAAACTTAATCCTGCTCCATTAAAGTAAATTCAGTTATTTCTGATTTTTATTAGTGTGTCTTGGTTAACTGGTCACGCTAGGATTCTCTCCCCTCATTTCTTCACGTATCCATGGGGATAACCTAAGTTCTAGGAAGTATACATATTGCCCTAGAATTGGGGGGTGGATGCTTAGTCCTATGGTCACTAGATCTGTCCAGCCTGGTTTACAGTGGGACATACAATCTCCAGTGCTTTTTGGATACCTACATCTGTGGATGTTAAGGTACAAGTTCTCCTTTGATTTTTGTGTGTTGGGTCTATTCAGGTTATTCAGTATCACGATTGCTCCGACCCTAAGGTTTCACAAGATCCACAGGCCCACTCTCAGACAAAAGAAATCTTAGCTTCTCTCTCACACCATTCTATAATGCATCCCTCAGGTCTACCCACCTAGATACCTCCCTTACACACTGCTGCTCTACAACATGAGCACCAAGTTTGACTGTGGTGTCTCTAAGAGGTTTTCAGTTTCCCTGGGCCATGCCCTAGGAAGTTATCAATTTACTTCATACTCATTATCCCCCAATCTGTCCAGTTTCTATCACCATATCCCCCACCCCCAGTGCTTATGTCCAGTGAGAAGGTGAGCAAATGTCCACTTAAGGACACTTAGCTGTATACCTCTCTTTCACTTCTACATATTTTTTCTGTCTCTTGCTGGTAGAATTCTGTTATTTCAGGAATCATTATATTTTCTAGATCTTTCCTCTGAGAAGGCCTAGAAGCAATGACCAATTCTATAGCAGTGGAATCCTTACAGCCCAGATTGCAGTCTTGAAATATCATCTTCCATTAAGAGAAACCAGGAATCCCTGGAGAAATGGCTAATTCCAGATCTGAGGCAGGAAAGATATATAATGAGCCTGGAAAGTCTTGTAATACCAGATGGCAAGGAAATCATCAAAGGACACTAGAATCATGTCAGAAGGACTCAGGAGTCAACTTAGGAAGCTCTCGCTGGCCAAAGATAGGATACTTTAAGCTTCAGTAAAGATATGAATTGCAATTGATTGGAACCCATCAAAAATGTCTAATCCTGTAAATTTATATTAATAGTAAAAAATATAATTGATAATCTTTTGAGGATTATAGGGAAAACTAATTATCTAAAAATTGATAAATATAAGAAATAAGTATCCTGCCTTTCTTACATATGAAATGTATAATTTGATAACCAACTAGTAAATGAAGGGAAGTCTCTCCTTATAAAATTGCCCAGGTAATTCATGAAAACAAATAGCACCACTTTGTAATCCCAATGAATTAATGTATCTAAGCTTTAAGCATCAATGGCTGCTAATAGTAAAAAACAGTCATTATGTGCTCTCATTAAAAAAACATACCGCAACCTATAGTCTTGTCAAAGGTATGACAAATAAGTCTGTTCAAGCCTCTGAATCTAAGTACCAATTTTCAGGAAATACAGGAGACAGAGGAAAATGTCAGACTGCATCATGAGTATGAAATCAGTAGACTGTGGCAATCTTTATAGGTCAAACACCCCAAATTATTCAATATGAAAATTATAAGAAGGAATGGGATGGAAAGGGAGCATATCTGTAGATCAAAAGATACTTCAAAATATAAAGTTAAAAAATACATAGCATTCCACATATAAGTAATATCATATGGTATTTGTCTTTCTCTGCCTGACTTAACTTCACTTAGTATGATAATCTAACAGAAATAGAGTTACAGATATAGAAAACAAACTTATGTTTACCAGGGGGAAGAGGGGGGGGATAAATTAGGAGATTGAGATTGACATATACACACTACTATATATAAAATAGATAACTAATGAGGACCTATTATATAGCACAGGGAACGCTACTCAATACTCTGTAATAATCCATATTGGAAAAGAGTCTTAAAAAGAATGGATATATGTATATGTGTAACTGATTCATTTTTCTGTACACCTGAAAATAACACAGTGTTGTAAATCAACTATATTCCAATAAAAATATTTTTTACATAGGATGTGCATACAACATGGTACATCCCCTCTAATGGAATACCATGAAGCTGTAACAAGGAGTAAGGAAAATCTATATGAACTAATGATATGAAGTGATTTTCAAGATATTTATCATATATATGTAGGTTTTACATATATATGTAATAGCATTATATCAATGGCAATTTCCTGATTTTGATAATAGTATGGTAGCTATGTAAGATGTTAACATTTGTGGAATCGTGGTAAAGGGTATTTAGGAATTTTTCTATTTTTGTAACAATTTTGTAAGTCTGAAATTTCAGAATGGAAAATCTTAAATTAAAAACATTAAAATAAAAAGATAAATTGTGCAAGATTATAATACAATGTCAAAGGATGCACACTTGCATAATACAACCATACAAATGTAAGAAAATGATTTTTACAAATATCAAAATAGAGGCTACTTTTGAATTGAGGAAGGGGCCGTGATTGGGACGGGACACAGGGAAAGGCTCCTGAGGTGGCTGGCAAAGGTCTGTTCTTGACCCTGGGGGTGTGATGGTTACAGGGTGTTCCCCTTATAATAACTCACCAAGCTATATGTTTGTTTTGTGTAACTCTCTGTATCTGCATTTTATTTTATGAAGACAAACAGATAAAAAAACAGAAACAGAAAAATATGCCTTGGTTTTCAAGATCTTCTCTCTGATATGAATGTCAAAAACCTATTTTGAAATTCAAAAGCAATGATTTGACTTTTTGCTCTTAAACTAACAGCCTCTTTTAGTGATATAAATATCACTGGCTCAATAAAAGGGGGGGGTCCTAGAAGGGGTCCTCTAGGGAAATAGGTAGTAAAGAGAAAATTTCTGTTAATAGCTCAGAATTTCTCCCACCACAAGGGGCTTAACCACTACAATATGCTTTTAAATGAGGGACATGCTCTTATCACCTCTCCCCTCACCATTTTTCATAGCTTTACAGTTGTTCTTCTTCATCCTATTCTGGATGAGCTTAAGCAAAAGTGTCATAGAAGTGGAAGAACAAGACTATAGCAAAACAGTCAAGAGGACATAGCTACAACAGGACACTTCAATATCCCTTTGAGACTTGCTGAAATAAAAAAACTGTACTTCTGCTCATTGATTAAGCACCCACTATGCTCCAGACACTGCCAGATAGTGGGAATGGAGAGAAGAGAATATTAAACTTTTGTATTGAGGTATATACATACAATTGCATAGAATGGTTTGTAAACTTTATTTAATATCAGAGTTACCTGGTTGAAGTTAAAACATATCTATATATAGAGATTTCAAAGCCCAGTCTCTAAAGACTGATTTAGTAGATCTCTTAACAAGTGCGTGCACAGACACAAATGTCTGAATTTGTGATTTCAGATGTAGAGCAGTTTCAGAAACATCTGAAAGGCTAAGGTGGAGGCTGAAATACAGTGGAGCTCATTAGAAGTGAGGAAGTCGAGGAACTGCAATGCACAGGCATTGAAAGAGTCATACAGGAGGACCTGGAGATTGTGTAAGATGATAGCAGGACTTAGGCTAGAGAGAAAGACTGTAACTTAGGTTCCAAGTTTTCCTTTTAAGGAAATGACTGAACAGGCAGCTATGAGATGAGTGCAGGGGCAAAGGGTTTTAAGTAAGAAAGGGATAAACCTCAAAGAGGTTGGAGAAATAATGAAGAAGCGATAGTAGAGAAGTATTCAGAGGAAGAACACTGACCTGATAGCTCTTAAGAGATCATGGTTGGCTAGCCTGATTCTGCCATGGATTCAAACTTTTATGAAAAACGTCACAGCCAGAAATCAAAGGAAATTATACAGAGCCTGGTCTGCAATTGCTATCTGTCAGGAAGTCAGATGTGAAAACACAGTTTTCTGTAATTCTTTCCTGATCTACTTACATGGGGAAATAACAGGGAAGAGTAGTTAAGTAATTGAGCTGACACCTATTTGTTCTTCACTAGGGCATTTGGACCCCAAGATTTGTAACGCCACCAGTGGCATCTCGCACAATAAGTTAATGGTGCAGCCGTCCCCAACCTTTTTGGCACCAGTGACTGGTTTCGTGGAAGGCAATTTTTCCATGGACCGGGGGTGGGGAGATGGTTTCAGGATGATTCAAGCCCATTACATTTATTGTGCACTTTATTTCTATTATTATTACATTGTAATATATAATGAAATAACTATGCAACTCACCATAATGCAGAATCAGTGTGAGCCCTGAGCTTGTTTTCACTTGCCACTCACTGACTCGGTTTTGATATGAGTCTGCAAGCAATTGATTTATTATGGTCTCTGTGCAGTCAAACCTCTCTGCTAGTGATAATCTGTATTTGCAGCTGCTCCCCTGTGCTAGCATCACTGCCTCAGCTCCACCTCAGATCATCAGGCATTAGATTCTCATAAGAAGCGCGCAACCTAGATCCCTCGCATGCGCAGTTCACAGTAGGGTTCAAGCTCCTATGAGAATCTAATGCTGCTGCTGATCTGACAGGAGGCGGAGCTCAGGCAGTAATGCCAGCGATGGGGAGCGGCTGTAAATACAGATGAAGCTTCGCTTGCTTGCCTGCCACTCACCTCCTGCTGTGTGGCCCAGTTCCTAACAGGCCATGGACTGGTAGCAGTCCATGGCCCAGGGGTTGGGGACCCCTGCTCTATTGTACTGTAACAATGATACAAGGGCACCCTACCTTAAGACAAAGTATGTGTACACACATACACAGAGATAGATATAAATACTTCTAGATAATTCTAGATATAGATAATTTACAGTTCAGTTCAGTTACAGATAGGCTATTTTTCAACTTACAAAAGAAAGTACCATATATTCTATTCAAATAGGTACCTTCTCTATGGAGAGGTCATACGGTAAACAGCAAAGATTAACACCGTAACTGAGGTGGACTGAGACACACTCTAACAAGCTGGGGACACTGGGTAAGCCATTTACTTACCTGATTTTAGTTTTGTTTGTGAAATGACTTTACGTAAAATTCCTTTGAATGTTGTTAATTCTAATTCACTTGTGATTTTATTTAAATTTAACTATTTAGACATATATTTAGTATATGAAGCAAATCACCTAATACTTTATTCCTTTAATGTTACAATACCCTATATAATATATATATACAATACATTATATACTCAATAACATCAAAATGATTTTATGAAAATAATAGTGTAAACTTCTTCTTGTTTCCAATCTTCCTGGTTACTCAGCTTGTTTCTCTATCTCTATCCATGCATCAACCCACAAGCATTTAGTTTTAAAGTGTTAGCGTATTAATAGAAGTGGGATATTTTCTAGGGGGTCTCAGTCCCACTAGAAAGTGATTATTATTATGTCTTAATTGTTTTTTAGAAGAATGCTCAATTTAGATAACTTTCTAATACCCCAAGTCATAACGGGATGATAGATATTTGTACTTTCCACTTATTTCTTATACTTTTAATTCCTATGGAAAGCTGTTTACCTAACGCCTTTGCCCATGTAGAACCTTGTGAACTGGTAATTATTCCAGGATGGGCAGGTATGGTCACTGCACACATTTTTATTAAGGGTGGTGGGGGGGAAGAAAATCGTTTGGAATGCACATTTTTCCATGGGTTAAACAGTGCACAAGAACCTAGCAACTTTGGAGGAGATCCAGCTTACTTTTGCTTTAATGTACCCAGAAGGTTTCAAATTAGTACTCAGCATTACTGTTTTAATTGAAAATTAACCTCGCCATAACTGGAAGTGAGGATCAGCATCCTGATGTTTAGGAGACGGCTGTATGGTTGGGGAGGTCATTACACTGGACAGCAGAGACACTGAAGAGGAAAACACAAATCATTTGTTTCCTTAAGCAAGGACACGTAGTCAACACTTGAATTGGTGGTCAACTATAATTTGCTTCCAGAGTCAGCAACTCTGGCAACACTACAGTTTGGATTTATAGCAGGGCACACAAGTAACAATGACTTTGAAAGTAATGTATAAAAGAACCAAGGAAAAAGTTCTTAAAGATCTACTCCTCATTCCAAGGACTTTCCCGCTCCACCTAAAAGCAGGAGGTGCTCTTGTTCCTATTCCCAACATGCCCTCGGCAGTTCTTCCTGAATAATTACTCCTCCAGGAAACCAATGATACTTGAGTCTGGGTTATCAACAATCCTTTATTTTTTGCCTGGGAATTTCAAACCAATACACTCCCAGCCTGAACAATGTAGACAGAAGTTTTCCTTTCCATTTGGTAAAAAATAAAATTTAAAAAAAATTCTATATTTGCTGCCAATGTCCTGAAAAGTTCAATCACCTCTCCAAATTCCCCAGAATAAACACAAGAAAATACCTCTCCCCAGTAGGATCCAGGCCCCGCACTACCACCCTTAGGCACTTCCACTTCCTCCATCTTCAGGGAAGGAGTGTCCAGTTCAGATGTGGCTCCTCAGTGGAGAAGAGGGAATTTAGAGGAAGGGGAATTTTCTTTAGGAATTGTCAGTCCCACAAGTAAGTTCCTCTTTTCCTTTTCCCTTTTCACTGAAAGTGAAAAACTGCTCACAACAAGTGCTCACTGTCCCGTTTCCCTATGTGTCACCAGAGCCAAGAGAGGACCCCGTCAACGAGGCTCCCTCTACTCTGTCCCGCAGACCACAATCTCCGACCTTCACCCCATTGTCTGTGCAATGTGTAGAACTGGAGCTCAGAGCAGTGGCCTCAGCATCACTCTCCATGCCCGGGGAAGCCAAAGGCCCCTTTCTTGGCCGAGGGGAAGGGCTCTTGTGGAAGCAGAGTTTGAAAAGCCCCAGCACTGTCACGGTCAATATCACCAACACTACTACTGCTATGCTCACAAGTATGAAGACCACGGTGGAAGAATCGAAAGCCTGGGGATTGTCAGAGGAAGACGTGGAATTAAACTTGGGAATCACGCTTCCAGAAGAGTTGATGTCGGCCTTTGCCTCTGTTTGAGGGGATATTTGAAGAGTAGATATTGTGCCCTGTGCTCCCCACCGAGGAATCTCGGGAATAGATGTTGCTGAACTGCTTTGTCCAGGGGCATGGGGTACCTCTCCTGGCTTCGCCCGGACACTGGGTGACCAGGTTGCCTTCGACACGGGGCTGGCTGCAGTGGCTGGCGGGTGCCAGGTGGGCACCTTGGTCCCCCCAGGGGCCGGCTGTCCTTCCCCATTGGTTACACAAGAGCGTCCGTCTTTCCCTAGCACGAAGCCCGCAGCACACTCGCAAGCAAAGACTCCCAAGTCGTCTAGGCAGTCAAGGAGCTTCACGCATTTGCCATCACGGAGGTACCTTCCGGGACAGGGACAGAGCACAGCCCCGGAGGGTATCCCGTCCCAGCGCGCGCCGACCTCGTCCGAGGTGCAGGTGGCCGTGATGGAGAGCTGCCCGGGGCAGAGCGCACTCACCTCGGTCCCGGGGGGACTGAAGTCCAGCGCCGCGCTGGAAAGCTGGAAAGGCGCGCGGTAGCTCAAGTCAGAAGCGGCCCCCGGGCGCGGTGCGGGGCACAAGCCCTCGAACTGGTACTTGCACAGATAGCCGTTGGCGCGCTGGTGGCATCGCATCTCTTTCCAGCCTGCGGGCTCGATTCCCCGGGTGGCCTGGAGTCCCGCGCAGCTCCGAGCGGTGCAGGAGCGTTGGGGCTCCTCCACCCACTGCAGCGTGTCGCTTTCGGACCCGCCGACGTCGGGGGACAACCAGGAGAAACCCCGCAACGGCTCATTCTCCAGGGTGCAGTTGGATCGCCTGCGCTCCAGCGCCACCCAGAAGAGAAGGTCTTTGGAGCCCCCTCCGGGCCCCGGGCCCGCCCGTAAAAGCGCGACCACCGCGCGGAGCTCGGCGTCCCCGCGCACCGTGCTGAGCGCCCCGCCGCGCAGGCTGCAGGCCTCCTCGGCCTCCTGCCGCTTGAAGGTAGCGTGGTGCAGGCTGTAGCAGGCCCCCGAAGCCGAGCAGCCCGCGCGGTCGGCGGTGGGGTGCTCTCCACTGCCGGGCCGGGGCCAGAACGTCTGCCAGAGAAGGCACAGGGCGAGCGCCTGCCTCATCTTGGAGGCCCAGCGCCCGCGGCTGCTCCCAGCTTGGATCTGACCCGCCCGAGGGCGTGGAGCTGTCCCAGGAGCGCGGTCACCGCCCCCCTCCCACAGCTGGCTCTCCGCCCCCCCACCCGTCCCCCGCGCCCGTCCCCTCAATCTCCAAGAATTCCCGTCAGGGTTCTGGCAGCAAACAGCTTCCCTCCCTTAGGCCTCAACAGGAAATGTGTCCGGAGCTCTGCCAGGCCCCATGCAGCCCTGCGGTCAGGAACACAGCTGGCGCCGGGGCACAGGGAACGCAGTCGCCCAGAAGGTCAAACACCCTGTTTAGGGCAGGAGAAAAAGAAAGAAAAATCGCCACTGGGAAGAAGTGTATCGTTTTCCCTGCTCAGGGAGTTTCACAACCTCAGATCCCAAAGCACTTTGGTGAACACTGGCAGGAAGGGCTGGAGAAGAGGAACTTGCTGAGCGCCCACGCGCGCCCACTGTGCTCCGTCCGGAGCGGTGGTGGAGTTGGCCTCACAGCAATGTGTAGAAGGCTCCAGGCTTCGCCAGTCTCGCGATTTTGGGGGGAAAAAAACCTTGTGAGAAGTAGAAGCATCTCCCTTTGCCACCAGAGGCAGCACGACGTAACCACCAGTTTCTTCCTGGCTCTGCTCCTCTGTGCTGTGGAAGGAGATCCAGGCGTGCTAATTGCTGGTCAAAGAATTTACAGTTCCTTTCCGGTATATTAAAAGGGAGAGCCTGCTTCTGAAGTCAATGCTCGCCTTAACACGTTTGTTTTTCGTTTCCATTTCTTTCTCTTTGAAATGGCCTTATTGGTTCATTCAGGAAAGGAAATGTATTTCTAGGCCTAAATGAAAAATAATGGACACAGATCTTAACTGTTATGTTAGGTTTCCTTACCGCTATATTGATTCATAACTTCTTCAAGCTTATAGATAATATCTAAATGAGATCATGGCCTGTTTGAGAACAAGCACCCCACGTGTGATTTTATCCTTGAACTATTTTAATGTCATTTTCTTCTACGATTAAGTGCCAATATTTGTAACAGTAAGTTGGAAGTCCCCTCTAAGGGACACAAGAGTTCAATAGCCTTAAAAAATTAAAATATTTATTACATTATACTGCATGTTGTATACCATAAAAAAAATACCCTGCAACTTAAAAAACAGGTGAGTCAATTTCTTCAGTTCCAATGGCTGTTTTGTTTTAATACAAACACTTCAACTCAGTTGGAAGCAGTGAGGAATTAAAGGTGAATAAAGGAAGGAAAGTTAAACACTGCACTGTCTATGAAACGATTTTCTTGTTAGCAATTTAGACAATATGCATCATTTTAGAAGATTATTATCTATTTTGGCTCACAGTGACCAAATAAGTTGCAATCAGAAATACATAAGGTTTCAGCTAAGCCCTCTTAATGATGCATGATGCTTTTAAACATCTGTAATCAGAATGAAAGTTGCCACTCCACGGGTAATGCCTACCACGCTTTTAAACTCCCTTGTACGGATTGAACTGTTCAGGTTAGTGAGGATGGGTGGGAAGGAAGGTTTCAGGATCACATCTGTACACTCCTACCTCATTTTCACCACTACTCTCACTCTTCTTTTCCTCTTGGAAATTCCATGTATTTTAACAGATGATAATAAACACCAGGAATCATCATCACACTTACCCTGCTTTTGCTGACTGTGGAGTTCTGCAGCAGGATTTCTCTCCTACACCCTTGCTGTTTCCCAATTTAAACGACATTCATTAGTCCTTCATTACAGATGCCAGAGAATCACCTTAAACATGACTCTGCATTTAAATTAAGTTAATGACTTATGAAAAAGGAACATGAAAATCTAGAAATCTAATTAAATGGATTTTAAAAATACCTAATTACTTGGGCCAGCTCTATATACCTTTGCAATCTAATGACTACATGTTGTAAATGTGTCTATGCGGTACTGTATATTTTAATAAAATAAAACCTTCTACAAATCTAAGCAGTCAGTGGAAACCTCTTAGATATTTTAAAAATCACTTGAAATGAGGTGAGGTTTCTAGAGTAAGAAAGAATGAATGCTTGAAAAACTTAAAGTAAATACATGATCTCCCCTCCTGGCATTCTGCCTATAGGGAGGTAGGATATTAGAAGAGATATCCTACCTGGCCATAATGGCCATAATGACTGCATATTACAGTCCTGGCCATGCCTGTAGTGATGTGAGAGAAGAGTTAGAAAAAAAATTAGCTCAAAGTAACACATAGATCATTTTGTAATTAATTACTTTGTACTGACTTATATACCACTAACATATTTTGAAATGTATAGTACACCTGAGAAAACTAGAAATGAAGGAATGTTTTTGTTTTTATTACTCTTTTACTTATTATTATTTTTTATTAACAGCTCACTTGATTGAATATTTATTCTGGCAGTTGTGGGTTTAGTGCTTATGGCTACTGTTGGAGGTTAGTGTTACTTATGTACCTATTTATCAGATAAGAAAACTGAAATCTAGAGATCATGTATGTAGTTGGCCTGTGGTCAAATGAGCAAGGATGAACCCAGGCATCTGAACCCAGAGCCTGTGTTCCTTTTTTTTTCTTTCCTCCAATGGAGGTAAAATTCACATAACATAAAATTAACCATTTTAAGTGTACAATTCAGTGGTATTTAGTATTGATACATTCTCAATGTCAGGCAATCATCACTTCTATTATTTCTAAAACATTCTGATCACCTCAAAAGTAAACCTTATCCCCAGAATGTTTTTATTTTTAAATAATGCTATTATGATCATAATAGGATACCATTTTATCTCCACTGGATTCCAAATATCGGAAATGCTGACAATGCCGTGGATCCACAGTCTCTTTTATATGTTACAGATGAGAGTAACAACTTTGGAAAAGCTTGCTATTTTTAACTAAAATTGAACACTTACATACTCTTTACTCCATTATGACCTTCATGCCCAGGTATATACTCAAGAGAAACTTACACACGTACAAGAGAAGATATATAAAAGGATGTTGAGGGCTTCCCTGGTGGCGCAGTGGTTGAGAGTCTGCCTGCCGATGCAGGGGACACGGGTTCATGCCCCAGTCCGGGAAGATCCCACATGCCGCGGAGTGGCTGGGCCCGTGAGCCATGGCCGCTGAGCCTGCGCGTCCAGAGCCTGTGCTCCGCAACGGGAGAGGCCACAACAATGAGAGGCCTGCGTACCACAAAAGAAAAGGATGTTGATAGCATCACTGCTCATATTAAAAACCAGAATGAATCCAAAGGTTCAGCAATGGATGATAGATAAATAACCTGTGGTACATTCACTCAATGAATATTGTACAGCAATCAAAATGAATGGAATATAGCTGCAAGTAGCAATATGAATTAATCTTATCAATACAATGTTAAATGACAAAAGTTCAAAAAAATTATACAGATTCTGATATTCTTTTTGTAAAATTAACAAAAAAACCATTAAATATATATTTGTGTATTTTTTAGGAAAAAATAGTTACTACAGTGAGATAAAAGGAACAATGGGTGATGATGGATCCTTTGGGTGGGTGGGAGGAGGAGGAGGATGGACTAGTAGGAAAAATAGTATTTGATGTGGGCTGTTGTCAGAGTCCTAGCTTTTGTTTTGGATAGTGGCTTTGTAGGTGGTTATTCCATTATTAAAAAATCAATAATTACATAATTAACAAAATAAAGAAAAGTGGCTTTATCTAGACAAATGATGAGACAATGACATGAATCAAAAATTACAATTAGGGCTTCCCTGGTGGCGCAGTGGTTGAGAGTCTGCCTGCCGATGCAGGGGACACGGGTTTGTGCCCCGGTCTGGGAAGATCCCACATGCGGCGGAGCGGCTGGGCCCGTGAGCCATGGCTGAGCCTGCGCGTCCGGAGCCTGTGCTCCGCAACGGGAGAGGCCACAGCAGTGAGAGGCCCGCGTACCGCAAAAAAAAAAAAAAAAAAAAAAAAAAAAAAAAATTACAATTAATCTGACTCTGAGCAACTGAGTTCCAAAATGTAAAATCTAAACAAAATTAAGATGCTAGCTATATTTTTAAGAAATATTGTCAGTATATTTCCCTTTGATCCCCAGATTCTTTTGCAGGTAACACATTTCTAAATTTAAGCCAATTATTAATCTGAAAAAGCATAAAAAATAAAATATTTTCCTATGTTTCTAGACTTTTCAGACAATCTGTGTATTATTATTAAGAATCATGTATGGTATTTATTTGTTCATCATTTATACAAGGTTATCCCATCCAAAGAGCTAGAGAGAATATATAAGGAAAATAAGTTTAGTTCACATTTTTATTTGATTATTAATTTTAAAATGTCAGAAACAAATATGGAGAAAGATAGAATTTCACTAATCACATCCCAAGTAATCTCATAAATTTATAAAGTTGTCGATCCTCACTGAATAAATTCTGTTATTGTTGAAAGAAAACAACATCTGGGCCTTAGCATATTTCTGAGTTCACCAAAGATATATAAAAATACTTCAGAGAAAATTGGAAAGGAGACAGCATTCCATCAGGAGAACATGGTGTTCAGAAGCGAATCTAAGCTAGAGACCAAGAATTGTGAAGATTCTTTGCCTTTTAGAACTATATTGGACCTTAACAAAATGATCAATGATCAATATCTTTATATTTTTAACTGAGTAAATTTTAAATTCTAAGTCTCAAGTGTCCACGAAGTGCTTAACGAATGATAAAATTTGGTAATTTTATTTTCTGAAAACACAACTTCTAATCATCATTATGTACATGTTCTAAATCAGGATATATGATTTGACCCTTAACCCAACAGATCATAGAGACTCATAACCTAACAAATTCATATACTCCTGAATAGGTAAAGACTTCTTTTAGGTGGCACTGTCTTTAAGTCATCTGCATACATTTATATACAGTCAGTCATTTCAGAAATGTATGTCACAATGACAGGTAGTCTTCTGGTTTAGTACAGAAACAAGAAACTTTAAAAAACATTAAATTTTCAGCTCCTTCATTTAAACTGCTCTCTAAACAGAGGCAGTGCTGATCATGTCCCATGGGTCCTGGAGGTAATATAGAAAATTATTCTCTGGTGGCCATTACAGAATTAGTACATCGACCATTGCCAAGTTTATAATCAAGAAATAATGGAAGAATGACTCATGCACACAAAATGCTTGTTATAATCCAAATTCCTACCAAGTTCTAAAGTATAAATATTTATTTTACTACTCAGATATTTTTTCACAATTGCCTACAGAGCCAGTTTATGAACTACACTTGAAAATCAGCCTTACTACTTTAAAGTTACACACACACATGCACACACACACACACTCACACCTCTCACCTAGACTTTTTTTTTTTTGACCGATCACAATAAGGTGAAACTTGTAGGGTTAGCTAACATCATCCAGCAAACAAACTTAACTACAGTTGTATGGAGGTGGGGGAATGGTGCATGAATTGCAGACCTTTTCTTTAGTTAAAGTTTGGCATCTATCTGATCAGGTCCATAGAATTTGGAGTTTTTCAGGTCCTACTCCTGGGCCCTTTTCTCTTTCCACTGGATACTCTCATGTAATCTCATCTCGTCTCATCCTGTGGTTTCGGATATCATCTGTACGTCAGTGATGCCCAAACGTATCCACACTCCATTCTTAGCTAAGCTCTAAATTCGCATATCCACCATGTACTTAATATTTGATATCTCATAGGTATTTCAAATTCCCATTTCCTAAACAGAACTTTGGTTCCTGCCTCCTGAGCCAGGTTCTCAACTTGCTTTCATTATTTCAGTAAATGGTACATCTAGCCCCTAAGATGCTCATCACCAACTTCCTCACCTCTTATATGGGTCAGGGTTTTTTTTTTTTTAATTGTAATTGACAGAAATCCAACTCAAATTAGCTAAATGCAAAAGGGAATTATATGATTCGTAACTGGGAAAATCCTGGAGTAGTTCCAATAGTTGAATAGAATACTGCCAAAACCACAGCAGCCAGGAGATTCAATCACATCAGGATTTGTCTTAATCTCTCTCCCTTTCTCTTCTCTCTTCATGGCTGCATCCTCTCCTGCTTCCTTCTGTCTTTCTTCAAAGGACCTGAACAAGACCACTGGCAGTCCTCATGTTATACCCTTATAACATTCTACTAAAGGAGAGCCTTCTCCTCTAGCTCCAGAGCAAAATCCCAAGAAAAGATTCTGATTGATCAAGCTTCAGTAATATGCCAGTCATTTGCTCAATCATTGTAGCCAAAAAGATAGGACTCAGTGATTAGTGATTTCCTTCTGGGGGCAGAGTCTCTATCAGAGTTATATTAAGGAATATTCAATTCTAAGTCTAAAGTATACTTTGAATACATGTAGTTTTATGTTTCACTTTGATCATCCTAGTCGGTGCCTGTCAAATGTCTTCTCACTGTTCTGCCTGCATCATTCTGGACCCCATGGAATCAATTCTTCATAGACTCATCAGGAAGATCTTCAAGAACCTTAGTCTGATTATGTCTCTCTTCTGCATATACCTCCGTTGCTCCTAAAATAAAGCTCAAATCCTTACGGAGAACTACAAAGTATTGACTCCTATGCCTCTTCCTAGTTTATCCTCTTGTCTCTCTGGTCTCAGTTCAGTTGCCAGCACCTAAGTGAGAACTTTCAAGGCAACCCAATCTTCATTTCCCCACCAATAATTCTCTAGCCCCAGTCTCTTTCTATGATACCAACGTGTTTTTTTTTCCTTCATAGCAATTATCATGTTCATTTATTTGATTGTCTTGCCTGTCTCTCACTCAATGTAAGCTCCATAAGGCAGTGCTTGTCACAAGTGAGTAAATGAATGTATGATTGAATCCACCACCATTCTCCCCCTTGTTGATTATGGTCCAGCCACACTGGTCTGTTCTCTGTTCCTCCAAAACATCTCATAATTCTTACACGATTTCCCTTTACCGAAATCATTCCTCTCTTGTCTGTTAGATTTTTTAAAAATTACATCTTTAAAAATTGTGGAGTAAAATGTACGTGTAGAAGTGTACATAAATACTTATGTACAGTTTTACAAATAACCATGAAGCCATTTCCGAGTCAGGAAATAGGGCCAGCTTATGGTTATTTCCTCCCTGCTCTGTTCAATCCCAAGGTAACATCTGTTGCAGTTCTCTAAGATTAGGAGAGATAGTTTTACTTCTGGTTTACCCTGACATTGAGGATGTAGCTCAGCTGATTGGTAGGAGGTTTCCTGGGGTGGGGTCAGGTTTAGACATTTGTTCTTCTCTCCCCATGAGGCTATAAAACCAAAAGTTCAAGATCAACAGGATCGGTGGCAAATATCCAAGCTCAAAAGTAAGTAGTCTCAGTGCTCATTTTAGGTTTCTGTGTTCTTTCTTCCCCCTTAGACTTCAACCTAGTTGTGTGTGTGTGTGTGTATGTACAGACATAGACATAGACGAGTGCATGTATATTTCATCACTGTTTGTTGTCTTCTTTGAAAGGGTTGATTTCTTAATTTGGGTTCCCTCAAAAGCAAACCCTGAGACAAGGATTTGGGAGCTACTAATTTATTTGGAGGAGAGGCAGAAGTCATTGGCAAGGAATGAGACAGGGAAGTTAATATGAGTTATAGCTGTGGGAAACTAGGGGCCAATATTGCAGGGAACCATCTGAGAATCTATGAAACCCAACTAAGTGTGTCCCACCAATGGGTGGTGAAGCTGCAGTATTTATTTACAAACTCCTGTCCCTCAAGCAAGTAGCTGCAGGGTATTTGGCCTTAGGCACTTCCAGCAATCCCTGAGCTAGGTCAGGCATACTCTGGTGTACAGGAAAATACCTTCAGGCACAAAGACACCAAAGGTGCATGTGGCATTCACTACAGTAGGTCTCAATAACTTAGTCTGCCGCATTCTAAACCCCTTCAGCTTATGGCTTAAACAACCCCTCACCAAGCCCTGAAGTATATGTGGGGTCCCCCACTTTATTTGATCTCATGGATCCTTGCACTTTTTCCTTCATATCACTTTTCACAAATGTAAGCATATAATTGTTTATTTGTGGAATGTAATATCTATGCCCTCCAGTACCTTACTACTCAAATGCCAGCAACATTGGCATTAAAAGGGAATAGTTAGAAACACAGAATCTCAGCACTACCCCAGACACAGTGCATACTAATGATATCCCCAGGTGATCTGAATGCATGTTAAAAGTTTGAGAAGCACCGCTCCACTAGACTGTATTTTCTTGGAGGCAACGGTTATGTCTCTTTTCTTCAGCATTTATCCCAGGTCCCTAGTAATGTAGCTGGTGTATAGTAAGCACTAAAGAAATAACACACACACACACACACGGTTCACGTGTGTGTAGGCACACGCATAAAGTGCCAGTGATTTAGCAAAAGTGCTGTATATTAATAACTGAACACATGGAATTTTCTAGCTTTTTGTCATGAATCAGATCATTATTCCATGGGGCCAGCAGTTCCAGGCCCATTGGTTAGTGTGTCTCCTAATAAATTGAACAGAAGTACTACTATTCCTGTTTTAAAGAAATTCTTATTATAACAAAGTGGCCAGCATTTTTATTTAGGTCTCTGGACAGCTTACTGTGGTGCGTAGTTTCATGCTCTGATCTGGTCTGGAAGGATTTGTATGGTAAGTGTGCTTGATCACCAGGGCATGCCTTAAGTCTGAAAGTGTGCCTTTTCTATGGGTGCCTCCAGAATTTCCACTTCGCAGAGCTGGAAGAGGCAGGGAAAAGAATCACAGCTACTTAAATTCAAATCCTATTAGGCTTAGCTGTTGTCACTTTGTAAGTACTAGGGATAATCAGAAGTAGCCCTTACCTTGTAGAGGCAGGGACCTTGAACTTATTATTAGCCAGACTTACTATCTGGCCTATTTTAAGGTCTGTGTATCGGATAAATTCACACGCCCCTGCACAACAGATTCTATATTGGCTTGTCTATTCCAGAAATGTGATTGATTCTTACTATTATATGGCATTTCAAATCTGATACCTTCAGAAGATTTTTGACCTTCAGATTTAGCATCAGGAATCTTTGTTTTAAAATAGCAGTGATTTAGGCAAGTCTATTCAATAAAATTGGATGTCATATATCTTTTTGGTACTCTACCTCTTCGTTTTGTACCGAATTCACATAATGTGACGTGATTTATTACAGTGGGGAGAGAGGGAGGATGCTGCTTGCTACCCTACAGTTACAGCACACACACACATCTATGAAAGAAGATCATTGTTATTATATTTTTGCTAAATTATATCTTTTGTGAATGGTCTTACTGTGGATTTGGCTTTACAGTTATTGGAAGAGTCGAATACTTTGTACAAACTTTCTTTCACTATCTCATATTTAGCATAGGAATTCACAGTTTTAAATGTATTTGTGAATATGTCATTGTTTAGTAATAACCCTTCCTCACACACTCTCTGTGTGATTGGGTAGGTGCTAATTGGAAATCTCACTGGGGAATCCTCTTGAGAATTATCGATCATTTTCCTGGTCTTCTCTTTAGCAGGGTCACCCTGAGTCCAAGGAGATGCAAGTGGGGAGCTGGGAAGGGATTTAGAAATGCTTTGTCCATTACAAGTTGGGTAGTCTTGAACGACTGCAGCACTCTTGGGTTAGTATCTGAATGTGCCTTCAGAACAAGGAGGGGGAGACCTGGGGGAGGGTGCAGTGTACCTCTTACTGGGTCTTCTGACCAATGGCATGGAAAACCAGCAGAAATACTCTCGGTCCGGGAAAAGGCTGTGTAAATCCCTCCCCACTGACTCCTGAGCCTCCTGGAGGAATAGTAGGACTGTGAAAAAAGGTGATTTCAGCACAGAGAAGGCTTCACCAGCACAGCAGGAAATCCTCTCCCCCTCTCTGTACTGAGAGAATTCAGTAGAGGCTCTGCTGGGTCTCCTTTTGCTCAGACACAAACCATGACTTTGCTACACCTGGGGATCTCAACCCAGAAGTGAGAGGGCAACCCCACTGGCCTTTCTCTGACTCTCTCGTCATGTTGTAGAATATTAGCTCTGTCTTTTCCCTCTTTAACGATGAAGGATAAGAATTCAATTTGCCGGCCTCTCTCTTGGAATAAATAACATTTACCTTTGTTAATTCTCAGACTCTAATAGATTCTTTCCATCTTCCCTCTCCAAATCTTCTCCATCTGAGACATTTTATAGATACACATAAAATAAAAGATATATACTTTATCTATAAAATATATATATTTTAGTCAACAGGGAATGAATACAATGTTTTTATTGTTGAGACTACGTTTATATTCAGGAAATTTGTTCTCTTCAGTTTTTGAAACTGTTAAAGAGAATACTCTGGATTCTTTTAAAAGAGCACAGAAATATGAGAGAGGTGTTAGAGGCCAATATCCTTTGGGTATTTTGAGTTACTGACATCCCATCAATATTAATAATTAGAGCATAGGAGGCTTTAAGGGGAGATCAAATGATGAAAGAAAATGAAATCATCTTAAGTTCAGCTTGGGGTGGCTTAATGAAAACAAAATAGTAAATGCTAGAAAGAAGGCCAAATAAAATATATTAAATTTCCTAATTTTTTTTCATACTACTTCATAGTCAGTATAAAACTGATATTCAGGCTTTTATGAACAATGAGAATACTTAATCCATCTGGATGAAAACTCAGGGTAGCGATAAGGTTAGAATGGGTTTATTATCTAACACTCCATCTTCTCCTCCCAGGCTCTCCACTGAAACACTTGGGTTTACAGGTTCCAGTATCATCCAAGGAATCTGTCAGCTGAGATGCTGCCAACGTGCTTAACGGCAACCAGTAGGCACCCAATGAACACCTCACATTTTTTTTTAATTTGGTAAAGAACATGTCATAAAATTTACCATCATAGCTATTTTTAAGCACACAGTTCAGTAATCTTAAGCATAGTCACATAGTTGTAGACTGTTGGTGGTAATACAAAATGGTGCTGCTGCTATGGAAAACAGTATGGCGGTTCTTCAAAAAATCAAAAATAGAATTATCATACAATTCAGCACTTTGTAATCTGAATTTGAGTACAACTCAACTGCCAAAATAAAGCACTTTTTTTCTGGCCTGTAATGTAGCATTCCCCGAGAGCATGAGACGAGAGAGAGAAAGTTTCCAGTCACCCAGGTTTGAGTCACTGACATCTCCCTTCTTGGTCTCCTATATCTGGTGAGACATTACACCCACTTATATTTTTCCATCACGCTTTTATCTTTAACTTCCTCTCCAATCACATACAACTGACTATCAAATTTCTGCTCATGGAGACAGCATCCATGAGGTACCCAAAGCATCAAAGGCAATGAAACTGAAATGGAGAATTCATTCATTCATTCAATGTATATTATTGAGCACTTCCCACATCCTGGGCACTGAGCCCCATACTGGAAATACAGTGATGAATAAAATAGAAACATGTCTTTGTTTTAAAGGAATTTATGATCTCATGAAAGACAATAAGTAAATTAACAGATGGACAGTTACAAAGTGTGATAAGTGCTATGAAGAAAAGTAATAGCGAGCTATAAAAGAGGATTTCAGAGAACATATGCTTGACTTGCTGGTCCTGGAAGGGTGAGGATGCACCATTTAAATTGAGGTTCAAGGGTGAGCAGGTGTAGTGAAAGTAGAAATAGGATCAAATCCTACTGGAGGAGTGAATGAGAATGGTAGCTTAGCATCAAGTCTGTGTGAATGTTAGAGCTCCCTTTTCAGGGGTGTTGAGTGGTGAGAACACTGTAGGCAGCACCAACTTCCATTTTATATGTATATCACCTGCAGTCAATTGAGCCCTGAGTTCTATCAGAAGTCTGAGCTACAGTCACGATATTTACCTGAGTTTTCTAACATCAAAAGCATCCTGTTTTTGGACTGAAGTTATCATCGTTTCATGCCAAAATTCCCAAAGCTACCTATTTCAGGTTAACATCCTTCTCCAAAGGAGAAACCACAGATATCCTTGAACCTTCCTCTTCCTCTCTTCCATGAACAACTGGTTACTCTTTCCGCCTTAGACATGTCTCTTGAATGCATCCTTTGTGCTCTTTCTGTTCCCATTACCTCTGCTTTACATCACCCAGACTCTTATAACAGCCTCCAAACCAGGCTCCTGGTCTCTACTCCTGTTACACTCTGCCGTCCACACTCCCTCCAAGGTTATCGCAAAGCACAGCTCCACTTAGGTCACCTTCCTCTCCCTACTCCTGCTCTCAATTTTAAAAATTCTACATGACTTCTTATTTCTCTCTAACACAACCAGAAGCCTTTGCTATATGAACATATTGCCTCATATTATTTGCTGTTGTTTCCTGTGTGATAGTCCTGGTTTCCCAACTGCATTTCTTGAAGTCTTTAATACTTTGGACTGAATCTGTACCCTCCAGAGCAACTAGAATAGCAATAAGCAGGTTGTCTGATTAATATCAACAGCTAATAAAGGAAGCCCGTGGGTCCTGTTTTATTCCTAGAGGCTGGTCAGAACCATGATTTGCCTTTTCATAATTAAAATAATAAACACTGGCTTTATTTGACCAATCAGAATGTCTGGTTGCCTGTGGAGGCTAGCTGCCTTTGTTTTGAGACCTTGGTCTCTACACACTGTAGGTATTTTTGTGAGGAGAGCGTTAATCCCATGTTAAATCATCCATTCATTACATCAGACACTGCTCACAGAGTGCAATGCACTAACGTGCTCTCCTTTCAAAGCAATTGGACGAAAGCTAGCTTCAAGGTGTAAATCTTTTAGTTCTCTAAGTATAAAGCAGACAACTTAAACATGAGCCCAGATTTAAACTGTGTATGCTCTCAAAGGAATTCAAGTGGAGGTCCCTCTTATTAGCACTGGACACAAGAAGAGTCTGGAAAACATATCCTCCATTGACATGGCGAGAGAGAGAATTGCTTTTCTTCTTCTTTCCACTAACATACTCTGAGGGCTTAATTCCAAGGCTGCAAAGGTTTATGGTGAATTTCCACACTCTATCTTGAATAGTCATCGGGGTATACTGTACTAATACCTTTTATTAATTTCAAATATTCTGAAGTCTTAAACAAAGAAAGCCAAATACTAGGAACTACTGAATTTGGCAACAACTATCTCCACCTGAGACTCATTAGGATAACAATCAAGATACTCTTCAGCTAAAACTGGGTTTAGCTTGAATTTCACCATTAGGAAATTCCCTTTGATTTATAGATATACAACCTCTTTCAGGTAATTGCTTCAGTTTCTTCCCAACCTGAAGATGAGGAGGAAATATTTTTTCTTTGCATTATGTTTAAATCGTATCTCACTTTCTTTTTTCCTTTTTTTTTTGGCCGCACTGTGTGGCTTGTGGAATCTCAGTTCCCTGACTGGGGGCTGAACCCGGGCCATGGCAGTGAAAGCCCAGAATCCTAACCACTAGGCCACCAGGGAACTCCCTCTATTACCTCTTTTAACTGCTGTTTAACTTGCTTAAAATTATAATTACCAGAGAATATAATGCCTTAGATACAATAAAAGAAATAGTTATTACAGGTTGAAAATTATATTCATCTAGTATTTTAAAAATTCCCTTGAAACAACTTTCAGTAAGAGAAATCTTTCTGTTCTTTCCCAATTATAGTAGAACCACCCACTAATCTCCATTACTGGAAAGCTACACTTTCCACAATAGGGAATCATCTCACTCCATGCAGCTGCTGTACCTCAACCCTAGGCTGTCTATTGTGATGTCCGTTTTCTTGATATATATCCATAATCTCTCTACCACCTACCTACACTGCTTCTTCAAAAGGAATTACTTTATCAATTTTTGGCAGTAATACTTACACACTTTTAATAGAAAATGTCAGTGTGGCAGGAAGGACTTGTCTGATATTTAGAATTTCGGGAAGAATCCCTAAGTCATTTTCTCTGAATTAAAAAAAAAAATGCATCTGCCTTTGAAATTCAGAGTGCATCTCTTAACACAGAATCAGACTAAATCAGCACATTTATTATTTATACCATATTTATAATCTCATAAGGCCAGATTTTTCAAATGTCTTCAACTAGTTTATATGATCCTGCAAGTTGTCCTTGTCTCCTTTGTCCACATATATTAATGAGTTTTTATTGTTTTAAGGGACTCAACTGAGTTTTCCTAGTAAAGTTAAAATACCAAAGGGGCCTGGTGGTTTAGAGAAATAAAACCCACCTATTATATTTATATACACTGATTTTTTTAAATAATTTTTATTTACTTTTGGCTGCGTTGGGTCTTTGTTGCTGCATGTGGGCTTTCTCTAGTTGCAGTGAGCGGGGGCTACCCTGTGTTGCAGTGCACAGGCTTCTCATCATAGTGGCTTCTCTTGTTGCGGAGCACAGGCTCTAGGCGTGTAGGCTTCAGTAGTTGTGGTGTGCAGGCTCAGTAGTTGTGGCATGCGGGCTCTAGGGCATGCGGGCTCCAGTAGTTGTGGCTTGAGGGCTCTAGAGCGCAGGCTCAGTAGTTGTGATGCATGGGCTTAGTTGCTCCACAGCACGTGGGATCTTCCCTGACCAGGAATCAAACCCGTGTCCCCTGCATAAGTAGGTGGATTCTTTTCTTTTTTAAAATTTTTTGAAGTGTTTATTTAACAGCAATAGCAATATTTTTAGACTTTTAAAGAGTGCTGACACTACCTTTCCACTGTTGGCTATTAAAAAGTAGGTTTTATAACACTTCAACAAACTATTTTTCTATTGTTCTCAAAACAAACATTCTGATGCATAATCTTTGTGCATATTTACATATGCACATTTATAAAAATATTTATATTGTATTTCTGCATATGAATGTGTTTTATTGGGCTACAGTTGTTTTACAATGTTATGTTAGTTTCTACTGTACAGTGGAGTTCCCTGTGCTATACAGCAAGTTCTTACTAGGTATCTATTGAATACATATCAGTGTATATATGTCAATCCCAATCTCCCAGTTCATCCCACCCACCACTCCCGCCCCCGCTTTCCCCCCTTGGTGTCCATACGTTTGTCTCTACATCTGTGTCTCTATTTCTGCCTTGCAAACTGGCTCACATGTACCATTTTTCTAGATTCCACATAGATGTGTTAATATATGATATTTGTTTTTCTCCTTCTGACTTACTTCACTCTGTATGACAGTCTCTAGGTCTATCCACGTCTCTACAAATGACCAAATTTCGATGCTTTTCATGGCTGAGTAATATTCCACTGTATATAGGTACCACATCTTCTTTAGCCGTTCCTCTGTTGATGGACATTTAGGTTGCTTCCATGACCTGGCTATTGTAAACAGTGCTGCAGTGAACATTGGGGTGCATGTGTCTTTTTGAATTATGGTTTTCTCAGGGTATATGCCCAGTAGTGGGATTGCTGGGTCATATGGTAATTCTATTTTTAGTTTTTTAAGGAACCTCCATGCTGTTCTCCATAGTGGCTGTATCAATTTACATTCCCACCAACAGTGCAAGAGGGTTCCCTTTTCTCCACACCCTCTCCAGCATTTATTGCTTTTAGATTTTTTGATGATGGCCATTCTGACTGGTGTGAGGTTTCTTTTGCATTTCTCTAATAATTAGTGATGTTGAGCAGCTTTTCATGTGCCTTTTGGCCATCGGCATGCGTTTTTTGGAGAAATGTCTAGTTGGGTCTTCTGTCCATTTTTTGATTGGGTTGTTTTTTTGATATTGAGCTGCATGAGCTACTTACAAATTTTGGAGATTAATCCTTTGTTGATTCGTTTGCAAATATTTTCTCCCATTTTGAGGGTTGTCTTTTCATCTTGTTTACAGTTTCCTTTGCTGTGCAAGAGCTTTTAAGTTTCATTCGGTCCCATTTTTTAATTTTTGTTTTTATTTCTATTTCTCTAGGAGGTGGGTCCAAAAGGATCTTGCTGTGATTTATGTCATAGAGTCTTCTTTCTATGTTTTCCTCTAAGAGATTTATAGTGTCTGGTGTTACATTTAGGTCTTTAATCCATTTTGAGTTTATTTTTGTGTATGGTGTTAGGGAATGTTCTAATTTCATTCTTTTACATGTAGCTGTCCAGTTTTCCCAGCACCACTTATTGAAGAGACTGTCTTTTCCCCATTGTATATCCTTGCCTCCTTTGTCATAGATTAGGTGACCATAGGTGCATGGGTTTACCTCTGGAATTTCTATCCTGTTCCATCGATCTATATTTCTGTTTTTGTGCCAGTATCATATTGTCTTGATTACTGTAGCTTTGTAGTGTATTCTGAACTCAGGGAATCTGATTCCTCCAACTCCATTTTTTTCCCTCAAGATTGCTTTGGCTATTCAGGATCTTTTGTGTCTCGATACAAATTTTAAGATTTTTTGTTCTAGTTCTGTAAAAAATGTCATTGGTAATTTGATACGGACTGCACTGAATCTGTAGATTGCTTTGGGTAGTACAGTCATTTTCACAATATTGATTCTTCCAAGAACATGGTATATCTCTCAAACTGTTTGTGTCATCTTTGATTTCTTTCATCAGTGTCTTATAATTTTCTGCATACAGGTCTTTTGTCTCCTTATGTAGGCTTATTACTAGGTATTTTATTCTTTTTGTTGCAATGGTAAATGGGAAGGTTTCCTTAATATCTCTTTCAGATTTTTCATCATTAGTGTATAGGAATGCAAGAGATTTCTGTGCATTAATTTTGTATCCTGCAACTTTACCAAATTCATTGATTAGCTCTAGTTTTCTGTTGGCATCTTTAGGATTTTCTATGTATCATGTCATCTGCAAACAGTGACAGTTTTACTTCTTTTCCAATTCATATTCCTCTCATCTCTTTTTCTTCTCTTATTGCCATAGCTAGGACTTCCAAAACTATGTGAATAATAGTGGTGAGAGTGGACATCCTTGTCTTGTTCCTGATCTTAGAGGAAATGGTTTCACTTTTTCACCATTGAGAATGATGTTTGCTGGGGGTTTGTCATATATTGCCTTTATTTTGTTGAGGTGGGTTCCCTCTATGCCCACTTTCTGGAGAGTTTTTATCATAAATGGGTGTTGAATTTTGTCAAAAGTTTTTCCTTCATCTATTGAGATGATCATATGGTTTTTATTCTTCAGTTTGTTAATATGGTGTATCAGATTGATTGATTTGCATATGTTGAAGAATCCTTGCATCCCTGGATAAATCCCACTTGATCATGGTATATGATTTTCGTAATGTGTTGTTGGAATCTGTTTGCTAGGATTTTGTGGAGGATTTTTGCATCTATGTTCATCAGTGATATTGGTCTGTAATTTTCTTTTTTTGTAGTATCTTTGTCTTGTTTTGGTACCAGGGTGATGGTGGCGTCGTAGAATGAGTTTGGGAGTGTTCCTTCCTCTGCAATTTTTTGGAAGACTTTGAGAAGGATGGGTGTTAGCTCTTCTCTAAATGTTTGATAGAATTCACCTGTGAAGACATCTGTTCCTGGACTTTTGTTGGAAGATTTTTTTTTTTTTTTTTTTTTGTGGTACGCAGGCCTCTGACTGTTGTGGCCTCTCCCGTTGTGGAGCATAGGCTCCAGACGCGCAGGCTCAGTGGCCATGGCTCACAGGCCTAGCCACTCCGCAGCATGTGGGATCTTCCCATACTGGGGCACGAATCCGTGTCCCTTGCATCGGCAGGCGGACTCTCAACCACTGCGCCACCAGGGAAGCACCTGTTGGAAGGCTTTTAATCACAGTTTCAATTTCGTTACTTGTGATTGGTCTGTTCATGTTTTCTATTTCTTCCTGGTTCAGTCTAGGAAGGTTATACCTTTCTAAGAATTTGTCCATTTCTTCCAGGTTGTCCATTTTTTTGGCACAGAGTTGCTTGTAGTAGTATCTTAGGATGCTTTGTATTTTTGTGGTGTCTATTGTAACTTCTCCTTTTTCATATCTAATTTTATTGATTTGAGTCCACTCCCTCTTTTTCTTGATGAGTCTGACTAAAGGTTTATCAATTTGAAGAACTTTGTTTATCTTCTTGAAGAACCAGCTTTTAGTTTCACTGATCTTTGCTATTGTTCTCTTTGTTTTTATTTCATTTATTTCTGCTCTGCTCTTTATGATTTCTTTCCTTCTGCTAACTTTGGGTTGGTTTGTTCTTTTTCTTCTAGTTCCTTTAGGTGTAATGTTAGATTGTTCATTTGAGATTTTTCTTGTTTCTTAAGGTAGGATTGTATTGCTACAAACTTCCCTCTTAGAACTGCTTTTGCTGCATCCCATAGGTTTTGGATTGTCTTGTTTTCGTTCTCATTTGTCTCTAGGTTCTTTTTGATTTCCTCTTTGATTTCTTCAGTGATCTCTTGGTTATTTAGTAGTGTATTGTTTAGCCTCCATCTGTCTGTGTTTTTTACATTTTCTTCCCTATACTTTATTTCTTATCTCATAGCATTGTGGTTGGAAAAGATGCTTGATACAATTTCAATATTCTTAAAATTACTAAGGTTTGATTTATGACTCAAGATGTGATCTATCCTGGAGAATGTTCCAATGTGCACTTGAGAAGAAAGTGTGATCTTCTGTTTTTGGATGGAATGTCCTATAAATATCAATTAAATCTATCTGGTCTATTGTGTCATTTAAAGCTTGAGTTTTCTTATTAATTTTCTGTCTGGATGATCTGTCTATCGGTGTAAGTGAGGTGTAAAGTCCCTCACTGTTATTGTGTTACTTTCAACTTCCTCTTTTATAGCTGTTAGCATTTGCCTTATGTATTGAGGCGCTCCTCCTATGTTGGGTAAATATATATTTACAATTGTTATATCTTCTTCTTGGACTGATCCCTTGATCATTATGTAGTGTCCTCCCTTGTCTCTTGTAACATTCTTTATTTTAAAGTCTATTTTATCTGATATGAGTATTGCTACACCAGCTTTCTTTTGATTTCCATTTGCATGGAATATCTTTTTCTATCCCCTCACTTTCAGACTGTATGTGTCCCTAGGTCTGAAGTGGTTCTTTTGTAGACAGCATATATATGGGTCTTGTTTTTGTATCTATTCAGCCAGTCTGTGTCTTCTGTTTGGAGTGTTCAATCCATTCACATCTAAGGTGATTATCAATATGTATGTTCCTATTATCATTTTCTTAATTGTTTTGGGTTTGATTTTGTAGTTCCTTTTCTTCACTTGTGTTTCCCACTTAGGGAAGTTCCTTTAGTATTTGTTGTAGAGCTGGGTTGGTCGTGCTGAATTCTCTTAGCTTTTGCTTGTTTGTAAAGCTTTTGATTTCTCCATGGAATCTGAATGAGATCCTTGCTGTGTAGAGTATTCCTGGTTTTAGGTTCTTCCGTTTCATCACTCTAAATATATCATGTCACTCTGTTCCGGCTTGCAGAGTTTCTGCTGAGAAATCAGCTGTTAATCTTATGAGAGTTCCCTTGTATGTTATGTGTCGTTTTTCCCTTGTTGCTTTTGATAATTTTTCTTTGTCTCTAATGCTTGTCAATTTGGTTACTATGTGTCTTGGCATGTTTCTCCTTGGGTTTACCCTGCCTGGGACTCTCTGTGATTCCTAGACTTGAGTGGCTATTTCTTTTCCCATGTTAGGGAAATTTTTGACTATAATCTCTTCAAATATATTCTCAGGTCCTTCATCTCTCTCTTCTTCTTCTGGGACCCCTATAATGCAAATATTGGTGTGTTTAATGTTGTCCCACCAGAGGTCTCTTAGGCTGTCTTCATTTCCTTTCATTCTTTTTTCTTTGTTCTGCAGCAGTGATTTCCACCATTCTGTCTTCCAGATCACTTATCCATTCTTCTGCCTCAGTTATTCTGCTATTGATTCCTTCTAGTGTAGTTTTCATTTCAGTTATTGTATTGTTCATCTCTGTTTGTTCTTTAATTCTTCTAGGTCTTTGTTAAACATTTCTTGCATCTTCTCGATCTTTGCCTCCATTCTTTTTCCGAGGTCCTGGATCATCTTCACTATGATTATTCTGAATTCTTTTTCTGGAAGGTTGCCTATCTCCACTTCATTTAATTGTTTCTCTGGGGTTTTATGTTGTTCCTTCATCTGGGACATAGTCCTCTGTCTTTTCATTTATCTATGTTTTTTGTGATTGTGGTTTTTGTTCTGCAGGCTGCAAGATTGCAGTTCTTGCTTCTGCTGTCTGCCCTCTGGTGGATGAGGCTATCTAAGAGGCTTGTGCAAGCTTCCTGATGGAAAGGAGTGGTGGTGGGTAGAGCTGGGTGTTGCTCTGGTGGGCAGAGCTCAGTAAAACTTTAATCCGCTCATCTGCTGATGGGTGGGGCTGAGTTCCCTCCCTGTTGGTTGTTTGGCCTGAGTCCACCCAGCACTGGGGCTTACTGGCTTCTTGGTGGAGCTAATGGCAGACTCCGGGAGGGCTCACATCAATGAATACTTCCCAGAACTTGTGCCGCCAGTGTCCTTGTCTCCACGGTGAGCCACAGCCACCCCCTGCCTCTGCAGGAGATCCTCCGACACTAGCAGGTAGGTCTGGTTCAGTCTCCAGTGGGGTCACTGCTCCTTCCCCCTGGGTCCTGGTGTGCACACTACTTTGTGTGTGCCCTCCAAAAGTGGAGTCTCTGTTTCCCCAGTCCTGTCGAAGTCCTGCAATGAAATCCTGCTAGTCTTCAAAGTCTGATTCTCTGGGAATTCCTCCTCCCGTTGCCAGACCCCCAGGTTGGGAATCCTGACATGGGGCTCAGAACCTTCACTCCAGGGGGTGGACCTCTGTGGTATAACTGTTCTCCAGTTTGTGAGTCGCCCACCCAGCAGTTATGGGATGAGTTTATTGTGATTGTGCCCCTCCTACCATCTCATTGTGGCCTCTCCTTTGTCTTTGGATGTGGGGTATAGTTTTTGCTGAGTTCCAGTGTGTTCCTGTTGATGACTGTTCAGCAGTTAGTTGTGATTACGGTGCTCTCACAAGAGGGAGTGAGTGCACATCCTTCTACTCTGCCATCTTGAACCAGTCTCTCCGGCAGGTAGATTCTTAACCATTGCACCACTAGGGAAGTCCCTATACACTGATTTTTAATGGCACGTGATCAAAATTCCTAAGTTTTATTCTAAAAAGTTCTTATAAGAGCATTGTCCTAAATCTTTCTTAGCTTTACTCATTTCTTAAATTTCGGGTGATATTATATCTATATATATTCTTGTCAAATGCTCTTTTGGTTATGATTAATAATCATCAGCTTGGCACATTATCAGAGATAGGAGAGGAGAATTGGAGGAGGTGGTGAGATAGGGAGAAGTGGGAGCATAAAGGGAAGGGTGGGGGTGGGGTTCTGCTTATTCATCTTCTGCTCTATCTCCCAACAGGATGGAGAGATGGCATTGATAGTGCAGTGCTTCCTCCTTACCTCCATTCCCAGGCCTCCACAGTTAGACAGACTCAACTGCAATCATCATTTACTAAGGAATCACCCTGAGAAGGCTGGAGAGTGGGAAAGGATTTGAACAGGGTTGCTACTGACAAGTGACAGTCCAGTGTTGGGGCCTGGACTGGGTTTTGTCTGACTATGCACCTGGAAAAGTATCTTAGAAATGTGTTGGCCACTGCTGGTACACTGCTGGTATCATGTGTTATTACTTTGGGGGAATAAGAATGGATTTGGTGGGGAGCCTATTGAAGAGAGGTAGAAATTCTCCATCCTCTTCTTGTTTCTGAAACAGTTAAATAATCATTTTTGCCCTGGGGTGTAAAAATAAAAGAGGCAGAGTTCTTTTCAGCAAATAATATGTTACAATTCATTTCACGTTCCTATCACAAAATAAGAAGCAGTTTGACTAAACAAAATCTAGGACTGAAGTAGCTTATGACTGTGCTTTTGTTTGTTTGTTTGCTTTGTTTTGTTTTACTTTATGTTGAGAGAAAGCTACTTTTAAAACACTGAGAACCTGAATAGTGTTTTGGTTGAGTTAACAAATTATTGCTCAAATGTTTAAAAGGGTATTTTATTACATTTATTAATGCCTCAAACAGGCAAGAGATTTCACAAATGAACTGGGAAACAAACACAAAGACTGTTACATGGACCATTTATTTTATAATAGTTGTATCTGAGAAATGAAATTTGACTGTTGTCTGTGGGTGGTGAGTGTTGCTAGAGCAACATATTCCTTAGGTGAAACTGGAAGGTGATCATGGTGATGAGGGTAAAAGTCAGGAAATAGAGTTGTTGAGATAGGTTTTGGCGCAATATGAGATCATGGATATTTTAATTCAAGGTATGTGAGGGAGAACAGCTCTGGGGGAGTCAAAGATCTGAGGTGAGAGGTGCAATGCAGTGCACTGGCTTAGAATCTGAGCATTACGGGGTCTGGTTGTTTTGGTTCACACAATGACAGCTCTTGCATTAGATAGCTGGAGCAATACCAGCCAAAAGGAGAAAGAATCAAAGACTATTTTCTCACACATAATAATAACAGGAGCACATATCTATTTTGTCAGGTGCTCTTTTGAGTACCTTACACATATTATTTCTTACAATCATCACAAGAACCCTAGGAGGTAGGTAACACATTGTCCCTATTTTACAGATGGGACAACTGAGCCATAGGGAAGTTAAGTAACTTTCTTGAGGTCATGAACCTGGTAAGTGGCAAAGAGGAACTAAACCCAGACAATGCATCTCTGAGTCAGTGCTGCTCGAATTCCTGTTATGCAGCCACTAGGTTTAAAAGCAGCATGACATGAATGAGGGAAACACCAGTTTTGTGAGGAGGTTCTACTTTCCATTTTCTCAGAACTTGAAGATCATCTTGAAGAAAGGAGGACCCTAGTAGCAAAATTCTTGAGTAAAACAAACAATAAGGTATTTCTTTTTCTTCTAGAAAGAAAAGAAAAAGAGTGTGGGGGACAGGGATTGTAGGCTTGAAGCTATTCCACTTCTTAAGATCTGTCATTAGAACCCACCCACTCTACCAGTGTCGGGCAGAAAAAAGGTCCATGATCAGGAGTTACAATGCCCTGAGTTCATGGTCATCCTCCAGGTAATCAAAGGCAAGCCATTTTAACCCCTTTGTGCTTTAGTTTCTTATTTTTCAAAAATGAGAAATAAAAGCTGGCAGCTTTTGCTACAGAGGTGTTGTGAAAATCCAGTGATGTGGTGAATGTGAAATGGTTCATAAACTCAACAGGAAAAAACAAACATAAAGGGAGTATTATTAGAGTTAATGACCATCAGCATTATTTGCAGCTTTTCTTGGCCTTGATAATAGTGTGCATGTATTCACTTATCTAGGGAGGGTGTGACACTGGAATCTGGTTTTGAAAGGCAAATAGCTCTGGCTGGAAGGTTATTCACACAGAGTATAGAGAAAGAAGTCTGTTTAAAATGGCTTTGTAGGATTTGTAGCTCTTATAATACGAGCTATGATGTATTGACAGCTTACCACTTGCCAGACACTATTCTAAGCAATTCTTGCCTGCTGTAGCTCATTTATTCCTTACAATAGCCTTATGCACTAGGTACCATTTCTATTTTCCCAGCATTAGTAGATGAGGACACTGGGGAAGGTAGGTAAAAAATAAGCTTACTCGAGGTTGCAGACATAGGAAGTTACAAATCTAGGTCTCAAAACCCGGCACTGAACTCCAGAGTCAGTGCTTTTTCCTGCTATACTGTACTGCCTCTGTGTTATGCATTATTATTACATCCAAAATAAGGTATATGTATAATGCATCAGCATATGTGTGTGTGAATTATTTTTATTTATTTACTTGTTTATTTTCAGTAAAAGGAAAAGAAACTCTTTCTACCTGGGTGATACACATATTTAACTACTGAGAAAACTGGCAAACATTAACTCTTGATAAAATGATCATTTAAAAAATATCAATTATTTCACAGATGGACGGTTTTATGAAAATGATAATAAAAGAGGAGTTCAATTTTAGCTGAGGTGTCCAGGTTATGCTATCATCTATTCAACTGTATTAGGCAGCAGCTCTGGACGCCAAATACTCCCCATATTAAAGGATGCATATGTCAGTGGACCTGCCTTCTGGGAGCTTTCAGATTAGATGTGGAAATAGGATGTGTACATGGCAGGAAAGGTAGCAAACACGAGGTTCAAATAAAATGCTAAAACCTTTCAAAGGAATATCAGTACTTCTGCTGGAGCTGTGGGTGGGGCAGGATTATAACCTGGCTTACTCATCCTTTTTTGTCTATTAGTAACATTTGTCCCATTATAAATTCCTTTAACTCCATGGTTAGTATGTGTTACAGGTTACTGACTTTGTATGCATCCTGCCTGTGTCTCACAAGCTACTTGTTTACTCCTTACCCATATGTAGCATATGCCACGAGTTTTCCCTGCATGTCATAAGCTACCAAATTACTCTCTATACAACACTTCTTGTGCATTTCATCCATCTTGTTTGTTTTGAGGTTTTTATAGCAGAATTGAATATTCTCAAAAAAGATAGCAAACTTAGATTAGAAGATCAGATGTGAAATGATCTGTCTTCAGTGCTTATGTAAGTTTCATCTGGAAGCAATAAAATGTAGTGACCAGAGAAAGGGAGCTAAGGATAAACCTAGGGGAATGCCTACAGATAGCAAAAAGGAGAAGGAAGATAATCTAGGCAAAAAAAAGTCAGAGGGGAAGGAAAGCCAAGATTCCATTAAAATGCATCATGGAAGTCAAAGGAAGAGCTTCAAATTGAGGAGATTGAGATTAGGCAATCAGACCAAAAGAGTCCCCCTGAAGATGCTAGTAAGAGAAGAGTCTTCCCCAAAAGATAAAATCTCTTCAGAGCTTTGACCTGTCTCTCAGAGAACAATGGCAATAAGCAAGCAGTGCAGTGAGTGAGGAGTACGGACTTGGCATGACCAGAGGCCCAGCACATGGAAGTTAAATGCACAGGTGTTGACATCCATTGAATCAGGCCCCAGCTTGTGGTCTGACTTGGACAATTTGTTTAATCTCTCAAGACCCAATTTCCTCAACTGTAAAATAGGATAATAATAGTACACATAGGGTTATAAAATGAGATAATGCATGTAAGTAAGGACCTCGTAAGTTATAGCTATTATTTTTGATTACCAGTTTTAGTGAATATTAGTGAAAAACATTCTAAATATGGGAGAATTTGGTCAGAACAAAATGAGGGCTCCTCTATGAGACATAGATCAGGGTTAGAGTGTAAGATGAGTATGCAGGGAAAGATCTGGACTGAATGTGGGAAAAGGCAGTGGTAAGGGGTTGGCAGGCTATATCTAAAGCTGGATCTTCAGGCAGGCTTCTCCTAACTCTTTCCCATCTCTTACATGATTTCATGAGTCTATAGGCCTAGAACAAGATGACTAAACTAAATACCTTTATTCCTTTCTCAATAGCTGAACCTTTGGGACAGAGATTGCTTTATATGTGATCCAGATTCATGATAAATCTCTCCTTTAATAATTAAGGAAACAGTAAGAGGGAGCCACAATCATTTGGGCATGATTTTATTCTGAGAGGTCTAGAAAATAGTCTAGATGCATTTCTTTTCAGGTATTGTCAAATTTCTCATTAAGGAAAAATAATTTGGAGAAATAAATTAATTTGCAAAACCCTCTTGTTAATTATCATTTGAATAAAAATTTATTTCCAAAAAGTATCCACAAGCTTATGCACAATTTATAGTTCAATCAAAGCAGTTCATTTGTAGATGTTTAAACAAAACACCTTAAGGTCATAGACCCATTGATTCCTTTGCAGTCCTAGAATGAAATTCAATCTTGACTTAAAATTCATTTCCATTTTATCCCACCAGGTTTCTTATCCACCCATTACAATTCAGTCTTGCTGGTTTAGTCATATGAGGTGGATGGATGACAGCAGGATATCAAGGGAGATGCAGTGTGGTGTGAACTGAAAGGGGACAGGCATGTTGGAGATAATGCAAAAACACTTCAAGAGTACAACTACTGAAACACATTTGAATCAATGTGAGACATATGCATATTGTTACCAGACCCATTGAATAGATGAAGGAACCTACTGACATAGAATAATGGCACTTCAACAGGAAAATCTTATTTTCTGGGATAAAAGTGACAAAGATTTAAGTTATACCAACCAGAGAAAAAATTCTAAGTGCAATATATATAGATGATTGATTGATTAATCAATCAATGATCAATGATGCTATCTATGATGCTTGTTGATTATTTCTAGAAGCATCATAGATAATTTAAAGATGAGTAGGACCTATTTAACTATATGCCCTGCTGCTTATGAAGGAGAAATGGCATAAATAGATCCCCACTTTTACCAATAAATATATAAGTAATTTAATGATAGTCAAAAGGTGACACAATAGCTATGGAATAAATACTCTTACTGTAAACATTTCCTTGATCCATCTTCAAGTATTTTTAGAATTGTAAGTATTTGGAAAAGTATAAACACAAGTTATGTCATGTACCCTGGACTATCTGATTAAATAAAGAAGATACAATGAAAACTTCTTTAGTTTGTACTTTACCTTGCTTTTACAAAATGGGACATGATATAACATGCACTTTTAGAAAATGGAAGTAAATACTTGGTGTAAACAATAAACAATTTTCTTTAACCTCAGGACATACAATAATACTTTTGGACATAATTTCAGTAGTGAAATTATGATTTAACTCTATGATTTAACAAGGGAATATGATTTAACACTCTATGATTTAACAAGGGAATATGGAGGGGCAATGGGAAAGATCATTGGACACTAAAATTGCATTGGAAAATCTGGATAATATATGTGGACCGCGTCTTTTTCTTTTAAATCTATTTTCTATTTTTATCAAGTAATACATGCATATGACTTAGTGTCAAACAGTGAAGCAAGACTTGTTACTAAGATAGCACTCCTCTGACCACTGATCCCTATTTCCAACACCCCACTTTCCACATCTTTGTATATTTATATTGACCTCCACATCTTTAAATAATATGTTTATATTTAAACTTCTAGATATTCTGATTTGAGACTGAAGGAAAATGAAGGCTTAACTCTTCTTCAGCCACCACCAACTACATATGTGCATACTTTCCTAAGTCTCCTCTGTCAATGTGGTTCTTTTTTTTTTTTAACATCTTTATTGGAGTATAATTGCTTTACAATAGGGTGTTAGTTGCTGCTATACAACAAAGTCAATGAGCTATATGTATACATATATCCCCATATCTCCTCCCTCCTGCGTCTCCCTCCCACCCTCCCTATCCCACCCCTTTAGGTGGACACAGCACCGAGCTGATCTCCCTACACTATGCGGCTGCTTCCCACTAGCTGTTTTACATTTGGTAGTGTATATATATCCATGCCACTCTCTCACTTTGTCCCAGTTTACCCTTCCCCCTCCCCATGTGCTCGAGTCCATTCTCTACGTCTGCGTCTTTATTCCTGTCCTGCCCCTACATTCTTCAGAACCATTTTTTTTTTTTTTGGAATCCATATATATGTGATAGTGTAAAGTATTTCCTTTTCTCTTTCTGACTTACTTCATTCTGTATGAGAGTCCCTAGATCCATACACCTCACTACAAATAACTCAATTTCGTTTCTTTTTATGGTTGAGTAATACTCCATTGTATATATGTGCCACATCTTCTTTATCCATTCATCTGTCGATGGACACTTAGGTTGCTTCCATGTCCTGGCTATTGTAAATAGAGCTGCAATGAACATTGTGGTACATGACTCTTTTTGAATTATGGTTTTCTCAGGGTATATGCCCAGTAGTGGGATTGCTGGGTCATATGGTAGTTCTATTTTTAGTTTTTTAAGGAACCTCCATGCTGTTCTCCATAGTGGCTGTATCAATTTACATTCTCACCAACAGTGCAAGAGGGTTCCCTTTTCTCCACATCCTCTCCAGCATTTATTGTTTATAGATTTTTTAATGATGGCCACTCTGACTGGGGTGAGGTGATACCTCAATGTAGTTTTGATTTGCATTTCTCTAACGATTAATGATGTTGAGCATCCTTTCATATGTTTGTTGCCATCAGTATATCTTGTCTGGAGAAATGTCTATGTAAGTCTTCTGCCCATTTTTGGATTGGGTTGGTTTTTTTTTTTTTTTGATACTGAGCTGCTTGTATGTTTTAGACATTGATCCTTTGTCAGTTGCTTCATTTGCAAATATTTTCTCCCATTCTGAGGGTTGTCTTTTTGTCTTGTTTACTGTTTTCTTTGCTGTGCAAAAGCTTTTAAGTTTCTTTAGGTCCCATTTGTTTATTTTTGTTTTTATTGCCATTTCTCTAGGAGGTGGGTCAAAAAGGATCTTACTGTGATTTATGTCAAAGAGTGTTCTGCCTATGTTTTCCTCTAAGAGTTTTATAGTGTCTGGCCTTGCATTTAGGTCTTTAATCCATTTTGAGTTTATTTTTGTGTATGGTTTTAGTGAGTGTTCTAATTTCATTCTTTTACATGTAGCTGGCCAGTATTCCCAGCACCACTTATTGAAGAGGCTGTCTTTTCTCCACTGTATATTCTCATCTCCTTTATCAAAGATAAGGTGACTATATGTGCATGGGTTTATCTCTGGGCTTTCTATCCTGTTCCATTGATCTATATATCTGTTTTTTGTGCCAGTACCATACTGTCTTGATGACTGTAGCTCTCTATATAGTCTGAAGTCGATTCCTCCAGCTCTGTTTTTCTTTCTCAAGATTGCTTTGGCTATTCAGGGTCTTTTGTGTTTCCATACAGATTGTGAAATTTTTTGTTCTAGTTCTGTGAAAAATGCCACTGGTAGTTTGATAGGGATTGCATTGAACCTGTACATTGCTTTGGGTAGTATAGTCATTTTCACAGTGTTGTTTCTTCCAATCCAAGAACATGGTATATCTCTCAATCTGTTTGTAACATCATTAATTTCTTTCATCAGTGTCTTACAGTTTTCTGCATAAAGGTCTTTTGTCTCCTTCGTTAGATTTATTCCTAGGTATTTTATTCTTTTTGTTGCAGTGGTAAATGGCAGTGTTTCCTTAATTTCTCTTTCAGATTTTTCATCAGTAGTGTATAGGATTACAAGAGATTTCTGTGCATTAACTTTGTATCCTGCTACTTTACCAAATTCATTGATTAGCTCCCATATTTTTCTGGTAGCATCTTTAGGATTCTCTATGTATATTATCATGTTATCTGTAATCAGTGACAGTTTTATTTCTTCTTTTCCAATTTGGATTCCTTTTATTTCTTTTTCTTCTCTGATTGCTGTCACTAAAACTTCCAAAACTATGTTGACTGACAATGGTGAGAGTGGGCAACCTTGTCTTGTTCCTGATCTTAGTGGAAATGGTTTCACTTTTTCACCATTGAGAACAATGTTGCCTGTGGGTTTGTCATATATGGCCTTTATTATGTTGAGGTAAGTTCCCTCCACGCCTACTCTCTGGAGGGTTTTTATCATAAATGGGTGTTGAATTTTGTCGAAAGCTTTTTCTGCATATATTGAGATGATCAGATGGATTTTCTCCTTTAATTTGTTAATATGGTTTATTACATTGATTGATTTGCATATATTGAAGAATCCTTGCATTCCTGGGATAAACCGCAGTTAATCATGGTGTATGATCCTTTTAATATGCTGTTGGATTCTCCTTGCTACTGTTTTGTTGAGGATTATTGCATCTATGTTCATCAGTGATATTGGCCTGTAGTTTTCTTTTTTGTGACATCTTTGTCTAGTTTTGATATCAGGGTGATGATGGCCTCGTAGAATGAATTTGGGAGTGTTCCTCCCTCTGCTATATTTTGGAAGAGTTTGAGAAGGATAGCTGTTAGCTCTCCTCTAAGTGTTTGATAGAATTCGCCTGTGAAGCCATCTGGTCGTGGGCTTTTGTTTGTTGGAAGATTTTTAATCACAGTTTCAATTTCACTGCTTGTGATTGGTCAGTTTAGATTCTCTATTTCTTCCTGGGTCAGTCTCGGAACGTTGTGCTTTGCTAAGAATTTGTCCATTGCTTCCAGGTTGTCCATTTCATTGGCATACAGTTGCTTGTAGTCATCTCTCATGATCCTTTGTATTTCTGCAGTGTCATTTGTTTCTTCTCCTTTTTCATTTCTAATTCTATTGATTTGAGTATTCTCCCTTTGTTCTTGATGAGTCTGGCTAATGGTTTATCAATTTTGTTTATCTTCTCAAAGAACCAGCTTTTAGATTTATTGATCCTTGCTACTGTTTCCTTCATTTCTTTTTCATTTACTTCTGATCTGATCTTTGTGATTTCTTTCCTTCTGCTAACATTGAGGTTTTTTTGTTCTTCTTTCTCTAATTGATTTAGGTGTAAGGTTAGGTTGTTTCTTTGAGATTTTTTTTGTTTCTTGAGGTAGGATTGTACTGCTATAAACTTCCCTTTTAGAACTGCTTTTGCTGCATCCCATAGGTTTTGGGTCGTCATGTTTTCATTGTCATTTGTTTCTAGGTATTTTTCGATTTCCCCTTTGATTTCTTCAGTGATCTCTTGGTTAAGTAGTGTACTGTTTAGCCTCCATGTGTTTGTAGTTTTTACAGATTTTTTTTCCTGTAATTGATATCTAGTCTCATAGCATTGTGGTCAGAAAAGATACTTGATATGATTTCAGTTTTCTTAAATTTACCAAGGCTTGATTTGTGACCCAAAATATGATCTATCCTGGAGAATGTTCCATGATTCCTTGAGAAGAAAGTGTATTCTCTTGTTTTTGGATGGAATGTCCTATAAATATCAGTTAAGTCCATCTTGTTTAATGTATCATTCAAAGCTTCTGTTTCCTTATTTATTTTCATTGTGGATGATCTGTCCATTGGTGAAAGTGGGGTGTTAATGTCCCCTACTATGATTGTGTTATTGTCAACTTCCCTTTTTACGGCTGTTAGCATTTTCCTTATGTATTGAGGTGATCCTATGTTGGGTGCATAAACATTTACAATTGTTATATCTTTTTCTTGGATTGATTCTTTGATCATTATGTAGTGTCCTTTTTTGTCTCTTGTAACAGTCTTTATTTTAAAGTCTATTTTGTCTGATATGAGAATTACTACTCCAGGTTTCTTTTGATTTCCATTTACATGGAATATCTTTTTCCATCCCCTCACTTTCAGTCTGTATGTGTCCCTAGGTCTGAAGTGGGTCTCTTGTAGACAGCATATGTACGGGTCTTGTTTTGTATCCATTCTGCCAGTCTATGGCTTTTGGTTGGAGCATTCAATCCATTTACATTTAAGGTAGTTATTGATATGTATGATTCTATTACCATTTTCTTAATTGTTTTGGGTTTGTTTTTGTAGGTCTTTTCCTTCTCTTGTGTTTGCTGCCTAAAGAAGTTCCTTTAGCATTTGTGGTAAAGCTGGTTTAGTGGTGCTGAATTCTCTTAGCTTTTGCTTGTCTGTAAAGGTTTTAATTACTGTGTTGAATCTGAATGAGATCCTTGCTGGGTAGAGTAATCTTGGTTGTAGTTTTTTCCCTTTCATCACTTTAAATATGTCCTGCCACTCCCTTCTGGCTTCCAGAGTTTCTGCTGAAAGATCAGCTGTTAACATTATGGGAATTCCCTTGTATGTACTTTGCTGCTTTCCCTTGCTGCTTTTAATATTTTCTTTTTTTTTTTTTTTTTGTGGTACGCGGGCCTCTCACTGTTGTGGCCTCTCCCGTTGTGGAGCACAGGCTCCGGACGCATAGGCTCAGTGGCCGTGGCTCACGGGCCCAGCTGCTCCACAGCATGTGGGATCTTCCTGGACCGGGGCACGAACCCGTGTCCCCTGCATCGGCAGGTGGACTCTCAACCACTGCGCCACCAGGGAAGCCCTGTTTAATTTTTGATTGTTTGATTAATATGGGTCTTGGCATGTTTCTCTGTGGATTTATTCTGTATGGGACTCTCTGTGCTTCGTGTACTTGATTGACTATTTCCTTTCCCATGTTAGGGACGTTTTCAACTATCATCTCTTCAAATATTTTCTCAGTTCCTTTTTTTTCTCGTCTTCTTCTGGGATCCCTATAATTCGAATGTTGGTGCATTTAATGTTGTCCCAGAGGTCTCTAAGACTGTCCTCTATCTTTTTCATTCTTTATTCTGCTCTGTGGTAGTTATTTCCACTATTTTATCTTCCAGGTCCCTTACCCATTTTCTTTCTCAGTTATTCTGCTATTGATTCCTTCTAGAGAGTTTTTAATTTAATATTATGGTTTACATCAATGTTTATTTGCTCCTTAGTTTTTCTAGGTCCTTGCTGAACATTTCTTGTATTTTCTCCATTCTATTTCCAAGATTTTGGATCATCTTTACTATCATTACTCTGAATTCTTTTTCAGGTAGACTGCCTATTTCCTCTTCATTTGTTTGTTTGGTGCGGTGGGTTGTTCCCTTGCTCCTTCAACTGCTGTGTGTTTCTCTGTCTTCTCATTTTGCTTAACTTACTGTGTTTGGGGTCTCGTTTTCGCAGGCCACATGTTTGTAGTTCCCGTTGTTTTTGGTGTCTGCCCCCAGTGGGTAAAGTTGGTTTAGTGGGTTGTGTAGGCTTCCTGGTGGAGGGGACTGTTGCCTGTGTTCTCGTGGATGAGGCTGGATCTTGTCTCTGTGGTGGGCAGGACCACATCCGGTGGTGTGTTGTGGAGTGTCTGTGACCTTATTATGATTTTAGGCAGCCTCTCTGCTAACGGGTTTGTTTGTATTCCTGTCTTGCTAGTTGTTTGGCATAGGGTGTCCAGCCCTGTAGCTTGCTGGTTGTCGAGTGGAGGTGGGTCTTAGGGTTGAGATGGAGATCTCTGGGAGATTTGTCTCCATCTGATATTACATGGGGCTGGGAGGTCTCTGGTGGACCAACACCCTGAACTTGGCTCTTCCACCTCAGAGGCTCAGGCCTGACAGCTGGCCAGAGCACCAAAACCCTGTCAGAAGAAAAGGGAGAAAGAAAAAGAAAGAAAGAAAGAAAAGAATAAAATAAAATAAAGTTATTAAAATAAAAAATTAGAAAACATTATTAAAAAGTAAAAAGAAAAAAGATAGAAAGAAAGAAGAGAGCAACCATATGAAAAAACAAATCCACCAATGATAACAAGTGCTAAAAACTATACTGAAAAAAAAAAAAGACAGACAGAACCTAGGAGAAATGGTAAAAGTAAAGCTATACAGACAAAATCACACAAAGAAGCATACACATACACACTCACAAAAGGAGAAAAAGGAAAACAAAAAGGAAGCGAGCAACCAAAGTAATAAACAAATCTACCAATCATAATTAGCTCTAAATAGTAAACTATGATAAACATAAAACCAGAAACAAATTAGATGCAGAAAGGAAACCCCAAGTCTACAGTTGCTCCCAAAGTCCACCACCTCAATTTTGGGATGATTCGTTGTCTATTCAGGTACTCCACAGATGCAAGGTATGTCAAGTTGATTGCGGACATTTAATCTGTTGCTCCTGAGGCTGCAAGGAGAAATTTCCCTTTCTCTTCTTTGTTCACACAGCTGTTGGGTTTCAGCTTTGGATTTGGCTCCGCCTCTGCATGTAGGTCACCTGAGGGCATCTCTTTCCTGCCCAGACAGGACAGGGTTTAAATAGAAGCTGATTTGGGGGCTCTGGCTCACTCAGATGGCGAGTGGGGTAGGGAAGGGTATGGAATGCGGGGCAAGCCTGCAGTGGCAGAAGCCAGCATGACGTTGCAACAGCCTGAGGCACGCTGTGTGTTCTCCCGTGGAAGTTGTCCCTGGATCACGGTACCCTGGCAGTGGCGGGCTGCACAGGCTCCTGGGAGGGGAGGTGCGGATAGTGACCTGTGCTTGCATACAGGCTTCTTGGTGGCTGCAGCAGCATCCTTAGCGTCTCATGTCCATCTCTGGTGTCCGCGCTGACAGCCGCGGCTCTCGCCCATCTCTGGAGCTCATTTAGGCGGTGCTCTGCATCCCCTCTCCTTGCGCACCCTGAAACAATGGTCTCTTGCCTCTTAGGCAGGTCCAGACTTTTTTCCCGGACTCCCTCCCGGCTAGCTGTGGCGCACTAGCCCCCTTCAGGCTGTGTTCACGCCGCCAACCTGTCCTCTCCCTGGGATCCGACCTCCGAAGCCCGAGCCTCAGCTCCCAGCCCCCACCCACGCTGGCGGGTGGGCTGACAAGCCTCTTGGGCTGGTGAGTGCTGGTCGGCACCCCTCCTCTGTGCTGGAATCTCTCCGCTTTGCCCTCTGCACCCCTGTTGCTGCGCTCTCTTCCGTGGCTCAGAAGCTTCCCCCCCTCTTCACCCCCCGTCTCCACCAGTGAAGGTGCTTCCTATTTTTTGGAAACTTTTCCTCCTTCACAGCTCCCTCCCACTGGTGCAGGTCCCGTCCCTATTCTTTTGTCTCTGTTTTTTCATTTTTCTTTTGCCCTCCGCAGGTATGTGGGGATTTTCTTGCCTTTTGGGAAGTCTGAGGTCTTCTGCCAGCATTCAGTAGGTGTTCTGTAGGAATTGTTCCACATGTAGATGTATTTTTGATGTATTTGTGGGGAGGAAGGTGATCTCCATGTCTTACTCCTCTGCCATCTTGAAGGTCTCCCCTGGTTCTATTTTTTAAATAAATTTTTCTTTTAGAATAGATTTAGATTCACAAAAAAGTTGCAAGGATAGTACAGAGAGTTCAAGTATACCCTGAACCCGTTTCCCATATTATTAACTCTGTTCTTTGTTCATAAGTACCCTGGTGTCCTACCCTTTCCTTCTTGAAGAGGTCTCTTAGAGGCTAAATGTTCTCCAACATAGTTTGATGCATCTCTGAGTCTGCTAGAGCTCTGCAGTCTTGGGAACTGCTTTCACCATTGTCTCTCTCTTGTGCTACCTCCTGGAACCTGTGTCTGCCTCTCTGTCTATATGTGTCTTTCTCTCTGTCTCTCTCTCTCTCTTTTTTGTTTATTCCCTTATTTTCATGGAGCACATCCTCCAGGGAGACTCTGCATGTCTGACAATGACTTTGGTTTACTCTTGCATTTAGTGGGTATCTGTTGGGTCTGGAGTCTTAGGAAGAAAATAATGTTCCCTTAGTATTACGAGGCATTACTCAATTGTTTTCCACATTCCAGTTGTCTTTGTAATAGCCAAGACATTCTTCTTCTTAATCCTTCTTAGGAAACCTGTTTTTTCTTCTTGGTTACTTTTAGAATCTTCTTTGTCCCCAACTTTGGCTTCTAAGACCTACCTCTGCTCTATTCTCTGAATATTACAGGCATCTAGTCTGCTCTTTTGGATTTAAGAGGAATGAACTAAACAGTGTATTGAAAGCTGTGTGCGTAAGTATGTGACTTGCTATCTGAGGGCCTTTCTATAGTAGAACCTCCAGTGTTAGTCAGGATTTAATATTCTTTCCTCTGGACCAGTTAGACTAGTTAGAATCCTCACAGAAGGTGCTTCTAATCTCCTACCTGGAGGGCAAAAGTCTGGCTGCTCATCCCCTATTTTAATGTATAGTCTTTCAAATCTGGAGACAGTATATTTTAACTTTGCAGAGATTAAAACTCCTGGAATGAGGAGGAGCTGTCATCCAGCTTCACAGGGAAGGGGAGAGGACTTGAGACTGTCTTTTTTAAAAAGACTAACAGTTATAATTTAATTTTCAGCCCCAACCTTCCCCCCAGAGGTTAGTGGTATCATTAATTTGAATTTTTTGAGAATTCTTCTGCATAAAATTAAGTTGTTCCTCAAATACCCACTGCCAATTTAAGATTTAACTTTCTAGTCCATCTGCTTTCCAGTTTCACATAATTTGCCACCATTGTGTTCTCTCCAATTATCTTTGTCCTTGTTATGCTATTTTAAAAATCCTTTTATTGTTGTGTTACTTGGATTTGAGGAAGGAATGAAAGCTAATGCCTATGATCAACCCACCATTTAACAGGTGTAACCCTATCATTGACCCAGTTAGAGCAGATGCTTTACAAAGGAAACATAAATTCACATATCCATATCCATTTCCTCTCATTTCACGGGAAATCAGGGCAGAAATTAGAATATGCAGAATGTGTAATGATTTTAGATTTGCCTATGATCTCTGACTAGACTATTCTAAATTCATAAAACTTTCCTATTTAAATTTCAGTTTATTTGAGTGTTATGAGCCATTAAAGCACAGAGTACGTGAGAGAGGAAAGCAGTTGGATCATGCTCCAAAACAACTCTCAATGTTTACTGGAAAGTGTTTTTTTTTTTTAAGGAGAGAAGGTTAAGTCTCCAGGAAGCTTATCTTGGTACTTTCAGATCAAAGCTATTCAAACAACGACTGAATAAACACATTGGCTAATGATGACGACAAAGATTCTAATATGGTATTAAGAAAATTACAAATCTTGGAACAAAGTAACTTTGGAAAGAGTTAAGAATATCCTTAAGAAATAAACTTTTTCACTCTACAGTTAGGACTACGGTAACTTGTCAATCTAAGCATGTGCTGGTGTGAATTTTATAACCGCAACTCTTATTAGACAATTGTTTCTTGAATAATCATTCTGGAATACTGTCTTTATCATATCACTTTTAAAGTACATTGTATTCAAAATCACTAGAGTCTGCATTTATTTATGATACAGGTCCAAATTTACATGAGTATTAAACAGTATCTCAATTGTTTCTTTAGATTCTTTATAACAAAATAATGTGTAACAATGGGATGAACAAAATTAGCTTTCATCTTTTGAACTGGAGATTTTTTCTGTGCAGGATTTTTTATGCTTTTATCTCCTTGAAAAAATGGCAGCATGGCCCATCTTAAAATAATTATGTTCAGCTCTAAATACCAATACCTGTCTCTGGGAAAATTAGACCTATAGATAGGATGTATAATAGAAGCAGCCTTTTATAAGGACAATTATATAAGAGTTTCCAAAGTATTCATATCCTCTAATTTTTATTTCAAGGAACTTTTCCTTGCCTCAAATGAGAACGCTTTTAAGTGCATCCTGTATGAGAGATTACACTCCTTGTTATAGGAATCTAAGACCATAAAACTCCTAAATGAGACTGTACCTCTCCTCACAATTTCTGAAGTACATACCTACACTTTAACATTCTTTTACAGATGAGAAGCAAACTATTAAAAAGGAGAGAGACATTATTAAAAAATGGAAAAGCTGCTTAAGCATTTTATAAGGTTAATGTTTATGACAAACATTAGGTGAAAATTTCCTTCTTAGAAATCACAAGCCAGAGAACTGGTTTGGGTGCAAGAAATCAGGAACCACTATGCCCTGAAAGAGGACACTGATAGTAGAAAAGTAGTCCATTGATTTGGGTTCTACTCTGTGACTTCTGCTGCAACAGCCACTGAGATATATTGATAAATCAGGTTTTTATTGTCTATTTTTTAGTCTTAACATTGCCATAGAGATAGGATATGGAAGTAGGGAACCTCAAATATGAAGCAGACGGCTGCCAAATTTGGGAGTATCTTTTACTAAAGGAAATCCTTTGAGGAAAAATGTGGAAGATTCCAGCCCTACCCATTGGGTCACCCTAGTCTCTTAAAGAAGGAGTGTCAAGAGCATGTGGGATGGCATATAGATTGTGGCTACCTCTGGGAAATACAATCTGCTACCAGACTGGTTAAACAAATTATGGCATATCTAATGGTTGGAATATGAGAAACTAGAAAAAATGCTTGAAGACCATTTAATAATAAATACTGTTCATGCTACAATTATATAGTAACACAGATACAAATATAACAGAATTGATAATGTAGAAATAAATATAATAAGAGAGAATATGATGTAGTGCTATTCCTCAGTAGATATGAGCACATAAAGTACTTTTTCTGAAAAAGGAAAGATGCCAAAATTAGCATGAGAATAAATTATAAAAGTTGAAGAATAGATTAGTAATTATTAAAGGTTTTGAAATAATATTCAAAGATGTTGCCAACTCTTAAAAAGAAAAAAAGAAAGAAAGAAAAAGGAAAGAAAGGAAGGAAGGAAAGAAGAAAGAGATACGTTTAACCAAGAAAGTTTTGCAGGTGATTTCCATCAAACATTCAAGGGACAGATGATCCTTATATTTTTTAAGTTGTTTCAGATAATTAAAAAAAGAGAGAGACGCTCAAGCATTTTATGAAACTAGTATAACCTTGACTTCCAAATTAGATAAGGATAGTATAAAATTTTTTTAAATCCATAAGTCTATTTCACTTATTAACACATATGAGAATTCTAAATAAATTATTGCTAACTGAATTTGATAGGATATTAAAAATAACACAGTATAATTAAGAGTTATCTCAGGAATGCAAGGATGATTCAACATTTGGGAAATTTATCAATTTCATTTACTAAATGTATCTCAATTAATATAGAAAACAATGCAGAAAAGGCACTTGATAAAATTTAGAGACTAAGAGAAAAAAAATCCCAAAAGTGAAAAATTTAAGAGACATTCCTTAATTTAACAAGACCTCTAAACCAAAGCCTACAGTAAATTTTACAACAAAAAAATATTAGACACATTGCCTGTAAGTTTGGAAACAAGACAAGGGTGTTTGGTGTCTCCACTAAACTTCAACATAGTGTAGCAATTCGGTATAAAAAAGGAAAGGACACTTGAAGGAAAATGACAAAACCATTATTATTTGCAAACGCATGACCATCCACATAGAAAACCAACAAAACCAATAGATAACTTATTAGTTAATAGAAGTTTAGCAAGTTTATTGAATAAAATATCAACTTAAAAAATATACCATGTTTCTCTATATCAACAATAACCAAGTGTAAATTAAAATATAAATGAAATAGTAGCAACAAAAAAGGTATAAAATTTTTGGAGAGTAACACGAAGAATAACAGACCTTTATGGAGAACTTTTAAAAACTTTATTAAAGAATATAAAAAAAAGATGTGAATTAGTGGAGAGGTAAATTATGCATATGAATGAGACGACTTAACATTTAAAGGATGTCTACCATTTTGATATTATTTTAATAAAAATTTCATAAAGATTATTGAGGAAGCCAGAAACAATTATAAAATATATTTATAAAAATAAACACTAATGAATAACTAAGAAACCATTTTTTTTTACCCATTATTTATTTATTTATTTACATCTTTATTGGAGTATAATTGCTTTACACTGGTGTTTTAGTTTGTGCTTTATAACAAAGTGAATCAGCTATATGTGTGTGTGTGTGTATATATATATATATATATATATCTCCCCATATCTCCTCCCTCTTGCGTCTCCCTCTCACCCTCCCTATCCCACCCCTCCAGGTGGACACAAAGCACCGAGCTGATCTACCTGTGCTATGCGGCTGCTTCCCGCTAGCTATCTATTTTACATTTGGTAGTATATATATGTCCATGCCACTCTCTCACTTCGTCCCAGCTTACCCTCACCCCCGCCCCCCGCCGTATCCTCAAGTACATTCTCTATGTCTGCATCCTTATTCCTGTTGTGCCCCTGGGTTCTTCAGAACCTCTTTTTTTTTTTTTTAGATTCCATATATATGTGTTAGCATATGGTATTTGTTTTTCTCTTTCTGAATTACTTAATTCTGTATGACAGTCTCTAGGTCCATCCACCTCACTACAAATAACTCAATTTCGTTTCTTTTTATGGCTGAGTAATATTCCATTGTATATATGGGCCACATTTTCTTTATCCATTCATCTATCGATGGACACTTAGGTTGCTTCCATGTCCTGGCTATTGTAAATAGAGCTGCAATGAACATTGTGGTACATGACTCTTTTTGAATTATGGTTTTCTCAGAGTATATGCCCCGTAGTGGGATTGCTGGGTCATATGGCAGTTCTATTTTTTGTTTTTTAATACTGTTCTCCATAGTGGCTGTATCAATTAACATTCCCACCAACAGTGCAAGAGGGTTCCCTTTTCTCCACACCCTCTCCAGCATTTATTGTTTCTAGATTTTTTGATGATGGCCATTCTGACTGGTGTGAGGTGATACCTCATTGTAGTTTTGATTTGCATTTTTCTAATGATTAGTGATGTTGAGCATCCTTTCATGTGTTTGTTGGCAATCTGTATATCTTCTCTGGAGAAATGTCTATTTAGGTCTTCTGCCCATTTTTGGGTTGGGTTGTTTTTTTGATATTGAGCTGCATGAGCTACTTATAAATTTTGGAGATTAATCCTTTGTCAGTTGCTTCATTTGCAGATATTTTCTCCCATTCTGAGGGTTGTCTTTTCATCTTGTTTATGGTTTCCTTTGCTGTTCAAAGCTTTTAAGTTTCATTAGGTCCCATTTGTTTATTTTTGTTTTTATTTCCATTTCTCTAGGAGGTGGGTCAGAAAGGATCTTGCTGTGATTTATGTCATAGAGTGTTCTGCCTATGTTTTCCTCTAAGAGTTTGATAGTGTCTGGCCTTACATTTAGGTCTTTAATCCATTTTGAGTTTATTTTTGTGTATGGTATTAGGGAGTGTTCTAATTTCATTCTTTTACATGTAGCTGTCCAATATTCCCAGCACCACTTATTGAAGAGGCTGTCTTTTCTCCATTGTATATTCTTACCTCTTTTATCAAAAATAAGGTGACCATAGTGTGTGGGTTTATCTCTGGGCTTTCTATCCTGTTCCATTGAGCTATCTTTCTGTTTTTGTGCCAGTACTATACTGTCTTGATTACTGTAGCTTTGGAGTATAGTTTGAAGTCTGAGGAACCATTTTTAAATGAAGAGCAAAGAGGAAAGTAGAATTTATTACATAGTTATAAAAATAAAAATAATGTGGTATCTGCCTCAATAAGCAAATAAAACAAATAAAAGAAGGGCTCTGCATAAGTAATTGACTCTACTCTGTCATGATTTAAAAAGAAAGTTGAAGGCTGAATAGTCTAGATTGGGTGAACATGGGTACAGAAGCATGGGTGAAAGATTGTGGCAATTTAGGGAACTGACAGTAATTTAGTATTGCTGGAGCATGGGAAGCACATCTGGATAAGTGGTGGAGATGAGGCTGAAGAAGTCTATAGAACTCAGATCAAGAATAGCTTGTATTTCATACTAAGAAGTTTAAAAATATAGGTCATTGAAAGCTTTGAATAAGGAAATGGCAGGCTGTGTTTGACATTGTCAGCAATATTGAGAATGGATTGGAAAGGTTGGAAAAAGGAAGAGAGTTAGGAGGTTTTGCAGGTGTTTGATTTAATGTGGTAGCCAGGGGAAGAGAAGAAGTCAAAAGGATGACTCTGAGATTCTAGGTGACAGTACATGTTGATTCCATTAACCAAGATAGAAAATGTAAGAGTAAGACAAGGATGCCCCAGAACCTGAGAGTCAATGTGTAAAATAACACTTCATGAATAAGATTAGTTAGATATAAGCTAGATGTAACATTTTCTCAACCAGAGTTCTGAAGTACAGACAAGGTCAAGCTATGTTAGCATATATATAATTGCTCTGGGATAGTCTAACAGCTCCCTGTTCCAGTCTGAAACAGGATAACTTTAGAAGATAATTTGTCACAGTAGAGGTGGTGATGTGTGTTCAGCACTTTCCATCGATATGAAAGACAGAATATGGAGATGGCAACTAACATACTATTAGAGAAGTAGCCCCTCAAAGGGGCATAGATGTGCTCTCTCTTGGCCTGGATATAATATCTCCAGTGAGGTCAGAGCTCTAGTTCTGCTTATCATGTGGCCTCTTTTATTGATATCTGGAGAAAGAGAGAAAAAGAGAGAGAGAGAAAGAAGGGGGGGGGATTTGCAGATACACTGATCCATATGAAAATTTTTGTTTGTATTATAAATTAGAAAATTGGGAATTTAATGTTTCTTGTAAACTGATTGGAATCATTCAGTTCCCCTATCTATAGCTGACATTAGAGCATTAGATAAGATCAGGTGCATGAACCTGAAAGGCTGAGGCCTGGACCTGAACTATGATAAATTCACCCCATTCCACCCTGGGAAACATCTAGGCAGCCAACCAACTGGGTTTCCTCTGACCAGCTGAGATGTATATGAGACATCTAAATGAAATTGTTTAAAAGTTACCTGAAATTAGAATGAATTTGGGCTAGAGAAAGTGGACTTGGCTTGCTGGACCTTGTAGATGGTAGATGCTGCTTTAGCAAGTGAGATGCCCCAGGAAGAACATGTAAAGTGAGAAGAAAAGCAGGTTAGGAGCTGAACTTGCCCAAGACTAACATGAAGGGATAAGGAGAGACAAATTTACCTTTTTATGAGTATTTATCAAGAAGTCAACTATCCAGGCAAAGATTTTAAGTTTAAGTGTTTAAGATTTAAGTGAGAATGCTGGTAGCAACAAGAAAGGAAAATGTGAAAAAACAGCAAACTAGGGAAGAGTAATAACCCTCAGCTCTCATCTAATAGTACTTATTTAAATTCACAGAACTCTCATTTCCCTGAGAGCTTCCTGCCCTGAAGGCACTGACCTTTCCACCTATATCCATCACCTGAGCTAGATCCCAGTGCATCTGCTAAATCAGGGGAAGCCCCTGCAGTGAAGTGTTACCACAGCAGGTAACCTAAAAGGCTAACGAATTGTTCTACTTGACTGATTACTCCCCACTGTTATCTGGAGAAGGATAGACAATTTTCTTTTGGGAGAAACAAACACACTTTTTTGTTTTTTTTTAAAATTCAGTTACAGCAAGTAAATGCCTCCACCAATTCAAACAAAATCTGTATAACAAACATTGGTGGCATTGACTAGTGTTCTCAAAGTATGATTCCACAGAGCAGCAGCACCAGTGCCTTGGGAACTATTAGAAATGCAAATTCTTGGCCTCCTCTCAAACTTAGTGATGAGAAGGGCCCAGCAATGTGTTTTACCAAGCCCTTTACCGAATTTACCAAGAAGTTTTCAGATGATAAAATAATTCTTGATTCTTTCACTTGCTCAACAAGCATTACTGGGTAGGCAGCTATAATTTGGGCGAGGTTCTTTGAATGAATTAATGAATAAGTGAATGAATCAGAACCTATTTCTCCCAGACCCTAGCAAGAGAAAAAAAAAAAAAGAACACTGTTCTTATTTTCCAGAATTTGGTAAAGCAATCTGACATGTGCCTTCTCTGTTAGGGATACAAATCACACCACATTCCTTTTTTCTGTTGTGCAACAATTCTGCATGTGGAGGATAAAATAGCCCTGGACTTTTTATTTTGCCTAATGGAAACTCAATCTCTAGATAATTTCAGAAGCACCAGTTTCAAGATGTCTAAGACATATTGAAGCATAATCTCATGTTTCAGTAATGTTCAGACACTTCAAACTTGTCTTAGTCCAATATTTTTTAGAATAAAACAAAACAAACTAGATGTTTATATTTTTCAATAATTTTAGTATTTTGACCCTGAAATCATGTTGACAATAATTCCTAAGGCCAGGAAAGAAAACTTTATTTGAAAATAACTATGTTAAATTGATATATAACCCTTCTTGACCAGAAGGTATAGAACTTAGAAAAGGATTGGAGACAGTATATGTTCCTGAACCATGTTAGATTGATTAGCTTCTCAGGGTTGGGTCCTTTCTCCATTCTGCCATCCCCCATCCTTCTAAGCCTTTAATTCTGTGTTTTATCTGTTACCCCATAACCCTTTGAAGAGGAAGCATTATTTTCCTTAAGAATGTACCCTTTTCATTGAGTGGTTGTGGATAAGCGTTCTTAATATTCCTTGCCGCTGCCGCCTTTCATCCCATGGAGTCTGCAAGACGTTAGGAAGCCTGATGGCACTGTGTTAACAAGCTAAATATTGTGGTCGTCAACAGCAAGAACTTATGGTCTTTAACCAATATCAAAGCACTGCATATTGCATCCCTGCTTTGTGTGTAAGTGAAGGAGGTTGCCCAGGAGCTGAGAGGGAGAATGGGGGCTGGGGAGGAGTTGAGGACCAGGGAGGGAAAGCCAGCAGTGGCCTGCTGACCTAGGCTTAGTAGCATGACAGCTTGAAGATGTGTGTCGCCTCATTAAAATACAAGAAAGATAAGTTTTGAAACCCATGGCAAAACAAATAGTGCAGTTCCCGTAATCCAAAGTGCAGTGCTGTAGAAAACTTACAATGCTCAAAACTTTTATCAGTCTTCAGTTGATAAAATGCAAAAGTCACTCAGTGATCTGAAGAGTACAGAGCACTAGTGAGTTGCCAGATACCAAATCTTGAAGAATAATTAGGCATTGTAAAACACTTGATAAAAAAAAAAATTCTCAAATTGTTCTGTTATTCAGAATCCTCAATTAGGTATTGAAATTCAGTTTTATTTTCCTTGGATTTGAAGCTGAGTTTTATCTTCAGGAAATAACCTGGAAGGCTATTCTTATTCATTTCCTGCTTTGAACATATCAAGTTTCAATCAGGAAAATGAAAAGGGAGGAAAAGAATGAAGTATGAAGTCAAATAAAAGATGGGACTAAAATAACTCTCCTAAAATGAAAACAAAATATGCTAAAATCAGTTAGAATGTGTTGAAAAATTAGGCAAGGAAGAAAATCAAAGCAAGATTTTTATTACTATGTTCTTTAAGTATGCAGAGTATTTTTCAGGCTTTGGGTAAGAAAATGGGCAGGCATTAGTGCCTTCTAGTTAAAACTCTAAGAATAATGTCTTTTTATAACAATGCCTTTTTATGATAATGCTATTCCATAGTATGGTTTTCTTTCTCCCATTTGATATTAAATATGAAGCTTATTTTTTTTACATCTTTATTGGAGTATAATTGCTTTACAATGTTGTGCTAGTTTCTGCTTTATAACAAAGTGAATCAGCTATATGTACACTTATATCTCCATATCCCCTCCCTCTTTTGTCTCCCTCCCACCCTCCCTATCCCACCCCTCTAGGTGGTCGCAAAGCACTGAGTTGAGCTCCCTGTGCTATGCAGCTGAAGCTTATTTTTGTATAAAATAGAGAATGTTAAGAAAAGAATGTTAGAAGCAGGTGTTGGCCATCTGAACTGAGAAACTGCCTATTGCGTATCAAACAGCGATTTGGGTTCCTCTTTTACAAACAACGCTGTTTATTCGGTGCTGAATAAGACAGCAAAGCAAATAGGATATGGGGTTGGTGGGGCGGGGAGAGGGGAATGAGCATTTCTTGCATATAAACAAAAGGGCAGAGTGCTGACAATATTAAATGGAACTAAGAAAGGATGAAAATGCCAGTGCTTTAAAAGCAAAAAGCTAAAAGACATAAGTAAACAGAACCAAACAAACAGAGTAATGACGATTTGATTGGAATTTACATTCTCTATACTAACTTGCTATTTTCATGAAATTTCAAAATGGGCCATAGTGTCAGAGTCCTGCAATTGTGTCATTAAGGGTATTTGGCTGCTTATGAAAAAACATTCCTTTTCTCAGGGAACTGCTCACAGTTTTTTTAAAATGACATATTCCTTGCGATTTGTCTTTCAAGTAAAAATTAAGAGCGTAGGATTATTACCAAGTTTTTTCCAATTACTGCTTTATGGTTGCTAACTAATGGGAAAGAAAAACAAAAACAGTACCACTACCTTCACAGAAAGAAAGTACAGATACTTCCATTTCTTAATTCAAATTGGCTGCTACCAAAAACATCACTGCTTCAATGCAAGGATATCTCTGGTTTTGCCTCAGTTGCTATCAGATGATCTTTCCGTGTTTGGTGCGATGTCTATTTTCGCTAAATGTCTTTTTGGTTTTTTTCCTTCCCACATAGGATGTGAGAATCAACAGTTCTCCTCAGTGGGTTCTCCCAGCAGTTCCGGACCCCATGAGATAAATCCCTGAAGCTTCCTCGTCCCACAAGCACTGTGTAAACTCACTGAAAACCCTAAATAATGGAGTAAAACTGCTTCCTGTGGCTTACTGATCTGACTGCCACAGTTCTCAAATCCTTTCCTTTGCCAAAATAATTAACCCCAACACAATCATAAATGCTAAAAAATTTCATGAACATATTAAAAGTATCTCATGTATTATAAATGTTTTCTTTTACATTCAGCTCAACTTCTCTGGTACTAATTATTCCCAGAATATTTCTAAATTTGTTTTTTAATTTACTCTTGAGAGCAGTGGACTATAACTGCATTCTAATTGCTTAGAATATTCTACTTATCTATCTCTGATTGTGTGTATTCAATCGTTTCAACATTGGTGGTTGTGCCCTTGTAATCAGTTCAATAGAAGAGGGAGGCTGCAAAAAATCTGGACTCTTATTTATGACCAAAATTTAGAGTATAATTGTTTTCCATAAGGAAGCTTTACAGGTTTTTTAGACTCTTTATGTATTCTACTATCACACTGAGAAAAATTGGGTTCAGGGAAGTTTGTATTATTTTTATGCTCTTTTTTTTTTTTTTTTTTTTTTGCGGTACGTGGGCCTCTCACTGTTGTGGCCTCTCCCATTTAGGAGCACAGCCTCCGGACGCGCAGGCCCAGCGGCCATGGCTCACGGGCCCAGCCGTTCCGCGGCATGCGGGATCTTCCCGGACCAGGGCACGAACCTGCGTCCCCTGCATCGGCAGGCGGACTCTCAACCACTGCGCCACCAGGGAAGCCCTATTTTTATGCTTTTAGTCTGGGTAAAAAGTGTTCAGTATCCCAAATGTCTACAAGACAGAAGGATTTCACTTTTCATCCATTGGCAGATATTTGACCTCCCCTGAGTTGCATTCACTTAATAAGTATTTATTGAAAGTCACCAATTTTTTAGGCTTTTTTTTTCAGCTTGTAGGACTATGAACAAATTAAATACCTTGATCCTCATGGAGCTTACATTCTAGCAGGTGAAAGAGATAATAAACAAATCAACATGTTACACAGCATCAGGTAAAGATGAATGCTATGAAAAAAATATGTAAATGATTAGACAGTGACTATGAAAGAGCTATTTTAGACGGGTGATCAGGAAAGGCTTCTCGAAGAAGGTGGCATTTGAGCAGAGAAACCAGTTTGTGCTTGAATTGATTCGTGCTTCTTTCTGGAATGACTCACTAAATCCTACAGCTCTTATTTGTCTAGCTGATATTCTTGAGCCCTGCTAATGGCGTTATAGTGAACATAAGCTCTATATCCAAATAGGGGTCTTTTAGGTTACCTATTAAGACTTTCTGGAATTCCCTGGAGGTCCAGTGGTTAGGGTTCCACGCTTCCACTGCAGGGGGCATAGGTTTGATCCTTAGTTGGGGAACTAAGATCCCACATGCCGTGCAGCATGGCCAAAGAAAAGAAAAAAAAAAGACTTCCTTTCTATTACTGAGACTCTATTGGATTTGCAATACTACAGGTGAATTGTGAGGTCAACATTAGATTCCATGACAGTAGTTAAATATAATAGTATATGACGATGATGGTGATGATGATATAATAAAAGGCACTCAAGATAAATTTAAAAACCTGTAAGTACAGAATTTGTTCTTGTTTTATATACTTCATTAAAACAAGAACCAAAAATTCCACATATTTTCCTACTATTGTTTCTATAAATATCAATTTCTTAAGACTTTATCACATGTTGATTATAACAGAACGTGGTAGACCACTGCTCAGTAACAGCCTATGCCATATATGATGGATAATTTTAAAACTGAGTCATTTAAATACAACCTATTGCTTTTTACTGAACATATCTTTCTCCACTGGTTCCTTTGAAAGCAGTTAGATTGCAAGTGTTCCTGAATAGTTTCAGTTGCAAAGAATAAACTGCCAGGTGTAACCCAGAGGCCAACTGTAGTCTAATATTTCCAAGTTTCCTGTGAAGACTTCAGTGAAGCAATAGGGCAAATCCTAATTTACAAAGATGTTGCGGGACAAAAAAAAATATACAAGTACTGTAATAACACTTTTCTCTCTCATCTCCTTTTATAATGGTTATATTCAGTTAGATACACTATTTGATTTCATTATTTTCTGAACATGATTATTGCTTCCTCATCTTGACTTTTTGTTTTACCTTTTCCCATGACTGTTCATGATATTTAAATAAGTTCAACTAATCAATAGGAGATTTTTCCCTCTTAATTATGGTGATCATATTGAAGAATTAATTAGCTTGTTTCATAGAAACTATAAAATTAAATCTAAATTTGGTCATCATTCTTTGTTATTTTATAAAAGAATGCTTTGGTAATGATAACTGCTCATTAAAGTTAATTCTACTGTCTCTTTTGTTATTGAATGTCCTTTTTATTCATTGACCTTTAAAAGAATTAAGTGTTACTAGTCCAAGTAATACAAGATCCCAAATATTTTTACTGTGAAAATTTGGCTAATTCATCAAATAGAAGGATAATCTTTAAGAGAATATTTTCTAGCATAACTCTTTGGGCAAAAGATAGTTGATCTTCTGTTTTATTAATGCTAATTGAATAGGTACGTGGCTGAGAACTCTGGAGAGTATGACTACAGAGTCTTTTTCAGAAAAAACTTGAACTGAAAAATCCAGAATGATCAGGTTACAGTTTATAAGCTGAATGGGCCTTTCACCATAGATGTCTATATATTATCTTTATTGTGTGAAGATAATTTATTTAACCCTTTTAATTTTGCCAGAAAGTACACTTTATTAAGCCTTACTATAGATGAATAAACTGAATTCTTCTTGAACAGAAAAATAAATAGTAGATTAGTTCTCAGTAAGAATTTATCTTTTGGATCCATGAAAGGAAACCCTGGAAACACAGAAAGGAACATGCTGTGGGTTGCTGCCAGTTCTAGTAGTTAAAAGAACAACTCAGAAGGAGTTGGACCAACAACATGGAGTTTAAGTAAAAATTATCAAGGAGTCATAGAGTAATAGAATCTTGAAAACACTGAGTTTAAAAAGATACCTTAAATTACATGAAATAACCGACTACCTAATGCTTTTCTCCCTTAAAAATGCCTACTAAGTGACTGTCTTTCAGCCTATGATTGAACACATACAATGGGCCACTCACTACCACACTTCTACCTTTTATATCTCTAGTAAAAAGTAATTACAATAAAAATCAAACCTACTGATACTGACCCTAGTTTTATCCTCAGAGGGGTTAAATAGAACCCGTCTTGTCAGATAGAACATATCAACAACCCACTGTTTGAAGACAACAGTGAATATTCTGAAGCCAAATGAGGCTACCATTCCTCCCTCATTCTAGAGTCAAGAAACCATTTCTATTAATGTGGCCTAGGATGACATTAGCCTTCATAGGTGGACATCACATACTCAACATGAAGTGAGCTCAGGCAGTTTTAACAATGTTGCTGCCAAGTCATGTATCCCAATTAAAAGGATTTATAGAGTCTAATTCTGCATCCTTTTGAGTTTTTAGCTTAATTTTCTGGTCTTCTCCAAAACACATCACAGATGCTAATACATTTAGTCATATGCTTATAATTTGGTCCAAATGACAAACATATTGAAAACAAGAGTTACAAAGGCCTAGGCAATTCATGCACTCCTAGAAACTCCTATCAGTGTCATGTGGTACAGTCACTTAACAAGTTTGCAATCCACCTAATTATAATGGAATTTAGCTATTTCTCTATTTCGGCAAGAATTGAATCATTGAGGTGCCTTTTATATATTAGTTGATATCTAGATAGCCTGTCGTTACATATGATTTACCTTTGAACTTAATAATACCGTCAAAGAAAGAAACGGAATTGCTCACTTTTTTTTTTTCCTCCTTCCACAATCCAGTCAATCACCAGGTATATAGCTGATTTTCTTCTACATATTGATGTAATCTCTTCCCTTGTCATGCTCTCACTGAACTCTGTCCAAGCATATTTCACCTCAATTTATTCACCTCCTAACCAGAGGTGGATCCACGTTTGAGGAGATCTGGAGATTATATCATTTTCAGGGTCCTCTTTAAGAAAAATAATAAAAAATTACAAAAATAAAATTATGTATATTAAAAGTGACCTGTGCAAGGGAGGAAGCCGGAGGCTTACCTTCACAGTAAAGCTGCCTCTGGGCCTCACTGATTGATCAGGGTTTGGAGTAGCGTGGTCACAAGGTTGACGTGGTTCCTGATCCCATGGCACTTACATTCTAACCACAGGAAATAGTTCTGCTGCATTAAGATCAGCAGCAGGTCATGGTTCTCAGGTGCTGATTTAATATGAGCATAATGTTGGCAAAAGAGATGGGAAGTAAGACTTTAAAACAAACTGATTAACAACGCTTTTCCTTCCTTCCTTCCTTCCTTGCCTTCCTTCCTTCCTTCTTTTCTTTCTTGCTGTTTTTTTTTTTTTTTTGACTCCTATTCATATTCCTCTTCATCCTGACTCACACCCCACCCAGGACTACCTTTCCCAATTTGACTTAGATTTCTGCCTTCATGTTTTAATTGAAGACATCTGCCTTTGGGAAACTATTTTCCAAACTTCTGGTTCCTAGTCTCCTGTCTTCCTAGTCCCTCGTCCTCAGGGCCGCCAGCACCACACGATGAGCAGGCAGGTAAAGTGTGCAGCTGAGAAAAGCAGGGACTGGAACTTCATGCTTTGTGTTCTTTACAGTGGCTTCACTCCTCATTGTGGATGTCAGGAGACACTGTGTAAACATATTTGTGGTTTGATGTCTTATAAAAGCCAATATTTGTTATGATAATGAGTGTTTAAACATCAATTTTATTACCTTAAATTGCATGTACATGAGATCCTTGACATTTGCTGGATACCAAGCTCGCTATGAATGTTCACTCTTTTTTTTTTTAATTGAAGTATAGTTGATTTACAATGCTGTGTTAGTTTCAGGTGTACAGCAAAGAGATTCAGTAATATGCATATATATATATATATATATATATGAGTGTGTGTGTGTGTGTGTGTGTGTGTGTATATATATATATATATATATATATATTCTCTTTTTCAGATTCTTTTCCATTATAGGTTATTACAAGATATTCAATATAGTCCCCCGTTCTATACAGCAGGTCCATGTTGTTTATCTATTTTATATTTAGTGGTGTGTATCTGTTAATCCCAAACTCCTAATTTATCCCCCACCCCCTTTCCCCTTTGGGAACCATAAGTTTGTTTTCTATGTCTGTGAGTCTACTTCTGTTTTGTAAATAAGTTCATTTGTATCATTTTTTTAGATTTCACATATAAGTGATAATCATATGACATGTCTTTCTCTGTCTGACTTACTTCACTTAGTATGATAATCTCTAGATCCATCCATGTTGCTGCAAATGGCATTATTTCATTCTTTTTTATGGCTGAGTAATATTCCATTGCATATATATATATATATATATATATATATATATATACACACACCACCGTTTCTTTATCCTGAATGTCTGCTCTTATACTGTGAAAGCATATTCTGAATAACATTACTACATTCTCTCTTAAAATGTAAGCCAGTGAAAATGAGCCACCTGTATCAGGAATAACAAGGAAGCTTTTAAAATGCCAATTTCTAGGTCCTGTCCCACTATGTGGTATAGAGAGTAGCAAAGGCCTTCATGGAAAATGACAGGGCTAGTGGTTCTCAATTTTTAGCAAACACCAGAATCACCTGGAGGGTTGGGTAAACAGATTGCTAGGCCTCAACCCCAGAAGTTTCTGATTCAGTAAGTTTGCGGTGATGCCTGGTAATCTGCATTTCTAACAAGGTCCCAAGTGACTCTGAGGCTGCTGGTCCAGGGACTGTGTTTTGAGGAGCATTGAGAGAGGCCCTCCCACAAGCTCAGTGACATACACAGTGGCAAACTCTCCCTGCAGGTTCATCAAGAACACCATTCAAACCGATGCTTCAAGAAAACTACAAACCACCACAAGTCACAGATTTAACAACACTGTATGTGGTCAATTTTAAATCCATAAATGCCATGGGTCTACTGAACTTTTTCTGCCTTTTTATAGTTGAGTGCTATACTTAAGCTTAACCTTTTGTCTCTTTTTTTTTTTTTTTTTTTTTGCGGTACGCGGGCCTCTCACTGTTGTGGCCTGTCCCGTTGCAGAGCACAGGCTCTGGATGCACAGGCTCAGTGGCCATGGCTCATGGGCCCAGCCGCTCCACAGCATGTGAGATCTTCCCGGACCGGGGCACGAACCCATGTCCCCTGCATCAGCAGGCGGACTCTCAACCACTGCGCCAGCAGGGAAGCCCAACCTTTTGTCTCTTTTATAAGGGACACATTTCTTTTATTCAAGTACCTGGATTGTAATTAACATCATGTAATTAACATGATGAAGATCTAATGATAATGAGCTAAATGCAAATATCAAGTTTTTATGTAAATTTCCAACTGAACACCTGCTTCTGTGCATTAGTACTTAGAGAGTCACTTATTTTAAATCTGTCACACTGTGGCAAGGACTGTGTATTACTAAATTTTGCTAGATTATTTGCATTAACAAACAACTGCAAAATCTCAATCACTTATAATGGTAAAGATTTTTTTTCTTATTCATGTTATGAGTTACCTGTGGATCCCCTGCAGCTCCACTCTACCTACCTTCTCATCTGGGACCCAGGCTAAAAGGAGCAGTGCCTATCTGGGGCATGCCACTGTCATTGCAGAGGGAGGGAGAAATGGCTGAAGCATGCTATGGTTCTCAAAGCTTCTGCTTGGACACACTATATGCCACTTCTGCTTACATTCCACTGGGCAAATAGTCCCATGGCCCAGACTGATGTTAGTGTGTCATATGAACATATGTGGGGTGTATAATCCTATAGGTTAGACTTCAAATAATTGGAAAGAAAAGTACAATAGTACATACTAGAAACTAAGCTTTTCATTTAGCTCTAAATAGGCCAGAGAGTATGCCTGGGGCTTTCCGAGATTGAAATAAGACTCTAAAACAAAGAACACATATGTATTATCTGCCTACTTTGTATTAGAGAAAAAGGACAAGGCCAAACGACGGACAAACTGAAGAGGGAAGAGCGTTACAAGAGTCCTAGTCAGTCCATCCCTGAAAATAGAAACTATTGGCCAGGCTACTTGGTTTCTCATCTGCAATGCAAAATTAGAAAACATCCCATAATCCTCCAGGGATAGTATAAGGATTCATTAATTTCCAGAGAGGTAGTAATTTCCCCCAAGGTATTTTCAAGGGTCTGTGTTCCCTCAGAAAAAAAAATTGCTCAAAAGTCTAAATTTATTTTCAGTTGTTATTAAAGTCATGACATTATACTTACTTGGAGTTAAGCCTGAAAACTTAATTTCTGACCTTGTTAAAGAGATTTTAAACTGCTTTAAAATTTTTTTTTGTCCTTTGATAGATTATGTATCCTCCGCTATTAAATGAATAGGACCAAGGGTACTTGGTAAAAAAATTAACCTTAATCTCCTTTCTAAACTTAATAGAATTATCTTATTTACTAGTTAATATATATAATTAATACTTGGAAACATAGTTTTCTACTAACCTATTTTCTACACATACTCAAAACAAATGTTTACTTACTGAAACTTTTTGTTTTCTAAGGAAGAAATTCTAATTGCTCTTTTATGATAGGCATGTGATGTACACTTCCTGGTCCTTTCACTGATGGCTTGTTGTTAAGACAATGTAGAGAATGATGCTGTTGAATTTTTTAATCTGCCAATTCTCAAGTACCGAGTTATGACATAAAATTGAGGATGCTATTTGCTGAACAGCTGCCACACTAAACAGGACAACTTGTAATTTCCATGACTACCGGAATCCAACACTAATGGAGGGGTGCCCAGATGAATCTAAGTGACAATTCAGAACAGCTCTCAGGAGTCTGAGACAAGAACCATGACAATAATTGCCAATATGAAAGGAGTCAGCCAGTAAAGAATAATTTCTTAGCGGGGTGCAATGCCTGATAAGCAACAGAAAACTGAAATGTAACATGGTTATTATTTTCTGGACCTATATACACATTTTCTTTTTCTCTTAAATTATGTTTTTACCATCTTGTTATTAATAGATGGCACGTAGACCACAAAAGATCTTCCCATGTACCATCTCATTCTCTTCTCAAGGCTTTCTGGTCATATCCACTTTAAAGATAAGAAAATTATATTTCAGATAATTTATCCAAAGACTTATCCAAAGACACACATCTAGTTAATGAAAGAATTGGAACTTCCTTTGAATTCAGGTCCTCCGTTTCATATTCTGCCTTTACACTAAACCTTGGCTTCTCACTACTGAGTTTTAAAAAAACCTTAATCAAATTGCCTTGCAGTCAATTTAGTTCCCTCATCAAAATTTCTGAGAGCATTGAATTGATTATGCTTAATCTCATGTTATTACATAGAAATGATCTGTATGTCTATTACATACTCATTTATCAGAAGTGTTTAAAAATAGCCCATTCTTGCTTCTAGGCAGAGTCTACTTACTATAGCAGGTTTGGTAAATTTCCAGGTACAAAAAGTATTTCTTACATGCATATTTAGGTTGGAGTTTGCCAGAAGGTTCTACCAGATATCTGAACCACTTCCCCCACACCTGAGATACCAAATTTGAGTGCAGATGATATGTCTATTATCACCCACTGATAACACCTGGCAAAGTTGCCTGAATCTGTGAGAAATCAATTAGGATAGGCAAAGAGATGCATTTTGGGAAAGACAAGGTTTGCTAACTTTTTAGTCAATTACTTTCTCTAGATTACCTTGCTAGATATTATGAAAGATATCATGGGAAATTTGCTATAGAAAACGTGCCATCCAGATGAGATAGTACAAATACCTCAAAGATAACTAATGATGCATGTTAATGAATTCTTTCATCATATATTCAACAAATATATATCGAACACCAAACTTGCACCAGGTACTATGCTAGAGGTGATGGATACATAAAGGAACAAAATAGAGACAGCAGTGAAGACATTAAAGCAGAATGGATGCCATGCATTCTTGAAGAACAAAATACAAGAATTCAGTGTAGACGTTAAAGCAATATAGATGCTACACTTCCTAAGAAAGCAAAAAACAAGGAAACTGCAGTGTAGACATTAAAGCAACATAGATGCCACACACCTTGGACAAATGGAGGATTATCCTGGTATTTTCATGGAAGGCCAACTGAGGCCCTAAAGAATGAGTAGAACCAAGAGAGAAAGATTTTAAATCTAAAGATATTTTAGATTAAAAGACTAATATATGTAAAGTTTTAGAAGATGGAAATAAGCAAGACTTATCTGGAAGAGTAATGAGTAATATATTCTATCTATGACAAAGGAAGAAGTGGGAGAAAGGGGTTGAGATGAGTCGATGGAAGGATTCAAATTAATTACAAGTTAATACCTTTAGGTATCTTGTTACAGTGGGGCACCATTAAAGTTACCAAATAGAAGAATGGAATGAACAAAGCAACAGTTTAAGAAGATTAAAGATATGCAAAATGGACTGTAGTAAAGGGGTTGGGGAAGAATATCAAGAGTGGATAAGAGTTAAGGGTACTGCCTGGGAGGGGGCTTGAGGTAGTCTTTTGGGTTATGGAAATGTATATCTTGTTTTGTGGTTGGTTAAACAACCATATACATATACAAAGTGTCAACAGACTGAACACTTAATATTTGCTTAATTTACTGAAATAAGTTTTACTTCAGTACAAAGAAATTAATACAAGAACAACAGAGTGCTTCCAGAGAATGAGGGGAATGCAGATTGAGTAGTCTCTTTCCCTTATCTTGCATCTCTAATCCATCCATAAGTCAAAGTGATTCTACCTTTAAAACATATTTTTAAATCCTACCACTTCTCTCCATCCCCACCACTTCCTTCCTAGTTCAAGCCAATGATGTCTCTCAACTGGAATATTCCAGTGCCTTCCTAACTGCCTTTCTGCTTCCACTCCTGCCCCACCTCCTTCAGTTTTTTCTTAGTACAGGGGCCAAAGTCAAATCTTGTAGATCAGATTGTGTCACTCCAGCTGAACATCCTCCCCTCCCACAGCCCCCAGGAGCTGCCATTTAACTCAAGAGTACAATACAACCTCCTACTTCTGACTTACCAAGTTCCGTGTGTCCTGGCCTTTGTCTGCCTCCTCCAAATCCTTCCACACTATTCCATCCTGCTTGGCTCTAGATATCCTGCCCTTTCTTTTCCTCAGACATGCCAAACTCATTTTCAAGTAGGACTTTGATGAGCTATTCTCACTCTAGCTGAAATGCTTTCCCCTGATATTTCCTGGACTCTTTCTTATCACATAAATCTCTGTTTAAATGTCACCTCCTCAGCCACCTTTTACATTTTAGTAAAGGACACAGACAATAAATTAATTAATTAATTTTTTAAAAATCAATGTTAATAAGTGCTATGCAGAGAACTGAGGTATCAAGATGTGACAGTGTGACTAGGAAAACCTTTCCAAAGACATGCTAAATTATTCCTCCTGCCCTCATGATTATCATAACCCCCACTGTGGTATCGCAGAGAAAATATCTGAGAGTCTTAGCTATAATACCATCTCTTTTTAGAATGATACTTTTTAAAGCTTCTCTGAAGAAGCTTGCTAGATCACCCAGATTACCTTGAAAGAAATTCCATTAACCACAGCTTGTACTTGTTCACAGGAGTCTAAGAGATTATACCCCATTTTAAATTGCTGAAGTGATTCTGCTAGACTAACCACAAACTATTACATCAACACGAAGACAGTAAAAAGGCAAACAGACAATTCCTTCCTCCTTTTCGCCATCTGTTGAATGAGGTTAATGAGATGTTGCATCGTACTACAAAAGTCTTTATAAAAGAGTTTGGATATAAATAGAAAGAATGGAACTGTTTTGTCTTAAATATGTGTCACATTTATTCATTTTCAATCATCACAGGGTTTATGGATTGTGGAGGAAAGTTCTGTAGGTTTGCAATGATTCTGACAAATAACCAAAATTGTCTACCACTGGCTAGGTCTAGAAACCTGGGCACCAAAATTCAAGACACTGCCCTTAACACAAATCTCAGTCATCTAGATTGTCTGTAACGAGTTGAGATATTTCAAAACAAATCTAAACTCATGTAGAGAAAAATGAAATCATCTTTGAGAAAAGTATTATCTGGAACTCGAAAGGAAAAGCACATAGGAATAGAAAGTCTCAATACTTATGATTAGTTTTCTGTATTAGGTTGCTTCCTAATGGAATAGATATATCCATTCAAAAGAAGAATATTTTAAGAAAGTTTGTCACCACTGTCAAATAGTACCAGTGCTAGTTTCATAAGGTCACACTATATCTGATGAAGAACTTTTTCCTTGATGCTTAATGTTATAATAGATTTTAAAATTTAATGTGGATTGTTTCCTGCTATGTGTGTACTGCATATCCTTTGATTGCATTACAGTTGTACTATTCTAATGTTAGGAAAAAATTGAGTTTTATTAGGCTTCTTTTTTTCTTCTTGTTTGGTAATGCTACTAGTTTTATAACATTCAACTATGATTCACTTTCTGGCCTTTGTAGTTCCTTTAAGGGCTTACTAACATAATAAAGAATAATATTCTTATTATATTATTGAGGATTTTAATACAAAATAAAGTGATTATTATTAAAAGTGTCAAACTTTTAAAAAGGGAACTCTTTACAATCCCTCATGTTGTTAGGTATCATCAACTTCGAAAAATCAAAAGGCAATTGAATACCTGATTTTCAACTAAGGCTCATCTGCAGCAAAACAACAACAACAAAAAAACTGGAAGTATTACCTGAAAGATTGAGGCATTTTTTTAATAATGGAAAACTGTATTGTTAAATTTCTCTTTTTTAAAGCATATTAAAATATTTCACAGAATTCTTTTCGTCAAATGTGTGTCTTCCCTCAGGAAAGAGAACATATCCTTGGGATGAGATCTCAGCATATTCAAAAATGGAAAAAGGCAGCTGTAACAGAACTAATATTTAAATTTTATAAATTATGCAAGAATTAAGTTAATACTCATACTAGAATATTGCTGTGAAAATCAGAATATCAACTGTTAGATTAATGTCATTTTACAACTGACTCGAAGGATATATTTTGTCATGCTTTGATGTAAAAAGTATTAATCTAAATCTTTCATTTTTATAATATTTATTATAGCAATAACAAATGATTAAATTAAATTCTACCTGGAACACTGCCATTTGTCCTATTTTCTAGTAAACATAATCTGCATCTTATGTAGTTTTTAAATGCCAGGCACTATGTCAAACATATTACATGTCTCAATTACTACAACACCCCTGTGAAGTAACTACGAGCTTGACGAGGGTAAGCAGTCCATCTCTTTTGTTCACTGATAATATGTAGAACTTAGAACTATGTCTGCCACATAGCAGGGGTTCAATAAATATTTGTTGAGTTGAATGAATTTTACACAAGGCAAGCGAAAGTGCTATATACATAAATGAAAAGTCATGTTCCTGTTTGGTTAGAGTTTTTCTTACCTTTCATCCCATGGCAACACATAACTGACTTCCTAGAAAAAAACAAAAACAAAAAAACTATTTCTCCTAGGTGGAGAAAAAGCAATTACTAATTCTATATAAGTTTTGAGTTTTCCTCTGTGGGTTTACAACAGCCAAGCCTCCAAGCTGCAGATCAGATAACAGAGCTGATAGTAGAGGATAAATGGTACCAATGGCTGGGGGTTGTATGATACTAAAAGTGTAGTTTTAGAAGGCTTTGAACATAGGAAATTAATATCTCTGGGAAGACTCTCATTTGCAGGGAACTTGGGCTGGAGGCTGGGGATCTGATGGAGCTCCTGACTCTGGGTGGCAGTGGTAACATAGCAGTCAGACCCCTGAGGAGCTTCTGTTTCTAAACATCTTATTGAACTACAGAGCTTCAGCCTATTGAGATTGGCCCCAAATGATCAGGAAAGATGGTTGAGAGGTACGCCTGAGTAGACTCTATGTAGCCATGTTAACTTACAGATCACTAAGCCGCCTTTATATCTTTCACTATAGTCAAGGTTTTGCTCTATCCACAACCTAGGACAAAAGAGAGGCTATGAAATTCTGTAAAGCCAAAAACTGGAATGGATGTGGTCAAGAGGCCAGAGACAGCCCTGCACAGGCCTAACCTGGGATTCACAGACCAATGGACAACATCACTGAAGAGATCTCTTTTAGAGTGCTTATTGGGTTGGGGAGGCCAAGAGGAGATAATACTGGTGATTCCATAAAAGTGAGGACCCAGAGGTCACAACTACCCAAGTTCTCTTTACAGCCATTTTTCCAAGCCCCTCCCCCCGCCCAAAGAATCCACGTCCTTTCTTTAGCACAGCACCACATATTTCTGAACCATATTAGAAAACCTGAGTTGCTAAATACTGACAGAGTGAATATCAGCAAACTTAAGGAAGACAACTGAGTTAGTGAAATGCCTTAATATTAAAAGCTGCTTCCCTGAAAATGCAATCCCACAACCTAGTGCTAGTTTTTGACTTAAAGTTTCTGTTAATAATCCCCGGTTCTGAATATGCTCCTTAACTTACTCTTAGCAGATCTCCAGCCAGGAATTTGAACATATGGAAAAGAATGAAAGAAATTTCCAGGGGAGTATAGATACAAAGGCTATTGGTTTGAAAACTTTTCCCTAAAGGTAGTATTTAATGTTAATAGTAAAATCTTGTATCATTTTACCTTGGGTGACTAAAAGAGAAAGGCAGCAAGCCTCAAATGTTAATAATGACTTTTAAAAAATAATTCAAAAAGGTCTTAGATTAAAAAATAAAGCAGTTCTCTAAATTTATTGTTGTAGCTATTTAATATAATTTATTGTAAATGTTTTAACTTCTTGTTAGTTTCTTTAGCTTCTTGACTAGTTAATGCATACACATGTGCGTGCACACACACACACAAACACACAATTATATCATTAGTATTCCTTCAGGTCACTTAAAATATCCACATGCCTCCTCTCTAACTTCTTAATCCCTTTCTAAAGCTAGTGACAAATAGCAATTACCACTGGCACAAAGCTAAAGGGAAACTGTAAAAATTATTACATGACCTTGGGAATCAATCAATAATCTGAAAACATGCTGGAAAAGAAATCATTACCTTTTTAGAGCTTTACTGGCTCTGATTCAGATGCTTCTGTCCTGACTTTCCGATTTGAACGTTGGATAAGTAACCACCACTTCCTCATTTGTAAATGGGTTATTCTGGCACAACCCTTTACTTTCCTTATAGGAATTTCCTAAGGAATCACTAGCCTGCAGTTAAAACAAAAATAAAGTTGTAGAAGTTTCAGGGGAAGTTCCATGTAATCATTACAAACATCATTCATGTTGTGAATGTTGCATGAAATAAGAGAAGCAAAACAGGTATTTTTTTTTAAATAGTAGAGTTCTTTCTGAAAAACCATTTCTACATCCAATAGATGATATAATATTTTATAAGTGGTGAACATCTACAGGTTATTTAAAAAAACATGTTTTGAGACTAACAGCTAAAGAAGAGTTACTATTAAATAGGGCTTTCTAATGAAAACAGGTCTTTACACATAAGGTATTTAAAGTGCATTTTAGTTTTAGAGCCTAGAACTGCTTCTGGCACATCATAAGGTCTCAGTAAATATCGGTATAATTAAATGAATTTTACCGATGGGGAAAGTGCTGTGTGCAGTAAGTGTAAATTGGCATTCCTGTTAGACTAAATGCTTACCTTTCATCCCTACCACACAGAAGAGTGGGATGTTCCAGAAAAAACTATCTTATCTATTGAACTATTGTAATTCCTTTATTTACCGCAAAACATTGGAATAATATAACCTTACAAAAGCAAGCCACTAATTAGTCTCAAAGATGACATAGTATTCTTTTAAACTAAAAGCTTTATTTGAAAATTTTTCAAGTAGATGCGAGTAGAAAGTCTAAATATGGATAAAACTAAAATGCAAGTTTCAAAATCTAGATATCCACTAAGGAAACTGTTAAATGTTTAACACTAAGGAAACTGTTAAATGTTTAAACAAAACAAATTATTGTTTTCTTAAGTAATAAGATAAAAGCCTGAGGTAAGTATTTCATCTAAGATCATATTGATCCCAATGCCAAAGTAACCTTTAAGCTAAAATTTTATATGACATCCTGCTACCTAATTTATTTCAATGGATTTTTCTGATCACTAATATATAAGAATGTGATTTAAATCATTCAATACTTTCTATCTGGTAGGAACATTCTTTACATTTTAGTACTGAATGGATGATTTCTTTTTGCCATCAAGACCAATAGGATCACAGGATAACAAGGATAATTCAGATATAATTAACTGCTTTCAAATTAGGAAAGCATTTATTTCTCTTCCTCTTGCTATTATTTATCTTTGGCCCCTTCATTATTTATTTGCACCCCTGTTTCTGGAAAAGAAAACAATAGGGAAAGGAGGTAAAATTAAGAGAAATAATTATGACTAATTGTTCAAAAGTGATGAAAGATTAGATGGGAAGGCTGAAACCAGTCTTGAAGCAAAACCTCTTAAGGAATCTGGATTTTCGCCAAAGATGGTAAAGTTATATGAATGCTCTGACATATCAGCCCTTTGCACAACACTGGTCTTAGCAGTGAGTTTCTCTCTAGAGAGGTGACTTGATCCAGGTTTGAAGATAGGGGAGGTGGTGAAGGAGGGCTGATATTGAAGCTTCTCACAATGAAAACTTCTATTTAAAAATAAATCGTGCAGTTACAGTTTCCCAACATTCAGATTTTCTTGTTCGTTTTCAGATTTATATTACTTGTTTTAAACAGTATGTTCGTATTTATTGAAAATGTGTGTAAATATGAACTTAATGTAACACCCAGAGAACTGCTGTCTATTTGGCTTCAAACCTACTTGTGTGTCGACATTTTCTCATTTTAGTTGGTCATCCCATGGTTGCAATCAAGAAGCAACTGCTCTGCAGTTCAACTTTCTGGTTAGAGTACGGAGCATGCGAGACTTACTAAAAGGGCGTTATCCTGGAAGATGATTGCAAGTATTGAGCCTAGACTTCTATGGCAAATAAGCCCATAAAATTTAATAAAGAAGTGCTGGAGTGCAAGTTATGTGAAGTGGAAAGCTCTCAGAATTGTACTGACTTAAGTGGGTTTCTGATTTGTATATGATCACATGCCATTGATTTTCAAATCACTGGTTATACAGCTAGATAGGCATAGATAAGTCTTGGTTTGTTTCAGATATTAAAACTCTAACTCAGAAGCTACTTTCATAGAATATAAAACACACGGAGATACTGATATCCTAGTGCTCATATATATTTTATGGTGTGTGTATGAATCTGTATATTTAAGTCTGAGAATCTTAATTATTTATGGGCCAGTTAGTACCTCTGGTTAAAATTAACTGATAATGCTAATGAGTTTGATGTCATGGGTAGGAACCTAACAAAGTCGAATTCCCATTGAGTTATGTATAATTTTTTCCAAGATTTACAACTGCATGCTTTAGCTTGGCTGACTATTTCCAAAATGTTTCACTGGTCACAAAGAATGACATAAGAAGGTGTCCAGTTTTCAGCCATATAAATACAAGTAATCATTGTGTTATTTAGCACATAAGTATTATATAAATATTAGCTACTATTATTACTACTATACAATAGACTAAAGATAACCAGAAGATGAGTTCCTACTGATAGTAACTAATACCAATTACAATAGATGGCTATACTTTTATATCATATAGTTATGATAGATATGGGCAGGTAAATACATATGTTCATTTCTACTAAAAAAAGACTTAATTTTTCACATCTTTCAGAGATGATCCTCTTGGACAATGTTATCTTGAAGTGACATATTCAATGAATAGTTTTCTCAAGGAGGTATTTACAACAACAAAGAGGAAAGAATAGACTGCTTCTTATTTTCAGATTTCCTAGTAGATGTGCCCAATATCTATCAAGGGATGATGGTAATTTCAGTGCAGACCACACAATTTTCAATATGCATTTCTGCTGCAGAAGTTATTATGATTGCAGTTATATTTATAATTTCAAATGTTAAAATCTTTGAGAGAATTAAGCTTCAATTAGTTTAAATTCAATTCGACAATTAATCAAAATGTGTGTCTACTCAGAAAAAGAAGTAAAGACAATACCAGTGCATGAAGATAGCCTAGATAACATAGTTCACATCTTCCTTTCAACTGCAGTGAATGTAGAACAATGAGAGAGGTAGCTCTGAGGTCAACAGATTTGTGTTTATGGCTAAACACTGTGAAATATTAGCTTGTAACATTCACCCCAAAAGTGACACTGCCCAAATTTAAATGTGGCAATTGTCATAAGAACCATGGCCTCCATATCTGACCTTGAGTAAAATTACATTTTATTGCAATTCCGTGTAAAATAAAACATAACTTATTGCTTGTTTCAATTACCTTATTTCAATCATTTCTCAGTGTTTATCCAGTTGTACTAATTTCCAAAAAACTACTTTGCCAATTTTACTGAAATTAAGAAATGGTAAGCTATTTTTGATAAATCTTATACAAATCCATATTCTATTCCTTAGTTCTTTAGGAGACTTGTCTTAGATGAACCTCAGAATGATAAATCCACCATTAAAATAATATTTAAGCAGGAGAAAATGTGCTTTACTAAGTTAGCTTTCAAAAGAGAAGAAACTTCTGAGATTTCCATAATAAAAAGGTAAAAATATATCATTATGCTAAGATGTAAGTGGATACCCAAATAAAAAGGAAAATACTTCATTTTCAGGAGAATTCTTCTTAAATAGTATTTAAACTGCATCATCTAAAATCAGCAGCAAAAGTGCACAAAGCAGCAAAAGTGCACAAATGCCAATAGTGTGAAAAGCAAATAATATGAACTAAAAACATTTTCTAGGATACTATGTGGGTCATTTTATTCACATCATCATAAAATATCTCTGACAGTTGATGGAATTCATTAAAAGACTAATAAATCTCAGCATGAAACGTTAGGGAAAAATGGGAGCTATTACTTGGACAACTGTGTGGTCTGTAAGTAAATTTACTAGGAAAATGGAGCAGCCCATTAACAGTAGTGGAAAAGATAGCGAGGTGTCTGTGGAATGGTGAGATTTAATTTGTCAGTACCTGGCTTTAAAGGTAATTACTTAAACATGTGGTTGGATCACATGATGCTTTAAACTGCATGATTCAGACATTATGTTAACCAGGGCACCGTGACCTTCTGTCTGCACACATAAATCTGAGAAATGAAATCTATTCTAGATAATGCCTGATGTAGTGTATACTGTATTTTACCGATTACGGGAATACTTGTGAAAGCAGTTTGTCAATATAGGATACTGTAAAGTGCTACTTAATTGGATCCCAAATAAGTGGACCCAATTGTACCCTCTAACATGAACATAAGAGCAAAATCCAAAGATAAATTTTACTACAGGCCATGTTTGGGTAATTGATCTAACCGAGCTCTTGAAAAGTGATCTTATTTCTGAGCCCCAGTTTCTTCTGTTGAACATACAAAGACTTCTTTAAGTATATTCTCAGATGCATGGCTGCTTTGCCTTAACACCTACTGGGAATCAATGGGTTGTATCTGCTTAATGTCAGGTTGAATGAAAAGCATCTACCACTGGACAAGACACTGGAACAGCAACTCCTACTAGATAAGTAGTATTAAGGGTATTCATCACTTTGGTATAAGTGAAGTAGAAGTGCTGTATATAGCAAATGGGTTCTAAGTACATATACAGCAGTCAGAGTAAAATGGCCAAATGATGGTTAGGTCCTGCCAGCCCTCTACTCAGAACCCTCCATTTCTATATGCAGCGCGGTACCCTCAATTAGATCAGAATCTAGGAAAAAGAAAAAGGACATTAGTGGAAAAGTTGATAAATTCCAATGAAGTCTGTAGTTGAGGTGTTAGTAGTACTGAACCAGTGTCAATTTCTTAGTTTTGAAAAGTGCACTATGGTCATATAAGATATTCACATTAGAGGAAGCTAGGTGAAGGTTATACAGGATCGTTATACTATCTTGGCAATTTTTCTATATATTTAGAATTATATAAATATACATATAGAATTATATTGAAAATAAGAATTTTATTTAAACAAAACAAAGTAAGACCTCCATTTGCTTCCTGTGTTACTCCCAATAAAAACCACAAGCTTACAATGGCCCATACATGTTCTGTCATCCAAGTACTTCTCCGATCTCAAGTCCTATTACTCTCTCCCATGTTCAGTTCTTTCCAGTCACTGGTCTTCTAGCTATTTCTCCAACACACCAGGCATGATCTCATCCCAGCACTTTGCAGTTATTTCTCTTCTTTAAACATTCTCCCTCCAGATACCCACAAGGCTGAGTCTCTCACATCCTTCCTATCTTTTCATAAAGACCTCAGTGAGACCATCCCTAGCCTTGTCTATTTTCCCTGCTAGAACGTAAACTCTAAGAAGGCAGAGATTTTTGTGTGTTTTTTGTTTATTACTTTATCTCTGTACCTAGAACACTGTTTGATATATAGTGGACACCTGATATTCATTGAATAAATGAATGCACAATTGAAAGAAGAAAGAAGGAGATAATGAAAGATAGACAAATATACCAAATAGTAGCTGGAGAGTACTAGGTTTTTAAGATACATTTATAATCATTTAATGTCACAGAATCATGTAATTTTTAAACAAGAAGGATTCCTCTTTTCATTGTTCCATCACCCAACATGTTATTTCTGCAACAATTTGTATTTCTTGTTATTGTTAATAAAAATGGAAGCAGAGGTTGTAGCTTGATTTCTAGATCTTGGACAGAGTTGCCTGTGAAAATAATTTATTTTTGGACCCCCATACTAATTAATTGATATGTTATTTTGCAAAGATTTCGATTTCATCCCCACCAGTATGTTAGAGAAACACATTTTCAACCTTTTTTCCAAACTTCCACTTGTTCTTGTCATACTTACAAGTGCTCCTCTCTTTGTCCCCTTCTAACTATATCCACCATTACTCATTACTTCTGTTTGTAGGCATGTGATGTGACTCGACAGGCAAAGGCTTACTTGGATTTCCAGTTCAGGCAAACATTTCAATGTAGACTGAACAATGAGAATGGTAAATGAGCACTAAGTATATATTTATATCCTACACACACACACACACACACACACTGTGTAGACCTAAGCATTCTGACATATTTAACTTCTGCATTTCCAAGGCTGTTTCTAATATAAAAACTCTAGTTTTAATGTATTTTTGCATCATAAGGACAATTATTGTTTAAATAAAGATAAATGCTCATAAATAAAGATAGATGTTCATACAATTTACCCAGATCCAATATAAGCAAACATTATGAGTATTTGATAAAGGTGATGATGGGCTACACTGTGTCAAACTAGAGGAGGGAGTACTGTCATTCTCTAATCCCTCCACCTCCACCCCCAAAAGGATCAACAAATAAATGTCCAAATGCAAATGTTCTAGTATTATATACTAGTGTATTTTGTAAGAAAAAATATGCATTTCTTTTACTTTCCTTTTTAATCATTATCCCTGGGCAGTATCATTTATCATATTGTCTACTTATTTGTGAAAGCTCACAAATTGTGATGCTGACATTCTCATGTATATTGTTTTTGGAAAGGGGTATTTTGGAAATCCTGGCCCCAAGGCCAGTGGGACATTACAGCATAAGTCTTTATAATATCACATTGTCAACTGAGACCTTCAATCACCTATGTAACCCCAGCTTCCCACCTCTAATTTTCCACTCTTCTACTTTATCTCATGTTTTTTAAAACAATTTCTCAGCAATTCCTATGGAAGTATCATTTGTATATGTTCTCCACTCTCAAGGATGTGACTCATCCTGGCCAGGAAATTTGGAACACATTTAGAACTGCCAGGTGTTTTTTTCGATTGTTCTATCCCATCTTGGACTTCCTTTCCTTCCCAACAATATTTTCTACATTTTTTAGTGCCAATATTATTCATGATAGAGAAGAAAAATCAGAATGCTAACTAAACAGACATTCAGAAGTAAAAAGCATCAGGTTTTAGAGACAAATTATGTGTAAAGGTTGAGGGAAGTATAGAGTTGGGGACAATTTCCAGGACTCTGGGTGGTGTATTAGAGTTCTCTGGAGAAGCAGAAAAAAAAAAAAAAAAAAATATATATATATATATATACACACATACATACACACACACACCTATATATACATATATGTATATATGTATACACACACACGTATATACAGAGAGAGATTGACACTGATATTATATAAGGAATTTGCTCTTATGATTTTGGAGGCTGAGAATTCCCAAGATCTGCAGTTGATAAACTGGAGACCCAGGAGAGCCAACGGTATCAGCTGATGGTTCTAGTCCAATTTTGAGGGCTTGAGAACCAGGAGAGCAGATAGTGTAAGTTTCTGTCCTAGTTCAAATTCAAAGGAAGGAAAAGACCAATGACCCAGCTCAAAATGAGGTAGAGAGAGCAAATTCTCCCTTGCTTGGCCTTTTTGTTCTTTGCAGGCCTTCAGGGGACTAGATGAGACCTATTCACATCAGAGAGGGCAATCTGCTTTACTCAGTCTACCAATTCAAATGTTAATCTCATCCAGAAACACCCTCACAGATACTCCAGGATAATGTTTAACGAAATACCTGGGGACCTGGAAGCCCAGTCAAATTGACACATAAAAGTAACTATACCAGGTAGTTAGGTGAATTGTGATGTTTTCACTAAAACAGTTGACTTCTGAACAGGCATAGTATGAAGTTGCCATGTAATATCCACTTGGAAATACTGTTTGGAGCCCAGAAAAGATTTTGAGACTCTAGATTCAGATCTGGTGAAAGTTAAAGTCATAGAAATGGATGAAACTGTCTAGGAAGGACACACAGATTCATTAACTGCATCATTTATTGAATATCTATTATATGATGGGTAAATAGGAAACACTAGGAATATAATATTTAACAAAATGAAGACAAACGTTACCACATGGAGCTTAAATTCCAGGGAGGAAGAAAGATATCAAATAAATAAACAAACAAATTATATCATCAAAAGCATGGTAAATGCAACAAAGAAAAATGGTATCAATCTATAAGAAAAGGGAAAACTGAACAGCTACATGTAAAAGAATGAAATTAGAACACTCCCCAATGCCATACACAAAAATAAACTCAATGTTGAGCTGCATGAGCTGCTTGTAAATTTTGGAGATTAATCCTTTGTCAGTTGCTTCATTTGAAAAAATGGATTAAGGACCTAAATGTAAGACTGGACACTATAAAACTTGTAGAGGACAACATAGGAAAAACACTCCTTGACATAAATCACAGCAAGATCTTTTTTGATCCACCTCCTAGAGTAATGGAAATAAAAACAAAAACAAACAAATGGGACTGAATGAAACTTAAAAGCTTTTGCACAGCAAAGGAAACTACAAACAAGATGAAAAGACAACCCTCAGAATGGGAGAAAATATTTGCAAACGAATCAACGGACAAAGGATTAATCTCCAAAATATATAAACAGCTCATGTAGCTCAATAGTAAAAAAAAAAAAACCCAATCAAAAAATGGGCAGAAGACCTAAATAGACATTTCTCCAAAGACAACATGCAGATGGCCAAGAAGCACATGAAAAGCTGCTCAACATAACTAATTATTGTAGAAATGCAAATCAAAACTACAATGAGGTATCAACTCACAACGGTTAGAATGGTCATCACCAGAAAATCTGCAAACAACAAATGCTGGAGAGGGTGTGGAGAAAAGGGAAGCCTCTTGCACTGTTGGTAGGAATGTAAATTGATACAGCCACTATGGAGAACAGTATGGAGATTCTTTAAAAAACTAAAAATACAATTACCATATGACCCAGCAATCACACTACTGGGCATATACCTAGAGAAAACCATAATTCAAAGAGACACATGAACCCCAGCGTTCATTGCAGCACTATTTACAATAGCCAGGTCATGGAAGCAACCTAAATACTCATTGACAGATTAATGGATAAAGAAGATGTGGTACATATATACAATGGAATATTACTCAGCCATAAAAAGGAATGAAATTGGGTCATTTGTAGAGACGTGGATGGATCCAGAGACTATCATACAGAATTAAGTCAGAAAGATAAAAACAAATACCATATGCTAACACATATATATGGAAGCTAAAAAAAAAAAAGTTTCTGAAGAACCTAGGTGCAGGACAGGAATAAAGAAGCAGACATAGAGAATGGACTTGAGGACACAAGGAGGGGGAAGGGTAAGCTGGGACAAAGTGAGAGAGTGGCATGGACATATATACACTACCAAATGTAAACTAGATAGCTAGTGGGAAGCAGCCACATCGCACAGGGATATCAGCTCGGGTGCTTTGTGATCATCTAGAGGGGTGGAATAGGGAGGGTGGGAGGGAAACGCAAGAGGGAGGGGATATGGGGATATATGTATACGTATAGCTGATTCACTTTGTCATAAAGCAGAAAGTAACACATCATTGTAAGGCAATTATACTCCAATAAAGATGTTAAAAAATAAATAAATAAACTACTGACTTTGTAAAGTAGAAACATTTTTTTTGGCGACCTTCACAAAAATAGCATCCGTTAGTTTGGTATAAGCAGAAATCATATTTCAGTGGGATAAAAAAAGTGGAAAGGGAGAAAATAGAGGCAGGATCTGTAGGCCCCTCTTGAGTGTTGCAAGGAAATGGAGGAAGGCGGAGTCAAAGAATAAGACAAGGACCACGGGAGCAAAACCAGAGTCGTATTTGTTCCCTTGCCAAGCAGAAGGGAAACAAGTTATTCAAGAAGAGTTCTGTGGGTCTCCAAAAGCTGAAAGAGGAAGGACCAGATAGGAGGCCAAAGAGGGAGCTTATTCCACATGAGAAAGGATTATATGCACTACATTCTAACTGGTTAAGGGAGGATTATAAATTATCTCTTGGAATTGATCATGAGTCTGCTGTATATAATAAAAGTATGACAAGGGTTTTTAATAATTCCAGAAATGCTTCCTTAGCCTTGGAATGCATATTGGGTATTTTCATATGCACTCTCATACGCTTGGGACATGCCACACTTTTCTCTTGCCCCAGGCGAAGACTTGAAGTGAAAGCACAGTCAAGGGTACTACTTTTAGAGCGAAGATGCTTTGAACAGGTTTCTAGGTTTAAAGTATTTGATGAAGAGAGAGAGTGACAAATTTATGAAATACTGTGAGACCAAGAACTTCAGAAAGTAGTAGAGATAACTCTTCCTTGAACACGGCAGGTGACACTGAATGGAAATGAGATTGTGGGTAGAAACTGAAGGCTGGAAGACTTTACTCCTGTTGCCTCTGCTTTCTCTGAGAAGTTCAAGGTGGATCATCTGCTAAGAGTGAAGGGACAGTGGATGTATCCCTTCTGTGATCACCTTTTTGTTCCAAATACAATTTTAAGGATGCAGTTTCACCCATAGTGACTTTCATACATCTCAATTCATTTTGTATTTTAACCTTCCTGACAGTCCCTCCTAACTTAATCTAAAATTCATGAATATACATGGGAGTGTAAGTTAATTAATAAAAATTTGGAAGGCAATATGGCAATTGGTATCAAGAATGTTAAATGTTCATACACCTTGATTTAGTAATTCCACTTCTATGAATTTATAGAAATTAGAAAACAATACACAAAATGATAATTGAAGAACTGTATTTGTTATTATATTAAACTGAAATATACACTGATAGGGATTTTTAAAGGTAAATTATAGTATGAACATACACACAATAAAATTGTGTGCAAAAATAAAAATTATGATATGTATCTATGTTTATGTCTACGGTAGTATTGTTGAATCAAAACAGAGATTAGTAGCTTGATGCTAAATGTGATTCTATTTACATAAAATTGTTTATATTGTAGTGTGTGTGTGTGTGTGTGTGTGAGAGAGAGAGAGAAAGAATGTAAATAAAGATCAAAATGTTAACAGTACTTATTTATTGGTTGAAGGATATGGAGTTGTGTTTACTTTCTTCTTTTTAATTGTTGTATTGTTTGAATAATTTATATTAAACATTTATCACAGGTGTTGTATACATGAACCAAAGATGGCCTCTGTGTATAGACTAGGTAGTTTATTTCTTCACTGACACATTAGCTCAAAAGCCCAGCAGCACCAAACTCAAATTCTGACACACCCAGTTGTTTTTAAAATACCCCAAGCAAGCAGATTTTTAGCTATTAAAAGCCTGTCTGCTCTGCATACCCTGTGCACTGGACAGCTGTAACCCACAGATAAGATAGAGCCTTCTGGTTATAACTCCCCAAGCCGTATGGCCCTTTGGAGCTCGCTGACACAGATACTCCCTGCTATTGCTGAGCAACAGTGTCTCAAGGTGGAAGCCCGCCTCTAACTTCCTCTCCCCCCCAGGAGTCTCTTTGCCCTCCTCCCGTTCTGGATGGTGGTCCCCTCACCTTAAGCCTCTGGATGTCTCAAGCTGTGAAGAACTTCCCCCATCACAGCCCTGTATGTTACGGCCTCCCATGGCATATCTTTTACATTGATCAGCCTCCAACTCCCTTGAACCCCCTACAATAGGCGTTTGTAATAGCACGTAAAAATAATAAAGCACTTTTTAGAGTGTTTTTTTTTTTTTTTTTTAAGGATTTAAATGGGCCCGCAGCCTGTGTCAAGAGGAAACTGGGTAGGATACAGCTTCCAAGGAAAGCTGCCTTGCAAAGCGAGGACCCAGGGCCTTAAGCCTCCAGTCAGAGTCTCAGTTGACAACCAAGGTCAGACAGAAAGTATCCTGCCATGACCACAGAGTCACATTGTCCTGCTTTTTGGTCTCAAATACCCTTTGTTTTTAATATTACCCCGTTTTTGTGACTGGTAAGCAGGCAGTGGATATTCTAGGTGTCTTTTCAGGCCAACTGTTCCATTCTTTTTTTTTTTAATATAAATTTATTTATTTATTTAGTTTTGGCTGCTTTGGGTGTTGGTTGCTGTGCGCGGGCTTTCTCTAGTGGCGGCAAGCGGGCGCTACTCTTCGTTGCGGTGCGAGGGCTTCTCATTGCGGTGGCTTCTCTTGTTGCGGAGCACAGGCTCTAGGCGCTCGGGCCCAGTAGTTGTGGCTCGCGGGCTCTAGCGCGCAGGCTCAGTAGTTGTGGCGGACGGGCTTAGTTGCTCCGCAGCATGTGGGATCTTCCCGGACCAGGGCTCGAACCTGTGTCCCCTGCACTGGCAGGCGGATTCTTAACCACTGCGCCACCAGGGAAGTCCCCACCTGTTCCGTTCTTAACCCAGGTGAGTCATCAAGGATCTCGCACAACTTCCTCTTCCCCTCAGGTGATACTTGCTCCTTCTATAGAAGTTCATAGATTCATCTGAGTGTTGTTTTCCTTCTTCCTCCCCAGTCAGATTGCAGGCCAGCAAGCTTCCCCACTCCTCCCCTCATGGAATGCTCCCCTCCCTTTGGAAAGAGGCTTCATCTCGGTGTCTTCAATCCTGTTTCAGAATCCAGATGCAGTTTGTTGATACCATCTGCATCTCTCAGGTCTTTTTCTCTCCACTTGCAAGATTGAGAGCTACTACTTAACTCTCCCGCCCCCACTCCCTAAGTTATCTTTTCTGATCAGGTAAAAGCTTGATGACTAACTAGGAAATGATCAACCATTAATACTAGACTTTGATAATCAAAAGATTATAAAGCATACCATATCTATATATCTATAGTCCTATATTCCAGACTGTGCTGCAAATTTGAAAGTTCAGCAGGTGCTGTTGTTCATTTGCAATGCAAAAGAAACATACAATTACTATATATTGAACCTTTATTTGACTCAGATAAGTGGTAAGAGTGATTCTCATTTTTCACTGGGGAATCTGAATCGCCTTTGAGAAAGCAGGAGAGAGAGTCGCCCTGTCGTTAGAGGGAAGGCAGTTATGGAGAAGACAAACTAATTTCCTGAATTCCAGTACCATGTTCTTTGGAGATGTTCCTTGATAATCTTTGCCTCCTTCCCCTTCAAATAAAAAGTGCTTAGTGTTAGTATTCCTCAAGTGAAACAGTCTGTGATTTAACCAACAATGGGGAAGGGAACATCATATTCAAAGATTTATTTTTGCACACTTCTAAGTGAACTACGGATAAAGAAAAGCCATAGAGGTGCCTGAAGTGAATTTCAGTCCATGTAAGCTTTGCAATTTCTCTCTCCTAGACCTGTTGCAAAGAGTGATTGCCAGGTGAATAGGCCTTTGTGACATGTCAGCATAAACCATTTTGATAGAATTATATGTTTCTTTTCACCCAAGATCCTCTTTTTCCTTATACCTTTTGTTCCTGTCCTTGTCTCTAATTCTCACTGTGCGTTGGAAGTGATTTACTACAGGCTACAGAAAGTCACTCTGCTTTTTTCTAAATGTCAATCCTGGGAATCTTCTCACACTCTCTTAGAGCCACATCAGGGTTAAAAAGACTTCCAAATCAGACTTTAATTACAGTCACTGTTGAGGGCACATCAGCCTCTCCATAATGTCTAAGTTAACAGTGTTCATAGTACAGTTCTAACAGTGATCCAGGTTTTTCAGGCATTAAGTGGTTTCATCATTTCCTTACTTTCATTTTTTAAAAAAACAAACTCGGAATATGCTTCAAAGAATAAACTTAAAGACTCTAGCTTTTACACTTGGTTCACTGTTGCATATAATTAACACATTCTTGTTCTCTTCTCTACTTAATTTAGAACAACATTAAATTTCCATGCAACCCACAAATGTGTAAGTAGTTTATTGTTAAGAAACCCAATTGTGAGTTGGCAAAGTCTTCGTCCAGAGATGTCTGGAACCCAATTTGCCAGGAACGGGTTGATGCAAAGTTGTGAGGAAGGTAAGTTTAGCATGTCCCCCACTTGGTTTGGAGTATTGGTTCCCTTCTAAGCACCCTCAAGCCCACCTCATCCCCATCCTTGGCTGGAAGGACGCCCAGGGATGTGAAACTCCCCTCATGGGAATAATATCCTCCCAACACTCACACTGCAAGGGACCGCTTTACCAACTAAACAACTTGATAAACCTTGTGCTAGAGTAGCCATTTGAGCAGTGGCTTCCTGAACATAATGTCTCTTCCTTGTCATCTAGATCCATTAGTGATTCTCCTGGGAGCAATTTCAGTTCTGGGGACAAAGACATCTTCTTATTAGCTTCCCACAAAATATTTCTCAGTATGTAAAAAAGCCACATGGTATTAATAATAATAATAATGACGATCAGTAATAACAAACACTCAAAGGGCACTTATTTTGCTTCATAACAAAGTGTCCTAAGTGCTTTGCACATGTATTAACTCATTTGATCATCATAAAAATCCGATGAGGTTGATACCATTATTATCTGCCATTTTACAGATGGTCTTTTGATGACATGTGCAGACTGCTTTCCCACTGACTTAGGAGCCTCTTTCTCCTACTCAGGATTCTATAATGACACGCAAAAGCTTTTTAACAGTTGACAGAACATAATTCAGTATTGCTGGTGTCAATATGTGCTGCAGCAAAATCCCTGACAGGCGAGGATAAAAGGAGTCAGCTCGTAGTGAGTGGAGACTGAACTAGACAGAGGTTCGGACAACATTAAGAAGCTCCTATAGCACAAGGAGAACACTCAGGGAGGATTTCTTTGGCTCGTGCAGTTTTAGGATGCCATCTAGTTTGGGCAATAGTCTTGAGATACCCACTAAAGATATCCTTTAAGGAAGAATTGGTGACAAAAATTCTAGGAAGGTATGGCATAGACTTCTAGTTGCTGTACCAACATCCATTTACGCTTTCTTTCTTTGTAAGAGACCTCCAATTACGGAGGTGGCAATGTGCCTAGCTAAAATAATGCATTTCTCAGCTTCCTTGGTCCTAAAGTGGCCATTTAACTGAGCTATGACCAGTTACACATAAACAAAAGCTATTAGGTGGAGAAGACAGCTAGGATGTGCCACTTGGCCCCTTCCTCTTTCCTACACCCTGCTTCCTGGAATGCAGATTTGATGGATGGCGCTCCAACACCATATTGGACTACTGAGGTGACTTTGAGGATGGAATTCAGATACCAAGAATGGAAGAGTAGGGGCTTCCCTGGTGGCGCGGTGGTTGAGAGTCCGCCTGCCGATGCAAGGGACACAGGTTCGTGCCCCGGTCCGGGAAGATCCCACATGCCGCAGAGCGGCTAGGCCCGTGAGCCATGGCCGCTGAGCCTGCGCGTCTAGAGCCTGTGCTCCGCAACGGGAGAGGTCACAGCAGTGAGAGGCCCGCGTACCACCAAAAAAAAAAAAAAAAAAAAGAATGGAAGAGTAGAAATAAAAATGGAAGGTGGGTCCCCGGCAGCCATGGAGTCACTACATTTGGCGGACTGTACACCCCCCATACTGATCTTAGGTGAGATAAATGCAATACACGGTCATGTGTTTAAGCCACTGTTACTTCTGACTTTTTGTTATATGATGATAACATGATTCTACCTGTATACATAAAGTTAGCTCGAGGTTTTATGGGCAGCAGAATCTCTCCATTTTTTACAAGCAGAGAAAACTCAAAAGACCCCTTTATCAACAGACTGGTCCTGAGGGGAGAGACCAATTGAAGAAATTTGGGCCAAGATTTCCTGAGCCCTGAATGACGGAATTAACCTCTCTGCTTCTCAGTTGTCTCATTTACAAAACCAGGATGCTGAATTTGATCATTAAGGCTCCTTTCCAGGTTGAAAATTCTGTAATTTTTCAAGTAGTAAGAATAAGACACACACCAGTGTTGCTCAACAAGCCCTGCTGAAACGGTATCAGTCTGAGTGAACTGTGTGATTTTCTCCTGGTAGAGGGGGTACCTGAATTGAATTCAGCTAAAACCCTGTCTCAGGCAGTGAGATCCTGTTGCTCAGGTAGTAGCAACTCTGTGTCCCTTTGCACAGAGTTGCTACTACTTTTGAATCAGGTCACGGTTGCCATAATCAGGGAGCATTTAATTGGAACAAACAGAAGCTCATTTAAGCAGGCTGAAGCATTCCTTATCCAAATAATACAGAGATACCTTACTGAATAGAAGGGAACTCCAAGGCAGGAAGTCCCAACAGGGAAACTGGGAATGGAAAGTTGAGAATTCCCTCTCTTCTTGTCTCTGGTCAAAGTGATATTCAGTCTTTGCTTTCCTCTCCTGCTTCGTACCGCTGTCTAGCTTTCTCTGCTGCAGTGCTTGCAAGGTAGAAAAATGAAAAAAGCTTTCCCACCTCTACATAATCTCCTTTACAAGCTAGTACACCACAGTGAGTTAGATGCCATCTCATTCAAATTCTTAATTAAATCTGATTGGCTCAGGTTCAATTGGTGATGGCCCTGAGCTGGCATAAGGTCACAGGGTACAAACAGAGTAGGCAGGGCTTAAGGGCTGATTCTGTAGGAAGGCGCATGACTGGGAAGGGATGATTTGCATCTTCAGAGAAACAGCAAGAAGGTCTTCAAGCATGCCTCTTTAGGAGGGGATGCAGTTCTTCACAACTGAAGAGCTGTCCATGGGACTCTCCTGAAGTGGGGAAGGGCAATGACCATGTATCATATCAAGATACTGGGTTGTGCTTCCAAACCTACCTGGAGTGGGAAAAATATGTCGCTGTTTTGAGTTTGTAACACTTACTACAGATGTGCAGTAAGATGTTTGTATGGGTATACTTGGAATGATTATAGTTATTTGAAATAACTATATTGTGAAATTTTTGTTGAGAATCTAGCAGCATCCCTTCAGATAATAAAAGTCTCAGGAGACTGAAAACTGCTCATTTAAGCTCTCTTTTATCTCTTTCTCTAGCTCCTACTAATCTAAGATCTCTTTTATCTGTTTCTTTTATGTTACTACCCTTTCTATTTCATGCAGACCTTATCTGTGTTATTCAGATTTTTCTAATTACTACCTTAACCAGTTCTAAGCTCCATTATTTGTGAATCACTTTGATAATTAACTGAATGTTTCTATATTTTAATTGGATGGAATTCATTATTTTATAGCATATTTACAATTACTGTAGTATAAAAGACATTTTAGTAATAGGTATCCTTGCTTTTTTTGCTATAATAATATAGATAAACTTAGAGTGTTTTTGTTTACTTTAGGATTTGGCTCAAAATAATGGTTTCCATGACATCTTTCATATCTCACATTAGTAATTATTTTATCCTCAAGAACATAGATTTTGGTCGCTTGGTAAGATTTTCTGGTTTTTCAAAATTTAATTTTTTGTTTTTCTTTCGTTCCTTAAAGCACAGGAAAAAACTGAAATATAATTCAGAGGGAATACACGAATGTAGAAGTAATATCTGGACTTAAAACTCACAAGTTATGATAGCTTCAACATGTCATTGAATTCTTCTGAACTTCAATTTTCATTATGTAAAGTGACCAAAACAGTATATGAATCTACTACTCCACATGATTATTAAATTTATCAAATTAAATAATGGTTATGAAAATAATTTATAAAATGCAACTATGTCCAGCATCCTATGATGGTACCAACAGGGAGTTTACCCACCTTTCCATATTTTGCAAGATGATGAATAGTGGCTGCCAGAAGTAAAAGTAGATGGAGCATAAATAAATTGGGTCACCTGGGCTCAAATTGGTGAATAGCACAAGAGTAAACAAACCTCTCTATGTTAAGTGTGAGTGAGACATCATGATTGGGGGCAAACTAATGTGCTATTTCATCAAGGCAGCATGTCCATACAATATAACAGAAGGGCTTTTAGGGGAGACTCTATATTTAAATGTGATGCTTGCTAATCAATAATCATTTATTCTTTTATCATGTAAAGTTCCAGACCACTGATTTGACAAGAATCTCATGAATTAGTTTAAATGTATTCCTGATGTGTAACCAGTATCTCCAGCGGACTTCAAGAATGCATTTCAGTGTGTACATCCTTATTAGACATATCAAAATAAGACTTACCCGAAGTTAGTATCATCAAATAAGCTCTTGAGTGCAAGAGCTTACTTCTGGCTCAGTAATCAACTTCTCTAAAATTGTCACTGAGGCTGAAGGGACAGCCTAATAGCATATAAAATTGCAGGCTTGCCTTCCTCATACTTTCTAAAAAGGTGTTACAGCAGATATAGATACACAAAAAAATACCTTAACTCATGTGAGTATTATATGCTTTCTCTAAAGGCATTTCATATTTTGAGATTAGAAAGTATTCAATCATCTAAATCAGGAATTGTATTAAAATCTGACTCACTTTTCTTGAAATCTTGTATTGGTAGCTTGTTGGTGTTTGGGCCTGGCTTCTGAGAACAAATTATTTCAGAGGTGAATAAGCTGTGACACATAAGACACATAAGCTGTGTCTCAGATCTATCACCACAAAGAGGTAAACTGAAAACAAATACAAGCTGAAGAAACAAACTGACTGTCAGAGCTCTAGCTCTAAGGAAAAACTACATACCATTTTCCTCTTAAACATGACACTCTGATTTTTTCAGGAGTCTATCTGATAATGGTGGTCTAGACTGATACCTCCTTGTCAGTGCCCCAATACTGCACCCCAGCAAATGGGCTGTCAGATCTGACAGAGAACAACAGTGAGTTCTCCTACAGTGAAGACTTGAAGAAAAGGAAGTGTTTCTGCTCCTGAAATTATGGAAAAGAGAAGACAATGTAATATCCTCAAAGAATTACCTAGAACAAAGGGAAATGTTACAAAGGTTCAGTCTAACATAGACAGACTTTAGTGACATGGTTAAAGGGGAGAAAAACCAGCATGTGGAGGCTTGGGAAAATGATTACAGAGACATGCCCAGAAAAATGAACAGTGATGATTTCTGCATGTTAGAAAGGGGTGATGTGCATATATCTATCTGTATGTATGTAATGTATGTATTTCTTCTATTTTTTTAAATTTATTTATTTTATTTTTGGCTGCATTGGGTCTTCTTCATGCAGGCTTTCTTTAGTTGCAGTGAGCAGGGGCTGCTCTTCGTTGTGGTGTGCAGGCTTCTCATTGTGGTGGCTTCTCTTCTTGTGGGGCACAGGCTCTAGGCACGTGGGCTTCAGTACCTGTGGCTCGCAGGCTCTAGAGCGCGCAGGCTCAATACTTGTGGCGCACAGGCTTAGTTGCTCCGTAGCATGTGGGATCTACCCGGACCAGGGCTTGAACCCGTTTCCCCTGAATTGGCAGGTGGATTCTTAACCACACCACCAGGGAAGCCCATAATGTATGAATTGAAACTGTTTTTTTTTTTTTCCTTTTTTTCTTTTTCTTCCTTCCTTCCTTTCTTCCTGTCTTTCTTTTTCTGCTTACCCATAGGTTCAAAATTCTCTTGGGTGAACATGTACCACTTTTGTAATAAGAAAAAGAGTGTAAAAAGAAAAAGGCTACACTGTGCTTATGACAGCAAAAAAGGTCTCTATTTGGTGTATTCACTCAATAAACAGATGTGGTCATTCTTATGTCAAAGTCAAGGACAAAATATGATAAAGGAAGATGCTATATTTTAGAACTCCAGTTCTATATTGTTTTATCCTTTCAAAATATGACAGTCTCTTAAAATCACTATGTATTTATCAATATTTACCAAGAAGATTACTAAAATACATTTTTGTTACATCTGAGTAAGTCCGGTGGGAGAATGAGTTGCTGGCTAGCCTCACATAGAGCAGTGCTGCTTCTAGCCTCAAAGGATGATGCTTTTATGGGATCACGATCAGATGAGAAAAATAAGGAAAATGTAATGTGAGCTTTACGTAAACAAAGTTCATTTAACTTTTAAACTTTATTTTTAAGAATGATGATGAGCTCTAACCACCACCAGTCCCTCCCATCAGGAAACTCGCAAAAGCCGCTTAGATAGCCTCATCCACCAGAGGGCAGAGAGCAGAAGCAAGTAGAACTACAGTCCTGTAGACTGTGGAACCAAAACCACATTCACAGAAAGACAGACAAGATGAAAAGGCAGAGGGCTATGTACCAGACGAAGGAACAAGAAAAAACCCCAGAAAACCAGCTAAAGGAAGTGGGGATAGGCAACCGTCCAGAAAAAGAATTCACAATAATGATAGTGAAGATGATCCAGGACCTCAGAAAGAATGGAGGCAAGGATCGAGAAGATGCAAGAAATGTTTAACAAAGACCTAGAAGAATTAAAGAACAAACAAACAGAGATGAACAATACAATAACTGAAATGAAAAATACACTAGAAGGAATCAATAGCAGAATAACTGAGGCAGAAGAATGGATAAGTGACCTGGAAGACAGAATGCTGGAATTCACTGCTGCAGAACATAATAAAGAAAAAAGAATGAAAAGAAATGAAGACAGCGTAAAAGACTTCTGGGACAACATTAAACACAACAGCATTCGCATTATAGGGGTCCCAGAAAGAGAAGAGAGAAAGAAAGGACCTGAGAAAATATCTGAAGCGATTATAGTCGAAAACTTCCCTAACATGGGAAAGGAAATAGCCACCCAAGTCCAGGAAGTGCAGTGAGTCCCATACAGGATAAACCCAAGGAGAAACATGCCAAGACACATAGCAATCAAATTGGCAAAAATTAAAGACAAAGAAAAATTATTGAAAGCAGCAAGGGAAAAACGACAACATACAAGGGAACTCCCATAAGGTTAACAGCTGATTTCTCAGCAGAAACTCTACAAGACAGAAGAGAGTGGCATGATATACTTAAAGTGATGAAAGGGAAAAACCTACAACCAAGATTACGCTACCCGGCAAGGATCTCATTCAGATTCGATGGAGAAATCAAAAACGTTACAGACAAGCAAAAGCTAAGAGAATTCATCACCACCAAACCAGCTCTACAACAAAAGCTAAAGGAACTTCTCTAAGTGCGAAACACAAGAGAAGAAAAGGACCTACAAAAACAAACTGAAAACAATTAAGAAAATGGTAATAGGAACATACCTATCGATATTACCTTAAATGTGAATGGATTAAATGCTCCAACCAAAAGGCACAGGCCTGCTGAGGGGATACAAAAAGAAGACACATATATATGCTGTCTATAAGAAACCCACTTCAGACCTAGGGACATATACAGACTGAAAGTGAGGGGGTCAGACCTAGGGACATATACAGACTGAAAGTGAGGGGGATGGAAAAAGATATTCCATGCTAATGGAAATCAAAAGAAAGCTGGAGTAGCAATACTCATATCAGATAAAAAAGACTTTAAAATAAAGAATGTTACAAGAGACAAGGAAGGACACTACATAATAATCAAGGAATAAATCCAAGAAGAAGATATAACAATTATAAATATATATGTACCCAACACAGGAGTACCTCAATACATAAGGCAACTGCTAACAGCTATAAAAGAGGAAATCGACATTAACACAATAATAGTAGGGGACTTTAACACCTCACTTACACCAATGGACAGATCATCCAGACAGAAAGTTAATAAAGAAACACAAGTTGTAAATGACACAACAGACCAGATAGATTTAATTGATATTTATAGGTTATTTCATCCAAAAACAGCAGATTACACTTTCTTCTCAAGTGCACATGGAACATTCTCCAGGATATATCACATCTAGGGTCACAAATCAAACCTCAAGAATTTTAAGAAAATTGAAATCATATCAATCATCTTTTCTGACCATAACACTATGAGATTAGAAATCAATTAAAGGGAAAAAAACATAAACAAACACATGGAGGCTAAACAATACATTACTAAATAACCAAGACTTCACTGAGGATATCAAAGAGGAAGTCAAAAAATACCTAGAGACAAATGACAATGAAAACACAATGATCCAAAACCTATGGGATGCAGCAAAAGCAGTTCTAACAGGGATGTTTATAGCTATACAAGCCTCCCTCAAGAAACATGAAAAATCTCAAATAAACAATCTAACCTTACACCTAAAGGAACTAGAGAAAGAAGAAAAAACAAAACCCAAAGTTAGCAGAAAGAAAGAAATCATAAAGATCAGAGCAGAATGAAATGAAATACAACAAAGAAAACAATAGCAAAAATCAATAAAACTAAAAGCTGTTTTTTTGAGAACATAAACAAAACTGATAAACCATTAGCCAGACTCATCAAGAAAAAGAGGGAGAGGACTCAAATCAATAAATTTAGAAATGAAAAAGGAGAAGATATAACAGACACCACAGAAATACAAAGCATCCTAAGAGACTACTACAAGCAACTCTATGCTGATAAAATGGACAATCTGGAAGAAATGGACAAATTCTTAGAAAGGTATAGCCTTCCAAGACTGAACCAGGAATAAATAGAAAATATGAACAGACCAATCACAAGTAATGATATTGAAACTGTGATTAATAGTCTTCCAACAAACAAAAGTCCAGAAACAGATGGCTTCACAGATGAATTCTATCAAACATTTAGAGAAGAGCTAACACCCATCCTTCTCAAACTCTTCCAAAAAATTGCAGAAGAAGGAACACTCCCAAACTCATTCTATGAGGCTACCATCACCCTGATACCAAAACCAGACAAAGACACTACAAAAAAAGAAAATTACAGACCAATATCACTGATGCATATAGATGCAAAAATCCTCGACAAGGGCTTCCCTGGTGTCGCAGTGGTTGAGAGTCTGCCTGCCGATGCAGGGGACACGGGTTTGTGCTCTGGTCCGGGAAGATCCCACATGCCGCGGAGCGGCTGGGCCCGTGAGCCATGGCTGCTAAGCCTGCGCGTCTGGAGCCTGTGCTCCGTAACGGGAGAGGCCACAACAGTGAGAGGTCCAGTCCGCGTACCGCAAAAAAAAAAAAAAAAAAATCCTCAACAAAGTACTAGCAAACTGAATCCAACAACACATTAAAAGGATCATACACCATGATCAAGTGGGATTTATCTCAGGGATGCAAGGATTCTTCAATATATGCAAATCAATCAATGTGATACACCATGTTAACAAACAGAAGAATAAAAACCATATGATCATCTCAATAGCTGCAGAAAAAGCTTCTGACAAAATTCAACACCCATTTATGATAAAAACACTCCAGAAAGTGGGCATAGAGGGAACCTACCCCAACATAATAAAGGCCATATATGACAAACCCACAGCAAACACCATTCTCAAGTGTGAAAAACTGGAAGCATTTCCTCTGAGATCCAGAACAAGACAAGGATGTCCACTCTCATCACTGTTATTGAACATAGTTTTGAAAGTCCTAGCCACAGCAATCAGAGAAGAAAAAGAAATAAAAGGCATACAAATTGGAAAAGAAGTAAAACTGTCACTGTTTGCAGATGACATGATACTATACATAGAGCATCCTCAAGATGCCACCAGAAAACTACTAGACCTAATCAATGGATTTGGTAAAGTTGCAGGATACAAAATTAATGCACAGAAATCTCTTGCATTCCTATACACTAATGATGAAAAATCTGAAAGAGAAATTAAGGAAACACTCCCATTTACCATTGTAACAAAAAGAATAAAATACCTAGGAATGAACCTACGTAAGGAGACAAAAGACCTGTATGCAGAAAACTATAAGACACTGATGAAAGAAATTAGATACCAATAGATGGAGAGATATACCATGTTCTTCAATTGCAAGAATCAACATTGTGAAAATGACTTTACTACCCAAAGCAATATACGGATTCAATGCAATCCCTATCAAATTACCAATGGCAATTTTTTTTACAGAACTAGAACAAAAAATCTTCAAATTTGTATGGAGACACAAAAGACCCCGAAGAGCCAAAGCAGTCTTGAAGGAAAAAAACAGAGCTGGAGGAATCAGACTCCCTGACTTCAGACTATACTACAAAGCTACAGTAATAAAGACAATATGGTAGTGGCACAAAAACAGAAATGTAGATCAATGGAACAAGATATAAAGCCCAGAGATAAACCCATGCACCTGTGGTCAACTAATCTATGACAAAGGAGGCAAGGATACACAATGGAGAAAAGACAGTCTCTTTAATAAGTGGTGCTGGGAAAACTGGAAGGTTACATGTAAAAGAATGAAATTAGAACACTCCCTAACACCATACACAAAAATAAACTCAAAATGGATTAGAGACCTAAATGTAACACGGACATTATAAAACTCTTAGAGGAAAACATAGGAAGAACACTCTTTGACATAAATTACAGCAAGATCTTTTTTGATCCACCTCCTAGAGTAATGGAAATAAAAACAAAAATAAACAAACGGGACCTAGTGAAATTTAGAAGCTTTTGCACACAGCAAAGGAAACCATAAACAAGACGAAAAGACAACCCTCAGAATGGGAGACAATATTTGCAAACGAATCAACGGACAAAGGATTAATCTCTAAAATATATACACAGCTCATGCAGCTCAATATTAAAAAAACAAACAACCCAATCCAAAAATGGACAGAAGACCTTAATAGACATTTCTCCAAAGAAGACACACAGATGGCCAAGAAGCACGTGAAAAGCTGCTCAACATCACTAACTGTTAGAGAAATGCAAATCAAAACTACAATGAGGTATCACCTCACACCAGTTAGAATGGGCATCATCAGAAAATCTACAAACAACAAATGCTGGAGAAGGTGTGGAAAAAGGGAACCCTCTTGCACTGTCGGTGGGAATGTAAATTGATACAGCCACTATTGAGAACAGTATGGAGGTTCCTTAAAAAATTAAAAATAGAATTACCATATGACCCAGCAATCCCACTACTGGGCATATATCCAGAGAAAACCATAATTCAAAAAGCACATGCACCCCAATGTTCATTGCAGCACTATTTACAATAGCCAGGTCATAGAAGCAACCTAAATGCCCATTGACAGACGAATGGATAAAGAATATGTGGTACATATACACAATGGAATATTACTCAGCCATAAAAAGGAACGAAATTGGGTCATTAATTTAGACGTGGATGGATCTAGAGAATGTCATACATAGTGAATTAAGTCAGAAAGAGAAAAACAAATATCGCATATTAACGCATGTTTGTGGAACCTAGAAAAATGGTACAGATGAACCGGTTTTCAGGGCAGAAATTGAGACACAAACGTAGAAAACAAACGTATGGACACCAAGGGGGCACAGCGGCGGCAGTGGGGGTGGTGGTGTGATGATTGGGCGATTGGGATTGACATGTATACACTGATGTGTATAAAATGGATGACTAATAAGAACCTGCTGTATAAAAAAATAAAATTAAATTAAAAAAATGAATTATCCTTATAGTAGCTCCCCTCCCCCACCACACAGTCTATCCTCATTATTCATGGACTCCATATTTATGAATTTGCCTGCTTGCTAAAATGCACTGACATGCATAGAGCAAAGAAAAATTTGAATCACCCAATCACTCACTGAGGTCAAACAAGGTGATGCTCTGACTTCCTGTTTCAGCTTTCATACTGTAAACATGCCCTTTTCACAGTCTATTTAGTGCGACATTCTTTGCATTTTTATGTTTTTTATTAATTATTTTGCTGTTTAAACTTGCCCCCAAGTATAGTGTTGAAGTGATGTCTAGGGTTCCTAAGCACAAGAAAGCTATTATGTGCCTTATGGAGAAAATACATGTGTTAGATAAGCTTTGTTCAGGCAGAAGTTACAGCAGTGATGCCATGAGTTCAATGTTAATAAAGCAATAATATATATTAAATGAGGTGTTCTTAAACAGAAACACACTAAAACAAGGTTACGTATGGCTGACTGATGAAAGTGTTTTGAACAGAAGGCTCTCCGGAACCTAACCTTGTAATTCCCCTGGGAGCAATGGTTCAGCATTTGCTAATTCACTGTTCCCAGCAAGTTTATAGAACATAACTCTCATTAATAAAAAGAATATAGCTATATATATATATATATATGTATGCATATATAGATCTAAACATATATATGCACATAAAGTTTTTAATGTTATGTTACTATTTGTTAAAAAGTAAATTCAATAACTTAATGTTCACCCTCACAAATTCCTGTTTTAAATATCACATCCATAAAAATTTCAAGTTCTGGGAGCAACTCACTTTCATTCATTCAAACATTATTTAGCTAACACCATTTATTCTCTGCTAGGTTTTGCTGAGAGCACAATAATGGAGAGGACATTGATAGTACCTGCTCTTTCGAAATACATATTCTAAGGGAAGACACAGTCCACTCCCCCCAAAAGACAAGTAAGCACATGAATAAAATGACTTGACATGGTAATTTACGTTATGAAAAGAATAAAGAAGGGACTAAGATCAAAAGTGAAAATGGGGAAACTTACTCTAGGTAGTTTAGTTGGAGCAGGTTTCTGTGGGGGGGTAACGTTTAAGACTGAAACTTGAAAGGATAAAGGGAATTAGACACATGACAAGGGGGAGCACATTCCATTCAGCTGGGAGATGTTATGCTGAGATCAGGAAGTGGAAATGTGCTTGGCCTATTCAGAGAACTAGAAGATGACCAGTGTGACAAGAAGACGAGATGGGAACAGAGTGTAAGTGGAGACATGAACAGGTGATAAAGGATGCAGGAACTGTAGCCTCTGGTACAGAATGTGATTTTACTTCATTATTATGGGATGCCACAGGAGGAATTTAAGCAAAGTATTCACATGATTTCATTTACATTGTAAGACTATTTTTGCTGCAGTATAGAATGGACCAGAGAAGAAAAAGCATTAAAGTTAGGAGACCCAGTGAGAAGCCTATTCCAATAATGTGAGTATAGGCTCACAGATCATGATGATCGTGATAGATCATGATGGTCTAACAAAGGTGAAGCAAAGAGACTGAAGCCAAGAAATCTATTGGACATAGAAGGACATAGGGATGAACTGGATGTAGGATGAAGAAAAGTGAGTATTCAAGGGTAGCCCAAGATTTCTGGCTTAAGTATAAAATAGGGATAATAATGTTTACTTTACATGGTGTACTAGGGGTTAAATAAGGTATTCCATACAAAACACTTATTATGATGCTTGACACGTAGTAAGTACTACATGAATATTAGCTATTATTATCAGATACCATTGTAGAAATAGGTGCTATTTTGTGTTTACAACAGTATTTTTCAAGTAGTTAAATGTCTCCCTGGGTATGTTATTATAGAGAATGATGGTGAATTTAAGGTGAAATTAGAATGCTATTTGACCAAGGGGCCCAAGAATATTGAAATCCTGACTTAGTCTAATAATCCTGCCTTCCCGTGAAGTCTCCAAATTAAAATAACATCTAGTTTACATATAGAATTTGGGCTCTCAAACCCAATATAATTTAGACTGGACCATGAAGACAGTCTTTTTACTATACCAAGTAAGCCTGTGCTAGCTTCTAACCAAAGCAGACTTGTTCACTTATCCTGTGACACCTCCCCGTTCAAGTGGAGTTTGTATCTAAGGTTGGGCTGAGTGAATAGGAGCCATCCTCAACCTCTTGGGAAACTATATGCACTTAATGAAGCACAATCATGGTCTTGGACTCCCCTTAGGGGTAGCAAAAGGGCTGGAGTGAGGGGATGCAGGAAGGCAGAATTCCTGAGCTCCCTTTAAAGGATGAGGTACACTATAAATTGACTTAGAAAATTCTTTTTCTCATGGCTTAAGCTAAAATGGACTTATTTCACTCCCTGGCCAAATCAGTATATATCCTAAAATTACAAGAGAGTAATATGATATACTAATTAAATTAGCCACAGGAAAGACTCCCTTCCTCAGAGAAGGACATAATGAAGTCTGGGGCATGTGAGTTTGGTCCCTTTCGGATGCTATTAAAGCCTGAACCAGCCTAGTGGCTGCAGGCGTGCTCATTCACTCAACATGCATTTATCGAGCTCCTGTTCATTAGGGCCATCACACAACAATCTGATTACTTTTAGTCTTCATGGTTTTCATCATAAAGAAAACTGGATGATATTACTCTTTTCTGGTAAAGGCGGGTGTGTTATTTTTTTTTAATATCAATCAAGTTCAGTTTTGTCAAATACAGCCAAACCTCCTAAAATTTTGAGAGAAGTGTAACAGAATAGGTAATCTTTCTTTTTTTGTGTTTATCTAATTGCATCAGCACAAAATGCTTATTTGCCACTCAGGGTAAAACTGTTAAATGAATAATTAATTTTTTTGCTGGCTGCATCTGTTTAACATGTCAGTTCTTCCAGTAAAAAGGAAGACACTTTTTACTGAGTGATACACTATTTATCATTTATTCATTAGATTTCTGAAAATGTGCTTGTGTTTTAAGACTAGTTACACAACAGAAAAAATATTTTTTAAAATACTGAGGATCCCCCCAGAAAAATACTCAAAGGTACACATACATACATATACACACACATAAATATACATAAGCTTGGAATCCTATCTTGTTACACCAGGGTGGTAGGTAGGCAAAAGAAGAAACTTGCAAACATGCTGAAAACAGCAGTCAGAGAAGTCTGAAGATGCTGGTCTCTCCTATATAGCTTGTTGATTTCAGCAGCTTATGATTGCATAGTATGAACTAATTAAGTCAATACTTACAACACTGGCTAGCCATCAGAAAGGACCAGAGATAGATAACATAATAAGAGTAGAGAAAACAATGCATATGGATGTATATCATAACTACGGCAACTTTCTATTCTAAGAACCGATTAATGCAAAGTCAGAGAGTCCTCTACTATTTTAATGAGTTCAGTTCATATTCATCAGAATTTAAAATACATAGTAATAGTAGTGATTAATTGTTATAGTTATCATAGTGTGAGTGTATAATAAACTGGAACTCACAGGAGATATCATCTGCTATAGCGTAAAATTCAGTAGAACATAGATTGATTTCAGACTCCTCTAGATTACAGATATTCATCATAGCAAACTAATTTGTCACAAGTGACTGAGAGATGCAATCTTCTCATTATTCAATAATTAATATATATATTGATAAAATATATTGTATATGTAAACACAACGTATAATTTAAATAATTGAGCATAATAAAATCGAATCCTTAAAAATCTCATGAAATATAATTGAGTCTTTATTTGCTATTTCCTGAAATATCTGAATTGCCTTAAGGTTATTCTTTCAAACACCAATTATCTATATACAGTACAGCATCAAAAGTTCTGCACTAGTTTTGTGAATATCAGATAAATGGATCTTTTCTGTATTTTGGCAACCCAGTCCCATAACCTAACCTTAAGAATTTTTCTGTTACTCAGCCCTATTGTATGACAATGATATTTTTGATTCCCCTGAAATTTCACAAGTTCATTTACCAGCTGTCTCAGAGTTTAAGAACAGCTTTTTCGTCATGGTAGAACAGCTTATATCTAGTAATTTCACCCACTAAAAAAGGAGAAAACAGAAAAACAACATTGCAAGTTACATTAAAATGTAATCTTTAGACTGTAAAATAACCAGAAATACGATTTCTACCCAATTAAGTAGCAGAGAATACATTCTAATGACTGCATTTACAGAAGATACCAGCAATCGTTAGTAAACAAACTGCATGCAAATTCACCAGGTAACTGAGAACACCAGGATAATAAAGTTCCTTTTAAGTGCACTGAATATAAAAACAAATAAACAAAAACAATAAAAAGTGTGCAGCAATCAAACAAAGCCTGTCTTCTTTGTAATGAACCATATACTAATTACCAAAAAGGTTAATGTTAGTGAAGATAAAACAGAAACCTTCTAACTAAAATCTTCATAGAGTCGAAATCTAGTTAAGTTTTGTTAAAACAATAATTCAATGGAGAACAAGCAGAAATACAAAAGAACAAAATTTTCTACCTCCTGGGAGGAAAATACAGAAGGTACTGACAGTGGGTGAGGAGATGGTTTACTTGGGTGGGATAAAAAAGCAACAATGATCATTGAGTCAACCAGCCAGCATTCCAGTTGTTGAATTCAACTGCATCTAATTAAAGGAGTAATGACAATGGGAAAATATTTTGAAATGTGCCATCCATATCCCCTGCTGTAATATATATATATATATATATATATATATATATATATATATATACACACACACACACACACATAAAAGGCAAACCTGAGGCATTTACTTTCATACTGAGGGACATTTTCCTGTCAAAATGTTCTCATTTGATAGCTTCACCCCATAAAATAACTAAACAAAAACAAGCAGCAGGCAAGCTACTCAGCTGGCCAACTAGGTGCTTATTTCAACACTTACAAAGAAATAATGTCAGTGGCATGCCTAATAAAGTGGTCTTCCTTGAGCTGGATGCTTGTCAGTGATGGTGACAATGTATGAGTTGAGTATATCATAAAAACCTTCTTAAATATATAGTTCTTTCAAGCAGTGCACTTATCATTAGATTAGCAATCTGTTGGCTCAATTGAGTATTACTCTTGTGTATAATGTAATTTAGAATATTAGATGTCTTCATGTAGACTTTGCAAAGTGAATGGGTACATCAGAACAGATGGGATGATCTTCCTCTGTCCTCCACCAAAGATAAGATGTAGAGGAAAAAACCATCACTGTGATTGAGTCAGGTCTACTCCTACTACAATAATCTGAAAAAGAGCATCCTGAAAACTCAAATCTCATTTCCCAGTGTTTTTGCTTATCTCCTTTCTTAAAGTGAAAGGGTTTTCATGAAGAAGGTAGGATAGGAGGTCAGACTGGTCTTCATTATTAAGAGATCAAGAAGAGGGTTACAGGGCTGGAGGAGAGGGAAAGATGGCTAGAAGCTTGGTGTTGTAGACCTTTTGGTGTTCTCACTGGTAAAAAGCTCCGAGGCTCCTCTTGTGTACAAGAAGATTGAGAAATGGGGGGAGAGGGGTTTAAAAGTGCTACTGTAGGTTTTAAATTGGATCTTTCTTAATTTCCAGTAAGAAATAAAATGCTTTTAAAATTACCTTTGGGGCTTCCCTGGTGGTGCAGTGGTTGAGAGTCTGCCTGCCAATGCAGGGGACACGGGTTCGTGCCCCGGTCTGGGAGGATCCCACGTGCCGCGGAGCGGCTGGGCCCATGAGCCATGGCTGCTGAGCCTGCGCGTCCGGAGCCTGTGCTCCGCAACGGGAGAGGCTGCAACACTGAGAGGCCCGCGTACTGCATAAAAAGAAAAAAAAAATTACCTTTGGTTGTTGAACTAAGCCTCTTCCAACACAATCCCATCCAGAACTGAGACACCTCAAGGATTCATTAGGGTTACCTATGCCATGGCTCCAACACCTGGAACCTATGATCTAGAGCTACTTCCAAAAATAATAAAAAGTCTATATACCCTTTGATTTGTCCAATGAAGTCATGTAGATAAAATGGTAATGTTTAAAAATCATGACATTACCATGCAAACAGCAGCAAGAAAGAAGTTTCAAATATTCCTCTTTCTTTTAAGGAATGATTCAATGATGTGATTAAGTGAAGAATAAATGGGATTATTTTTTTCTGGTTGTAGTTGTAACTAGTCTTAAAGAAAGCATTAATAAGGCATATAATTCTTTAAATCTCTTGGATCCATTTAATAAAATATGCAAGAACATCTTCCAGATAAAGAGAATTGTGTGTTCCGGTTTATTTTTACCATTGTTTAGGAGTGACCATGAGTGGTTGCTTCATGTTATTGTCTTTAAATTTTAAATTTATTCAGAAACTAAATTCAAATCTATCCTAGAGACACACAGAGATCTTATACATTTTGTATTTTCTCTATGGAAACGTGGCAATCTATTTTTTCACCTTCCTATGGAAATGATCATGAGTTTCAATTTCCTCTAATCAGACTTCTAGTTTTATATTCATTTGAAGATTCAAAGTAAAGTCCTTAGATATTTGAGATATAGCTGGATCACTCTCATTTTGTGTCTTCTCAAGGGGACCGTGACAATCCAGTTATCTCGCAAAATGAATCATGTGAACGAATCTGTCACTGTTAAAGTACTATCTCCTTGTAACAAAGGAAAAGTGCTTTCTTACATTAAAAAGCATCAATATTTATTCAGGAATTATTTCTACTAAAGAGGTTTCAATATTTGGATAGAGGTAAGAATGCAAGCTGCAATGACTTCTGACACCAACTACCAAGAGTTGAGCCAAACTTCACAGGTTAAGGGCACAGTCCTCTACAAGACTGCCCTCCCTTCAGATATCAGCCCCAAGCTCAGGAGTCCCCAGGATACCCTCTGGTTGGCAAAAGATTTGGGTGTTTCCACTACCCCCTCAGTTTCAGTAATTCAATAAAATGACTCATGGAACTCAGAAAAGTGCTATAGTAAGGATTATAGTTTTATTATAGCAAAGGGATATACGTCAGAATCAGTCAAAGAGAAAGTTGCCTTGGGTGAGGTCTGGGAGGATCCCAAACATGAAGCTAATTACATTGTCCTCTCCCCATGGGACTGGAACACATTACCCTCCTGGCACATGGATGTATGACAGACAATGTATTACCAGCCAAGGAAGTTCACCTGAGCTTCACTGTCCAGAGTTTTTACTGGGGTTCCATTACGTAGGCATGATTGATTGGATCATTAACCCAAAGGTTGAATTCAATCTTCAACAGCCCTCCCTTGCCTGGAGATTGGGCTGGTATCATGTGGCTCAAAGCCCCAACCCTCCAACCACATGAATGGTTTTTCTGGCATGACTGGCCCCCATCCTGAATCATCTTGTTAACATAAACTATCTTTGAAACCATTATTATTAACAAAGAAATTCCTATTACTCAGGAATTCTCAAGGGTTTAGAGGTCACCTCCCAGGAACCAGGGACAAAGGCCAGCCATATTCTTTATTACACAAAGCCTAGGAAATCTTATATCTTACTAAATTATTTTACAATCAGTTTTGAACATTTTGGGGGAAGTAGGAACATTTAGGGGAAGTAGTCTTAAACCAAACCCACAACTGGCCCTTGTCTATTGGCCTATATTCAAGTTAGACAAGAAACCGTTTCCAAACATAAATATAAAGCTTCCTATTAAACTCTTACTATAAAATTATTACTTCCTAGGAATGTAATTTCAAATAATGATGAACATGTTATACATTTCCCAAGGCAATAATTATACTAATAACTGGATGGTACATCAGAGTAATGATAAGAACCAGGTTTTGCAGTTACTGCTAGATATGGATTCTAAATTCGTATATTGAACCCATATCTGCCATTTGTTTCTGAAATAGGAAACACATTAAGCATGTTTGCAATTATCAAATAAGATAATGTATTCCTTGGTCTCTGGAAGGGCTCACGCCAAGGAGGACTTCCCAGAATATCTGCTATCTGTGTCCTTGTCCCCACGGTGAGCCACAGCCACCCCCCACGTCTGCAGGAGACACCCCAACACTAGCAGAAGGCAGAAAGCAGAAGCACTACAAGCCAGCAGCCTGTGGAACAAAAACCACATTCACAGAAAGACAGACACGATGAAAAGGCAGAGGGCTATGTACCAGATGAAGGAACAAGATAAAACCCCAGAAAAACAACTAAATGGAGATAGGCAACCTTGCAGAAAAAGAATTCAGAAAAATGATAGTGAAGATGATCCAGGACCTCAGAAAAAGAATGGAGGCAAGGATCAAGAAGATGCAAGAAATGTTTAACAAAGACCTAGAAGAATTAAAGAACAAACAAACAGAGATGAACAATACAATAACTGAAATGAAAAATACACTAGAAGAAAACAATAGCAGAATAACTGAGGCAGAAGAACAGATAAGTGACCTGGAAGACAGAATGCTGCAATTCACTGCTGTGGAACAGAATAAAGAAAAAAGAATGAAAAGAAATGAAGACAGCCCAAGAAACCTCTGGGACAACATTAAACATAACAACATTCACATCATAGGGGTCCCAGAAGGAGAAGAGAGAGAGAGAGGACCAGAGAAAATATTTGAAGAGATTATAGTTGAAAACTTCCCTAACATGGGAAAGAAAATAGCCATCCAAGTCCAGGAACTGCAGCAAGTCGCATACAGGAAAACCCCAGGAGAAACACACTGAGACACATAGTAATCAAATTGGCAAAACTTAAAGACAAAGAAAAATTATTGAAAGCAGCAAGGGAAAAATGACAAATAAAATACAAGGGACCTCCCATAAGGTTAACAGCTGATTTCTCAGCAGAAACTTTACAAGCCAGAAGGGAGTGGCATAATATACTTAAAGTGATGAAAGGGAAGAAACTACAAGCAAGATTACTCTACCCGGCAAGGATCTCATTCATTTCGATGGAGAAATCAAAAGCTTTACAGAAAAGCAAAAGCTAAGAGAATTCAGCACCACCAAACCAGCTTTACAACAAATTCTAAAGGAACTTCTCTAATGGGAAACACAAGAGACCAAAAGAACCTACAAAAACAAACCCAAAACAATTAAGAAAATGGTCATAGAAACATACATATACATAACTACCTTAAACGTGAATGGATTAAATGCTCCAACCAAAAGATACAGGCTTGCTGAATGGATACAAAAACAAGACCCATATATATGCTGCCTACAAGAGACCCACTTCAGACCTAGGGACACATACAGACTGAAAGTGAGGGGATGGAAAAAGATATTCCATGCAAATGGAAATCAAAAGAAAGCTGGAGTAGCAATACTCGTATCAGATAAATTTACTTTAAAATAAAGAATGTTACAAGAGACAAGGAAGGACACTACAAAATGATCAAGGGATCAATCCAAGAAGAAGATATAACAACTATAAATATATATGCACCCAACATAGGAGCACCTCAGTACATAAGGCAACTGCGAACAGCTATAAAAGAGGAAATCGACAGTAACACAATAATAGTGGGGACTTTAACACCTCACTTACACCAATGGACAGATCATCCACATTGAAAATAAATAAGGAAACAGAAGATTTAAATGACACAATAGACCAGGTGGATTTAATTGATATTTATAGGACATTCCATCCAAAAACAGCAGATTACACTTTCTTCTTAAGTGCACATGGAACATTCTCCAGGATAGATCACATCTTGGGTCACAAATCAAGCCTCAGGAAATTTACGAAAATTGAAATCATACCAAGCATCTTTTCTGACTAAAATGCTATGAGATTAGAAATCAATTACAGGGAAAAAAATGTAAAAAACACAAACACAGGGAGGCTAAACAATATGTGACTAAATAACCAAGAGATCACTGAACAAATCAAAGAGGAAATAAAAAAAATACCTAGACACAAATGACAATAAAAACACGATGATCCAAAACCTACAGGATGTAGCAAAAGTAGTTCGAAGAGGGAAGTTTAGAGCTATACAAGCCTAGTTCAAGAAACAAGAAGAGCCTGAAATAAACAATCTAACCCTATACCTAAAGGAACTAGAGAAAGAAGAAAAAACAAAACCCAATGTCAGCAGAAGGAAAGAAATCATAAAGATCAGAGCAGAAACAAATGAAATAGAAACAAAGAAAACAATAGCAAAGATCAATAAAACTAAAAGCTGGTTCTTTGAGAAGATAAAAATACCTGATAAACCATTAGCCAGACTCATCAAGAAGAAGAGGGAGAGGACTCAAATCAATGAAATTAGAAATGAAAAAGGAGAAGTTAAAACAGACACTGCAGAAATACAAAGCATCCTAGGGTACTTCTACAAGCAACTCTATGCCAATAAAATGGACAACCTGGAAGAAATGGACAAATTCTTAGAGAGGTATAACCTTCCAAGACTGAACCAGGAAGAAATAGAAAATATGAACAGGTCAATCACAAGTGATGAAATTGAAAGTGTGATTAAAAATCTTCCAAGAAACAAATGTCCAGGACCAGATGACTTCACAGGTGAACTCTATCAAACATTTAGAGAAGAGCTAACACCCATCCTTCTCAGACTCTTCCAAAAAATTGCAGAGGAAGGAACACTTCCAAACTCATTCTATGAAGCCACCATCACCCTGATACCAAAACCAGACAAGGATACTACAAAAAAAGAAAATTACAGACCAATATCACTGATGACTATAGATGCAGAAATCCTCAACAAAATACTTGCAAACAGAATCCAACAACACATTAAAAGGATCATACACCATGATCAAGTGGGATTTATCCCAGGGATGCAAAGATTCTTCAATATACGCAAATCAATCAACGTGATACACCATATTAACAAATTGAAGAATAAAAACCATATGACCATCTCAATAGAGGCAGAAAACGCTTTTGACAAAATTCAATACCCATTTATGATAAAAATTCTCCAGAAAGTGGACATAGAGGGAACCTACCCCAACATAATAAAGGCCATATATGACAAACCCACAGCAAACATCATTCTCAATGGTGAAAAACTGAAAGCATTTCCTCTAAGATCAGGAATGAGACAAAGATGTCCACTCTCACCACTATTATTCAACATAGTTTTGGAAGTTTTAGTGATAGTCATCAGAGAAGAAAAAGAAATAAAATGAATACAAATCGGAAAAGAAGAAGTAAAATTGTCACTGTTTGCAGATGACATGATACTATACATAGAGAATCCTAAAGATGTCACCAGAAAACTACTAGATCTAATCAATGAATTTGGTAAAGCTGCAGGATACAAAATTCATGCACAGAAATCACTTGCATTCCTATACACTAATGATGAAAAATCTGAAAGAGAAATTAAGGAAACACTCCCATTTCCCATGCAACAAAAAGAATAAAATACCTAGGAATAAACTTACCTAGGAAGACAAAAGACCTGTATGCAGAAAACTATAAGACACTGATGAAAGAAATTAAAGATGGTACCAACAGATGGAGAGATATAACATGTTCTTGGATTGGAAGAATCAATACTGTGAAAATGACTATACTAACAAAAGCAATCTATGGATTCAATGCAATCCCTATCAAATTTCAATAGCATTTTTTTATGGAACCAGAACAAAAAATCTTAAAATTTGTACAGAGACAAAAAAGACCCCGAATAGCCAAAGCTGTCTTGAGGGAAAAAAACAGAGCTGGAGGAATGAGACTTTCTGACTTCAGACTATACTACAAAGCTACAGTAATCAAGACAATATGGTACTGGCACAAAAACAGAGACAAAGATCAATGGAACAAGACAGAAAGCCCAGAGATAAACCCACGCACCTATGGTCAACTAATCTATGACAAAGGAGGCAAGGATATACAATGGAGAAAAGACAGTCTCTTCAATAAGTGGTGCTGGGAAAACTGGACAGCTACATGTAAAGGGATGAAATTAGAACACTCCCTAACACCATACACAGAAATAAACTGAAAATGGATTAGAGACCTAAATGTAAGACCCGACAGTGTAAAACTGTTAGAGGGAAACATAGGAAAAACAGTCTTTGACATATATCACAGCAAGATCTTTTTTGATCCACCTCCTAGAGTAATGGAAATAAAAACAGAAATAAACAAATGGAACCTAAAGAAACTTAAAAGCTTTTGCACAGCAAAGGAAACCATAAACGTGACGAAAAGATAACCCTCAGAATGGGAGAAAATATTTGCAAATGAATCAACGGACAAAGGATTAATCTCCAAAATATATAAACAGCTCATGCAGCTCAATATTAAAAAAACAAAAAACCCAATCCACAAATGGGCAGAAGACCTAAATAGACATTTCTCCAAAGAAGACAAGCAGATGGCCAAGAAGCACATGAAAAGCTGCTCAACATTACTAATTATTAGATGAATTCAAATCAAAACTACAATGAGGTATCACCTCACACCAGTGAGAATGGGCATCATTAGAAAATCTACTAAAAACAACTGCTGGAGAGGGTGTGGAGAAAAGGGAACCTTCTTGCAGTGTTGGTGGGAATGTAAATTGATACAGCCTCTATGGAGAACAGTATGGAGGTGCCTTAAAAAACTAAAAATAGAATTACCATATGATCCAACAATCCCACTGCTGGGCATATACCCAGAGAAAACCATAATTCATAAAGACACATGCACCCCAATGTTCACTGCAGCCCTATTGACAATAGCCAGGTCATGGAAGCAACCTAAATGCCCATCGACAGATGAATGGATAAAGAAGATGTGGTACATATATATAATGGAATATTACTCAGCCATAAAAAGGAACGAAATTGGGTCATTTGTTGAGACACGATGGATCTAGAGACTGTCATACAGAGTGAAGTGAGTCAGAAAGAGAAAAAGAAATATCATATATTAACGTATGTATGTGGAACCTAGAAAAATGGTACAGATAAACTGGTCTGCAGGGCAGAAGTTGAGACACAGATATAGAGAACAAACGTATGGGCACCAAGGTTGGGAAAGCGGCGGGGGTTGGTGGTGTGATGAATTGGGCGATTGGGATTGACATGTATACACTAATGTGTATAAAATTGATGACTAATACGAACCTGCTGTATAAAAAAATAAATAAAATGAAATTCAAATATTAAAAAAAGATAATGTATTCCTTGAATATATTAAATGTACAGTAAATGGATTCTATTATTATTATTACTATATATATACGTGAGGTGAAATATATAGAGATTTTGTGGTCTATTTTTATATATATATATATATAAAAAATAAATGACAACACAAAGACAAGAACGTTCCTTGGAAAAAGAGAACTAAATATCTTGTTGATCCATGAAACTTTTATATATTGACATTCAAGTATAAGTCATAAAAGCCCATTGGAACTACTGATGTGTCAGAATGTGTGAAAATAATAAAACCCACATGTAGGGGACTTTCCTGGTGGTGCACTGGTTAAGAGTCCTCCTGCCAATGCAGGGGACACGGGTTCAATCCCTGGCCCGGGAGGATCCCACATGTCGTGGAGCAACTAAGCCCGTGCGCCACTACTACCAAGCCTGCGCTCTAGAGCCCATGCTCCACCACAAAGAGAAGCCACCACAATGGGAATCCCGCGCACAGCAACGAAGAGTAGCCCCCGCTCGCCACAACTAGAGAAAGCCTGCGCACAGCAACAAAGACCCAATGCAGCCAAAAAATAAAAATAAAATTTTAAAAACCCCACATGCTGAGTTTTTGAAGTTCCTTAAATTTCTTACAACTCTCCTCTTGTCCACCCCTTAATCTTTTCTAATATGTCAAAACACTGGCAATTCAGCCGTTAACACAAGAAGTATCAGTCACTTCCCTCAAGAAACTGATATTAGAGTGGGGGAATAATTAACAAAATAAAAAATAAACTATAGAGAGTTTTAGAAGATCAATCTATGAAAAAAATAATCTAGAAAGATGAGGATGAAGAGGTGAGGCTTGCAAATTTAAATAGGATTCCCAGGGAAACTGCAACCTGAGGGTGGTGAAAAAGAGAAGAAAATTCCAGGCAGAAGGAACAGCAACTGCAGTGGCTCTGAGGCAGAAGTCTGCCTTCTTTCTTCAAAAGGCGGCTAATAAGGTCAGCGTTGCCTAAGTGGAGTGAGCAATGGGAAAGGAGTAGGAAATGCAGTCAGAGAGGTAATGTGGGGGGATGGGAGCCAAGTAGATCATTGAAGGTTTGGTCCTTATCTTGGAGAGCCATTGAAGGGTTCTGAGCAGAGGAGTGACATGTTTTAAAAGGATTCTGTCTGCTGTGTTCAGAACAAAATGAAAGGGAGAAGGTGAAGAAATAAGAAAACTATTTAGGATGCTATTGACAATATGCCAGGTGAGAGATGAGAGTGGTTTGGATCATGGTGGTATTGGCAGGGGAGGGGGTGTGAAAGCGTTTAGTTTCTGGGTATATTTTGAAGGTAAAATCAAAAGGGTTTGATGGCAGATTGTGAAGCTTGTAAGAAAAAGAATAACCAAGGATGACACCGAGATATTTAGCCTAAGGAAGAGGAAGCATGGAACTGCCATTAACTAAGATGGAAAGACTGAGAGAGAAGTAGACTTTGGGGGAAGGGAAGGTAAAGAGCCAGAATTCTAATCTACGTTTGTCTGATTCCAAAGCTTGTACTCTTAACTACAACAAGTCAGTATACCAGCTTTCATTTACTGGACACCTGTAATGTTGAGAGGGCTATGGTTTACATATTTTGCCTTATTAAATTCTTTCAAGAAGCCTATGATGATGAAAATAACAATAGGAAAAACATATAATGCTTACTATGTGTCCTTAACAGTTATATACCTCCCTGCCCCCTGCACACATACTCATGTAACCCTCACAGTAATCATAGGGGTAGATAACTCCTAAGTCCATTCTTTTATCATCAGGGAGGGATGTAGAACTGAAGGTGGAGGGTCAAAGGGCTTGTAACCTAGAGATCACACTAATGTTTGTTCCTTACATAGTCCTTTGGCCAATGGATTATAGAGAATAGCACCTTTCAACTTTTCCTAGGAGAGGGGCCAGGAGTAACAACAGAATCAGTGGCAGTGGCCTGCTATTTCTGGGAACTCTGCTTACGGACTCTAAAGTAATCTAAATGTATGTGGATGTGTGTGTGTGTGTGTGGGGTGTGTGTGTGTGTGTGTGTGTGTGTGTGTGTGTACATGTTTAGTTTTACTGTATTAGTTTCCTAGGGCTGCCATAACAAGGTACCACAGACTGGGTAGCTTAAAAAACAGACATTTATTTTCTCACAATTCTGGAGACTAGAACTCCAAGATCAGTCGGCAGGGTTGGTTTCCTCTGAGGCCTCTCTGATTTGCTAGTAGATGGCCACCTTCTCCCTATGTCTTCATGTGGTCATCCATCTGTGGGTGTCTATGTTCTAATCTCATTTTATAAGGACACTTGGCAAATTGGATTAGGGCCCACTTTAATGACCTCATTATGACTTAATTTCCTCTTTAAAGACCCTCCCTTCAAATACAGTCACATTCTGAGATGCTGGGGGTTAGGACTGCAATACATGAATTCGGGGCTTGGGTGGGGGGAGGACACAATTCAGCCTATAACTGTTACCTAACATTTGTTCCTTAAAATCTTCTTGATGCAGTAGTTAGCAAATCTCTTTCCCCCTGAACCTTAAAAGTAGATTCTAAATGTCTGTCAACGGATGAGGGATATACAGAGGCAGCAGTGTGATGGCCCCTGGGTCTCTTTTACTCTAATGGCCTTTTCTCCTCCACCTGTACTCTATGTCTCAGACATGGGAAGACAGACAGCAGGTAGTGACAGCACCTGGCTCACTCTTGGGTATTGCAATAGCATGCACAGTGAGGAAAGTTTAGTCAGAAGATAACCGATTAGTCAGTTCTGTCAGTAATTCAGGAAAACTTGTACCACCTACCCTCTGCTACATGATGGAAGAGAAAAATAAATGCTTTTCAAACTCTTAAATTTTTGAAGCTGAGACTAAGCTGACAGACACATATCAATGTTGAGCTTCTATGGCTTTAAGTCAGTTTCATAAGATTTTTTTAAAGTTGAATTGGACACTTCAATTTTCCTATTTTCCTTCAATAGGAAAGATATGTAGAATTGTTCAGAATGTCTATTGATGGAAAGATACTGGAGATTTTTATTAAAAATCTACATGTAAATGTATTCCCTCAAGATTGTAAAGTATTCTCTCTTCTGAAGTACAAAACTGATTAAACTCACCTAGAAATAATCTAGATTCTTTCCATACATGAAATGAGTACAATTTTAGCTAAAGGGGAAATAGACATTGTCTATTTTCCAGGAATTCTATAAAAACAGTAGACTGACAAAAGTTCACTAAAACAATAATGTGAAATAGACTTGCAAGCTGCTTTCAGAAATGCATTAATATTCAATAGTTACTGGTGACTATAACCCTGGAGATGAACCTATTGGGTCAACCTTACAACTCACTGGAAGAACTGAATAACGTAGGGAGATGGATTTGCCACACGCTTGAAAGTAGGACGGCAGGGCAGAAGCATCATCAAATTGTAAGGTCCTTAAATTCAAATCTGAAGAAGATATTGTGGGAAGAGACAGAACTCCAGTATCCAATTCTGTATTCACAACCTAAGGTTTAATGGGTTAAATATGGCTTCTGTTTACAAAGCTTTTAGTTGATTTCTACTGGGGACTTGGTCCTGATGACCCACTTCCCCAGGCCTCCAAAGAAGGCCTTAAAGACTGGGTCACTTCTAACTCCCGCCTCATTACACAGACCTAGAAGAAATGTAGATCCTGAGTTTAGAATGAGAACCAAGCTGAAGGTATTTGGGAAGAGTTAAACCTTTTGAAGTTTTTGGTAATGGAATTAAATGCTTGGTTTGAATTAGAAATGGCAAGTTTCAAGTTGCAGCATTTATTAGACTGTCTCCTCCACGATAAGAACAATTGCAATATCTACTTATATTTTCAAAAAGCTTTATAACTTATGAAGCTTTTTATATTTGTTATTTCATTTAATAAATTTTTTACAATGTAGAGAAAAGTCCAGGATTCAGCTTCTAAAGGCCTTTGTTCGTGTGTCTGAGCCTTGATTTCCTCACCTATGCTGGAGATAATCACATGAACTCTACTTAACTCAAGGGACAGTTATGAATGTCAAAGGATATAGTATTATAAGAAAACAATTCCAATTCCATTGTTAGGTTTTATTTTTTATTTATTTTTATTTGTTTTGCGGTATGCGGGCCTCTCACTGTTGTGGCCTCTCCCGTTGCGGAGCATAGGCTCCGGACGCACAGGCTCAGCGGCCATGGCTCATGGGCCCAGCCGCTCCGCGGCATGTGGGATCTTCCCGGACCGGGGCACAAACCCGCGTCCCCTGCATCGGCAGGCGGACTCTCAACCACTGTGCCACCAGGGAAGCCCTAGGTTTTATTTTTATAACAGATTTTATTAAACCACAACCTATTAATTAATCATGTATAATTTTTTCTGGTGAATGATGACGAGAATGGCTCCACTGTCCTGACAATGGAGCTGCCATAATCTTTAAAACAAGACTTAAGTATTATATAAAGTTGAGGGAATTGAGTTCTTATGGTCATTATACCTATGAAGACTGAGAATTTTAGTTAGTTAATGATCACCTTGGATACATCTAGCAGCTAGTAATGGAAAAAGATTAAAAAATTGCCAGTGAGAGGGCTTCCCTGGTGGTGCAGTGGTTGAGAGTCCGCCTGCCGATGCAGGGGACACGGGTTCGTGCCCCGGTCTGGGAGGATCCCACATGCTGCAGAGCGGCTAGGCCCGTGAGCCATGGCCGCTGAGCCTGCATGTCCGGAGCCTGTGCTCCGCAACAGGAGAGGCCACAACAGTGAGAGGCCCGCGTACAGCAAAAAAAAAAAAAAAATTGCCAGTGAGAAAGGTAGTTATTTCTTCCTTTAGGATGTGAAAATAACAATTTCCACTTATTGAGCACCTACTTTGTGCCAAACACTGTTCTAGGTGCTTTGTATATTTCATTTTCATCCTTACATGAGGATGTGTTTACTTTTATTCTGTGTGTGTGTGGGGGGGGGGGGTGAGGGAGAAGCTGAGAGAGGTTAAGCAACTTGCAATTTACCAAAGGTTTCCTCAACCAGGAAGTAATGGAGCTGAGATCTGAGTCCAGATCTGTTCAGCTCTAAAGTCCCTTGTTCTTTCTAATCAAGATTTTACCACATAAATATTGACAATTACCATGTGTTCTTGTATCTGAATGCATGGAGGTCTAGTAGGGCTAAGACGAAGATGTACATGTTTCTACGCATGTCAGAATTAGCACAGATACTCTGCAAAAGGCTGCGATTACATTTGACTTTGTCTCAGCTTCTCCTCTCATGTTCCTAAGGGCGTCCTCATACTAATGCCACAAGAAGGGGATAAAAGAGATTATTCACCAAAACACTTCATGGAGAGGCCGTTGTCTGTGTTAGAAAGAAATACTTTGAGGAGTCATTAGAGGAGGAAGTTCCAAGGGTGGGGAACTGCAGCAAGCAACAGTTGTTAATGCCCTATGCATAAGTCAAAGAGAGGAACTTTTGTTGTTCCTAAGAAGGAGAAAGAAAAACTGAAATGAAGATGGAAAGTTAGCTAACAAGCTTGGGTCCTGAGCAATGAAAGGGCCAGAGAATGAAGCTCTTAATACAGGGAAGCCAAAAAGAGTCATAGGAGAGAACAAACACATGTTAGGGGTTCTCCAATTGGTCGGTTGAGGAGTATAATGTAAACACTTTATTCCACTTCCTTCAGGAAAATTTACTATAAAACTTAATACGATATTGGGGAAATGCGATGGTCCAAATTTTTGTGCCCCCCCCCTCAATTTATATGTTGAAATTTTAATGCCTAATGTGATGGTTTTAGGAGGTGGGCCTTTGGAAAGTGCTTACTTAGGTCATGAAGGTGAAGCCCTCATGAATGGGAATCATGGTCTTATAAAAGAGACCCTGCAGAACTCCCTAGCCCCCTCCAACCATGTGAGGACACAGCAAGAAGGTGCTGGCTATGAACCAGGAAGAGGGCCCTCACCAAAACATGGCCAGGCTGGCACCTTGATCTTGAACTTCTCAGCCTCCAGACTGTGAGAAATACATTTCTGCTGTTTATAAGCTACCCAGTCTGTGGTATTTTGTTACAGCAGCTCAAATGGACTGCCATAGGTTTGTACATTAATTTGGAGGAGACTAGAAGTGTTGAATTCTCAGTTAGGGTCAACATAGGATAAAACAGCACATGTGCACAGAGAAGGTGGAGGATAGGGGACATCAACATCTGCATTATGTAGTCCTCTGCTTGTGGCATCCCTTCCCCACCACCATCATTTCTACCCTCCCTCAAAGTGAACCACCTTGTGAAATATTATTGCCCCCTTCCCATCAAACTTGTTCTCTGAGTGCACTTAAACTAGGCAAACATTCCGATGTCCTTAATAAAAATAATTCTGAGAATTTTAGCATTGTGTGGAACCTCAGAGCTAATATAATCCTGCTCCTTGGAGTTTAATTCCCCCCTTGGTGGAATATTCTTGAAAGTATTTGGTACATAGCAAGCATTCAACAAGTGTTTGTTAATGTGCCAAACTGTACTACTATTCACCAATATTTACTTTCCCTTCTCATCCTGGGGGAAGATTATAGCACCTCCCCCATTAAAATCTGGACTAGTCCCTGGACTTGCCTTGATCAATGAGTGGGATGAAAGTGACATTTGCCACTTGGAGGACAATCACCCTAAGGAACCAGAGCCCATGGGTTTCCATATGTCTCAGATGACAAGGTGAAAGTGCTATAGGTTTTGAAAGATGGACATGGATTGCTTATTGATGGTCCAAGGTTAGAGAGGGCAGCATTAGGGTCCAGAGAGGAAATTACTAAAAGTAAAATAAGTTAACTTATTCCAGTTTTTCTCATTGCCTAGAGAGAGTTTTAATGAATAACTAGAGGAAGAAGGAGAAGAGAGGAAAATTTTATGCCTTTGAAAAATTTAGGAAAATGGAGCTCCCTGACAGAAAAACAAAGAGCCAAGTCACCTGAGTGTCTCCAGGTCATCAGAAGGAACTCAGAAAGCAGGACTGCTTCTACCTCAATTCCTACTCTTTCCAGCCCCATAAGAGCAAACTTTTTTAAAACATATTTAAATATTATTAAAATATTAGAACAAAGCATTAATAAGGAGGGTAGACTTTCCATTTTTAAATTGTGAAATAAAAATGGCAATTTTTACTTTTCCTCTTGGAAATCAGACAAAAGCAACAAGAAGAAAAATGAAAACTTTATCTTCACTAAAAAGTTGGAGAGGTCATTAATTCCAAATCACACTATATGAGGGAGGTCAAATAGGATTGTGGGAAGATGCTGAGAGAAGATGACCACATTGCAGGTCTCAGAAAAATATGGCAAAGCACAATTTCCCACAGTATTCAAAGACAATAGTATAACAAGGATGTGTGTGTGCATTGGCATTAGGAGTCATGGACCTAGTTTATCAAGAAAGACTTAGAAGTGAGGTGAGATGTAGGAAGTGAGGAATCATGCAGACAAACTATATTTATAAGAAACTCACTGAGATCAGGTGAAAAGGAAATATTCTGCATTGTTAGCAGTCCTGCACGTCATATCTTAGTTGCCTCAGGAAAAGAAAAGACTAAAAGAACCCAATCACACACCAAACACTGTGTCACAGGTCCCTTCCCCACACACTCCTTAATAATACTCCTGAAAATAACTTCTCCTGAAAATAATACTCCTGAAAATAACTACTCCTGAAAATAACTTCTCATTCAAGGGTAGACTAGAATCTATATAAATACCCTGTGAGGAAAGAAAATGAGTGAAGAACAGAGAAAAATGACAGAAGAAGGAAACTTTTTAGAATAATGTTGCCATAGGTTAAATGAGTAACCAAGCATATAGCCAAGAAAAAGAAAACCTAAATAAAGCAATTGCTTCCATAAATCAAGGACACAAGGCAGAGTTCACCTGCATTGTAGAAGGATAAGACAAGACAACAAAAGAAATGAAAATAAACTTAGCTACAGATTCTTGAGTGTTACGTGAAATAAAATTTCATGTAACAACACCTCTGAGAAACAAAAGACTTGCACAAACAGAAAACATGCTACTGATTCAGGTAGGAGGATTCAACATCTTTGTGGGTTAATCTATAAATTTAATACAAGTTAACTCATCATGTCAATAAGATATGTTTTGGAGCTATGCAAGCAAAACTTAAAATTAAAATAAAAACAGAAATATTCAAGAATAACCAGGAGTCTTCTGAAACAGAAAAGTAATAAGCTGAAGAAAGGGAGAACTAGCCCTACAAAATTCTGAAACATAAAGTGAAACATTAAAAGAGTTTGGAACTACTACATGAATAGTCAAACAGATCAATGGAACAAAAGAAATTCCAAAATAGGCCAAAATGCATTTGAAAAATTAATATATGACAAAGGAGACATTTCAAATTAATGGATTAAAGGTTAATTAGTCAATAAGTGATGTTGGAATAATGGCTAGTCATTTTGAAAACAATTAATTTAGGTCCCTACCTCAGAACTTACACCAAAATAGATTCTTTATGGATCAAAGATTTAAATTTTTTAGAAGTCTAAAGGAAATATACAAAGTATCTCAATAAAATCAGACTGGGAGGGCTTCCCTGGTGGCGCAGTGGTTGAGGGTCCGCCTGCCGATGCAGGAGACACGGGTTCGTGCCCCGGTCCGGGAAGATCCCACATGCCGCGAAGTGGCTGGGCCCGTGAGCCATGGCCGCTGAGCCTGCGCGTCTGGAGCCTGTGCTCCGCAGAGGGAGAGGCCACGACAGTGAGAGGCCCGCGTACCGCAAAAAAAAAAAAAAAAAAAAAAAAGATAAAAAAAATCAGACTGGGAAAAATCTTTCTAATTATGACACAAAACACAGATGCCATAAAACTGATAAATTAGGTTCAACAGAAGTTGTAAGTTTTTGCATTGACTAAAAGCACTGTAAATGAAGTCAAAAGACAAAAAATAAATTAGGAAAAGTATTTATAATTTATATTGCAGATAGGAGATAATTTCTTGATCTACTATCAACATGTTATAAAATAACAATAAGATGAACAACAAAATAGAAAAATGGGTTGGTGTGTCAGGGGTTCTCAGACTTGATGATTCACTAGAAGGACTTGACTAAGAAAAGCTGTTATAGTCATGATTACTGTTTATTACAGTGAAAGAATACAGATTAAAATCAGCAAAAGGAAAAGGCACACAGGAGAAATCCCGGAGAAACCAAGTACAACCTTCCAGGTGTCCCAAGAGCCAGTGGAGTCACATGGACACACATAATTCTTTCAGCAATGATGTGTGACAATGCATGCAAAGTGTTATCAAGCAGCGAAGCTCACCCAAGTCTTGGTGTCCAGGACTTTTACTGGGAGTCAGCTATGTAGGCAGGTCATATCTGTGCCACTGACCTCAGCTACTCAGACCCTACGTACCCCAGAGCAAAAATCCTTGTTTTCTATTAGATACCATAAATGCAGCAATTCAAGAGAAAACTGTTGGAAAACACGTTCAACTCACCTTCTGCAGCTTTTTATCTCTTCAAATTCTCGAATTCACTGTGCTCTTTTGGAAGCTAAGTGGATTTTTTTCATATGCATGGCTTTCCACACAACTGAAACTGCTAAATAATTATTAAGGTTCTGCTCCACTTAGAAAACCTGTACTAATTAGTTGTAATAGGTTAAATCCCATTACGATCAATTCCCTAATAATGAATATCTCTGTAATTTCAAAGATTTTCAAGTCCTAATCCCTTGCTCACTTATTATTATACCTGATGTTGAACACAATGATATTGCAAGGAAATGGAAGTATTTGAGCATCTTGGTAATGAAATTTCAAGATGCTTGATGAGAAAGCATCCTATAAATTACTAATACTTGGAAATTTTTAAGAATATGTCATTTAGAAATGAATCTGTGTGCCTAATGTGACTGTCTGCTTTTTATTACTCAGAATCTGTGAATCAAAGCAGGATGCTATGATCTCTTTTCTTTTGTGACTAGTACCTTTCTAAGCTCTTAATCTTCCATTATGACTAACTGCCCTCAATGGTCTGGAGATGAATATGATATCGTAGTCTGAGAATATGTTAAATGATGCTTTCTAAATGAAACGCTTCATTTAACCTTGGAGACCTCCTTAAAATTTTATTTCCCATATGATAATTCTTAGTTAACACTAAGGATAAAAGGGTAAGGAGACAGATAATGTATACACAGGTAACTACGGGGAAGCAATATGAGCACAGCTAGGGTTAGCCCCTAGAGACTGCGATGTATAGTGAGTCAGTTAAGAGTATGGGCTCCAAGTTAGACAACCCAAGTTCAAATTCCAGTTTGGCCACTAACTTGTTTGTGTAATTAGATTGAGCAGATTACCGAAATCCTTTTAAAATTCATTTTCTTATATGTGAAATGGGGATAATACTAGTGTCTACTGCAAAGAGTTGTTAAGAGCATTACATAAGACCATCTATATGAAGTGTGTAGTAAAGCCTTCATTCGTTATTGTTCAAGGTCATGTTTTGATGCGAGCTTCAAATTTTATAGGAAGAGGAGAATAAGTTTACCCACAAACCAGGGTGCTCTTATTTAAACAGGATCAAGAATTCAAAGGCTACCCAGAGAGCAGAAGATGTGCTATAGAGATAGCTCAAGATTAATCTGAATAATGATTGAAGGACTTAGAATTGCATGGTAAGGAAAAATGGTCTTGGAATTTTAAAACTATGTGAACCTAGCAACTTGGTTAACCCTCTGAGTCTTACTTTACCAACTATAAAATGGAAACAATATCTTATGAAAATTAAGTATGTCTATGAATATGAAGTAGATAGCACAATTCTTGGCACAGTCTGGGTGCTCAATAAGTGATAGTAACTTTTACTAGGAGGATTTTTATAATTAACTGTTTATATGATTTGCAGTATTAAGAACAAGAGCAAATCTTTCATACAAAGTAAATTGTGTACTAGCTGTGTGTAGAAAAGCAGGATGTATGAAACATACCAAATTAAGAGGGAGACAGGCAGAGCTGCACAAGGACTAGGACACCATGGGGAAATGGGGTGTCCAAGAACTAAGCAAGTCACATCTGCCCACATGACTTTAAAGAGACTCCTTGGGGCACCAAGAAAAGAAGGAGAAAATAAATACATTGATTTCCAGATGGTAGAGTGGGTGGAAAAGAGAAGGAAAATAGAGGAGCTGGAGGTAAACAACAGCTGAGGCCAAAAAAAAAAAAAAAGAAAAATCATGGCAGGAGGATGTTAGGTGATCTTGGTTGAAACAGACTATTCTGTCTGGGACTAAAAATCCTCAGATTAGGAATAAAGATGCAAGAAAAGTATCCCCAGAAACTGTGGTGGTAAAGAGAAAGCAGAGAGCGGCCCCAATGGAGGTACAGACAGTCTGCTAAATGTAACACAGCCTAGTCATTTGATTAGGGCCTAAGACTAGTGGAGGAGATGACTCAAAAGGGAAGGAAACAGAGTTCCAAAGAATCCATGAAGCACTAATTAAAAACACACATGGAGTAAGGACAATCAACAGGAAGAAAATACACACATGAGAACACAAAAAGCTGGAGACATGATCTAAGGGACTCTCAGAGAAGAAAAATTGGATGTATTCCTAGTGCAAAAACATACGCTGATGGGGGAAAAGAGGCAAATAATCCTCATAGAAGAATTCTAAATAATACCTGGAGTTATCTATAGATACCTCCCCACCAAGAGAATGGATTTAATTCCTAGCCCTCCTACCCCGAGGGTGGGCTACATGTAGTGACTTACTTCCCTAGAATAGAGTAGGAGAAACCTGGCAAACACCACCTTAGCCAAGTGATGAAAGTTAATGTTACTATAGTGATTTCATGTGGATATCAGGTCCCCTCTGACGTGATGTAAGGAGAAGGGCACTTCATCCCTGTAGTAGTCTTTCCCAAAACCCATAACTCCATCCTAATCATAATAAAAGGATCAGATAAACCCAGAATGGAGTGCATTCTGCAGGATACCTGACCAGTACTCCTCAAGACTGTCAAGGTCATGAAACTGTCACAGCCCAGAGAAGACTCAAAGACATGACACCTAAATGCAGTGTGATGCAGTAGACTGGATCCTGAAACAGGAAGAGGACAATGGAAAAACTGGTGAGATCCAAATAAACCCTAGAGTTAGTTAACAGTGACCTACCAGTATCAGTGTTTTACTTTTGATGGATGTACCATGGTAAGATGCTAACAATGGGGGAAAGATGCTGAAAGGTACTTTTTCTTTTCTTTTTAATTTTATTGAAGTATAGTTGAGTTACAATGTTGTGTTAGTTTCTCATGTATTTCGTATGGGAACTCACAGTACTCTCTCTGCAACTTCTCTGTAAATCTGAAATTATTCTAAATTAAAATAGCTTTTTTTTTTTTTTTGTGGTACATGGGCGTCTCATTGTTGTGGCCTCTCCCGTTGCAGAGCACAGGCTCCGGACGCGCGGGCTCAGCGGCCATGGCTCACGGGCCCAGCCACTCCGCGGCATGTGGGATCTTCCCAGACCGGGGCATGAACCCGTGTCCCCTGCATCGGCAGGCGGACTCTCAACCACTGCGCCACCAGGGAAGCCCAAAATAGCTTATTTTTAAAAAGATGATAGCATGTCAAAAGGACACAGAAGTTAACTGAAATATCTCCCAATAGCCAAATGATGATGGAATTGGATTAAAATCCAAAGAATAAAATAAATATTCATGATAATATACTGATAAAAGTAAATGACTGAATAAATAAAGTAATCGTGGAGAAGGGACAACTGTTCCTTACAGAAGAATTCCAATTAATAAACGCAGAAGAAATGAGGAAAGTAGATAACACCATTAGAACACCACAGTAATAATTGCTATGGGCATAATCAACCAATGAATGCTAAAGTTAGTGAGAAAGTTCATGGAAAAACAGGATGTCTGCATAGCCCTGAAATTTCTTCCAAATACTTTTTAATTACAAAGGGTGAAAAAGGTAACTTTACAGTGAGGAAACCTGGCAGACACCATCTCGGTTACCAAGTGATCAGCGTCAACATCACCAGTTATAAAACATGAGCAAACATCAGACAAACCCAAAATGAGAGACATGCTACAGAACACCTGAAACAATTCTTAAGAAGTGTCAAGGTCATGAAAGGGAAGGAAAGACACAGAGAAACCATCATAGATCAGAGGCAACTAAGAAGACATGACAACTAATGCAATGTGGGATTCTGGATTGGATACTGGAACAGAATAAGGACACTAGTGGGATTAAGTCTGTCGTTTAGTTAATAGTGTTGCACCAATGCTAGTTTCTTACTTTTGATAAACATATCACAGTTATGGTAAGATGCTGATATTAAGGGATGCTGGATGCAGGACACATGGGAACTCTTTATACTATCTTGCAACCTTTCTGTAAGTCTAAAGTCATTCTAAAATTTAAAAATATATGCAAATCACACACACATACACACCCCAAAGGCTAAACATAAAGAAGGCTCACTTGGGGTTTGGTGTCCAAATATCACCACGTGCCCCCTTTCCTCTTAGTCCTGAATTCTGGCTAATAGTGCATGCTCTCAAAGACTGAGATAACTGGCTAATTCCTAAGCTTTAATCAGCACACCCTTATTGGTGTGGCTGGAGAACACAGTGGAGTCTTCCCACGGCGCTCACTGAGCCTAGCCTGTGGGTCCCCTATCGCTCACATTTGAGTACTCAGGCCCATCAGAGAAGCTAGAGAACAGAAGGCTTCCCACCACACTGGGGAGAGTCTGTCTTTCATGTTCATCATGTGGAGAAAGGTGAAGAAGCAGCAGCAGTACATGATTCGAAAGGCAAGTTCAAAGATGTGAGAGGGTCATGCGAGGCCCTTGATTTCAGTGCAGCCATAGCCCCTGGCTACAATGTCTCAGTGGATATCAAGCTCTCCCCAGTTCCCAGTCTCACCAATCAGATGGTTTATTCCTTTTCCCACTATGAGACTGGGTGAATTCATTGCAGTTATTCTCCCATTCACTGAGAAGTTGATTAGAGGAAGTTTTCTTCAGTATGCCGTTCTCTTGGTGATTGGATTGAAAATCCTTTCATTAAAACATAAGAATGAGGAGCACGAGAGTTTCTCCCCAACAAAAAGGTCCTCGCAAAGAATGTCACAAAAAGGTTTATTTTTTGCTTTACTCTCCATGATGATTATGGTTAAAAGATACGTGATCTTGCTCAGAAAACATAGGGCTGAGGATACAAAGTAAGTGAGGGAAGACCAAATTTGTGAAAGTTTATACTTCCCAAGAGAAATACAAAAAAGGAAAATTTGTTCAATAATATGGCACCATGCCTGCATTTATTAAGATGGGTAACGTTGAATGGAGAACTTAAGTGTATTTACAGAACGGTGGAATGGGTTGGGAAGTAATAAAATATTGGCCCATAAACCCAAATATTTAGATTAGTCCATAATAATACAATACTTAATGCAAACACTAAGAGTATGGAATAACCTCTGAGAAATTATTTAAAATAAAGCATTTAAAATATGAGAGGTAATTAAGGGTAGGTAAGTTTTATTCTATTCTCAAGATGCCAGAGGCCTATGGGGCAGCTTAAAAAGTTATAAGGAGTGAAACAGATGCCCCCACCTGCAGATATAGTTAATGGAGACATTTAGAGAAAAAGTAAAGAAGTTAAAGCAGAAAGAGTAAAGATGACTCAGTAAATGGGTGGCACCAATATAGATATGATCAGAATCATAAAAACACCAAAAAAAAAAAAAGGCCAAAGAGACAGATGTATCACAGTCTTGCACAAGGACACAAAATGAAGGTGGATACAG